>NC_137893.1:30624493-31224493 GCF_963455335.1 Martes martes | reverse complement strand
GACTTTTGATGTTCTAGAGAATTTATTTACAGAAGTAGTCTAGGCAGCTTTCGTTTGGAGGTATATGTTTTTAATATTTTGGATGTTTATAGAACTTTTTTGGTATTGATTTGGAGGTAGGCACCCACTTTTGAAACACTACGCATACATGTAGATATTACTTATTAGAGAAAGAGGGATGAAAATGATCAGAAACACTTGAAACTTAGGCTCTATTGAATTTGCAATTAAAACGACTTAATGTATAAGCAATAAGGCTTGCTGATGGCACTGACATGGTCAATGCCATGGTTATGGCCTTGCAAAGAGAAGTACATTTCTTTTTACAAAATTGCAGATATTGTTGAAGTTTTATGCATGTAGTACAGTTGGAACTCGAAGAAATGCTGAAGAGGAAAAGGTTCAGTTTTATAGAAACTTCATTTTTCTCTGGTCATGTAATCCAGTGAGGGCAGAGAGAAGGATAAGAGTCCTAATGTGTTAATTCTAAAGTAAAATTTTAGCATAGCATGCCCACTAGATTTAAAAAAAAATGAAATTCAGGTGTATAAGACACACATGCACATGCACACATTCACTCAGAGTAAAAGAACCTGTGAGCCTTAAGAAATGTGTACAGCTGGTCTGTTCCAATGCGGACAATGTCTTTTCTCTTTATTTGCAGTAAGAGGTTTACAGAAGAGGTACCATTTCCCTTCTTTAAAGAAAAAGCCAATACTCTCCTGCTTTCAGGGTTCAGGCTTTCAAGAAATTTTATTTTCTCTGAGAATGGGATTACACTTGGTAAGACTTGTACTTAAGTTGCTTTCTTGCAGTGGGCCTGCCCTGTGCAGAGCCCTCTCCCTGTGTTGGGATGGTGGCAGGCTCACCAGCCTTTACTCAAGACACTTTCGGCCTTGGCTGGCATCAGCTGAACTAACCAGACCCACACAGTACATTGATTTTTAAAATGCGGTGTTACTTACAAATTGAGAAGCACACTCTATATTTTGAGAATTCTTTTACAGGAAAGCAACAGGTTACAAAAAGTGCATTGAACATCACCATCATTATTCATGTCTGAATAATAATGATTCAGTGAATGGCTTCTTTAAACCCTGCTATTCCTTTGTTAATTCATTTGAAAAAACTGCTCATCACTTCTCCACCCCAAAGGCACATGTGGAAAGGTAAAAGAGGCAGAGTTGAGGAAGGAGTCACAGATGGACCCAGGGAAATTTAACATAGCCCTCAAGACTGAGAGTCATTCATTCATCAATATTTTCTGAGCACCACTGTGCCAGGCACTGTCACACAGATACTTGGGGTATATTAATGATCAAAGACCCTGGCTTTGTGGAATTTACCTTTGAGGGGCAGGGGAAGCTGAACAATAAACAGTACACACATACATGCACACACAAAATAAATTAAATCATGTGATATATTGGCAACAAGGGAGAAAGATAAAGTAGATCGGGGTGGGGAGGTTAAGTGTGCTGGCTTGGGGTAGGGATGGGAAGAAGGAAGGAGATTTTATGTGGGTTGTTCTCTGAGACAATTCCCGTTATGCATATTACTGTGTCTTTAGGGCTTGTTTCTATTTGGAGAATGCTGCTAAGACCTAGTCTGGAGGTCCTAGCTTCTGAATGATGCAGGGACATCCTAGTTTGCCTGCTTCCTACAGAGGCCATATAAGGAGGTAATTACTAGCAACCTGCCCTCTCTAGAGACAGCTTGGTCCTGGACTGGGCTCCACCACTCACTGGCTTCACAAGTACTCACCATCACTATCGTCTCCTTTAATAACATTAGTTTACATTGTTGGTGAATATGGTTGTGGCACATTCCAGGTCACAGTCAAATGCACTTCTAATGATGTAAAATGGTAGCATTTGCATTAACCAGTCATAACAAGGGGCATAAAAATTGTAAAGTATGGTCTTCCTGGTACTGGAACATCTCTTTATAGCTATTCAAGAGCCCAGATCTATTCCTCAGATTCCTTCAAGGTGCTAGGTGATCACAGGAGTCTGCGAGATATTGAACATATCAGTGAGATATTGAACATACCAGAAAGAGCCCTGAACAGAGTGAGGGGACCTACTTTAGTTCTCAGCTCTGCCACTGACTTGTCAAGTGCCTTCAGAAAAGCCCCTCACTTCTTGGGACCTCAAGCTTCCTTATTGCAAGAACGATGCACTCATTCTGGTTTCCAACCTTTCATGATTTCCAGATTTTTTTTTTTATCTTGCAGTGAATTATAAATAAAACTGAAGTTAAAAAGAATGATTTGCAAAAAGGAGATTTTAGTGTCTTAAATTTTCCATTAAAAATATATTTCTATGAAAGTTGGAAAGATTTTTAAGTCCTCCAGTGAAACTAGCAAAGGAAGAGGAACTTGGCTGTTACAAACCAGCACCAATGTTGCTTAAGTTGGGATGACAGTGGGAAATAACAGGCACTTCTCAATTACGTTAAGCTATTTCAAAGTTTCTTTACTTACCTGTCCACACTCATCACAGTCATGATGGCGCTACAGGCAAACTGGTTGCAGGTATCCAGGGATGTGATAATGGTGCAGAGGGGCCCCCCAAACACCCACTCTCCTCCCCGGGCCCACTGATGAATAAGAAAAGGCATCCCAATGATGTGAACAAGATCAGCTACAGCCAGGTTGCAGATATAAATGTCAGGAATGGTTTTTTTCCTGGACCTGAAAGAAAAGCATGGAAACTGAGGATTGATATTGACAGTATGCACCTTCTTCAATTTATGCCACCTGTTGCAAATTGTTAATTGTCCAAGTGAATTTTAAAAAGAAGTTAAAGGAATACCTACCCAAATGCACATACAAATGCTTACTCTTGTGCATATTCAAACATTCTGAACTGTATATCTAATAACTAACTTTGGTAGCTTAAAAATATGGCCACAAAGTCTCTGATACTGCTTTGAAAGGTGGAACCTAGTTCCATCACTTTGAGGCTGGTTGGGCTTAGTAACCCACTTTTCACACATGGAATTTGGTGGAAATGATGATGTGTGACATAGAACAGAAAGGCATTATAGGGTTCCTCCTTGCTCTCTCTTGGATCACTTTCCTGGGGTAGCCAGCTGCCATCTTGGGAAGATACTCAAGCAACTCTTTGGGGATGTCCACATGGAGAGGTCCACATGCTGTCAACAGCCAGCACCAGTCTTCCAGGTGTGTGAGTGAGCTACTTTGGAAGTAGATGCTCCTGTTGCCTTAGAGGGGAGCGTAATTGAAGTTTGGTGAGAGACTTCAAGCAGGAACCACCCAGCTAAGTTGTTCCTGGATTCTCACCCCTTGAAATGGTGTGAGATAATAAATGTTTATTGTTTTAAGCCACTAAGTTTTGGAGGTAGTTTCTACATAGCAACAAATTATACCAACTTGAAGCTTACTCCAGAGAAAGGCTAAGTCCTTGCTTATGCCTATCACCAAAGATAGCAGAACAGGGAAAACAAATGGTTTCCATTGTATAATGCATTTTTTTTTTCCCCATGGAAGTGGAGGTCAATCCTAACAGGTCATTGCTAAAGAAGTTTCAACCTTCTTGGGAAGGAAATATCCCAAGAAACTTTAACCCACTAGCAAAGACTATAAATTAAGATGTCAAAATCCAGACAGTGTAGAGAAGAAATCTGAAAAGGGTAAACTGGTAGAGGCAGGGAGGATGATCTCATGGCTTCTGCTGAGAGGAGTGATTTCAGTGCTACCTAGATATGGCGCTCTTCTTCACAGGCAAAAGAATTTCCTAAGAGCAGAAATTTAAATTAAAAATTTAGTTGGTCCCTATGTTCAAGGAGTTGGGACATACAATAATAAACAGGGAACATCTTTATCTGGGAGATGATATTCATTATTTCAACAGATATTTTATTGAATACCAATTATAGGTCAAGCATAATATTGTGCTCTGGGGCTGCAAAGCCAAATAATCTATAAACCAGAACATCAAAGAGTTTGTACTGTAGATACATCTAAATACACGATCCCCGTAGGGCAATGAGAGAAAGAGCAAGCACAAGGAGCACACAAAACAGGCCTCTGTCCCTTCCTTGGGGACAGTCAAAGCAGTTTTCTTGGCAGAAGTGGCATCTGAACTGAGGACAAATAAGACTTTTAAGAGCACATAAAAAAATTAGCCCTAAGTTTATGTCACAGTTGCTAGTTCAGGGCTTTGCTCCTCGCTTGGAGGCTAGTGTGTGTCTTTATTACTCATTGGCTGAAAATTCTACAGCCTGTGAATTTTATTTCTAAGCCTGCGAATCCTCCTGTGAGACTAGTCCGCGAGGGTATTTTACCCAGGCCCTGGCAAGTCCACATTGTGTGGGAAGTTACTGCCGTTGAGTACTTGATGCAGCAACCACACTCTGGGCGTTGTCGATGCCACTATAAATCATGTTGGTTCCTTGTCCCCAACAGGTGGTGACTCATATCAGAAAGACCCAAAATGAGAAGAGATTTGAGGAAAAGATCTTGTTGACCAGAAGAGCAGCCAAGGACTGTCCTTGGTCTCTCATCGTCTGTCTTCTCCAGGCCTGTGGCAGTGGGAGATGGGCAGGGATGAAGGAGGATAGACCCTAGAGGTCAGGTAGAAAAATTTCCACATTAAAAAACAAAAAACAAAAAACAAAGCAAAAACACCACAAAAATTCCCATAAATCTTAGCCTATAAGCAGATGTTATTTCCATTTTTTTCCCCAAGATTTTATTTATTTATTTGACAGACAGAGATCACAAGTAGGTAGAGAGGCAGGCAGAGAGAGAGGGGAAGGGAAGCAGGCTCCCTGCTGAGCAGAGAGCCCGATGCGGGGGCTTGATGTGGGGCTCGATGTGGGGGTCTATCCCAGGACCCTGGGATCATGACCTGAGCCGAAGACACTTTAACCCACTGAGCCACCCAGGCGCCCTGTTATTTCCATTTGAATTGGGATATAAACTTTAAGTGCTTGCTTAGGGTCTAATTGCAGCAATTAGATTCACGCCCCTTGCTCTTCTCCTGACAGGAACCATCATTTACTGATAATGAATTATGGTAATTCCATTGTTGAGGACAGTACAGGCCATTAACTGGCAATTAAAAAAATTAAGTGTTTCTAAATGATATTCTGTATAGAAAAAGAGAATTCTGAAGCAAAAGATGATCTGGGCATAAGATAATAGGGCAATAAAAATAACACATTATGTCTATTACTGCTTTCTTTACTCAAAGTGACAGCATAGAAATTAAAACACAAATAAGAGAAATTGTAAAATCTCTACCTATATAACTTGCATTCTTTTTTTAGGTCTAATTTATCTCCAGATTTTCCATTGCCAGGCTTCATTAGATTTCTGTCTCTCATGACTCAAACATTTAAAATAAAAAATGTAGACTAGTGTGATCATTTTAGCTAACATGTTTTCCATATGGTTAACATGGCCATATCTAATGTTCACTAATTTGGAGAATGATAAAACAAATTACAGTTTTCCTCATTATCCTACAATAAATTATATAGTTGTTATAAATCATAGTTTTCAAGGATATTTAATCAAAAGGGAAACATACTGATTCAGTAAAAAATTCCTAATTATGTATATAGCATACATTTATGTAACATCTAAATAATGTATGTCAACATGTGTTTTAAAATATGCTGCAATCATATATCAATTGATTACAGTGATTACCTATTGGGTAATAGTAATAGGACTGATTTTGACTTTAAAATTTTTCTATTAAAAATGTGTTTACATTTTGCAGTCAGAAATGAGAATATATGCTATGGATTAAAGAAAACTGCTGAAACATATAACACCACACATGCAGGAGGCCGTTTCGCTGGTCAGTTTGCTCTCAAATCCATTCCCCACCTTCTCCAGCTGTGTTCCTAGGTGTCCTTGCCAACTGGTTTTTGGTTGGTTTTGGCCAATAGGAAGCACTATTGGGGGGAAACTGGAAGATGGAGGAGAGGAGAGGCCAGGGCAATTCCTTGTTCTTTCTACTGTTGGCATCTCTGGGCAGTGGCCGCATTCCATCCATGGTTCCACCATCATCCCATAGTCCCTGTTCCATGGCCCCAGACCCCATTCTGGCTGTAGCTCCCACTAGGCAGCCCAGACTCCTGAGGTCCGTAAAACCACCTGCCTGTTTTTCTCCATCCAGCTCAGGGCCAGGACAAGGGAAGTGGTGTTGGGGTGGGAGATGGTGGTAGGACAGGGTAGAAGCTTTCTGCTTTTGTGTATCTCTGGGTTTCCTTACCAGCCCCTGTTAGGTTTTTAACTCTAATTGAATTAAATTCCTATTGTGAACCAACCCCAATGGATTAGTAGTGATTTTGTGGAGCACACTGTGCTGGAAAGAATTCTTTGTCTTCACCCAGGCACTACTTACAGGACAAACCTGTGCTCAGATTGGAGATGACGGGCATGGATGGGAGAGTTTAGGGTCAAGGGACATATTTGTCAGCCTTGCTCTAGATACATAGTGTAATACAGTTGAAAGAGAACCTGCTTGGGAATTCCATTTTCATTTCTATGCCCTCACATTGTCCTTGGGCAAGGCATTCAACCCCTTTAGATTCCAGAGTTGTCTTGGTGCACTTGGTGCACCATCGCAAGGAGGCTCTCTCAACAACTTTCCATTTCAGGTGAATAGATGTGGCTGAAAAGTTCTGCAGTATCTAAAACATAGGGTATGTGTGCAGCAAGGGTATGGTCCACCCCAGCAAGAGCTTACGTATGATTGATACTCTGAGAATGACTGAGGGTTGGGTCAGAGGGAGCCAGGAGTTATGATTTAAGCTGGCTTGGAGAAAAGAAGAAGCCTTGTTCTAAGTATTTCCCCTCCCCATCTGTTTTAGCAACTGGTCTCCCGCCATCAGATCATTAGTGTTCTTCAGGTTAATGCATTGACCCTCTTGTAATCTCTGTATAAAATGTAGACATCATTGGGAGGGTTTAAAGTAAGGTGTTTTAGTAATTCATGATTTAGTGTGAATATGTTGACTTTATAGGGAGTTGAGGTTAGGGAATGACAGAACAAGGACTTTTTATTTATCAGGAAGAAGGGCATCCCTTAGAGTCTTTGCCCACATGAAGCTGTCTGTCAGTAGACAGGTGAATGATGTGTTCAGGAGGTAGGGGTGAGGGACTGATGGAGAAGAACATCCTCCCCTTTGTGGAAGTAGCTTCCCAGGGCCCACTGAGACTGTGGAACATAGTTATGTAATGGGGTTAAGTTCACTAGTCTCTCTCTGAAGAATAAAAGGGAGAAATGATTATGTTATAATTGGCCCAATTTCCCTCCTACATTTTCTAATCTAGCTTCCTTTTGACTAGCTGTGAATTTAACATGTGACAGACTAGTAATGATCTGGCCTCACTACTTTATAGTCACCTTCCTAATGCACAAATTGCTTCTTACACTTAAAAATAGCCACACAGAACCTCTTATTCTGGAAACTCCGTCTTCCTCAAATCTGTTTTTTTCATACATGTTTCTAGTTTTTCTGTGCAAAGTTAGGAGTTAGTTCATTGCTTTCTTCCCAGCATCACTAATGATCTTACTGATTTTAGTTCTATTCATCTTCTGAGATAAATATTCATCATAAATAGGAAAGTCCCTAAATCTTTAAATGTATCTATTTCTCCTTATTTTTAGTGTAGTTTTAGTATTCTAATTAGGCCACCCATCTGTTAAGAAGGCAACAAGTAAAAGATCATGGCAAGACATGATGAAAATATTAATAACAAATTGCCTTAAAATTTTTGGAGAGCAATTTAAAAAAAAAGTGTTAGATTAATTCCAAGCCAAAAAAGAAATTAAAATTAATTTGCTTCCACATGACTTTTAAAAGATGAATACATTTTTGGAGAGCAATTTGCAAAGAAAAATATTAAAGTCCTAGTAATGAAAGTTAAAATTAAGTTGCTTCCAAATGTTTTTTGTGAGACTAAAAGATTCATCTTATATGCTCCATTAACATATATCTTCTCACATATTATCTATAAAATGGTAATGATACAAAGACAGGACAGATTTTTCACAGTCATTGCGAATAAATTGGTCAGTATGATGGTGCAGGTTTTCTTTTTTCTAGTTAAATGGTTATTTGCTTTATGCTGAGAATCTGTTTCCAGGAATTATAGCTCAGTATCGACTTTTGGAAGAGTTCATACTCCACATTTCTTCTTTTTTTCCAGCTTTGTCTCCAGATGGGTAGATAGGGTCAGACCATTATCTATTGGTGTAATTTGAGGGGAACCAAGAATTTTTTCTGTCCCCATATACCTCTTCAACAGCTTTTGGCAGTGTCTGAAATTTAACATTGAAGAGTCTTTGCATGTAAATGTTGCCTGTAAAAAATGCAACCTGTTCTGCAGAGAACTCGATTCTTCCCAGTGAGGCCGAGGCTAGATCTATGGGTGTGAGGTACGCTACATGTATCTCTAGGAGAGGACAGCAAAAACACCAAGGGATATGAGGGAAAGATGGAAGGAGAAGTGGGCAGGAGAAGCAGGCAAACGAGAGAGCTGGAAACATTCTCATGTTTCTGACTATTAACCCTCTACTTGGTGTTATTTCCTCCTTGAGCCTTCCTGAGAATATCTGATTACTTCTATTTTCCTTCCTGGAACTCATTATTTGAGCCATCCTTTTTTTTTTTTTTTTCACTTGATTGTTCCTAATGTCTTATATTATTTTTCAATCTTATGTGTTTAAATCTTTTTTTAAAAAGATTTTTATTTATTTATTTGACACAGAGAGAGAGAGAGACAGCAAGAGAGGGAACACAAGCAGGGAGAGTGAGAGATGAGAAGCAGGCTTCCTGCTGAGCAGGGAGCCCGATGTGGGGCTGGATCCCAGGACCCCGGGATCATGACCTGAGCCAAAGGCAGACGCTTAACAACTGAGCCACCCAGGCACCCTGATTATGTGTTTAAATCTTATCTTTTCCACTAAATGGGAACTTTTTAGAGTCAGATGCTGCCACATTTCTTTGGTATTTTCATAACTCTTGGTGCTGGGTTTGTAATAGGTATTAGTAATACATACTGCGTTGAACTACTTCTAGCACTTAAAAAAATTAATGTAAAATGCTTGATATTCCAGAAACCAATATTGTACCATATGTTAACTACCTAAAATTTATTTATTTATTTTATTTTATTTTATTTTTAAAAAATATTTTATTTATTTATTTGACAGACAGAGATCACAAGTAGGCAGAGAGGCAGGCAGAGAGAGAGGAGGAAGCAGGATCCCCGCCGAGCAGAGAGCCCGATGTGGGGCTCGATCCCAGGACCCTGAGATCATGACCTGAGCCGAAAGCAGAGGCTTTAACCCACTGAGCCACCCAGGTGCCCCACTACCTAAAATTTAAATAAAAAAACAATAAAATGCTTGATATTCACAAATGGCTTTACAGGATACAATACAAAATGCCTTGAATTCATCAACAGTAAAATTCTAATACGTTAAATAAATCTTCAGTAATGGATGGTGTAAAAAAATGCCATTCATAATGCTACACTTAACTGCAGAGATAATGACAATAAAAATTTGAAAGTGGGCATGCTGATGAGAAGCCACCTGGGGAAAGTGACCAATTATGAGCTTTCTCCATCACCATCATGATGGCTGCTCTTGTTCTTAATTGCTTCTGTGAGGATTCTTTTATCCACATGGTAGATACAGCCATTTTTTTAGTTTTGATGATTTTTTAAAAACGATTTTTATTTATTTATTTGAGAAAGCGGGCAGGGAGGAGCAGTGGAAGAAGCAGGCTCCCAATGAGCTGGGAGCCCAGTATGGGGCTCTATTCCTGGACCCTGGGATCATGACCCGAGTGGTAGGCAGATGCTTAACCGACCAAGCTACCCGAGTGCCCCAATTTGTTTGTTTTTATTAATGTGGAGAAAATAGCTTGGGATTTGCAATCATGGGATCTGAGTTCAATTCCAGGACTATCACTTTCTAGCTGTGTGATGCTGGACAAGTTATTCTCTCTCTTAAGTCTCTTTCCCTAGATGGGTATAATAATAGTACTGCTCTTTTGAGGATTAAATGAGATTGCAACAGTGCTTTGTAAGAATAATATGCTACACAAAAGATTGTTGTAGTTTTGTGTTAATATTTACCTACTAGGAGGTACTCTCAAATGTGTTTTCTTATATATAAGCATGGATGAAATTTTCTTTAATGATGGTTATAAGCATGATTAGAGATTAGGGCATTAACATTTAAGATCTTATGTTGATTAAAACAAGTAAAACTTAAATGTAAAAATTACCAGGATAGCAAAGATATCAAGCAGTGATGGGGCACACTGACTCTGCACACTAACTCTGAACCCATGGGAAGCAAGTAAATCTATTATTATTTTCCAGGTTGAGCTTTATGCCCTGGAGTTGAGAGGACGGAGGGAATTACCTGAGTGAGGTAGGAGATGTGAAGCAAAGGCAGGAGGTGTTGGGAGTAGATGGCTCTCAGTTTGGCCTACATGGGGCTGGTCTACACCGAGGGGAACAGCTCACCCTCGGTGACTGCCCGAATCTTTGGGTGATCTGGCAGAGTCTCTCTCTTGACCAAAGGAGTGCAAAATAATCTCTTTAACCACCTGGGGGGGGGGTAGGGTTTTTGTTTTTGTTTTTTAAAATAAATACAGAAACTCCATCTTTATTGGCTGTATAAACGTCTCTGAGTTGTACACAAGATAACTCCTATTGTCAAAAGTTGGAAATAGAATGGTGGTGTCATAGTTTTACTCCATGCCTGGGCTCCAGCTCTAGAGATTCTGAATTAATTAGTCTAGGATGAAACTATGTATTAGGATTTTTGAAAATTCCCCAGGTAATCCCATATGGGGCTGAGATTGAGAATCATGGCTCTAAAAATTCACCAGCCCAGCAGGAAGCAGTTTAGGTCTTTTCTTTTTGAGTTTTGCAACTCAGATGTTACTTAATACATGATGCAAATATCTGTAGAACCTTCTTTAATGCTCTTAACCAAATCTTTCCAAAACCGATTTCATTAAGAAAAATCCTACAGAGGGAAAAGGATTCATTTAGTGAGTATGGAATGTGCCTAAATTATGGAAAACAATAGAAGCTCTTACCTTATTATAGTGAATACAATGAGGACATTGCCAACCAGCCCCATTGAACAGATAATCCCAATCATAGAAGGGAGGATGATTGTATCCACAATTCTGAGGGTTTGATAAGCAGACTCTTTATTGCAGGATTTGTTCAAAAGTTCAGCAGAGGTGTTCCAACAGGATGCGTGAAGTGAATTCATTGTTTATGAAATTCCAGTGGTTAAAGCTGTGAAAGGATAAGAAGTGATTTATTTAATGAGTTTTTTAAGCAGTTCCACGAACATAACATTTCTTTAACTTAATTGAAAAAAGTATTTATTGGGGCCTTCTTTGTACCAATAACCCATGCAACATAAGATTCCAGGTGAATATGACTGTTCCCTGTCCATAATGGCCTCACAGATTATCAAAGGGGATATGTAAACAGCAGATTACAGAACAGTGTACTGTGATAATATGCATATGTTATCACACCTTATTGTACATTCTTTGAACACTGCTGATACTTACTCAGTACACACTGGTACTGGTCATTTATAGCTGGCATCTGTTCTTATTTGTCTGTGTGTCTACTAGTATTGACTAGAACCCCAGCAATACTTACACTGTTAAACATCTCTTCTCTGTCTGCGGTAAAGTGCATGGGGACACCAACTCTGATTATTTGGGAATGGAATGCAGTAAGACTTCCTGAGATGATTCCTGGGCTATCTTAAAAGATGAATAAGAGTCAGCTCATTAGGGGTAACTGGGTGGCTCAGTTGGCGGATTGTCTGACTCTTGATCTTGGCTCAGGTCATGAGATCAAGCCCTGTGTTGGGCTCTGTGCTAGGTATGGAGCCTCTTTAAGATTTTCTCTCTTCCTCTCCCTCTGCACCCACCCCACCCCCAGCTCTCTCTCTCTCTCTCTAAAAAAAAAAAAAAAGAAAAAAGAAAAAAAAAAAAAAGAAATGGATACATTAAAAAAAGAGCTCAGTAAAGGACAATGTGGGAAGGAAAAAGTATTATAGCCAGGGGAGTACCACATACAAAGTATAATTATGGCACAGGAAAAGTGTGCTAAAAAACAAGTAAAGAAACAAAATTAAATAGATCTGGAAAATTATTGCTTGACAAAGACACTTAGAAATGTCATCTAAGTCTTCTGGTAATGGTCAATTGGGTAACTCAGATTAACCCTCCCAATTGAAAACAATAAAATACGCTGGACAAAAGTTTATATGTATATGTATGAATATGTGTATGTGTGTGTATACAGCAGTTTAAAAATGTTCAAGATCTGAGAAGCTCCTGGGCCCTCCCTGACCAGTGTTTGGATGAGATCCTGTAATTGGGAGGTAAGCAGAATATTAAAGCTCCAAGGCTGTCTTTATCCAGAAGGCATGTATTGTTGCCAAAGCCATTTGAGCTCTGGTTCCATGTCTGTAATCGTGTCCAGAGAGAGGTCAAGGCCCACAGCTTACAAAGGTGGAAGATTTTGCAGGAGAATGCTTCTTCTGAGCTGGAGCCCCAGATGTTACATCCTCAGGTATGCATGAACTGGATTTAGATTTTTCTTTCCTACCTCTGCCACCACTGGGGACTGCTCAGATGGTTGCCTTGCTATCTTTGGAATGGAGGAGAAAATGGATCTCTGTGGTTGTGGCTTCCAGAGACCCTTCGTTAGCAGGGTCCAGGAGAGTCCTCTCTCAGATTTGTACTCTGAGTACTCTAATTAGCCCAGGGACTCTCAGGACTTGAACTTAGCCTGATATGGTCCAGGAGTATGAGGCCCCTAGTACTGGGCAGATGCAAATGCAAATTCTTTTTGAAGGGGAAAGCAGTTATGCCAAGGCCCCAGGGAACTCTCAAAATATTTTTTGAGGTTAATGGCCAGTAAGCAGTCAAAGATATAAGCACTACTTATATACTGCTTGAAATGGATTAGAATTAAAAGTAAGACCCTAAATTGTAAAACTACAAGAAGAAAATGTAGGGAAAAAGCACCTCAACAGTGGTCTTAACAACAAGTTTTTTAGAAATGATACCAGAAGTGCAAGGAACAAGAGCAAAAATAAGTAAATGAGACTACATCAAACTAACAAGCTTCTGAGCAGCAAAAGAAACTATCAGCAAAATGAAAAGGCAACATATGGAATGGCAGAAAATATTTGCAAACATTTCATCTGATAAGCATTTTTTATCAAAAAAATAAGGAACTCATACAGCCCAGTAGTAAGATACAGATACAATTAAAAAATGGACAAAGGATTTGAATAGACACCTTTCCAAGGAAGACATCTGAATGGCCAATAAGCACATGAAAAGATGCTCAACATCACTAATCATCAGGGAAATGCAAATTAAAACAACAATGAGATCACCTCACACTTGTTAAAATGGGTAAAATAAAAAAGACAAGAAATAACAAGTGAGGATGTGGAGGAAAGGGAATTTTTTTTTGTACTATTGAAAGAAATCTAAATTAGTACAGCCACTATGGGAAACAATATGGAGTTTCCTTACTAAATTAGAAAAAGAATTACCATAAGATCCAGCAATCACAATCCTGGGTATATATCTGAAGGAAAGGAAATCAGTATCTCAAAGAGATATCTGTGTTCCCATGTTTATGGTATGATTATTTGCAATTGCCAAGATATGGAAACAACCTAATGGATGAATGAATAAAGAAAACACCAGACACACACACACACACACACACACACACACACACACACACACACACAGGAATATTATTCAGCCATGAAAAAGAAGGAAATCCTGCTTTTTGTGACAACATGGATGGAATTTGAGAGTATTAAGCTAAGCGAAATAAGTCAGACAGAGAAAGGCAAATACGATATATTCTCATTTATATATGGAACTTAAAAAAGCTGAACTCATAGAAACAGAATGATGGCCAACGGTAGTAGAAAGAGGCAATGGGGAGTTGCTGTTTAATGGGTATAAAGTTTTAGTTGTGCAAGATGAAAAAGTGCTAGAGGTCTGCTGTATTACATTGTGCTTATTCAATATTCAACACTACCATTCATTTAAAAACTTGTTAAGAGGATTGGTACCTCAATAATAAAAAATGTATGTGAAAGGACAAAATGGATATTTGAAAAATGGGGCAGAGTGACTATTTCATTTTCTAGATGGAATAATTCAGTCAGTGGCCTATTGGTAAAATATGTTAACAAAAAATAAACAGTAACATGGAAATTGGGAAAAAAGATATTATTAAGATAGCCAAAAAGGCAAGTCTCACAGTATATTTCTAAGACATACAACCAACAAAAGGCTCTTGTTCTGAATATATAAAATAGGTATATAAACCAATTAGAAAAATATAGACAACTCAGCAGAAAAATGGCCATAGACTTCAACAGGCAATTACAAAACAGGTATCCAATGGTCAATAAACATTTTGTAAGGTATTCAGTATCATTGGTGATAAAGAAAAGGCAAATTGAAACCACAATGGGATATCTGCACATAACTATCAGATTGGTAAAAACTTTCAAGTCTGAGAGTTCCAAGTGCTGGTGAGGATACAGAGCCACAGAAACAACCCCCAGTGTAGGAGTATAAATTGATATACCACTGTGGAAAACAAGGAGGCATTTTTTATCATAGTTGAATATATACATATTATTCCATGACCCAGAAACTTGCCTCAAGATGGGACATACCTAGAGATAGGTTTATATGTATCAGGATGAGTGCTCTTGTGTGCTCATAGAAATATTTGTTTTAAATGTCCTAGACTGAAAATAGTTAAAATGCCCATTAACAACGGAATGGAGAAATCAAGTGTGATAGACTCACACAATGAAACACTTACAGTACTAGAGGGGACAGACTACCAGTACACACAATAGCATGGATGAATCTAATGACTTAAAGTTAGGCAAAGGCAACAATTCATACAGTATGATTCCATTTACACAGAATTTAGAAATACAGGCAAAACAAATCTACATGATTAGCGGTAGATATAATAGTGAAAATATAAAGAAAAGCAAAGGAGTGATAACTGGAAAAGTCAGATTGATGGGAGGGTTCTGTGTATGTCTCTGCAGGTTATATTAACAGTAAAAAGAGCTTTTAAAATGCAGTGTAATACCTAATCATACAGTAATCTGAATCTTTGTTTTTCTTCTTTATTAATACTTATCTTATGCTTAATTTTCCTTCTTTGCCTCTGTGCTGTTCTGTATTTCTTTCCTGTTATTTCAAAAATTAAAAATCAGCTAATATAAATGTTAACTTTGATTGAGTTTCTGTTATGCTGAAATTACATGTCAAAATATATGCAAAAATTTTGCAAAAAAACCATTTTCAAACAAAACAGTTATATATGACCGACTGGCTGAACTCATTAAATAATCTCATACAGAGAAACATATTCACAGTCAGGTACCTCATGTTGTTTTAAAAGCAACAAATGTGGCTATTTGAAAAAGCCAAGATGACTAATTTATTTCAGTCTTCATTCTGTTATTTAGATCATGAAAAACCAATCCTTAAGAAAGATTCTGTGGGATACACAAAAATCTAGTGTTTAATAGGTGAAAATGAACTTTAACGGCAATTGTTTTTAAGCATTTCCACAAGTTCAGTAAAGAAAATATGGATTATATATTCAAAATAATAGATTTGGGGAACATAAATGCATTTTTTAGAAATGATTTAAATTTAAGATGTAGGTAAACATTTTCCTACATAATGAATTATGTATAGCATTATCTATTATCTCCCAAATCATTTATGTATTTATTTATCTCTTCTCCAAATATAATTTACAGGAATATGACTCCCCAAGTTTTAGCCAACAGTCATGCTAATAAATGTTTCTAAGACTAATGATCTCATGTCTAAGATTTGGGAGTATAATTGATATGGGTATGTGGTTTTTTTTTTTTTTTTAGCATTTAATAAAAAAATTGCAAAGTCAGAAGGCTCACCTGTGATCAACAGCTCTTGAGCTATTAAAATCTCAGCCCAGATCTCTTCAGCCTCACCCTTCCATCTCTCTGTACCTCTTCCTTTATTTGTCCCAGTTCTCAAGTTCTCTGAGGAAGAAAGGAACGTCAGAGAGTGGGGAAAAAGTTATCTGTGAAAGAACACCATAGGTAGAAAGGACCCTGAAAGTAAACCATAACCTTTAATCTAAAATCTTTGCTCATGTCATTAAAAACCTGACAAGGTGAAGGGCCCTGTTACTTTGGAAGTTAGTGTTTTTCTCCTGATGTGAATTAAAACCATTGTATAGCATTTCCTGTAAATGTTGGAATTCAAATTGCTGAATCTGTTAAAGTTCTATGCAATTAAAATTTTATGAATCCTTCTGTCATATTTATAAAAAATTTCTTGCTTTACCAACTCACCTAATTTCAAATTTGAGGAATGCATCAATTGAATAATAACCCCATGTCAAGGAAAATAACCTTCTTGTCCTTTACCTTGTCTTGTTGCCTGTGACAGGCAGTGGCCTGCTTTCCCTCTAGTATATGAGCATGAGAAAAGCCAAACATGAAAAGCTACTGGTCAACCATATTTGGTGCTTCACCAGGCTCAGCAAGTACCATATGCTTATCTTTCTTATCCTTATACCGTATTCTTATCTAATCCTTATAGACACTGCTCACTAGTTAAATATACAGAAATGAAATATTAATTCACTGATTATTGTGGAATATTAGCTGTTGAAAAAGTTTTAAGCATTATTTATTTAAATTATGTTCATATTTTAAATATTGTTAATATGTACTCAGAAGGTTATTTTTAAAAAATCTTTTACACAAAGAATCTGTGTAAAATCTCTCAATTCTTAGGTAAGAATCTCTCAATTCTTAGGTAAGATTTCATTATATCTAAGGGCCATTTTCATCCAGGAAAATGCCCTCTAATTTTATCATGAAAACCAGTGCTTTCTCTGACTCACTTAGTTTGCTTAGCATTAAAATTCAAGCTCCATCCACATCATTGCAAATGACAAAATTTCATTCATTTTTATGGCTGAGTAATAGTTCTTTGTATGTGTATGTGTCTATATGTGTGTGTGTGTGTGTATGTATGTGTGTGTGTGTGTGTGTATACATACATACCACAATTTCTTTATCCATTCATCATTTGAGAGACATTTGAGCTCTTTCCATACTTTGGCTATTGTTAGTAATGCTGCTGTAAATATCAAGGTGCATTTCATTTATATGTGGAATTTAAGAAACAAAACAAATTATCATAGAGGGAAGAAAAGAGAGGCAGATCAAGAAACAGACCCTTAACTAGAGAGGACGAACTGATGGTTACCAGAGGGAAGGTGGGTGGGGGGATCAATAAAACAGGTGATGGGGTTGAAGGCGTGCACTTGTTGTGATGAGTAACAGATGTTGTACCTCAGTGTTGAATCACTAAAATGTACACCTGAACATAACATTACATTATATGTAACCAACTGGAATTTAAATACAAATTTAAAAAAGGAAAAAGGAAAACCAGTACTTAAATAAGATTAACTTTGGGGTGCCTGGGTGGCTTATTTGGTTAAATGTCTGACTCTTGATTTTGGCTCAGGTCATGATCTCAGGGTCATGAGATTGAGACTCTGCATTGGAATCTGAGCTAGCATGGAGCCTGCTTAAGAATTTCTCTCCATCTCTGTCAGTTCCTCCCCACCACCTTCACATGCTTGAATTCTCTCTCTCTCAAAAGAAATAATAATAAAATTTTAAAAAAAGATTAACTTATAAATACTCCTTTGCAGAAAACTATCTGTATTGCCGCTGTCTGTCCTCATGTGGTACCTCGAGGGTAAATCCATCCACCCAGGTATTAAATGAAAGTACTTTCCCCTTGAAACTTTTAGGTGTGAAACTCTTTCTCATTTATTAAATTGCAAGTTTTGACACTTATGTGAAATAAAACTCCAGAAATCTGGTCCTAACTAGTTGAAGACATCTTTTTGTAGGAAGATTTTCTTCTTAAAAAAATAAAAGGGGGAAATTTATGCTTGTGAGGTTGGTGTTGAGAGAAGACTGACAGTGTCAGTTTAATGTATTCTGATTCACATCGTTCATCTATGTACACTGACATCTTCATACATACACAATTTATTCATGATGACTAGGACAAGCAAAAGGAGGAATGGATATAAAGGAAATTAGATTTTTTTTTTAAGAAAAAGCGAGAGTGTTAAGTCTGAAAAGTGATAGAAAAATGTACATGGCAAAGAAGAGCATGATGCAGAGAATAAATCAACAGATGATGAATTTACTTACATTGCAGTGATATTTCACACAATTTCAACTATTTTAAAAAATGAATCCTAAAATAATAATCTTTGACTATTTTTCAATGAACATAATCATGTTGATGGGATTAAGTGAATCTGATGAACCAGCTTTATGGCTGTTTGTCTTGTCATTCCTTTCAGGTTAAATATCAGAAAAAAAAATTATATGGGAAAAAGTTCTGCTCCTACTAACTAGCTAAATCGGTAAGTGGTCATGAGGCACAAAATATAACACTTACATTTACTACTATAGCCCTGACCCTCCCCACACTACCTATAGGTCCAAGTTGTATAGAATTGTTTTCCAAGTTATGGCCCAACTCATCAGGGTTCTTTATTTTTCACCTAATTGACCTATCTCCCTCCATTCTATTAAAACCTCTCTTTGGAGAATCTTTATTTTATTTTTTTAAGGTTTATTTATTTATTTGAGAGAGAGAGAGAGAGTGCGAATGGAGCAGGGGGCAGAAGGGGAGGAGAGAGAATCTTCTAGCAGACTTCCTGCTAAGCAAGGAGGCTGTTGCAGAACTCAGTTCCATGATCTCAGACCCTGAGATCATGACCTGAACTGAAATCAAGAGTCAGACGCTTAATTGACTGAGCCCCCCAGGCATCCTGGGGCATCTCTATTTTAATTATCTCCAGGCATGCTCACTTATTTTTTCAAAAAATTTTATGATGTCTATAGCAAAGAACAAGATCAACAAAATTTCCACCTCCTGGAATTTTTCTAATATATAAGGGTTTAAGGTTTATTAAAATGTACTGAATCCTGCTACTTGCAACTGTAACTTTGGTTAAGTAATTTCTCTAAGTCTCAGTTCCCCCACTGGTAAAACAGTAATAATAATAGTACCTATCACAAAGTATGGTTGTGATGATTAATGTGATCATATGAAAAAGTGTTGACATAATGTGTTCTAGTAAGTGTTCTGTTAAACTAGTCATCATCATCATCATCAAATGCAGTAGAGCTTCCTTATGAGGGTGTAGAACCTGAGGACAGAATGGAGTGGTAAGAATTGTAGGATTAAGAGCTGTGAATCAAGGCAGGGCTGTGGTTAAGGCTCCACTTTTTTTTTTTTTTTTTGTGAAGAGAGGTTGAAAGAGAGAAGGAAATCAAGAGAATAAGGGTGGGGTGGGGAGAGGGAGAGAGAGAAACTTAGGCAGGCTCCACACCCAGTGCAGAGCCCAACCCCGGGCTTGGTTTCAGACTCTGAGATCATGACCTGAGCCAAAATCAAGAGTTGGACACTTACTGACTGAGCCACCCAGGTGTCCCCCCCTTTTTAAACTTTAATCTACAGTGAGTGGCTTTAGAAACTCTTTAAAGGTATAAACTGAGGCACATTTAAATTTTTTTCAAGAGTTTATTTGAGCAGACATCGATTGGAATCAAGGAACACCAAATGGAAAGTGGTTAGAAGTGCCCCACTGACAGGGGCAAGGGGAAAGGTTTTTCTAAAGAAGATGCAGAAGCAATGCAAAAAAATTATTTGATTGGCTGTAGCTTATGGTTGTTTTATTTGGGAAAGCCTCATTGGCTGTTTTTGATTGTTGGTTCTTCAGTGTTATTTTTGTGGATTCAAGTACATTGACTTTAGCTGAGGGCTAAAGCTTATTATATAAGCTACCAAGACATTAGTACCACCTCAGTCAAATGGCCTCCTTGTTTAATCACTTTAACAAGACATAACACCAGTTTTTAGCTCAAAACACTTCAAACAGTAAAGAGAACCAGAAGAAAAGGGTTCACTCCCTTGACCCTGTCGTTATTGATTGCCTAGACAGTAGCTACAATGACTTGATCTAAGCATGGGAAACCAGGCTTGGTGACCTCTCACAGCTAGAAAGAAAACTTTCTAGGGATTACTCTCACTTCTTAGCTTCCCATATATCTCTAAGTGACAAGGAGAAGCTGGAGAAAAGGGACTAACAGAGTTTAGCCTGATGATGACTATATCATGAGTTGGTGATGATGATGAGCAAATATGGCCAGATTGGCTGGGATTGTGTTTTCAACATACCCACTGCTTCATTTCTCCCTCTCACCTGTCTCCTTTGGGTAAGTAGTAGCTCAACCCTGTAATCAATGCAGCCTAACCAACCGAACTTTATGTTCACCCTTGATTGATACAAAGACATTTCACATTTTATTTCAAATATGCATACCATCCTTCATTTGGATTCTTTTCCCAACTAACCAGAGAGAAGGTTCTCTTCATTGGGATGATGAAGGAATTGGACCTCACATCTGGTGGTGGGTAGGTAGATGGTCAGGAACACATGCAGATTTGTGGGTGCTTTAGCTTATTCAATGGGGGGTGCTCTTTAAGTAAAAACAAAGTCACAATACACATTTCAGTGCAGATGTTTCTTTAGAATGAGAAAAGACATGACACTTAGCAAATTTTTTAAAAGGTGAAAATACCCTAAACACAAAATCCAGGAAAACAGCATATTATTTTCATTAATTGCTTAACAAATACCTGTATCCTACATGTTTTGGTTGCATAATCCTTAATTATCTCTACAAATGACAACAATTATAAAATATTGTCTCTGTTACAGTTCAGAATCTATAGCCTTAGAAAACTGTGATTTTGCACAAGTCTCAACCTTTTTCTTTTTTCTTTTTTTAAAGATTTTAATTATTTATTTGAGAGAGAGAGTGGGTGGAGAAGTAAAGGGAGAGGGATAAACAGAATCCACGGAGATCATGACCTGAGCTGTCCCCAGGACTCTGAGATCATAACCTGAGCCGAAATGAAGAGTTAGACACTTAACCAACTGAGTCACCTAGGCACTTTAGTGAACTATGTGATTTTGCACAAGTCTCAACGTTTTAATGTCTGAATTTTTTTAGCCTAAGTGAAAACCACTTATAGTCTGGTGGACACCAGTTCTGCATGGATTTGGGGCATCTGTGGTTGGCTTTATTGCTCGAGGGGATGAAGCCACTGGTGGTGAGGAGTGGTGTGAAGGAGCCTGGCTGCGGTAGGCACTGCTTGTGGAGCCCAGCTGCTCCACAGCTCAGTCCTTCAAACCACCGGCTGCCCATGCTGTTGTTCCAAAATGCTACCTTAGCTCTGGCTGCTGCAGGCTCGCCAAGGCTTTCATCTTTCATGAAGCATCACCTATAGCTGTTTGACCGCTCTCCCCAGCTACCTCATATTTATTGATGAACCTAGGGTCTTTGAGACCCTGAGTCCTACTTCAGCTCACTTTCTGAGCTTCTTTTGAACCAGCACCTTTCAGTCTCTGCATCTGGACTGCTCAGGCCTTGCTAAGGAAAGGAGTGCTGGCTGGAATCCAAGGCCTGCTGCTCAAATTTGTTTTACCTTTAATTTAAGGGATTTGCATCCTTTGCTGGAGTTCTTGCCTCATATGCTTGCTGGCCTCTTGCCACACACATTTCTTTGTCAGCTACTCACACATTCCACATCAAGAGCGATCTTAAGCTTATAGAGACCATAATGCTAACACCTACCTGACTTACTGATTTTGTTCTAAGTTTAATTTCACTTTTATTATGAAGTTATATTTAGTAAATTTGGTTTGATGTAAGTAAATGCTTAACTTTTGATAAGTGATTAAGGTGTGGGATACAGTCTGACATGTTATCCCACTCATTCATGAATCACTCTCAAAATGTGTGAATAAGAATGAGTCTTCTTCTGCTCAAGCACTATCTAACATTTTAATTAGCACGTTCAAAATCTCCTTTGACCTTGAACTGTATAGCTGGAAGGGAATGTTTTTTGCAGATTTCAAAACAGGTTAGGGAGTCTAGACTCTCACATTCTAGGCCTTCTTTTTCTAAACTCTTCAGATTCTTTGGAAAACTCCAGCTTATCATTTTGCTAAAGAAGATTTTTTTTTAAACAATAGTTGGAAATAAATTTTGAAGGAAATATACTCTTCGCTTATGAAGAACAGAGTGTCCACGAGATTGTTCACAGGAGTTGTGGTATCAGCCAGAGTAGGGATGTGCCAGTACTCTGCTGGGTCCTAGATAGTTTTGCTTTCCTAAGCCCCTTCCTCCCTAAAAACTTAAAAGTTATATTTTATAATTGCCTTGGTATAAATACAGATATAATCTGGGTTGGATTCTATTTCTTTTTCCCTTTTGAATTTAGAAAAAATTAAAACATTTTCTTTGGCCTCTACAAATTTTCTGGGCCCTAGGGCTTTGTGGCTTCTGTGTCCAATGGGTAAGTCAATTCCACTTATCCTTATATTGAAAAAAGGACAACAAAGTGTTGACTTAGAAACTCAAACTGTCATGCTGTTCCCTCAGCTTTGAGTGAAAAGGACTCACTTACTTAGAAGAAAGGCTGTTATTACCCGTCAGTGGAACCACAGTGGAGTTTTCTAGATGCTGAGTATACTTCATCGTGCTAACATTCAGTCTTGGGCCATATCATATGTTTATTTCTGGAAATAAATATAAACTGAATGTAAATGCTTTTAATGTGCGCTAAGCTCAATAATCATACCCACAAATTAAGTAGGCAAGGAAAAAGAAAGCGCTCTCAGAATCACCTTCAGTGGAGAGTCTAGTGTTGGGTGGCAAAGGCATGGAGAAATGTGAAGGAAGAAAGTACAACTGAGCAGCCTGTCTGCCAGGGCCCCACCCAAAGACAAGCATTCAGCAGCTCCAGGAAGATGGCCCTCCATGAGCGCTTGATGATGCTTGAAACTAACTTAACTGAGAATGCCGACTTTCATATCCACAGCGCAAATATTGCTTATCATGCGAACACCTCTGAGAAAACAAAGTATTGGACTAAATGCATGATGCAGAATTAAGGATTGCCATCTGAACTTTCTCAGGAAGCAGGTTGCATTAAGGGGGAATGTCCCGGTTTTGCCTAGCTTTTAGACTCTGGAAGAGGCTATGCGAAGTCAAGACAGTAGAAGTATAGGTCATCCATTGGCCTTCCTAGAAGGAGGAATGGCATGTTGAGGGTGGGGTGGGGAGATACAGATAAAGGAAGCCAGGTACCCTTCTTCATAACTTGTACTATCATCAGAATGAGGGGGCAGTGGACTTTCTGAAGCAGTGTTAGAGGGTCCCGCTCTTCTGATGGTGGTTGGAGTGTGAGCAGGGAGGGTTTAGGGAGAGGAGAAGGTGCCATGGCTAGAATTGGGCCAAGAGAACCAGCAGTGCTCCTGCTACAATTGTGCAGGTCATGCACTGCCCAAGGGTGCCACATCTGCGGGGGGGGGGGGGGGGGGATGGTTTATTTACTTTGTAGACAGCATAGGTTTATGTATTTATTAAGACAGTTTTCTGGCTGATGGTAGTAGAGTGCTTTGTTTTAATAAAATTGGCATATTTTATCCATTTTCTGACAGATGGATGTCAAGTGTCTTGGGGAAGTCTGTCAATTGCAGAAAGGCACATTTAGGCTAGTAGCCCTGTATCCCTTCAGGAAATTCCTCAGCCTGAAAGAATTCCTGCATTTTGTCCTCACTGAGGGCAGGAGTCATGTTTTTTTACATCATTTTTTCCTATCACCTAATATAGTAGTGCAGTTTACATATGAAACTGAACTTTCCCCAGAACCAAAGTAACCACTGACTACATGTGACTGGTGAGCACTTGAAACACGGCTTGTTGGAATTGAGATGCACTGTAACTGTCAAATACATTGGAATTTTAAGACAAAGTGTGAAAAAATATAAAATAACTCCTCAATAACTAGTTTATATTGATTATGTATGGAAATGATAATTTTTTATATAATGGGTTAACTGAAGTATACTGTTATAAAATATGTTATTAAAGATTCCACCTGTTTCTTTTTACTTTTTAAATGTGGCTGCTGAAAAAAGTGCTGTTAAAGCCACTTTAACGCGTGGCTTGCGTTGGTGGCTCGTATTTCTGCTGAACAGAGCTCTTCTTAGAAATCTGACTTGATAATAATTTATGCAATAATCATTTACATTATCACCAGTTTAATACCCTTTTGTTAATGTAATTCTGATCTACTTCATATTATCTCTAGGAATGATATGAGGCATAATCTTAAATAGGTTAAAGAAGAAAATTTCTGAAAAATAGATGCTTCTTCATGGCGAAGATATTAAGTTGAAAAGAAAAAATAATTTTTTTTATGGGTTGGCATTTTGCCCGATGATCTGCAAGTTTTTATTTGGAGAAGAATGTTGTTTGCTCCTGAAAATCTGCTAGAATTATTTAAGTAGCCTTATGTGAACATAGTGACTCATGCGTGGTACAGATTTTTGTTTAATTTGATCATTTCAATTTATATAATGATTATGGTTTTACAGTTTTATTATTTTGTAATAGTTTATTGTTTTGTAGTTTATCTATAAACTAATGAGAAAGTAAGCATTCTTTTTTTTTTTTTTTTTTTTTTTTTTTAAAGATTTTATTTATTTATTTGTCAGAGAGAGAGTACACACAAGCAGGCAGAGAGGCAGGCAGAGGCAGTGAGAGAAGCAGGCTCCCCGCTGAGCAAGGAGCCCGATGTGGGACTCGATCCCAGGACCCTGGGATCATGACCTGAGCCGAAGGCAGCGGCTTAACCAACTGAGCCACCCAGGCGTCCCGAAAGTAAGCATTCTAAAAGTACACTAGCAAGCTTTATTCAACCACCTAGGGACCTATGTTAAATACAGGTTTCTAGATATATGACTTTTCCTCAGCACCGCAGACTCTCCTTTGGGCATGAGTGAGATGGACCAAAGGAAGGTCAATGTACTCTATTGAATCTGGACTGTTCTCATGCTAAAGAGAGACAAGCTTACCTGGGAGTATCTGGTTGCCAGGTCAGGGAGGGCAGGCTGAGATTGAAGCCGCTTGGTGTGTGTGTGTGTGTGTGTGTGTGTGCGTGTGTGTGTGTGTGAGAGAGAGAGAGAGAGGCGGAGAGAGAGATGGAGAGAGAAGGAGAGAGAAGGAGGGAGAGGGAGAGAGAGGGAACTTTATGACATAATCTTTCTAAGGACTAGACATTACCGCCAATAAAACACCATCTATATTGGGATTTTCAGGGTTGAATCAAACACCGGCTCTCCTAAAAAGTGGGAGTGAGATATGTAACAGCAATGACAACGTGGAAGAATCCTTTATTCTGTTAATATTCAGTGGTCCACCTGCAGGTACTGCTCACATAAAACTAATTTCCAAAACATCAAAGAAAAGATATATTCATTCAGATGGTATAATCCCAGAATGGATGCATGAAATATTAGTATTCGTTAGTGTTAGTATGCAGGTTTTATGATAAAAAGTCACTACATATTTGAATAGATGTCAGGATGGGGCTGTGAATTTAACAGAAGAAACTTAGATAAGTTACACTTCTTTCAAATAGGTCAATGCTTATAAAATAAGAGACATCTTAGTTTGACAATAAGAAATCTACTACAGTAAAAAAAACAAGGGTCTTCCTCACTGATAATCCTTAACTTGGTCATCAAAGCTAATGATTCATCAGCTTGTTTATTTTTATTATTGTTATTATTTTTAATTTCAAAAGTACAGACTGTTCTAAGCCATGGTCCAAATAAAAAGTTACGAATTCACATATCTATCACTTCCTATTCAATACTGAAGACAAAAAATAAAGATGTTTTATTTAATAATAAAAAAAATTACCAGGTCACTTGGGTGGCTCAGTGGGTTGAGTGTCTGACTCTTGATTTTGTGAGATCGAGCTGGGTGTTGGGCTCTGTGCTCAGCAGGGAGTCTCCTTGAGATACTCTCCCTCTGCTCTTCTCCCCCACTGTGCTCTCTCTCTCTCTCACTCTTTTAAATAAATAAAATCTTAAAAAATAATCAGGGGCACCTAACTTCCTCATTTCAGGCAACTGAGCCCATATCCTGGAAAGAAAAAAAAAAGATTGTTGCTGAAACTCTGTTAGCATTATTTAAGTAGTCTCATGTGAACCTAGTGCCTTTTAAAAATTTTTTTGGGAGGAAAACATTTGGTTTTCATCCCAGGCTTTTTAGGATGTGGCCCTTCTCTCTCTCTCTCTCCCCCACCCCTGAATTGAATGGTGCCCCCTGATAAGGAGTGCTCATGGGAAAGAATGCTTGATATGAACCCAGCCATAGCCTAGAAAACATTCCTGAAGCCACTAATGTATTAAAATAATTTCACAAAGATAAGAGGGCTTAGAGATTTGTCTCATGATTAAGAGTGTAAGCTCTGGAGCCTGAGTGCCTGAGACTGAATCCTGGCTCTGACACTATCTGTGACCTCGGGCAGGTCATTTCATTTTTCTATGCCTCAGAATCTTCACCTCTAAATTGGGGAATAATAATAGTATCTACCTCATAAGGGTTGTTTTGAGGATTATATGAAATGATGCATTTAAAGCACCATGCCGGATGTAGAGTAACTGCTCATAAATATTAAGTGAATAATTTAATTCTCCTCATGGCTCTATGCCCACAATCTTTAAAGTGTGATGCAGAAAACTAAATTCACAACTATTAGTTTATTTAATATATTTCCTTAGCATCCTCTTAGCCTGCTGAATTTGCAATGATAGGGAGATATCTGTTGCTATAATGGCCTCTTTCCCCCAAACTTTGTGGTTCTGCCTTCCTTTTGCTGGCACTGTCTCTATCGCTCTCTCACTCAGAATTGCCCCGACACAAGTTCCCTGTGCTGCTTTAGGACTTCAGAGGGCCGGGTACCTCAGAGGCACAGTCAGTTAAGTTACTTTTGGTTTTGGTTCAGATCATGATCTCAGGGTTCTCAGATCGAGCCCCATGTCAGGTTCCACACTGAGTGTGGAACCTGCTTGAGATTCTCTCTCCCTCTTCTTGGTCCTCCCACTTGTGCTCTCTCTCTAAAATAAATAAATCTTAAAAAATAAAAAAGGTTTTGGGGGGAAAAAAGGACTAGTCAATTAAATAAGTGTTTTTTTTAAATGTTTTTTTTTTAATTTTTTATTTACTTATTTGACAGACAGATCACAAGTAGGCAGAGAGGCAGGCAGAGAGAGAGAGAGGAGGAAGCAGGCTCCCCACTGAGCAGAGAGCCCGATGTGGGGCTCGATCCCAGGACGCTGGGATCATGACCCGAGCCGAAGGCAGAGGCTTAAACCACTGAGCCACCCAGGCGCCCCTTAAATAAGTGTTTGTAGATGGAGAGGGACACTTCTCCTACCCCAACTCCATATTCTATAATTCATTCTTCTTCTGTGTATCTAGGAGGTTGTTGTGGAATGAAAGGGCAGTATATGAGGTTTTATAGATATTTTATTTACTAGAATTGAGATAAAAATGATTGGTATTTTTCTGTTAAACACTAACCTACAGAGGTAAGAGTTTCAAGAAAAATGAAAAGGGTGGCCATAAAGAAAAGACAATCTAATCCTGGGCATCAGTTTGTGACCTGAGCTGTTTTCTTCAAAACTAAAATCTGGCCTCTGGGAAAAGCCTTGTCCTCAAAGGGGACCTGGCCAGTGGAGTGCGGGTATAAGACTGGGGACGCTGGGGGCACCTGGGTGGCTCAGTTGGTTAAGTGACTGCCTTCGGCTCAGGTCGTGATCCTGGAGTCCCAGGATCAAGTTTCACATCAGGCTCCCTGCTCCACAGGGATTCTGCTTCTCTCTCCTCTCATGCTCTCTCTCTCTCTCTCTCTCAAATAAAAAAAATAAAATCTTAAAAAAAAACAACAACCAAAAAAACCCAAAACACTGGGGGACGCTGGGAGTGAATCCAGGTTCTACCCTGCCAGGACTGAGAAGTGGGTAAATTTCTCAATGTCTTGGAAATTCAGTTTCCTACCTGGTTTTTTAATTTTTTTAATTTTTTAATTTTTTTCTTTAGTTTCCTACCTGTTTAATGAGAATGACAGAGCCCATCTCCTAAGGCTGTTTTGAGGACATGAGATGGAGTAGGGGAGCACCTGGCATGCAGGAAGCGTGAAATAAGTGCTGGTGATTGCTGTTGTCATTGTTAATTTTCTATCCATGCCTTTGCTCATGTTTCTGCGTGAAAGTACTTGTCCCTCCTTGGTGATGTGGAGAATGTCTCTTTTTAGGAATGCCTCACCTTCTTGGAGAAATACCTTCCATTTTTTTCCCCCCAGGGCTGTAAGTCTCACCTGCCTCTATGCTCTCAGGTTTTGTACAGATCTCATGATTTTTAGTGCTATGTTCACAGTCCTCTTCCCCCAAACTGTGAGTTACTATAAACATGTGGCATATGTTCAACATCTGCTTTTTGACTGAATTAACAGATAGCTTCTCTCTCCAACCTGTGTTCCCCCTGACAACTTCCCATATACCTTGCATCTAATTCCACATTCTGGACTGTGATTTCACGGCCTGGGAGACCCCTTGCTCCCCACCCGTCTTTGTGTTCCTTTCAGATGGGCCTTTTTTGGGTTCTCCTTCTCCTAGCCCCACTGCTTCCTTTGGTTAGGCCTTTCCTCTCCCACCACAACAGAATTGCTCCTCAGTGTTTCCTAGTCCATGTCAAAGCTGCCTCCCAGGGAAACCTTAGTTAGCTCACCTCTCCCCAGTTCTACTCAGGATGACTGCTCAGAAATGTAACAGTACCAAGGCATGTTACAAATGTTACATCTCAAAAGGTACTTTGTAGTGAGATACTTTGTAGGGAGAGTGGTTTTCCTCAAGGTGTATGTAGCTGGTGCCAGCCATGACGTTAGAGACCCCTCTTGGAAAAGGATTTTTCTTGCTTCTGAGTCCTCATGCTTAGATGTTTATTCATAGAAGATGTCACGAGTAGAGAATTATGTCTCAAAGTACTATCCACACCAGCAGAATACATGTGACAATTGTCCTTCCTGTAACTAGAACCCTCTCCTCTTTTATTATCATTGTCTGCTACTCTGAACTTTCAGAAGCAAGCCTTCTCCTAATTGTTCCAAAAAGAGAATTTTTTGTTATTTTAAAAAATATATTTTATTTATCTATTTGATGGAGAGAGAGAGAGAGCACAAACAGGGGGAGTGGCAGGCAGAGTTAGAGAGAGAAGCAAGCTGAGTGGGGAGTCCAATGTGGGACTCGATTCTAGCACCCTGGGATCATGACCCTGAACTGAAGGCAGATGCTTAACCAACTGAGCCACCAGGCCAACCCCAAAAAGAAAAGTTGAGATTATCACAGTCTAGCTTTTGTCTCATCACTCCAATGAAACTGTCCTTGTCAGGCTTATATAATCTGATGGTTGACTACAAACAGTGAATTCTTGTTTTAGTTGATTTCCTGGCAATACCTAACATTATTGCATAATTCCTCCTTAAAACACTCTTTTCTGTTGACTTCTTAACATCACACTTGCTTAGTTTTCTTGTTACTGTCTCGATCTTCTTCTCAGTTTCCTTTGCTTGTTTCTCTTCCCTTGCCAGTCCTTAAGGTGTTGACACACCTTAATGTTTGGTCCTAAGCCACTACCTCTTACCTCTTACCCCTCCTCCTCCTCTGCAAGGTCTTATGTATTCCCGATTTCAATAATTTTGTGTGTGTTTGCATGCATGTGTGTGTATTGCTGCTAAAATGATAATCACGGTGTTGAAGAAGATATGGACTGAGGTCTTACTACACGCCATGCACTTTAAGAATTTTAATTTGTATTAAGTGGTTTAATCATCACCAGTGAGCCTGTGAGGTAGAACTATTATTGATCTCATTTTATAGATAAGTGCAGAGTCAGGAACTGGCCAAACAGTCTGGCCTTGGATCGTGCACTGTTAGTCAGCACCCTGCACTGCGTGTTTCAATTCTAGAGTTCTGTCTTTATTCCTGAATATCACCCTTGGATTTCCCACAGGCTGCCTCAAATAATATACATTAAGAACTAAACTTAATCATCCTCCATATACTGCTCCTTCTCCTGTGTTCCCTATTTGCAAGGAGAGCACCACTTCTGCCCAGCTGGCCGAGCTGCACACCTGGCATTGTCTTTGCCTTTACTCTTACCTACTGTTTAATCAGGAAGCAGATCTTCTCCATTCTGTTTCTTTCCCCAGATCCACCCACGTTGCTCTAGCCTCAATGCTTCTACGCTGACTTTGGATGCTGTAAGTTACCTTTTGTCTCTGTTACTGAAATAACTTCGTAACTGGCTTCCTTGCCTCTTGTCTTGCTCCCTCTGCAGCCAGTACTAAACAGATGATATAATTTGTCTGCTTACATACCCTTTAATGCCTCCACATTGCCCCCAGGCTAGGTGACAGACTTGTGCTTCTCTCTCCTGCCTCAGCTTGTGTACCTGCTACTCCCACAGTGCTGGTTCAGGTCTTGGAACCGGCTACAAACTGCTCCGTCTTTGCATCTTCACAACTTGCTCTTCCCTTTGCCTTTAAGTATCTGGCCTGTCCTCTTTATTGCATTTTGGGCCAACTCGTTATATTTTTAGTTTTTAGCTTTGTACATTTTATTGGTTTTTATGTTTTAAATACTTGCTTTGTCAGCTTGGGTAAATTATCCTTTGACTCACATGTATCACACAAGAAACCTCCTATCTTCTTTTTCTCTTCCTCTTCCAATTTTGATAGGGATGTAATTACAAATTTTCAGGGCCTCTAGCATGCCATCCTAATCCTTACACTGCGTTTGGGGTTCGTTCTACTGTTAAATATATCCTGGGCTCCCTGCCATTCCTTTTCTGTAGGTAAGGAATTGGCCAAAAGCCCCACAAAAAGTTGGTGGCAGAACCAGTATTTAAACCAAAATTTGGGGGCACCTGGGTGGCTCAGTGGGTTAAAGCCTCTGCCTTCGGCTCAGGTCATGATCCCAGAGTCCTGGGATCGAGTCCCGCATCAGGCTCTCTGCTCAGCAGGGAACCTGCTTCCCTCTCTCTCTCTGCCTGCCTCTCTGCCTACTTGCCTCTCTGTCAAATAAATAAATAAAATCTTTAAAAAAAAATTTGACACAAAATTTTGTGTTTTTTCCACTATGTCATGCTTCTTTTGAAAGTGGAAACATGTGCATATTTGAAAGATAAACTATACTGAAAGCAAAAGAGATCAAGACAGTACACAGGAAAAATAAGCAGAAGTATAAAAAGAGATAAAAAGGAAACATGATAAAATCTAGATAAATAAATACATGAAAGAGAGTACAATTCACTTCACTGGCATAAAACATGTAAAAATAAAAATTATTTAAAAAATTCTTTGTGGGTACAAAAGATAATACATATTTTTCATATTTGCAAGCCAATAATGAAGTCAAATAAAAGGAAAAAGAGATTAACAAGCCTAGAGAAGGTTAGTCTTTTTCAAAAAGGTATTAAAATAAGGTTAACAATCATTACAGATAATGTGCATTCCTTGAATAAAGGCAGCTGTAGACAGAATATTTAACCTATTTGATCTCCCAAGGGATAGCTTCTTGCAAGACATTTCTGGTTTGATTTTCCTTGGCTGGTTTGTAATTTGGAATGCCTTCAACTTCCAGTTTGAAAAGGACCAACCTCAAATAGCTTAAACATAGCAGACAAGTCCAGAGATATGGTGGTGGTTCCAAGATTGTTTATTTCGATGACCTAACAGTGACATCAGTTTCTAGGTTCTTCCGTCTTTCTCCACTGCAGCTCCCTCATCAGGTAAGCCTTTCTCCAAGGCTGGTCCCCTCAGGGATACAAGAAGGAGGCAGCAGCTCCATACACCACATCCTCACAGAAGCACAAAGACCAGAAAATAAGCCACCCCTTCTTTGTGGACAGTGATGGAGAACGTGCAGTCCTTCCCAAGCAGCCTCTCCTGCAGACTTCCCCACAAGCATCAATGGCTGGAACTGTGCCATTTGTTCAGTGCTATACTAATAAATAGTAAGAGGAGCACAATTACAGTGATTGGTCTAAAATAATCTAGATTCCCCCCCCCCCCCCCAGGGCTAGGGATGGATGTAGACTCACCTGATGCACACAGACACATAAACTCAATGCAAGAAGAAAATAATCAACCAACAGCATTTGTCATAGGTGGAGACAGAACAGAAAGACTTTACCCTTCATCCTTGACTAATCTGCCTCTAACTTTTGACTCTCAAGGACCAGTGAGAGTCAGGATGGGCTAGCTGAAGACACACAATCCTTCCTTCCTTTCTTCTTTTTTTCTTTTTGGCATATAACAGCTGATTGTTTGGGGCACAAGTGGCTATGATTAGATCTATAACTTTTTTAATATAATGAATGACACACTGGATTTCTCTCCAAGAATGACCATAATAAATGTTGACCCATGACTAAGGTTAAAGTCTCAAGGTATTTATCCATCAGTGAAGAGACCAGGCTTTATGTCTCCAAGAGCCAGATGGATATTTATACATACACACATGTGCAGTCACACTCACAAACACACCTGTGACTCCAATGAGAAAAATAAACATAAAGTACTTGTTAAAAATAAACATTTACAATGGTCAAGGAGGGTTCCAAGATCATATGTACAGAAATACACCCGAAATTTAAAATTACTGCCTAGATTTTCATGTAAAAGGGGAAGACGTGAAAACCAACAAAAAGAAGTGTCAATAAGCAAATTTATAGAATATGTGTAATGTGTCAGATATGGTACTCAAAACTTTATGTATATTATCTCAATTCTTACAATCATATTCATAACAGATACTACTGTCATCTTCATTCTGCAAATGGGGATGCAGAGGCTAAGAGGACAAGGACATTGCACAATTCACCCTGGTGATGAGTGGTAGGGGAAAACTGAACCTATTTCTCTCAGCCTCCAAGTCTGTGTGGTCAGTCTTTGACCTCTACTGAAAAGATGTGGGAAGCAATAGACACAGTTTCCCTGAAATGTTCCCTTCCCTTTAGGGACCCAAACTGCTCCAAAGAGCCTCTGGGACATTGGGTTAATGGATTATCCTTGTCATTGCTCTTTGAAAAGGACCAAGAAACACCTTGAGAAGATCTCAGAGAGAAGGTCTTTATAAAGAACAAACTGCATGAATTCCCTCCTAGATTTTGAAAATAGAAAATGTTTTAGGTAGAATTTACTCAATGAAATGCCTTAATAGTTAATTTTATGCCATTTCTATTTGAAAAGTTGTTTTTATATGTGTTCCACCAAAGAGAGTAGCTTCTCTTTTAAATTTCTGAATAATTCTGTTGGAGGAAAACACTTACCTAGACTTTTATTTTATTTTATTTTATTTATTTATTTATTTTTTTAGAGGGAGAGATCACAAGTAGGCAGAGAGGCAGGCAGAGAGGGAGGGGGAAGCAGGCTCCGCACTGAGCAGAGAGCCCGATGTGGGGCTCGATCCCAGGACCCCTGAGATCATGACCCGAACTGAAGGCAGAGGCCTAACCCACTGAGCCACCCAGGTGCCCCATTACCTAGACTTTTAAAAAAGAGTGGCGATACATGTTATTTTTGTACATTTTCAAGTTTAAAAGGCATTTTTTAATGCAAGTTTATTTGCAAGTTCTAGGGTTAAAAAAACCCAAAATAAAGTTCCGTCTTAATGAACATGAATGATCAGAGTATTGTAAAATGAGTAGCTTAATTTTTTAAAAGGCTTGGGACACTGGATATATTTAGAACAAGGTGGGAACCAGTTGATGAGACTTCATGTTTTTGATGACTTTAGAACCCAATAGTACTTGCATACTTCAAATTTGTGGCAATGAGCTGCTGACTGTATGAGACTAGAGTTCATTGGGGCAAAAGCTTTGCCAGTGTTTTAGATGCTTAATATAAATCCCTAAGGATAAAACTTCTTCTTCCCATCTAGTTCTTTCAGAATATTAGAGTCACAAAATAAACACACTATAGTGTGTGTTTATTGCAATGGATGATAATGCCAGATTCTTGGGTTCATGAGCAATTCTATTAGGTATGAGTATATAGACCAACAGCATTTTCCACAGAACTCAAACAAAGAATCTTAAAATTTGTAAGGAACCTCAAAAGATCCCAAATAGCCAAAGCAACTTTGAAAAAGGAAAAGCAGGTCTGGAGACATCACAATACCAGACTTCAAGTTATATTACAAATCTGTAGTGATCAAAACAATATGATACTGGCAAAAAATAGACCATGAATCCATGGAACAGAGTAGAAAGCACCAAGATGAACCCACAACTACATGGCCAATTAATCTTTGACAAAACAAGAAGGAATATACAATGGGAAAAAGTCTCTTCAACAAATGATGTTGGGAAAACTGGACAGCAAAATGCAAGAGAATGAAACTGGACCACTTTCTTACCCATACTCAAAAATAAATTCAAAACAGACTAAAGACCTAAATATGAGACTGAAACCAGAAAAATCCTAGAAGAGAGCACAAGCAGTAACTTTTTTGGCATTGACTGCAGCAATTTCTTTCTAGATCTGTCTCCCGAGGCAAGGAAAACCAAAGCAAAAATGAACGGTTGGGACTACATCAAAATAAAAAGCAAAGGAAATAATCACAGCAAAGGAAACAATATAAAAACTAAAGGCAGGGGCCACCTGGGTGGCTCAGTGGGTTAAGCCTCTGCCTTCAGCTCGGGTCATGATCTCAGGGTCCTAGGATCAAGCCCCATATCAGGCTCTTTGCTCAGCGGGGAGCCTGCTTCTCTCTCTCCCTCTCTCTGCCTGCTTGTGATCTCTGTCTGTCAAATAAATAAATAAAATCTTTAAAACAAACAAACAAACAAACAAAAAAACTAAAAGCAACCTATGGAATGGGAGAAGATATTGTAAATGACATACCTGGTAAAGGGTTAATATCCAGAATCTATAAAGAACTTACAAAACTCAACACCCCCCAAAATGAATAATCCAATAAAAAATGGGAAGATGTGAATAGACATTTTTCCGAAGAAGACGTATAGATACATGAAAAGTTGCTCAACATCATTCATTATCAGGGAAATGCAAATCCAAACTACACTATCACCTCATACCTGTTAGAATGGCTAAAATAAAACAATAAGAGACAAAAGGTATTGGTGAGGCTGTGGAGAATGGGGAACCCTCTTCCACTGTTGGTGGGAATGCAAAATGGTGGGTGTACAGCCACACTGGAAAAAAGTATGGAGTTTCCTCAAAAAGTGAAAAATAGAACTACCTTACCCTCCAGCAATTGTGCTACTAGGTATTTACCCAAAGAATACAAGAGTACTAATTCAAAGGGACACATGCACCCTGATGTTCACAGTAGCATTATCTACAATAGCTAAATTATGGAAATAGCCCATGTCCATCAATAGACAAATGGATAAAGAAGTGAGGTGTGTGTGTATGTGTATATATCTATATGTGTATATATGTGTATATATCTATACATGTAGATATATAATCTATATCTATATATCTCCACATACACAGTGTGGAATATTACTCAGCCATAAAAAAGAATGAAATCTTGTCATCTGCAGCAACGTGTTTGGAACTAGATAGTTTTATGCTAAGTAAAATAAGTCAGTCAGAGAAAGACAAATATCATATGATTTCACTTACGTGTGGAATTTAAGAAACAAAATAAATGAGCAAAGAGAGAAAAAGGGGGGGGGGGGCAAACCAAGAAACAGACTCTTAACTATGGAGAACGAACTGATGGTTACCAGAAGGGAGGTGGTTGGGGTGGGGGAGTGACTGAAATAGGTGATGGGGATTAAGGAGCACCCTTGTGATGAGCACCAGGTGTTGTATGAAAGTATTGAATTCCTATATTGTACACCTGAAACTAATATTACACTGTGTGTTAACTAATTGGAATTTAAATAACATTTAAAGAAAGAGTTAAGAATTCTTTTATTATTTTAATTAAATAAAGTGTACCAAAGTTACTCTGATATGTATTTAATGAAATACATAGTTGTTATTGTGCTGCATGGTAATTAGCTGCAAGCCATAAGAAATTGTAAAAGGACTGTTATTTAGCCAGCACTAATTTTTTGTCAGCTCTAATTTTACACAGTCAAATCTAATTTTTAAGCACTTCTCTATAGTCATACAGTTTTGCCTAGATAAGACTCATTCTCTCTCTTCTCTCTGTCTCCTTTCGCTTTTCCTCCTGCCCTCTCCCAAGATGAAGGGACCCCTAATTCTGGCTGAGCATTCCTGTTCACCAACCCTCTCCCTCCCCACCCTCATCAGGGGATCCAGCTGCTTGGGAAATGGCAGGTCTTGGATTCTGCAGACTTTGAAGCCAGGCCTCATCTGGATCCTTAAGTGTAGATCTCCTGCTTGATTTGTAGGGATCTTTATCACATCCCCAATATTTTGGTGTGGGATAGAAAGAAGAAACCCAGCGTGAGGTGAGAATGTGGGACCGCAAGGGAGAGAAAGTGCATGCACTAATGTTTCAGGACCCTCAGCATTTGACAGTTTGGGATAAAGAGGAATGAGAGCAGAGATGGAGATAAAGGATGGGGAAAAGAGGGGAGCAGCCTCTGGGGTCCACCTCTTCTGCAAGAGACCTTGTGTCCATATGTGTCCCTGGGGCATAGATTTTGGCATATTTAGCCTAAGCTCCAACTCCCAAAGAAAGCTGGGATGAGGATAGACAGGAAGAGCAGAGCCATTCTGGCTTTTCTCACCTGCCCTCACAGGTAAAGCATGCTTACCTCTCTGGAGGAATCAGGCGGTAATATTAAGGCCCGATCTTAGTCTTGTCACTTTCTAGCTGTGTCACTTCCACTAGTCACCAACCTCTCCAAGCCTCATTTTCCCCAGTGATGGTTACCCCATTGGTGAAATAAGAGTGATACTCTTTACCTAACGTATTTCTTGCAAAGATTTAATGAAATGAAGCATTCAGACATCACTTAACAGAGTAAGCTCTTGAAAAAAGTTCTTTCTCTTCTTTTCTTCTCCCCCGAAGCACAAAGAAGTCTCCTCCCGCCCCAGCCCGATCTTTCCCCATCTCCAGCTTTCCTCAGTTTTCCCTATCCATATTTCACTTCATTTCACTTCTGAGGATCAGAATGTTAAAAATAAATGTATAAAGTTTTGGGGGTGAGTAACTATGAGACAGAAGATAAATGACAACTTTTGGTTCCTTCCCTGTGGATTACAGAAGGGAGTGTCATAGTCCTGGAGAGGGTGTCATGGAGAAAGGCAATGTCTTCAATGTCTTCAAGGCTCAGGAGCATTTTCTATCTTTTGACTTTGTGGCATGTGAGATGTGACTGTCCTTCCTAAGGCACCTAGGACCTCTGACTAGACACTGCCCCACCCATCAGGTCTAATGGGCTTCCAAAGGTCCTTCTGAGAGAAAGCCCAGTATCCTACTCTGGGACTAACCTAGTAAGCTGGGGAGCTTGGGGTGTCCAGTGGGATAACCACAGCGCCTTATACATTTAGCTCATAACTTGTGCTAAGTGCTAAAGGCTCACTTCTTGATTGATACTGGACTTCTCACTGCAATAGATCTCACCCCAGAATCCATTTTTGGTGTTTGGGAAAAGCTAAGCAGATACTAAAAATGGAATTGGTCCTCTAACAGCATCTTGGACCCATAGGACTGTTCCTGCCTCCTCTTTGAAGTGCCTGTGGTTTTCTTTCCCAACTTGATCTCTGTTTAACAGTCTATATTAATATTTCAGAAACATTAGGTGGTCTATTGATGGTATTTTATTCCCTAGGCTTGAAAAACTCTTTTCTTGGAATTGGATTGCTTTGGGCAGTGTAACAACTAGTAGTAGGCTAAGAGTCAAACAATATTGCCCTTGTAATTATCTTGTCATGGCACGAGATGATAGATGAGGACATGTCTGCTCTGCAAAAGGCCAATTCAATGGTGACATTAAACAGATGTCATGATCCAAATGAAACACAAATAATGGGTTACCAACCTAACCCAGTCATATCCAAACAGTCAGCACCCCCTCCCACATCTCCACCCACTATATTATACTAACAAATATATTTAAGTAGAAAATGCAATATTAAAAAGTTAGAAAACATTCACTGAAAATACCCCAACCTGCAAATCTGTGCTGAGCTAAATTCAGTGAAATTTCCGTGCATACCTCAAGTGGAAACAATTCTGTGTTTCTGCCTGACTCTTTAGTAGTAGCTTCAGGGGTTTTAATAAGAAGATTCCACTACAAATGAAGATACCAGACTTTGGGGCAAAACCTTATTAAGAAGCGGAAGAAATCACATTGCTCTGTTATTGCTAAAGAAAGAACTTTAAGAATTTCTCAAAGGCTCTAAGAAGCCCCAGACTGATGTGCAAAATCTAGGCTCCCTCCTTCCCTCTCAACCCAGTTCCCGGCTAACTGGGAGGCCATGGGGGAGTTCAGAAGACCCTGCACACCTCCTGTGATCTATGAGTAATTTAAAGTTAGCCAAGTGGGGAGGGGGCGTCACAGAAGGCTGTCCAAACCGGGGAGTGAACACCGACCGACACAGGCAGAAGCCGAGAGGGAGACCTACCAAGGGTGTGGAACTGTCCTTGGCCTTTCTAGTTCAGAGGAGGCATCCTGATAGGAAAACAACCCGGGGATCAATACCTCCCCGTGGCCACTCTATTCCACCCTTTTTAGAGACAAGCTCCGTGCGCTCCACCTGTCTGAGCTGAGGCTGCTGCCTCCCTGAAAGCCATACTACCTTTCTTTCCCCACTTTTGTTTCCATTTTCTTCACTGAGTATGAAACTAGTCGTCCCCCACCCCCTTCCGGCCCCCGCCCCGCTCCTCCCCTCAGGCGCCGCCACAGAAACACACTCTGTACCTTCCCGGGCTGGAGAGAAGATGCTCACTGAGATCGGACACCTGTAGTGAACCCTCCCTTTGGGAGGGGCAGCGGATGGAGCCGGCGGGGACAGTCCCCCAACGCGGACCCCAGCACCCCGGACGCGCCCACTCTAGGCTCCCGTGGCTCCGAGCTCCGAGCTCCGGCCAGCTGAAACGTCACCTGAGGGCTCACTGTCCTCCCCCTGGAGTGACACGGCGGCAGGCGGCCCGAACGCCCTTCTGTGCGGGGACTGGAGACCTAGCAGACAGGTCCTCGATGCAAGGTCGCCCCGGGCAGCCGTCCCTCTGGGGGAAGGTGGGAAGGAGTGGGAGGGTCTGGATCGGGAGCGCGGGCTAAGACAGGTCTGGAGCCAAACCCTACCTCCACTTCCAAAGGGAGTGCCAGGAGAAAGAAACGGCCTCAGCCCCAAGCAGGGGGTTTACTGGTGCCACTTAAAGCCACTTAATTCAATCAGCACCTTTATTGAGCACCTTCTGTGTGCCCAGAGATCTTCTAGGAGCTTGGGAAGCCCTCGTGAAGGCAATGTTAAAACGTCTCTGCTCTTCGCAGAGCTATTGTTTGTAGTGACCGGTAATCTTGTTCCTGTGGACATTTGTAGATGTTTTCAGCTGAAGAGTGAGGGAATGGAATTCTGACTTGCCTTTTTTTTTTCCCCCAACAAATGTTTGTTAATGTCCCAAAGATTCAAAGGAAAGGTGGGAGGGAAGGAGGGAGGTGAAACTTACAATAACACCAAGGAGCTAGTTTCTGTTCAGAAACTTTGACTTAGCCTGATTAAATCTCTTTGGTAGCTCCCCAGTTATAAACTCAAGCCAACAAAGCTGCTTCATAGTGACCATGAGTTTCATGCTTTCCTACCCATCAGATCTGATCAGTTGCTACTTAGCAAATGAGGCGACATTTATAAAACTGGACCTGGGTCACTTCTTACCCGAGAGAGCCTCACAGGGTTATGAAGACAAGTCATCCCTGATTCCATCCCAGCCTCATAATTTACTATTAGGTGTTTGACCTTGGACAGGTTTGTTAATGTCTCCCATCCTCAGTTGGCCCTTCTGTAAAATGAGGACTATTAAGGGCTTCCCTCCTAGGGATGCTGTGAGGCTTCATTGTGATGGCATATGCAAGTGCACTTAAACCACGCCTGGCAGGTAGTAAGTGCTCAGTAAGTGGTCCCTATGATGATTAATGATTAATGGTGATTACAGCATCTTTCAGAATCCTCCTCCTTCTAGAATCTGGGTGGTCAGAGTGCCATGGTGAAATGTCATGTATGTACATATTTTTAAAAAAAAAAAAGACCTTGAGAGAGTAAAGAAATTGGCTCCAAAATTCAACAGATCAGAATGTTTAAAGGCAAGTATGGAGTCACTGATTATAAACTTTAGAACTGGAACTTACCTTAATGTTTTATGTAAAAAGATATAGCCTCGAAATGAGTATGTGTTCTAAAATCTCTTGCAGAGAAGCCAAGGGGAGGAATACAGGAAATGGAATTTAAAGAGAATTTAAAGAGAGTTCAAAGTGGGAGATTTAGCAGCCAAGATCCTAGAAGGATGTGTGATTATTAGCAAATGTGACACATGAGATTTTATCCGAGCACTTTTGAGGAAGGAGGAAAAAGCCCCTGCATCATCCATCTCTTGGGCTAATTCTTACCTGTTACTGAAACTTCCACTGCAATACCCTTGTTGAAAAGCATTTACTATTTCTCTGTTAATATAAAAATGCAGTCTACTGAGTTCATATACTTTACATGTTCTCCAGAGTAAATTCTTGAAGTTTATTTCCCTGTACAACTTTATTTTCCTTGACCAGATTCTGAGTCTTTTTCAAGTAAACTCAAGGCGGGGGTGGGGGGGTATGGGTGGGGGTGGGACTTGTCTTGCAATTTACATCTGGAGGCATCCCTTGTAAAAAGGCTCTACATTTCCTCAAAGCTCAGGCTCTGAGAATTGAGTTCTAATCTTTCACTCTATGGAAGGATCTGCGTCCCTCCAAAAAGCTTGACAGTATTCTGGCTGAAATGCTCTGGAAATGCTCAGTATTTTCAAAGAAGTGCTCTCTTTCCAAACGGAACTCACTGTGCTCATGTTCACCCTAGACGTTGAATTCCTAGCAAGCTGTGACAGTGGGAGGGCTTTTAAAGCCCCACCAACATGAAGACTGTCTCTTTGCTAGGAATCTCCTAGGGGAAGCTCATGTAGATTATGATGTTTTTAAACTCTCAGACTGCTGCATCTCAGGATGTTACTGTCTTATGTCATTACACGTCCACTCACATGAGCATTGCATCAATACCAATGAGATCGTTCAGTGTTTCTGCAAGTGTGTTCTGTACAACACTAATGCCATCAAGTTACCTGTAAACAGAGGGTTTTATGGTTATGATGGGTTGAGTTACTGGTCCAGGTCCTTTAGCCCTCCTGGATCCACTAGCTTGCAATGGCCTCGTTGTGGACAGAGAATATTCCATCGCTCCTTTCTTTGGCCTGGCCCTGTGGCTTGCTTCGTCCGGTTGACTTTAGATTAGAGAGATAGTGTGACAGTTCTCAGACTACAACTTAAGAGATGTCTTACCTTTTCATTGCCTCTTTTGTCCCTCTGCTACTGCCTGAGAACATGTTCTGCCTGACCTACTAGGCTGAAGAGGGTGAGAGAAGCGTGGAGCACCTGGATCCACAGCTGTATAGCTGGAAGCAGAGCTGTTTTAGCCAACTATAGATCTGTCAAAATAAATGATGATTGTTTATAGCCACTGAATTCGATATGGTTTGCCACCCAGAATTATTGTGGCAATAGATAACTGATGGAGTGGAAAAGGGCTTGGGACACAACATATGTTATATGACTCCTCACTCCTCTTAGAGAGTTATAATGCACATTGACATGGTAAAGGCTCTGAAAAGGACTGCAGTAACCATTGCTTCCCAAACTCATTTCATTTTTGTACCTTTATATCGTAATATCTTAATTAAGGGCAGTTATGTAAATCCTAGACTTGCTATTAAGAAACCTGAAACGAACTCTTGTAACAATTGGCAATGATTTTCAAGCCTTAATTAGACTCTCTAAAATTTTGCTTATTAGTAAGTCCCCATTTACTTTCTCATGGCTGCTGAATTTCCCATCAATGACTTGTATTGTACAGCTCCAAGTTTCTTAATGATTAAAAGCTATTTTCCACTGCTGATGCCAGCCATATTTCAGAATGATTTTATAATCAGTATATGAACATTTATTTTTAAATAAATGACCAATAAATTAAATTGATCAATTTTTAATTACTTTCATTGTTTTTTAAAATCACCTATCTAATACTTACTATTAAAGTTACTCAGAAACCATGTTGGAATAAAAAAATGAGAATGAATTACCTGAAACACTGGTTAATCCCTATTTCTCCTTATTTTTGAAAAATGTAGAGCACATACAGGAGAGCTCTTTTTCAAGCTTAGCCACAACGTCAAGCACCAAAGAAAAATACAGGTTTTAGGAAACGGATAAGTAACAACTCCCTTTTTATTTATTTTGGTAACTATGCATCATTGTTGAGATCTGTTTATGTTAAGGGGCTTTGACATATGCATTTATTTCAAACACTCACAGGTGCTTGTGTTCAAAACTCACTAGTGGCAATAAGGTACATGCAAAAATTTATACTTAATTTTTCCCAACTTTTTGAAGTATCGTCATAGATTGTCATGTATGCTGTTTTAGCAACCATAAATGACTATGACCTAGGATGTGTTAAGACAAAATGAAAAGTCAGTTGAACTTTTATGCATTTTCCTTCTCTTAGGTGAACTTCTTTCTTTATGCTATATTTATTTGCCCATGACTGGTTGGTCTATAGTAAGGTGTTATCTATTAACTAAAGTGTATTAAAGCTTCATTATTTTCCTTAAGTATTTAAGTGGCACTGTTTAGAGGCATGCTTAAAGACACCCATATCCAATGACAAAATGATCAGAGACTTGAAGAACTTAATCTATAAGGGTAGAAAGACAAGTGATGAACTTGACAATATTCTGCTCAATAATCTTTCAATCATATCTTGTGTGCATTTGGCAAGCCCTGAAAAATACTCTTAGAGCTAGGCCAATAATAAAAATGGGATATCACACCTTAAAGTGCTTATAATTTCCTGCCTAAGGGGGTTATAATCAGCTACTTAACCTTAACTTGCTTTTCTTGGGATTTTGTGATATAATAAAGTTGTGTCAGTATAAACTTTTGGAAATTTTTAGAATGGAAAATTGCAAAAGTTGATCAAACAACCAGTTAGCTAGCTAGATATAAACCAACCTGCCATTCAGCCACAGAGCCAATCCACTCATCTACCAAGTAGCCAGCCAGCCAACCAGTCAACCAGCCAACTAATCAGCCAATCAGCCAACCAACCAGTCAACCAGCCAACTAATCAGCCAATCAGCCAACCAGCCTGTCAACCAGCTAACTGGAAATCGACCAACCAAACAAGCAACCAACTAGAAAATCAACCAGACAGCTAATCAGCCATTCAACCAACAAGCCAAACCATCTACTACACACTAGTAATTATTCTAGGCACTGGGAATAAAAAGATGAACAAGATATCATCTCTTCCAATGAAGAGGGATATTTGGAATCTTGTGGGGAAAAATAAGCAGCAATTATAGCACAGTATGAAATGGAGTTATGATATATATATATTTGGATGGAAGTAAAACATATTAATTCCATATTCCTGAAAAAGGTAATTTTGGGGATCAGAACTTTGACTGGTTAGTGAGGTAGAGAATCCTCAGTCTTGCTTTTGCTATTTGAAAAAACTTAAGTGGAGCTTTACTGTGACCCACTCACTGCCTTTAATCTTTGGGTTGAGAACTGCGTACTGTCTACTGATCAGTTACCCTAAACGTAACCGTATGTGGTGAACTGCATATAATATAGAAACAGGTGTAGGAGTTCATATCCAACTCCATCCTTTTTTGTAAAAAATTTTAAAATTTGTAAAAAACTTTAATCAAAGAAATTTAAGTAAACTGACCCTGGTTTAATCCGGTTGATGTTTCTCCTGTCGCAGCAGGTTCAGTAACTGTCCACCATGTCTCCAGTGTACCCTGGGCTGAGATGGAAATACCAGGACCTGATTTTCAGTTTCAGCTAATTCACTGGCTCAAGTTTCACTTTGAGTCCAGGGTTTATAGAGATAATTGACTTCTAAAATGCTCTGAGAAGTGCATACTACTTACTGCTCAGGTTACCCCGTATTTCAGTTTGCTTGGGACAATTCCACTTTATGCCTTTGTTCTAGTGGGATTATTCATAGTGTCTAATGCCAGTGTTCTGAGTGCCCAGGACAACCACCTATGTGTCCTACTCATCCTATGGGGAAGCGATGGGAGTGTTTGCCTTCAAGATTAGGTGCAAACTAGAAACAGAGAAGAAATGTAGGTACCATGATACTTCCTGTGGGTCATTATGAGTATCTTCCTAGGGGTTGGAAGCTTAGAATTCTAAGGTTTTACCATTTTATAACCCCATCCAATGAGCTTCATAAACACACATACACACACATGCACACACGCTTACACACACATTCTCTGAGAGCACAGGAGAAGGCATGACTAACTGTGAGGGAGAGACTCAGCTGTGGTGGTTTGAGCTTGTTTTCGGAGAGTAAGCAGAGAAGAGGGTAGAAAGAAAACATGTCATCTCACAGTACAAATGTATGCAAAGCAACCGCTTGGCTGTGTTTCTTTAGCACAAGTCTGAACGTGTATGTTACTGCTCATGAATCATAAATGTGCAAACTTACAACTGGTTGTATAGAAATGTACTAGCAGACATGTGCTCAATGGTAAATTTAGCAGTCTGGATACACAAAAGAATCTTTTGCAAGGGGATCTACCCTAGTAAGTCCATCACCAGCAGGAAAAATCTCACTCTGCCCAGCTTTGGGTAGAAAATTGGGGCATTCATTTTGCATGTGCTCCATTTTTTTTGCTATCTTAGGGTTTGTTTTTTTTTTATGATTTTGTTCTTGGAACGATCCAACTCTTAACTTCATTGCTGTAATTATACTGAGTTAACTTAAAACAATTTTTTTAAAAGATTTTATTTATTTATTTGACAGATAGGGAGAGAGCACAAGTAAGCAGAGTGGCAGGCAGAGGGAGAGAGAAGCAGACTCTCTGCTGAGCAGGGAGCCTGATGCAGGCCCCGATGCAGGGCTCAATCCCAGGACCCTGGAATCATGACCTGAGCTGAAGGCAGCCACTTAACCAACTGAGCCACCCAGGCACCCCTATACAGAGTTCATTTTTAAGAGAAATTATGAAATGTTTAAAAGCTCACATTTTTTTATCTATAGCATTTGTATTTTCAAATTGTTGTCTTAATAATTTACAAATGCTTGGGGCGCCTGGGTAACTCAGTCAGTTAAGCCTCTACCTTTCACTCAGGTCATGATCCCAGAGTCCTGGGATCAAGCCTAGCTTCAGCTCCTTGTTCAGCGGGGGGGGGCGGGTAGTGGGGTGGTTGGGGTATATGTCTGCTTCTCCCTCTCCTCCCCACTCATGCGCTCTCTTTTTCAAATAAATAAATAAAATCTTAAACAAATTATATAAATACTCTTCATTTTACTGACACAGATATCAGAAAATGATTTAGTTTATCCCTATCCCAATTTTAGTAAAGAGTTACCATAAATCCAATAGGGAGATAGAAGACAATTCACTGGTTAACTATTTGTTTCTCAATCCTAGCAAACTTCATCTCTCTCTCTCTCTCTTTTTTTTTTTCTTTTTAAGTGAGAGAGAGTGTATGCTCACATGGGAGTGGGAGTGAAAGAGCAGAGGGGGAGGGGGAGATAGAGAATCTTAAGCAGGTTTCATGCCCAGCATGAGCCCCATGCTGGGCTCAGTCTCATCACCCTGAGATCATGACCTGAGCCAAAAATCAAGAGTTGGCTACTTAAGCAACTAAGCCATCCAGGTGCTCTCATCTCTTTTTGTTTCGAAGGTATATCGTCCTTGTGTACTGAGCAAAAACAACTGTACTAAACAGTAAACAAAGGCATGAGGTATTTGACAAATTCCAAATTACAAAACATGTTTGTAGCAGAATTGATGTTACAATTCAGAGGATCATTCACAACCAGTCTTTTTAAAAAAAAAAAAATTATTTATTTATTTATTTATTTGAGAGAGAAAGAGAGAGAGCATGAGCAGGGGGGAGAAGCAGGGGAAGAAGCCGGCTCCCTGCTGAGCAGGGAGCCCAATGTGCCGATCCATCCCAGGACATCACGATCATGACCTGAGCTGAAGGCAGACGTTTAACCGACTGAGCCACCCAAGTTCCCCTGAAACCAGTCTTAATAACTTAAATAATCTTGAAAAAATCAGAAGAACAACATGATGAGGAAGACAGATCTAGGTATGAATCTAGGCATGAACTGGAACCAAGTCTAAGGACTCATTTTGTACGTTTTGTGTTGCGTGGAAGGTCATTTAATGTTTCGGAGTCTCAACTTCATCATGGATAAAGTAAGGAAAATAAAACTTGCCCTACCCACTCTACGAAGTAAACAAATGGTAACTATACATTTTATTAATATAGATTAGATATAAGAAAGTACTTTATCAGGTGGTAGTTGAGGGGTTTGTGCCTAAGTCTATTTGGAGGTATTGTACTCATGGGAATAATGAAATATATCTACCTGCAAGGCTGAGCTGCTTAGTCTGGCTCTCTTTCCTTTGGCAACTCTGCTCCCTCTGCAGACTAAATCAAACAAATTCAGGTGAACAAGAATTTATAAGGAATCTGTCAGGATATAGCAATGGGGGTGAGGTGGACAGAGGCTGCAAGTCAATGAGCATTTCCAAGATGCTGGTCTTTGTACATTCTCTGCCACTGCTTCCTGCTCTTGCCAGTGCCTGAGCTGCTGCTGGGCACAAAGATAAGTAAGACACAGCTCTTGTCCTGAGGAACTCATGATCCAGTGAGGGGGGACAGATGTATATGTGGATCCGTTTCAATATAATGCAGCAAATAGTGTCATAAAAGGATAGCCACAGGAATGTGGAGGCCCCTAGCTAAGTCTGACTCTCATCAGGGGAGCTTCGAGAGATATTTTAGGTGCCAAGGATATTGTGTGTGTCAGAAAGCCTTTGTAAAGACCATTATGGTAAAATCTGTGGGACTGACAAATGAGACAGAGGTACTTGCTTGTAGGATAGAGATAACAAGCACAGGTTTTACTGTAGGACAGACATGTGCCTAAAACCTCATTATGTCACTTACTTGTCATACTGTATTTCTGAACCTCAGTTTCTTCATCTGTGATACAGGGGTAGTAGTATCTACCTCAGTCCACTGGAATGTAAACTCTGTGAGGACTGGGACTTGGGCCTCTTTTGTTGATTACTTGATCTCCATCACTCTGAACACAGTAAACACTTACCTGGCCCATAGTAAGTCCTCAGTAAATAATAGCTGAGTTTGTTCAGTAAATGAAGGTAGTCATTTAGCTTCCAATCTTCACTTTTCACCTAGTTTTATTGAAAAGGCACAATTAAGTCAAGGAGAGATGGGTGACTGTCTGTCGGTTTACTATGTGCCTCTCAATTTTTACTAGTTTCATTTTTGTCTTCCAAATGGTCATTTCAAAGGTACACAGTGTCCTTATGTATGAGTTTAAAAAAAAGCTTAATTATACAAGAAAAGGTGAAAGGTAGAAGAGCAGACTATGTGCATGACACTTGTGAATATCCGTGTTGTCTGCCATGTCACTGTGTCCATCCACACTGACAAATCTGCACGCTTCCGAAGATGCAGTCGTCTATAAGAATGGTATCAGCATCCTTACTTTTTCAATGTTTAGTTCCATTTTTTCATTTTTCTGAAAATAGCCTTTTCCTAAATTGTCAAAGAGAAAATTTAAAATGTGCTAGGATAGATCACCTATCAGGCTACATCTTTTATACACTTCTCATTTAATAGACTGGCAAATTTCTCATTTCCCTGGAAAGCTGTCACACAAATATTATTCTAGAGAGTTGGTAGACCTCCATAACTGAAAGCTGGGTCTTGGAAAGCCGAGTACCTCCCAGGCCATTCCAACACCAAGTGTAGTTCTCACCACTGGCCACTTGGTGGCAGTGCCAACCTAATAGGTCAGGGTTCACACCAAGGTGCTGTCCCTAACTTCTCTTTATCCATTTACATTTTAGGACCTATAAGAGGTGTTTGGTCAAAGTTTCATACTCCAGTTTATGACATTAGATAGGCCATAGTTAGGTGACACCTGAAAAGGTCAATAATGAAAATTTCTGCAGTGTCCTATTATCATCCCTATCTCCATGCCACATTAGTCACACACTTTCTGGGCCCTATGCCAGAAATAGTTATCACCCTGAACTCCTCCACCTCTGAAATCTAAAACCCTACTCTCTGATCACTAATACCTATTGTTCCCTTTTCACCATTACTACAAAGGCTGTGTTCTATCCAGACCACAGTCTCTCTATTTTTAAAAATATTTTATTAACATATAATGTATTATTTGCTTCAGGGGCAAGGTATGTGAATCATCAGTCTTTCACAATTCACAGCAGTCACCATAGTACATACTCTCCCCAATGTCCATAACCCAGTCACCCTATCCCTCCTCTCCCACCCCCAGCAACCCTCAGTTTGTTTCCTTTGATTAAGAACCTCTTATGGTTTGTTTCCCTCCCCTGTCCCATCTTGTTTCATTTTTTTCCCCTCTCTTTCCCCCACAACCCCCACCCTACCACAGTGTCCTCATATCAGAGAGACCATATGATAATTGTCTTTCTCTGATTGATTTATTTCACTTAGCATAATACCTCTAGTTCGATCCAAGACCGTAGTCTCTTAAGTTCTCTTTACTCCTTGATTCAGTCCAGGCTCCAGGGTTCAACCAGCAGCCCTTCCCTCCACTAACCTTTGACCTTTTTGATACTCCGGAAGGTTACAGGTCCCCTCCATGCCTATCCATCTCCTCTTCTGTATTTTCTAGCATCTCTTAGCTAGGGGTGACCATAGGACTAAGTTCTCAGCAACGAATGTGAGCACAAGTGATGTCTGCAAGTCTCCTTTCCTTTTAAAAACAAAACACCTTGCTCCAGACTTCTTCTTCCTTCTTCTCCATGAGGTAGAACACAGAAGAACCAGCTCACCAACGCTGACAACACAGGTGGGGATGGGATGGTAGGAATTTAGTTCCCTGAATAAGCTCATGAATCCAAGCCTTCTGGTCACTTGGACTTTTCATCTTGTGACTACTAAGTGAGAAAGAAAATAAACTTCTATTTTATTTAAGCCACTGTGTATTGTTTTTGTTTTTTTTTTTTGTTTGTTTGTTTGTTTTATTTGTTTGTTTGTTTGTTTGTTTTTGGTCATAGCTGCTCAACCTTTACTCTAACCAATATAGGATCTGCCTGGAGGAACTCTCCATGCTTAGATCAACTCAACTCTCTGCTTCCCCCGTGTGTACAGGTTGAGAGCTTCCTGAGATAAGCAGTATACACTGATTATCTCCATTACACAGAAACACTGGCTTTCCTCTACACTTGGACTCTCACACTGTCCAGTGGTCCTTTCTCACAACCTTCATTGACTCTCCTGTTTTACCTGGTAGCTTTTTAAACTGTTTCCTAAACTCATCTCCTGCTTTACAAAGAAAATAAAAAAGATCGGGAAATAACTCCTTCAACTTCCTGCTCTAATCAATATAATTACTTGCTGCTGACCTAGCATTTTTACTTCCTATCACAATAGAATTTCTTCCTTTCCCTTGTCTATGTCTCCTCATTCCACATACCCTTGGCCTCATGCCCTTCTATCTGCATGAGGACTGGATTACACTAGTTTTTTTTTGTTGTTGTTATTGTTTTGTTTTGTTTTTGTTTTTTCTCTTTGGCTTTCCTGCACAAATACTCCTTCTCTATTTACTTTTTCTAATCAAAATTTAAGTGTGCTTATTTCCCATTTCCTACTTTTAAGCAACAACTCAAAACTTTGCTTTGATCCCATCAAGCTAATGCCCAGTCTTTTTGCTTTCATAGTCATGCTTCCTAAAGGTCTTACCTACTGGCTGTGTATATTTTCTATATATTTATATATATTTACTGATTTTTTTGGAGAATGTTCCTTAGAAGCAAAAATCTGGGAACTGAGTGTAGGCTTTCCTTCAAATAACTGCAGCTCAATAAATGTTTCTAAAGCTGACTTCTTGGATACTGTATTCACAAGTAGTTTGATATAGATTCACAGCTGATTTTATACACACACACACAGATTTTGTTTTCTTTCCTTTTTTTTTTTTTGGAGAGTAAACAAATAGAGAAAAAGAGACAAAATCTTTCTCACAGAGGAATTCCAAATATTGTTTGTAAATACCAGCCTTCTTTCTAGGAATTGAAGCTTAATTCCATCCTCCTTTTTTTTTTTTAAAGTAATCTCTATGCCCAACATGGGGCTTGAACTCATTAGTTCAAACAGTAGCAAAGCTTGACATGAACACTTACCGTTTGCAGTGTATGGACATTTAATACCTGGGTAAGCCCTATTCAGATGCTCATGGTGGAGACTCAGACACAGGGTAGAGCACTTCCTCTTTCATATTTACTGCCACCTGGGGTTTCTGTCTCTTCATTTGTTTATTTTGAAGTTTTAAAAATCTGCTTATAAAGTTGAAAGACTAACCCACGTTTCTTTCATCTAAGAAAATTAACAATAATTCCCTATTGTGAAAAATGCACTTATATTTTCCCAATTGTCCCCAATATGTCTTATTGTATAGCCTTTTTTTTCAATCTTATATCTAATGAAGCTTTGTGCATTGCATTTATCTGTGTTGCTTTCGCCTCTTTTAATCTAGAACAGTTCACTGACTTCTTTTGTTTATTTTTACATCACTGACTTTTTTGCAGAGTCTTACAGAATGTTCTATATTTTCAATTTGTCTGCTGTTAAGATTTTAAAATGTTATAAAGCAAATTAAGAACATGTGGCCAGGGTCCCTTTTATTAGACAAGGATGTTTTTGAGAATTGGCCTTTTAGGCATAAATGCTAGTCATAATGTGAAGAGATTTCATCTAATATACAGGACAGGATGTCTCCTTCCCATACAGTTAAGGAAAAAACAAAACAAAACAAAACAGTTGTTTCAATGAAGAAGTAATCATTTGGAACTTGTTTAATTTCTTCTTTTCAAAAACATCAGGTAAAATTCCCACTCAGTAATTTCTGAAGCACAATAGATTTGGAAAGAAATTTTTTATAGTTTATACATGTAAAGCACATTGCTTTTAGTTTCCCTTTTCAGCAAATATTACACTGTGAGCACATTTGGAATAAAATGACCTGTCACCACGTACTAATTATGCTTTATGCAGATAAATAGCCAGATATGGTGATAAAGAGGTATTTTTAATTTTGTTCAGTTTTCCTATATGATATCATCTTTTTGGTCACTCTTGGTGGCTGCATTTTTGGTGAGGGGGAGCGGAGGCAGGAAATGCAGCAGGCATCGGCATCAATCCAAATCAATTCTCCTTTCATTTAAACAGACTAACTTGTTTGGAATCAGTGAATAGCATTTGTTTTTACTGTACTAGGTGCCAAGAAAAGATAAAAAGAATAAAGCAGATATGGTTCCTGCTTTGGAAGATATTATTTTCTAGTAGTAGAAAGAAGGGAAACACGCTGATCGGTGTTTTTCCACTTACCATGTCTTGCAGCATATATATACATATATAACGTATATATTATCTTTGGGAGATATTAAATTCTATTTTAAGTGCCCCATTATCTGTGGCATTAAATCAATCATCTTTCAGCTTCTTGTGTAGAAGATGGAAGGCTCTCTGTAAGTGCCTTTTCCCCGAATGAACTCAAAATTTGTTCCATGCATATTGCTATTTTCAAATTGCTGTCACACATGGTCTGGGTGAATTTCATCTGCATTGAAATTTGGAGGAAGCTCTTGACAGATGACAGTGCGGGGCCCTGCAGAGTGACAAGAGAAGCGGTGCCAGCCTGGTGGAGGATAATGTGACCTTAAAGCTGCCCTTGAAAGACAGCGGGAGCGTGTGGTGCACGCAGCCTCGCGGGCACCTCCACACAGGCCCGTGGGTCCTGGGAGGTACCCGGGGAAAGCAATAACTGCATTAGCATTCTGAGCAGCCACATCAAAGTGCTGCTTTCCCCAGTGTCGTCTGCAGATGGGAGAGCTGGGGATCTTTAGAGGGTTTTGATGGTAATTATAATGCCTCTTCTATGCTCATCCTTCTCTACAATGTTGCTCATGAAACAACTACCTAACTTGTTATGCTGTTGTTAGAGGATGAAAAAATTAAAACAACCCAATTCCTTTGTTTGCAAGGAAGTCTCACCCAGTGGCATACATTTACATACATTGAGAAAATATGTATCCCTTCTGGCACCAAACAGTATTGAATCAGGCCCTTTACCTCTCTGAGATTTAGTTTCTTCATAAGCAGAGAAGGAATGAAAAGATCAGCTCTGTTTATCTCTCAGAGTTGCTGAAAGATCTAATGAGAAAAGGAATGAGTATGGAAAAGCTACACCATGTATTATTACTACTGTTAGGCTCCCTCCCATAGGTATATGACCGCGTGCAGGCATGGACGGTGGTCATCAAGGGTATACTCATTCGGGAGCGCCTGGATGGTGTAGTCGGTTGAATGTCTGACTCTCGGTTTCTCTTCAGGTTGTGATCTCAGGGTTTTGAGATCGAGCCTACATCGGGCTCGGCTTGGTGTGGAATCTGCTTGAGATTCTCTCTCCTTCTCTCTATGCCCCTCCTCCTCTCCACTCTCTCTCAAATAAGTAAATAAATCAATAAATCTTAAAAAAAAAATTGTCCTCATTCAAGGAGAGACTGCTGTGGAGAGTCAGGGTACTGGCTGGTGGGGCAATGGAGGATAAAGTCTATTTGTTGGGATGAGAAAATCTCCCAAGCAGGCTTGGGACCTTTTTTTTTTAAAAAAAAAAAAAAAGAAAGAAAGAAAGAAAGAAAAAAAAGACATGGGGCACCTAGGTGGCTCAGTGGGTTGAGGCCTCTGCCTTCGGCTCGGGTCATGATCCTGGGGTCCTGGGATAGAGCCCCACTTCGGGTTCTCTGCTCGGTGGGGAGCCTGCTTCCCCTCTCCCCCCCCACCCCCCACTGTCGTCTCTGTCTGTCAAATAAATAAATAAAATCTTAAAAAAAAAGACCTTATTTATTTATTTGACAGAGAGACAGTGAGAGAGGGAACACAAGCAGGGAGAGTGGGAGAGGGAGAAGCAGGCTCCTTGCTGAGTAGGGAGCCCAATGTGGGGCTCAATGCCAGGACACTGGGATCATGACCTGATCATGATCTGCTAAGGTGGACGTTTAATGACTGAGCCACCCAGGCACCCCTTGGGACCTTTCTTTAAATTCAGGAGAGAAGACTGTGCTGATGGCTTCCTAGAGGCACCTTCTTACTCTCTCCCCATCTGTCAAAGCTCAGCTCAGCTCAGCATTTCCCCACCCAAGTCCATGATGGGTATCATTGCCCAGAAAGACATCATGGTGTGGTAGAAAAGACTGGGAATCCAGAAAACAAAAACCAGAGCTGGAATCCTGACTCTCCTCCTAATTTGGTGCGTGACCTGTCCACAATACTGAATCTCTCAGAGTCTCATTTTTCTTATTCATGTGATAATCTTAGCATTGTTATGACCACTTTGTAACATAGGTGTGAAGCAACACATAGTGGCCTTTTAGAAATTGTAGTCTCCTTCACTCCAAATCTCCAGCCCACACAATTTGGGTTTCTTCATTTTGAGAATGGGGATGATACTTACCATCAAATTAATGAGGCAAAGTATGTAAGTCCTAGAACAGAACCTGGTACATGGAATTGTAATGAATTCATTCAGGCTCCAACCTATGATGCTAATACAGTGAGAAGGATCTAGAGAGGAAAATAGGAGGGGATTGTGCCTGAGATAGAAGCCCTGATTGTGAGGAAAATAATCTGACTTGTGTGTAAGGGGGTCAAATTGAGGTGGCATGATCAACTTCTGGGTGTGACACTTACATTGGGTTTCTCCCTGGGTTTAAAATGTCAGCAATTGCCAATCATCAAGTATTTTCATATCTGACTTGCCTGTTGATATTGCTATCTAGAAGGAATTCACATTGAAAAGCAGAGAGGCTTGTTCTCTGGTAAACTGGATGGGAACTGAGCCTGCCACTCAACGCTGTCCTGATTTTTATTCTGCCTGGAGAAAAACAGAGTAGAAGTGGGCGATACCCAGTGCTTTCTGACCTGTTTTTCATACTTAAAAATTTAACACATAACCCTTCCCCCATCCCAATCTAGCAGTAAGTTCTCTTGACTCTACCTTCTGAATCTATCCATTTCTTTTTACTTGGATGGCCAGCATCCCAGGCCAAGCCACTCTTCTCTTTTAATTGGACAATGGGGTCAAAAGTATTCTGTCTAGTTCTCCTCTTTCTTCCTTCCCTCAGTTGGTATGACGGTTGCCTTGACAACCTCCAGTCACCTCTCTCTGCTGTGGTAGCTGCGTGGTTTTTGTAAGATTGGCCCCACCCCCATCCCCAGGGCAACCTCTGATGACTTAATGCTTATCAAGAAAATCCAAGCCCTATTGTAACATAATTGGTTTGGATAATTTGGCATAAATTCAATCAGCCCCTGACATCTATCTGGCCAAAAGACTGGTTCAAGATGGTCCAATTAGTGCAAAAGGTAAGGTGTTTGTCAAATGGTTGATGGAAGGCATCCTGTTTTTTCTCCTGGACATGGAGGAGAGAGCGTGAGGTGGTATGCAGACCGGGGGCCATCTTGCACAGCCAGACTGAGGATGTAGCTACCACAGTAGGAGGCAGAGCCATCGGAATCTTAGAGAAATGGAGCAAAATTCCCATCAACCCATGCCTAAAGCCCTTTCTTTCTCTCAGCTTATCAGCAACATGAACTAACCAATGCCCTTTAAGCCATTTTGGGATCTCTTACAAAGATTCCTAATGGCTACATTCTTTATACTCTAGACAGAGTGATCTCTTCAAACAGAAATCAGACCATGTCGTGGCCTTCTATGCTTGTCCACTTCCTTTTATTCTTCATTAGGTTCAACCTGAGTTTGGCTGAGATGAGCTCAGTTGCATAGCATATAATTTTAATGGTGTCCCTGGGATTTTCTAAGGCCCAGGCCCCCGTCTGATCCTGCCTACTACCCGGTTGTTCTCACCTCTGAGCTGGAAATGTCTTCTTTATTCTAGCCACTGGCTGGAATTTAGACCCTCTCTGCCAAATCATTGGATCATTATGGGCTGTGAGGCTGCTACAAGCTTGTCTTAGCACAGCTGCTGCCTCAGGAAACTTTATAGCTACTGCCTGATGCTTTGCTCAACCTACTAGATGGGCAACCCTTAGACTTGAGAAGGTCAGAATATGCCACCCATTGAACCCCTCACATCTAATATACACAAGAGCTTCTTAAACTCCTCCACCTTCCTTCTTTTGGGGTAGTTTCTCTTCTCTTCCTCTAGCCTGTTATGGAGGATTCAGAATGGCTTGTGGTTGATCTCTCTTCAATTCTGAGGAGTTCTTGACCCTTTTCCTCAAGGGCATTCTTGATCCTTCTCCTCTGGGGTATGTTGTCAAAGGAAACAAAGGATAAAGACCGAGGCAGTATAGGGAAGCAGATTATGAAGTGAAGAAACACTTCAGTTGTGAAAAGAGGCAAAGATAAGATACAGGACAGCTACATTTTTTGTAGACCATGGAAGTAAAGGAAAGCCAAATAATGTAACTGTTCAGCTGTATTTCCCTTTCAATCTCCTGGCCTTTTTGTTGTTACTCATACCTGGGCTTGAGACAAAATAGAAATTAATGGGAGCAGGTTTCATGCAGAAGACCTTAATTCAGAATGTACTGTGTCTTATACCACAGAGGATTTATACTATAATTTGTAGTTGACAAACCTGAAAGAGGGGTGCTTATAATAGTCAGATGAAATGTCATTTAGGAAAAGGGTAATGTCATGCAAAAGAAAGTAGGTTGATGGGGAATCTAGAATTTCCAGCACTTGGATCTTTCCTTTATAGTGGAACTGAGAGATACCTCTTAGTCTGGATCTTCCATTTAAATATTCCTACCATTTATTTTGACTCCTAAAATAACTGAAATGAAATCCTTTATGTACCAGACTTCAGTACTATGATTTAGATTAATCAAAGTTTGGCTAACGAGCTAGCAAAAAGCACATTAAATTTCCCGACTCTCTCCTCATTACTCTTACGTGATAGGAAGAGGACATCACATGGTAGGAGCCCTGGGCTGAGAGTCCCAACATCCATTTCTTAGATGATCTGGCACTGAAGCCTTGTTCCCTGAATCTCAGTGTACACATCTGTGATTTGAAAAGATGATTGTTAACACTTCAACCATTTCTGTGACTCTAACTTCATTTGTGGCTCTGTTTGTGAGTAAATTCAGAAACAAGGTGGTGGTGTCCGTTGTTAAACTTTTCCAAAAATGCCACACGTGAATGGACATTTAGTCTGAAACTCTGTCTCTAGTCACTATTGGAGTTTTAAAAGTCAGGTTAGTTCACAGAATACTGATGATTGGATTTCTCTGATGAGCTCAGATTTGATGATGGTGGTAGACCATATAAAATACTTTCTCTTTATTAAGGAATCTCCTAGACTTAAAACTTCCCATTTATGAAGTTTCACAGATATGAAGAAAGTTGCCTATCATAGCAGAAGTGTGTCAGCTCTGCCCAACAGGTAGGGTTAGTGGAAGCTTGCATTTTCTGAGCAAAAAGTCTTAGAAATAACTTTAATCTGTTCATAAATATCTTGTTCTAGTTCAATCTTGTCTTGGGTCACATTGCACAGTTACATAAAAATTGGACCTGGATACCATAAAATGATGTGGGAATGTCCAAGTGCTCTGAAACAGCGTTTTTATTACTATGACAATATCATCCTTTTTACATTTTAATTAGTTTCCAAGAAGAGTAGATTCTTAACTCACTTTGGTGTGGAGGGAAAAAGTTAATAATATACCATTTAAAAAGTGATTTGAAATATCCTGGGTACTTATTTTTCATAACAAAAGAATATCCAACAAAGAGAATTTATAAAATATTCATCCTTCCAGTGAGGATACTGAAATTCAGGAGAATTTTTAAAAATCCATAATTTACTTTTCAGTCAAGCAAAAAGTCCTAAGTCTTTCTTATGAAGGGCTAGCTATATCTGAACACATTCTCAGTCTTCCTCATCTACTCACCTCTGTTAGGAGATACTCCTTGGGTAAAGAGTAGAAACCCAGGGTGCCTGGGTGGTGCAGTCTGTTGAGAGCCTGACTCTTGGTTTGGGCTCAGGTCCTGATCTCAGGTCCTGATCTCAGCCCCGTGTTGGGCTCTGAATGGGGCTCCAAGAATAGCACAAAGTCTGCTTTCTCTGCCCTCTACCATGTGTGTGTTCTCTCTCCCCTCAAATAAATAAATAAATCTTTAAAAGAAAAGAAAAGAGTAGAAACCCAAGATGGCATTCAACAATGTGTAAAAACATTAAGAAATATTCACACTGTTTTATATGATGGCAAATAAATGTTTTGGTTGGAAATTTCTCATTGATGATATTAATTCAGGTCTGGGGCACAGCAGATAGTGATTTCTCGGGGAAAACATGGGGCAAGTGAGAAAGGAGGAGGAGCAGGTGAGACCTGTAGGAAGGGAGTGGGGGAGAGGAATGGAGGGAGAACTCCCTAGGTTCTACAGGGCTGTGGAATGGGGTTCCTCTGTGCTGAGCTGAAATAATATGAATTGGGAAGAGAGTGGCCCAAAGGACCGTCACTGCTCTAGAAAATCTGAATTAATTATGTTAACAAGTATTTCTTAAAACCTATTTGTATCAGAAACATACATGTTGACTCCAATATACTGTGTGTGTATATATACATATATATGTGTTTGTATCCAATATACTGTATCCCTGGGAATACCAGGGGCTAGTGAGGGAGAAAGAGCCACCATGGGAATGGGAGAGCTAAGGGGATGGAGTCAGAGTCAGATATAACTGTGGAGATCAGAGTGTCCCTGTGGTCCCCAGCCACTCTGCTGGTCACATTGCCTGTCTGTGGTCTGGTGGGGCTGTGTTGAAGGTACAGACCACCTATTTACTCTAGGCAGTGTGGGTAATTTTACCGGTCTAGCCCATAATAATCAGATCTGTGATTTTAACTTTAATAATATCATTTAATTATTTATGGTAGAGACTGTTAATATCAATCACAGTGTCAACGGGTTATTTTTACTAATGGCTTTTTGAGATCTGAAACATTTATCACCTAGAAATCATTTAGGCAGAGCTGGGTGTATATTAAAAAAACCACAAAGAAACCATTTGAGCCGAGTTGTATACATTTGAAAACCCTTCCTATATGCTAAGGGGATAAAAATTTATATTCACAGAATAATGCTTTATAGATGAGTCACAATTTCAGAAAAGCACAGAGTAAAAAGTTCAATATTCATTAAAATACCTTTTCATATTTTTTTCCAGAAAGTCTCTTGAATTTATACATCATTATAATAGAAATTATAATCTCAAGATTACCACTCCCCTTCCTTACATAGTAAGACATTATTTTCTAGTATCCTAAAAGATAAGGGTGTCATACATGTTACACATTTCTACCTATCGCTTTGATAAATTTCTGCATATTGTCTAATTCTGAATTTTACTTAATGATAGAAACTTTTTTCTCTTTTTAAATTATTTTTATTAACGTATAATGTATTATTTGCCCCAGGGGTACAGGTCTGTGAATCTTTCGTATCTCCTTTAGTTCACACACATCCATTGAACATACAGACAGGACAAGGCAGTGTATCTGCTACGGAGGTAGTGTGTGGACATGGAAAGTCTGAGGCCAGGCAGACTTGAAGGAATCTCAGCTCCACTTACGAACCATTTATAAACTGGGAGGTGAATCATGCCGGAGGGCTGTGTGTGTCATGCCAAAGGTGTCCTTGGGATCCAAGACACATGAGAGGCTATTAAAACTTTTATGAAAAGTTTAATGAGACATGAACAGCTAACACAGTAAATAGAAGCCAGATAGGAGCAATTTAAAATTGGAATTGTTACCCTGACTAGATTGAAGAAGAATATTAATTCTGATGGCGGCAAAAAAAATGTACTACTATAAAAAAAAATTGGATATACTCTCCACAGGCTAACTAATAATCTGTTGAATAAAGTCACTTGAGCCTGGAAATGGCAGGTAATATAAAACCAAGGGGGTCGGGGCGCCGGGGTGGCTCAGTGGGTTAAAGCCTCTGCCTTCGGCTCAGGTCATGATCCCGGGGTCCTGGGATCGGAGAGCCTGCTTCCTCCTCTCTCTGCCTGTCTCTCTGCCTACTTGTGAGACAGGGAGAGACAGGGAGTGTGGGGCAGGAGGCAGGAGGCAGAACACATGTCATGTGTCCAGAGCACCTGGTCTGCTCCAGTGAGGAGGACCTCTGATGAGATACCCTGGTTGATGGATTCCGACATCATTTTTTTTTTTTTCAGAAAAATAGTTTAACTCTCCATATGCTTTATTTAAAAGCATCCAGCAAACACCGCTTAACTGAATTTCAAAACACATTATTAATTTCCATTTTGCCTTCTTGTTTTCTTATTTTGTGAACTAGTAACCTACTCGATCCAGAGGTAAAAATACAGATTTTATTATATATACAAAATTAAGCCTAGAATATAAGGAGATAAGGATATTAAGCAGACCCCATTTTAAAGATTTTATTTATTTGAGAAGGAGAGAGATGGGGGAGGGAGAGTGAGCGAATTGGGGGGCGGGTAGGCAGAGAGAGAGAGAGAGAGAGAGAAGCAGGCTCCTAACTGAGCAAGGAGCCTGACACGGGACTCAATCCCAGGACCCCCAGATCATGATCTGAGCTGAAGGCAGACACTTAACTGACTGAGCCACCCAGGCACCCTAAACAGACCCCATTTTAAGGAGTTGAACAACCTGAGTTTTATTATTCATTCTTTCAGTAGTTACGGAGGAAGAGATCCAGCCATCCATTAGCCAGTGTTTATTGCAAAACTGAATATTGCTTCAATGTCTATCATTCCACCAACATAAAAAGCAGAAATTCAGTAGAATGAAGAAAATAATATATATATATAATATCCTATTTTCAATCATATCCAATAGTTTCATCCTAACATTACTCATTGGCTAATAAGTGGATTTTCCCAGTAAAGCCCTGATTACCTTTCAACTTTCAAGTGAGAAGTGAAGTCTTTAAGATCAGAATAGACACAAATGAAGAATTTTGGTTATAAACACAGTTCTGATATTCATATAGCACATCCCATATTTATTGAAAAGAAAAGGCAGTTAAGTATCAGTAAAAACCAGGGTTTGCATACCTATCTCTTATTCTTGAATATCATACTATCATTAAGCACATCTGGCATTTCTCGGGGGCAGAGCACATATGAAATTGCTAAGTCCAAACACATGGGAATCTTAGGGAAGAGAAGATACATGGAATGTTTCAGTTGCTGTGAATTCATGTTATTTGTTGGCAGTTTTTTGAAGCTGTTCTTTCCTTACAGTTGTAGCAAGAAACTCTAACTCTCTTGGAAGAGACTATGAGAGCTCTAATTTTTATTGTGGTGGAAGCAGGCATTCAAAACTAAATGACATCTTACCTTCAAGATCAATGAAAGTGGCACTGCTGTGAGGGCTGTGCTCAAGGCACAAGGATGCAGACACCTGTTTCAATGGCCTTACTATCTCCTGGGGTTTAGAAATACTATTTGAATGAAACATTTTAAAATATTAGGAATGGGATAAGCATAATTTTCTTGTACTTATCAAGTTTATGTTTCACATTTATATAAAAATGAAATTAAGTAAGTTAAATTATTATGTTCTGTATTTTTATTTATTTATTTATTTATTTATTTATTTATTTATTTTTAAAGATTTTATTTATTTATTTGACACAGAGAGAGAGAGATCACAAGTGGGCAGAGAGGCAGGCCGTGGGCGGGCAGTGGGGAAGCAGGCCCCCCGCCGAGCAGAGAGCCCGACGCAGGGCTCCATCCCAGGACCCTGAGATCATGACCTGAGCCGAAGGCAGAGGCTTAACCCACTGAGCCGCTCAGGCACCCCTATGTTCTGTATTTTTAAATACAAATGGGAAAATTAATTTGTATTATACTTTATTTTAAAGATATGAAACCTGAGTGTGAAGATTTATTTTTTAACAAACTTTTAAACTGAGAATAAACTGTTTTGTATGTAGTATTTATCAATGACAAGGACATCTACCTCTGACCAAGATGTAGGAATAGAGACCAGATTCACTCTAATACCTGAAACAACTAAAAAACTGAGCAAAATATGAAACAATAATTTTGAAGACATCGGACATCAGATAATGATCAAGAACTGAATTTTGGCAGATGTGAACCCCAGGCAGAATGATAACTGACACCCTTTCTGATATTTTTTAGTATTGGTTTCATATTGGTTTACTGAAGGAAGGAAAAATTGAATTTAAATTTAAGTTATATACCTCTTTATGCTGAAAATTCAAGATTCATTATAGTTAGTGAATATAAAATTTATTTGATATATAGTCACCAGATAGAAATATGTATCTTAAATATATACTTTAAAATATATATTTAGAGTAGTATTTCTTCTCAGTGCTTCTGTTACTCATAACTGGGTGGTATTAGTCACAGTCTCTGAAGAAGAGGCCACTCTGTGAAATATTCTGTGTTTGCTCCTCTGAATCCGCACACCACTCTTCATCTTGCTCTTTGCTCCAGAAGGCTGTAGGCTTGCATTCACGGGTTCATTTGTCCTCTGGCTTCCAATGGATTCAGATAACTGTTAAGTATCAGCTGGTAATGGGAGGCCAGGAGGAAAGATTGGGGTAGAAATTCCCCCAGGTCCTTCCCTGCTGGGTTGCTGCAGATCCGGTTCATCCTTCCTTGGAAGCTACTCTGTCCCATTGTCCTTGTAGGTCTAGGAGTGGTAAGGGCTCGCTGAATGGCACGATCCCTTATAGGCTTCCCTAGACCCTGCCCACAACTTTGTAGATACCCTGTCTATTAAATTCTACCAGTTTAAGTGTGCCATTTCTTTCTTGACTCTAACTGACATAATGTATTCTGTGATTTTAGTTATAAAGCCATTTTCAAATCCCATTCATGTCTCAAACTTATTTTTTCTGGCTTCTGTGTGTGTAAAAAAACTCCTATATTTCTGTAGCTCTTAACCTATTCAGTGTGTGTGTGTGTGTGAGAGAGAGAGAGAGAGAACCAGAAAACTTCCAAGGAAGGGTAACAGGAGTTTTAAAATGTAGTTTATATAATAAATTGCAATAAATTGCCAGTAAATAGCTTTATGTAATATATTATTTGGTTTCAGAATTTCAATTAATTGCAGCTATTGATATCAGCCAATATCTGAGTATTGAGAGTCTCAACATTGGGGTCATAGCTTGAATTGCAGCCTGTGACTTGCCTGATTTCACCAGAGAAATTTAGGTACCACCATCCCTCCTTTAACTGAGGATACCAGCTAATTTACAGTTGGTCTGTTTTATTTAAGTAGGGGCATGAAGAAATTAGGTTATGTGGTTAATTCAGTCCAGCAACGTTTTAGCTTCCCTTAAAGACCCACCCTGATCTAGCTCTGGCACAGCATTCTTCCTCTTGTTCAAAAACAAATATAAGACTAATCAATTCATACTAATCAGGATGGCTATTAAAGACAAACCATAAAATGGCAAGTGTTGGCAAAGGTGTACAGAAACTGGAATGCTTTTGAGTTGTTGCTGGACATGTAAAGTGGTAGGGCTGCTGTAGAAAGCTGTATGGTGATTCGTCAAAGAATAAAACATAAATTATGATATGACCCAGCAATTTCACTTCTGGATATATAGGCAAGAGAAGCAAAAGCAGGAAATTGAATATATATTTGTATGTCCATGTTTACAGCAGCATTATTGACAATAGCCTAAAGGTAGAAATAATCCATGTGTCCATTACTGTATGAATGGATAAACAAAATGTGGTATATACATATATTGGAATGTTATTTTGCCTTAAAAAGGAAGGACATTCTGATACATGCTACAACATGGATGAACCTTGAAGACAATATGCTAAGTGAATAAGCCAGTCTCAAAAGGACAAATATTGTATGATTCCACTTACATGAGGTACCTGGGATAGTCAAATTCACAGGGACAGGAAGCAGAATTGTGGTGGCCAGGAGATGGAGGGAGGATGAATGGGGAGTCAGTGCTAAATGGAGACAGAATTTCGGTTGACGGAAATGAAAAGATTCTGGAGATAGATGGTGGGGATGGCTGTGCAACAATGTATATGCCTTAACATTCACTGAACTTTACACTTAAAAATGGTTAAAATAGTATATTTGTGCTATATGTGTTTTATTACAATAAAAAATAAAGCTAACCATAATTAATTGGGGAGGATTGTGCATTTTTATAGGCCATAATTCTGAGTTGGTCAGTATTAGGAAAAAGAAGCCTATTAAATGGAGCAGACCTATAGCAGCTCAAAATGCAGGGAATTTCGGTATTTCTTAAAAAAAAATATCAGTTATCTTACTGGATAAAGAAAGGGCACAACAAATTAGATATTATATATCCAGGAATGCCTTTGGGGTTTTAAAAACAGCTTAAAAATTATGTACCACAATTTTTCTTGAAGAATTAGAGATTTTTCTACCAAGTTCTTCATGTTGACTTTCACTTTCTGAAATACATATGATCTTCCTGATTTTTTTTTTTTTTAAATATAAGATGTGATAAAACCAACTATGCTAAGTAGGCACAACTTCGTGATCTTGGAAAGAAAATGTTCGTTCACAGCAAAAACATTAGCATTTTCCTTCTTTCTTGCAATAACAGGAACATCCATTTCCTTAGTAATTGCTCCTCCAAGAAGCCGCCTTATTGCAGAACTCTATTTGCCTTGTGGCTGCTCCCGTCCAGGAGTGGTCAATGCTTATTGTTGATGCTTTCTTGTGACAGATCTTTTCCGTAGGAGAATTTTGTGACATCCTCTTTAAAGGTTCAGAAGTGGCAGATTCTATGTTTCTGTTCTACAAGAGCCAAAACACAATCAGAAGCATAAAAGAACATATCAGTAGTGTTTCCACTAAACAGACTCTCTTTATGCCCTCTGCACATATACATTTTCATATTCTACAAATTCAGTAGGTGTTGATTTTGGTTAGCCTTTAACTAGGAAATGTAAGAAATGTATTAAAATGAAGAATTGGGAAAATGTAACAGTCACCTGCTTTCTTCTAATGCCCAGATTTCTGTCTTCTTGGGCAGTATCTTCATTTTCTTGTCCCATATAGCCTTAAATAGTGCCCTTAGCCCAGGATACTCCTTCCTACCTGAGTTCAGAGCCTGGTCCCTAGCTTTTGTGGGTGTTGGGGTCTGACTATGAAAGTAGGGTCTTGGGAAGTTAGCCAAGCCGTAGTATGGAGGGTGTCCTGGAAGTTGGAAAGAAATTAGGAAACAGAACGAATTTATTGCAGTCATGCGGAGATAAAGCTTTGAATTACTATACTCTTCTAGACATATTTGATAAAAGCAAATTGGATTTAAGAACAAATCAAATGTCGTAAATGAAGTAAAACTAAAAATTGATCCCAAGTTTTTAGTTTAGATGACATGGAAAATGGTATTTTTACTGAAAAGCATGAGGAACCTGAGAACGAGAAGAGGAATTCAATCATGCCCATGTGCTACTGAAGTGAGAATTGGGGATGCCAATGGTGTTATCATGGAAATGGAAATGTGACTCTAGGCTGGGTACATAGGGCTGGAGAGATGGATCTGGAATCCATAATAAATAGGCTGGTGCTGGAAGCTTTGTGTAGAAGTGAACTCCCCAAGGGAGAACATCAGAGAAAAGCAAAGGGCTGGTGACACCTCAGAGTTAGAAGTCTGGAGTTAGTGTCTACAGTGAAATCTGGAGATGTAGTCAGATACCTATATGGTATATGATAATGGCTGTTAAAAGAGAATGATCATTTGCCGAATTTATCAAAAATGGAAAGTATACACATCACAGGGCCAGGGATTTGGGTCTGTTTTATCGACATCTGACATCCGTACTGCTAACTCTTAGAACAGAGGCCTACCCATGGTTGCTCCTCAATGTGTATCTCTCTATTGGATGAAAAAAAAAAAAAAAAAAAGACAGAGGAAAGACCATGAGATTTTATAAGAAATTCAGTACGAGTCATTTTGGTAGAGCAGCTGAGACGGAAGCCATATTTCCGAGGATATAGGAGGAAACAGATATCAAAAAGGGGAAAAAGCAGGAGTGGAGCATCTAATAAGTCCTGTGAGGAAAGGTGAGTGAATAAGGGAATTATAGGTATATTTTATGACCAAAACATACATACCCCTTTCATTCATAATATAGATGTGTGGACAACATACAGCCTTGATTTTTTCTCAGTGTTGTTCAAGTGTAGTACAGTTTTACTAGAGTTCTGAGACAGCAAAACAAAACCCCACAGCACAAATGTCCCTACAACTTTTCCTTTTTTATTTTTATTTATTTTTTTGAGACAGAGAGTGCAAGAGAGTGCATGCCAGCGGTGGGGGCAGGGGTAGGGAGCAGGGAGAGGGAGAGAAGGAATCTTAAGCAGGCTCTACTCTCAGCGCAGAGACTGACATAGGGCTCAATCTCATGACTCTGAGATCATGACTTGAGCCAAAATCAAGAGCTGGGTGCCTAACCAACTGAGCCACTCGGATGCCCCTCCTTTTTTATTAGATAATAAATATTCAAAAAAATGCATAAATCACAATTGTAAAGCTCAATGGATTTTCACACACTGGACACAGTTGTGACCGACACCAAGATCAGGACATAGCATGTTCCTGGGTTTCCAAAATTCCCTCAAAGTGTCCTCATCTAGTCAAAATCTCCCCAAAAATAATCACGGTCCAGACTTTTAACACCAAAATTAGTTTTACTTATTTTAACCTTTATAGAAAAGCAATCATACAATAAAGCACACGTTCATATTGGCTTCTTTTGCTCAAATTTATACGTGTGAGATTCATCTGTGATGTCGCTTGAAGTTGTAGTTTACTATCATTTTTGTATTTGTATTTGAGTATTCGTAGTGTTCCCACATGTGAATAAAACACAGTTTATTTATTTATTCTATTGCTGATGTGCATATGGGTAGCTTCTAGTTTGGGACTGTTACGGATAAAGCACAATAAACGTTCTTGTTCATGTTTTTGATGAATATTTGTTTTCATTTTGGGGGAGTACAATAACACCCCATTCTTAACAATTCTGGGAATCTGTCACTAGCTGACCTTCTTTGGCATCCTGTTTCCCTGAACCCTCAATTCCATCTCCCCTTACATCATGCTTCTTTCCCTGCCATTAATTTCTTTACTTCTCCCACTTGGAATTCCCCAGAAACTCAGTTCCCATTACCTTACATGCCAAACGATTTAGCTATTTCCATTACTGAGTATGAACACACCTTTGCACAGATGAGACATAGGTCCATGAGCAATGGACTTATTAGAGTATATAATTTTCAAAGAAGCTGTCATTTAAAGATACAGCTGGCTTTTAGGTAAAATTTAAAGATATAAATAAACATTTCATAACATCTTTTAAATATAGAAAATGAAGAAAACATGCAACTGGCTTAGTTTTTTCTGTGTATTTGAAATATTTTACATATTTATTTTTATATAATATATTAAATATATAATATTTAAATACATAAATATAACTATATAATAAATTTATAAAATAAAGCAATACATGTACATAAATATGGGTTAATCTCAGTAATTTTTCAAGGAATAAAAAGAAATATATCAATTGACATGCTTAGCTATTTTTTTCTTTCAGTTTCAGAGATGCTCTCCTTAATTATATCTTTGTTATTATGTTGTTTTCAACCACCCTAAATTCTTCCTTAGGAGTATTTAACCCTTGGGAGCTGGATCTGTCTTGTCTGCTCTTCTATTATCATCTTTCTCATTTTGCATTTTCCATTCCTTTGATTTTTATTTAGTTATTTCTTAATTTTTCTTTATCTCACTCAGATTTCTTTTCATTTCAGCATGGATTTTGTTTTTGTTTTTGTTTTTGTTTTTTAGATTTTTATTTATTTGACAGACAGATCACAAGTAAGCAGAGAGGCAGGCAGAGAGAGAGAAGGAGGAGGCAGGCTCCCTGCTGAGCAGAGAGCCTGATACGAGGCTCGATCCCAGGATCCCAGGACCCTGGGATCATGACCTGAGCCGAAGGCAGAGGCTTTAACCACTGAGCCACCCAGGCGCCCCAGCAAGTTATTTTTATAACTTGTTGGATTGTCATTTTATCTACATGTTCTTCTTTCATGACTTTCTTATCCTGTTCCAGAGAAATAAAATTTTATATCTTATTGATAATTCATAATTAATAATCTTAAAAACCCCTCTAGTTATTGTTGTTAATTATTTTGAAAAGTATGCTTTTACTCTAAACTTTCAGGATAATCTTCCATCTCTCTTGTTCTTCCACATTTTCAGAATTCCATGTTATTTTCTTTCTACTTACCTATGCTGCAATGATAGGAGATCCCTCTAATCTTCATATTTGCCAATAGGCAGGGTGAGTGGATGATGCTTCTCCTGGCTCCTTGCCTCCTTGAGCTTTGGTAAAATATGTCCTCAGATCTTCAGCTGGAAGACAGGTTGATATGTTAAATCTTCTCTAGCAGGCATCTCTTTAGGGTGGCTCTTTGGCTTTAGTGGTATTTTTCCCTAAGAGGGGCACTATCATTTTCCTTCTCAGTATATGCCGTTGTCAGGCTCTTGTTGTTTCTGTAGTTTGTTGTTGTTATGACTTAGCAAGTCAAATGCTGGATCTCTCACATGGTGATGTAGCATTGCTACCTCTCTTTACATCTCATTTCAAAGTGTGTTGTCCTTTAGGAAAAGAAGTAGAAAGCTAGTGTTGGGAGGGGGAGTTATTTCCAATAGCATCCTGTCTTGAAAGATAGCTGCTGTGGCCTCTGGGTCTCTGAAGGAGTAAAAATTTATGAGAGTACAAACTTTCCCTTTACTCTTTTTCAGCTTGGTAGATAATGTTCCATTTATGGCAGCAAAATATGCACGAACTACCACATGGGATTCTGAAGTCCGCTCCGTTGATGATGCAGTAGGTAGAAAATCTTCTCATTTCTTGGCAATAAGATGGCATTGAGTCATGATTTTCCGTTATGTCATATAAATCCTTTCTGCCTTTTTATGGGTTTCCTAATGATAAATTGAAAGAGAGCAAATCTGAAATGGAAAGCTACATCCTATAGTTTTGTTATGGAATTACCATGAATATTTTAGTTGACCAACCTGAATATATAGAAAACCCATGACTTGGAAGTACTCAGTGACTTACTTGGTCGCAAAATCAAGAAATAAGAGGCGTATAATATGCAACCCCAACTCACAGGATAATTTGTAAGAGAAATAGCTAAAATAAACTCAATTATGAAGAAGAGTTGACTGTCATATAGGTCAGGCAGGCCCTTACTTTTCTCTGCCTAATGTCCTATCAGCCCCTTGTCATATTCATTTTCATTAACACTTATATCAGAGGGCAGAAAGAGGTGACATTTCAATCTGTCAACTTCACTGCTCATTAGCAACTCATGTAAAGGGCGGTAAAGGGGAGGATCAAAGGCTAAATTGGGGTTACAAGTTTTCTGTGACTCTCACTTACTCTGGTGTGCCATTAGCACAGATAATAAAGAGGAAGCAGTATTAAGGTATTTAGAATTCCGTGGAAGGAATGAATGGTGGAGATCTGAAGAAGGGTTGAGAACCCAAATGTGGTCATTCTATCTGAGGGGGATGGGGGTTATTGGCATACATCAGAGTTAATAAGACTCTGTGCAATGTTGCATACAGATGAGCATGATTAATGGTTTTTGTGGGGTTGAGAAAAAAAGAATATGCAAGTAGGTGACATTTAAAACCCACATCAAATGGCAAGGTGTTGAAAGAGGACAGAGAGGTCAGCTCTAAGTATGTGCTTAATTCACCCGTGAGAAGGAGTATGTGTGGATCTATGTGTGGAACATATTTGAGGAAAGTAGTATTTGCCATAGAACCAGCCTTACTTTCAAGTCACCAGAATGTACTCTTAATTAATCATTTTTTTCTAATTTTTGTAGTTCGTATAAAATAGAAATCCTAAAGTTACAGTGAATAGAATTTAAATTTGACTTTGGATTGATTTTTCCTTTGCTTTATTATGCATCTTTCATCAAAACATTATTTGATAATTTTGGTCTTTTCAAAAAGTATCAATGTGAGAATAAAATCATGGGCGCTACAATGATCAAAATAAATAATTTGTGTTAAATAACTAAGTAATCAGCAGTGTCCTTTATAAATATGATCAATTTTGCTTTTACAATAAATTCCCTATCTATCACATATTGTTATTGTCAGGATTTATATATAAAGTACAGACCTTTTATCTTTTTTCCCTTCCACACGAACCTTTTAAAAATCATTTTACATTTGCATTATTTGCAGAACACTTTAAAAATGGGATACTGATGAAAATCCATCAGTTAATATTTTAAAATATCAATATCCCTATTTTTATCTGGGCAATGTTGGGAATGTAGATGTGATCCTGATTCCTGCCCTCAAGGATTCACAATACCATTGAGGAATCATAAAAACTTACACGGAGATATGAGGGAATATGTAGCATCAAATATAATGCAACAGGATTTCAAGTAAGAGCCAGAGTAGCTCTTGGAACTTGATAATGGGCTTTGAAGGATGGGCAGGACTTGTAATTTGGCTACAGAAGAAGTTTTTTCTTTAACAGTTTGAAGTTTTACCTCATGAAATGATCTGCCATTTTTAAGGCACCATTCATACTGACTTCATTAGATCTTTTTGAGCTCAAAGCACTCTCAGTGGGAGGCAGGAGACAGAGTAGTTAAAGAGCTCAGTGTCTAGAGACAGCCTAGGGGAAGACAAGTCACTTCTGTTTGCTAGGGCTCTGTTTCTTCTTCCAGTAAAACATCCCCTGCTGTAAAATGGTGCTCTGCTGTCATCTCTTCCTGGATCTTTCTTAATAGTTTCCTCACTGATCTCCCTCCTTTTATCCTTGCCCCTTTATGCTCAATTCCCAACATTGCAGTTGGAATGATCTTTTATTTATTTTTTTATTATGTTATGTTAGTCACCATACAGTACATCATTAGTTTTTGATGTAGTGTTCTGTGATTCATTGTTTGCATGTAGCACCCAGTGCTCCACGCAATACACGCCTCCTAAATATCCATCACCAGGCTTACCCATTCCCCACCCCCCAAAACCCTCAGTTTGATTCCCGGAGTCCGTAGTCTCTCATGGTTCATCTCCCCCTCTGACTCTCCCCTTCCTTTTCCCCTTCCTTTTCCTAATGTTCTCCATGTTATTCCCTATGTTCCACAAGTAAATGAAACCATATGATAATTGTCTTTCTCTGTTTGACTTATTTCACTTAGCATAATCTCCAGTTCCATCCATGTTGATACAAATGTTGGGTATTCATCCTTTCTGATGGGTGAGTAATATTCTATTGTGTATATGGACTGTATCTTCTTTATCCATTCATCTGTTGAAGGGCATCTTGGCTCCTTTCACAGTTTGGCTATTGTGGACATTGCTGCCATGAACACTGGGGTGCATATGGCCCTTCTTTTCAGTACATCTATATCGTGGGTAAGTACCCAGTAGGGCAATTGCTGGGTCATAGGGTAGGTCTATTTTTAACTTTTTTGAGGAAACTCCACATGGTTTTCCAAAGTGCCTGTACCAACTTGCACTCCCATTAACAATGTTAGAGGGTTCCCCTTTCTCCACAAACTCTCCAACATTCATTGTTTCTTGTCTTGTCAATTTTTGCCCTTCTAACTGGTGTAAGGTGGCTTTGCTTTGAATTTCCCTGACGGCTAATGATGTTGAACAGTTTTCGTGTGTCTTTTAACCATCTGTCTTTCTTCTTTGGAGAAGTGTCTGTTCATGTCTTCTGCCCATTTTTTGACTTGATTATTTGTTTTTTGGGGTGTTGAGTTTGAGAAGTTCTTTATAGATCTTGATATCAGCACTTTAACTGTAGTGTCATTTGCAAATATCTTCTCCCATTCAGTGTGTTGTCTCTTTGTTTTGTTGACTGTTTCCTTTGCTGTGCAGAAGCTTTTTATCTTGGTGAAGTCCCAGAAGTTCATTTTTGCTTTTGTTTCCCTTGCCTTTGGAGACATGTTTTGAAAGAAGTCATTGTGGCTGATGTCAAAAAGGTTACTGCCTATGTTCTCCTAGGATTTTGATAGATTCCTATGTCACATTGAGGTCTTTCATCCATTTAGAATTTATCTTTGTGTAGGGTGTGAGAGAATGGTCAAGTTTCATTCTTTTGTATATAGCCGTCCAATTTTCCCAGCACCGTTTATTGAAGAGACTATCTTTTTTCCATTGGATATTTTTTCTCACTTTGTCAAAGATTAGTTGACCATAGAGTCAATGCACAGAAATCAGTTGCTTTCCTATACACTAACAATGTAACTGTAGAAAGAGAAATTAGGGAATCGATTCCATTTACAGTAGCATCCAAAACCTTAAGATACCTTGTAATAAACCTAACCAAAGAGGTAAAGGATCTATACTCTAGAAACTACAAAACACTTATGGGAAATTGAAGAAGACACAAAAAGATGGAAAAACATTCCATGCTCGTGGATCGGAAGAATAAGCATTGTTAAAATGTCTATGCTGCCCAGAGCAATCTATATTTTCAATGCCATCCCGATCAAAACACAGATGGCATTTTTTAAAATGCTGGAACAAACAATCCTAAAATTTGTATGGAACCAGAATAGACCCCAAATCACCAAGGAAATGTTGAAAAAGAAAAACAAAGCCGGGAGCATCACATTGCCTGATTTCAAGCTATCTTACAAAGTTGTGATCACCAGGACAGCATGGAATGATCTTTTAAAATCCTAAGATGCATGCCAGTTTTGTTCCAAACCTTCCACGGTTACCTATTTCACTTAGAGTCCAAGTTGAAATCCTTACACTGGCCAAAAAGTCCACTTATTCCTGTGACCTCCTTTACTCTTTCTACATTTTGCACTTTCTACAGCAGACCTCGGCATCTTGCTGTTCTCGAACATGCCAGATATGCTATCTTCTTAGGATATTTTTATGGACTGTTCCTTCTTCCTTATAGGTTCTTCCCTGAGATATCAATAGGGTTAACTTCCTCATTTCTTTGATGTCTTTGCTGAAATGTTACCTTCTCAGTGAGAGTTACCCTGAGCACCGTATCTAAAATTGCAAAGGCTCCTGCTCTTTTATCCTGTTTTTATCCTGCTCTTATCCTGTTCTACTCTTTTTTGTTACCATGAAGGTCACCTTCTGACATATTCAATAATTTGCTGATTTATTATGGTCATTGTTTAGTGTCTCTTTCCCAGCAATAGGACATATTTTGTTCACTGTTACATCTGAAGCACCTAGGATATTCTGGAATATCCTAAACACTCAATAAATATTTGTTGAATGGATATAAAAAGATTACCACAGATTTTGGCACATAACCATGCATTCTGTAAATGTTACATATTATTATTACTAATTCAACAAGCGAGTATCAGAAACTCACTAGAATGTGGTTCCATGCAGAGTTTTGGGGTTTTTTGTGCTTTTTTCTTAAGATTTTATTTATTTATTTGATAGAGGGAGACACAACGAGAGAGGGAACACAAGCAGGAGGAGTGGGAAAGGGAGAAGCAGGCTTCCCGCTGAGCAGGCAGCCCAATGCAGAGCTTGATCCAAGGATCCCAGAATGATGACCCAAGCTGCCTTTGCAGCCGCTTAAAAACTGAGCCACCCAGGTGCCCCTTTGTTTTTGTTTTTTATCCAAGCACTCAGAAGATTGCTTAGCACATAACTGGTGACCAATAAGCATTTGAAGAGCAAAAGAAATAAAAGAACAAAGGAGGTAGTATGATCATGTGAGCATGGCTTGTGAGATATTCAGAGGAAAGACTCTTTAGTAGGTCAGAGCATTCTATTGAATAATGCATAAAATCAGGTGGAAGAGCTCTACCTGAGAGCAGAGGGAGAATGATAGTCAAGGATGGATCCATAGGATGTCCAGGATGTTCTGGAAAAGGATCAGTTTAAAGAAGGGTATCTAAATGGAAGTGTTTGATAATATGAGAATGAAATTCAGGTAAGACACCAAGGATGAAGTAAAGAATCAGAGGTCATTTTTTTAGAGGCAAAATTTGAAGCCATAAAAAAGACTAAAGAATGGAAAGACATGAGACAATGAATGACTCAAAAATATCTTGGGGTTTGGGGGCACCTGGGTGGCTCAGTGGGTTAAGCCTCTGCCTTCAGCTCAGGTCATGATCTCAGGGTCCTGAGATCGAGCCCCGCATCAGGCTCTCTGCTCAGCAGGGAGCCTGCTTCCTCCTCTCTCTCTGCCTGCCTCTCTGCCTACTTGTGATCTCTGTCTGTCAAATAAATAAATAAAATCTTAAAAAAAAAAAAATGTTTAAAAAAAATATCTTGGTGTTTGATGATTGATGATTCAACAATTGGAAAGGCCTTTACATATGGGGCAGGACAAAAAGTAACACCCAATTAATGTTTGTCCTTAGAATAGTGCAGTAAGGTCAAAAAGTATATATTGAATGAATATGAACACCTGGAGGAAATAAGATTCTGTCTACTGATGTGAAAAAGTATAATAAACTAAGATTTCAAGTAATAAAATATATGTTAAAACTAAGATAAAATTCAATGAAATTGAGTACATTCATGATAACATTATGAAAAATAACATACAAAAATGAAAATCCAAATGGATACATTCTTTCAAAAATTACATTGTATTATATTTAGATTTCCTTAAAACAGAATGAATTGGATCTAAATTAAATAAGTACTTATGGTTTGTACGTTTGCATTTCTTTAATGTTTGTATTTCTGACATCAGCAGATCTCCTGAAGGCTAAGACCACATCTTTTGTTTAATTTGCATTTTCTCAGAGGGCCTAGAGTTAGAACCAACTAGAATAATGTGTTGGCAGAAAAAAAAAGATACTGCCTACCAGCTCTCTTCATGAGTATAAAATGTGTCATTTTTATACATTCAGTTGACATTTATATACTAAATCTCATAACCTGATAGATTTGGCTGAAAATGTCATTTTAATTATGGCTATCTCAGTTTATTATTCATTTTGAAAATGCTGGTAATTGTCTATTATACAAAAAGTAAGCAGTTTTTGTGATCACCACATTCCTTTCTAATTTAATTCTGCTTCAGTAGGTGCCTTCTGAACCCATTTTGAGCAATATGCCTAATTAATTCAAGAAAGTGATATTAAAAACTGTTCAGAGGTGGCTGGACCTTTGTGATATCAGTCACCATCAGAGTATGGTTTGAGAAAGGAGTGATTGGTAGAAAACTGAAACCAAGTTTGAAATACAATTATTTAAAACCTTTAAAATAAGAGTAACTGGATACTCATTTTACATTAACCATATCAAGCATATGTATTTGTACTGAGATTCTAGTATCACAATATAAATCAAAGCAGAATTCTCCCAAGTTTTAGCAGATCTAAACCTAAGAGCCTGGATTTTAAAATACCATGATTAATTATTATAAATGTCTTTGTATCAGATTTTAAACATAGATTATCCAATATTGTAAAAAGCTTATTTAAAAAAATGTCAATTATGCGCTTGGAATCTACATATAAAAAGCAATGTTAAGAACTTTGCCAAGTCATGTCCCTACCCCAGTTAGTCCTATACTCCCTTCCCAATCCTTTCCAGCGTGATGAATATTTGTTTTATGTTTAACCATCTCTCAAGAATGGCCTCTTATGGATTCTCTGAGAAATTCTATTTTGATGTTTAACTATTGTCACTGTCAAGTAATGCTTCTGTAGATAATGTGTGCTAAGGTCATCTTCCATTACATACATAAACACATTCACATATTCCTTCCCCAAAATCTAAAGGGTCATGTTTGTATTCAATACCCATCTAACAGCGTTGGGAATTTGAGGACTTCAAAGCCTGGGAGCTTTCTGGATTTGAGAGGACACATGACAAATCCAGTGGATCTTAGATTTCTGATTGTCATGGGAAGGCCACCTCCACTGGGAAGTGAAATGATTGATTCCACTCCACAAGGACCAGTAATTGTCTCCTATTATCCATTTTCCCACTTCCCCTTTATAACATAACCTTGAAGACTGTGGTTTGCTAAAAGGCTATATTTCCCAAACTCTCTTTTTGCCTAGGTTGGCTACATGATTAAACTCCAGATAATGAGATGTAAGTGGAAGCATGTAGAACTTCAAAGACCTTTGAAAGGGTAGCTACTGGCCTAGAATACAGACAGAAGGCTGGAGCTCTAGCAACTATTTTGGTACTGGAGGTGCCCTTGAACTTGGAAGCCATGCACAGAAGATGGTTGAAAAAAAAACTGGAGACTAGACTTATGATGTCACGGTGGAGCTGCTAAGCCAGCCTGGCTTTCTATCTCTGGACTTCATTTAGGTGAAAATGAAATAAACTTCCCTGTTGTTTAAGCCATTGTTCCTTTTTCATTATGCTCTATACAGCTAAATCTAATTTTAACTGATATATCACATAAGGTTATGATTTGACAGGTTAGAAAGGTGGACTAATCTGCAATTATCTCTTCAAATAACTTGTCTTTATACCTTAAATTATCAGTGTTAAAATTAAGCTCTTTTAGGAGTTAAGGCAGTATTCCTACAAGGTTTTATTAAGATACCTATGTTCCATAAAGGATGAACAGACTAAGCCTGACTTAGGAAAGTCTATGAGAGAGCTCTGAGAGTGATGGCAATAGGTAAGCAGGATTAATGATGGTACTGTAGGTAATGGAAGCTGTGACTTCAGGAATCAAAACTAGGAAGGGGGCTGGGCATCGCAGATCTGTCACTTAGTTCACACTGTTGCCAAGGGGGAAACATGACCTTGTGGAAAGTATTTTCCTTTAAGTAAGCTTTGCTTTAGGAATTACATGAAACTCAATCATCTTCAAAATCTATCCCATTAAGAAATTTTTAAATAGCTCAATGTCTTCATATTTACTTAAATAGCTATATTTAAACATAATATGTCTTGATATTTACCATTTTAAATTTAAATATAATATTTCTATCCTACTCATATCATTGATGTCTTATATCACCTGGAGGATCATACTTTTCTTAAAACTAAGTTTTGCAAATTGTACTTGAAAACCACTCTCTAAGGCTTGTTTCAGCGTCCATCTTTGTATGTCTTTAGTTAACTCAAAATTTGGAAATGAGACAGTGATTACAGGTGACACTGCGGAGTAATGAATGGAGAGAAGTGGGCAGGCTCTGGAGCCGGATGGCCCAGGTTCGAAACTAGGTTCTATCACTTACTAGTTATGTGACCTGGGGCATTGTTTAACTTCACTGTGCCTCAGATTTCTCATCTATTAAAAAAGGAGTAACAAAAGTACTTACCCTGTAAGTTTGTAATGAGAGCTAACTGAACTCATTTTTTATAAAGCATGTAAAATTCTGCCTATATGTATGCTAAATATATAAAACGTGTTTCAGTTGGTACATAGACAGAATGTAGATTTGCAACATGGGCTTTGGATTCTCATGTGGATGCTGCTAACTTACAGCTGTGTGACCTTGATCTGCTTAGATTCTCTGAGACTCGACTGCCCTAATTATAGCTGGGGATGATAAAACTGACCTCAGAGAGTGTTTGTGATCAGCAAATGGCATTGCCACGCAAAATACAGGATCTGCAGTTAAATTTGATTTTCAGATAAATAGTGAATGATTTTTAGTGTGAGTATGTCCCATAAAGTGTTTGTGATATACATATCTTAAAAATTTTCACTGTAATTAAAATTTAATTTTTTCTCCATCTGAGTTCTGGCAACTCTATGAATAAATGAGTTAGTTGCTTGTCTTCTCAGTTTTCATAAAAGGACATCAATTACCTATTGAAATAATAACCCTTTTATGACTTTTTTATGCTGATTAGGAAAACATTTACTATAGCTACCTGCATAACTGTCTCAGTTTCCTGGTACTTTCTTTTTAAATAAGAGTGGGTAATATACCAACACCTGGATTTAGTGTACCAATACATTTTGTGGCTTTCATTATCTTTCACTGTTATGTAGGAAGTAATTGTGACTTTATGAATTATATGGCATTCAAGGGAACTCTTTGAATTTAGTTCTGTTAGTGAATAGTTATAACTCCACTAAGAATTTGGAGCTAAAAACAAAAAAAGGCTATTTTTATTTTGAAAGGATAATTTCCTTGTACCTCATACCTAGGGAAGGTGGAAGGGAAAAAAATGAAAAAGACTTTGAAAAGTGTATCTGGATAATTTTACCATCAACAAACAGTAAGCTGTTTTAAAATTTACCTTCTTATGTTGCTGGATAATAATTTATTATCTCTAAAACAACAACCTTTCTTTACCATTAGTTGTAAGTGAGGATGGAAAAATTATACAGTAAGCACACTTTATTCAATTTCTTTTCTCAAGACTTTGTAAGTTGAAGAATATATGAGAAGGAAAGATACGTAACTAGAATTTTTTTTAAGTATTAAGAAATGCTTTTCTTGTGGGAAATTTAGATATTTATTTCATGAATACAAGCAGAACTATTAAGATTTAATCGTATGGTGTATTTACCTACCAACTTCAAAAGGGGCAAGCATACTAAAAATAATGTGCCAACATTTTATCTTTTGCTTAATAATCTGAAAGCACTTCTTAGTGATTAGTAGTTTAGAAAAAAATCCTGGTAAAACTCTTAAAGAAATGCTTTTCATCAATGGTTTTAATGAACAGAGAATGATATTCAGTGGAAAACAGCACACCTCTGCCTGTGGATAGAAAGGTGGTTCAGAAGTACTGCTCATCAACTCAGCTAGAGGGGCCCTGCTCTAGGTCCTGCCCTTCAGAGGGCTTATATCTTGCACACGTCAAAACACAAACATGCTTTATTTCTTTCACATTCCATAAGAAGATTTTGGAAAGTTGAGTATTGGGGAATTATGGTTGGTGCCCCCAAACTTTCTTGAGGAAATGGGGTAAGGGTGGTTAAAAAGGTTTGTGGACTTCCTGTAGGAAACCAGAGAAAGAGTAGCTACTTTCCTTCCAGTTGGCCCCTCCATACCATGGCAGAGCTGGGTCCCAGAATGATAGTACGCCCTTCCTCCCCTTTCCTGTGTGGCATGGTTTGGGGAGGTACTAGAGCTACTGGAATTCTGAGTCAGAAACATGAGATGGGTAAGGGGAAGTTGTTCTTTCCTGGTTCTGATAAGTCCAGTCACAACTTAGCTTCTACCTGGTTTGCAATAGGGAATCTAGGTTTGGGACAGGAAGGGCTCCTTCAGTTTCTGCAATAATGAGAGTAATTCCCTGGGAGCATGGGTGGAAACAAGGGCGAGACTGTGGGTGTAATTTAATATATAACTTCTACTTATTTAGGGATACAGCATTTGGGCCCTCAGTTTCCTGGGCCCTATAATATTAGAGGTAGGTCTGTTCAGATGACTCAAATTCTAAACATAAAAATATTTTAGGGGTACCTTAATCAAATTATTTTGCTTATTTTTCTTCTTATGTATGGACAAAAACCATAATTACCTGTAAAAATCTATGTCTGAAGAAGTGTATGAGACCTTTCAATAAGTATATAATTCCAAGTCTCAAGAAAGCATTGTGTCATAGTTTAGAATCCACGTTTGTTTCTTTCTTAGTGTAATATGAGTATTGTTGTGTCCTACAGTTGACAGCATCTTGAGGTCAGTGATATATGGAGGCTCACTGGTCTTAAGTTGTTTATGTCCAGCACAACACCACAGGTGGAGACCATGGGGGTCTTGTGACTGCAAAGTTCCCATAACTGATATCAAATTGCTGTTGAGCCATTCTTTGTTGGTGACTAGCTCTTCTCTGGTGTTCTGTGTCATTAGAAGAACAAAGTGGGAAAATGACTTATCAGTGTACTAGCAGGTCTTGGTTAGTGGATGAACCACTTAAGTGTGACTGGGAGAGGCTGAACATTTGAATGTCTCTTGTGGAGGTATAAGCATATCAAGAAAATATCCCATGCTAATCAGTGCCCACCTTGAAAGAAGTTACCCATTTTTATTATAAAGTTACTCCATAAAGGAGTACCAATTTACTATTCACAAAGTAATTTATATGGTTCTTTCCATTTATTTTTAATTTTAATTAATTAATTAACTAATTTAGAAAGAAAGAAATAGCATGAGCAGAGGGGGAGAAGAAGAAGAGAGAGAATCCGAAGCAGGCTCCACGCCCAACGTGGAGCCTAGCCCCGGGCTCAGTCTCACAACCCAAGATCATGACCTGAGCTGAAGTAAGAGTCTGTCACTTAACTGACTGAGCCACCCAGGTGTCCCATGTTATACTCTTAATTCATTTACCGTCTGTATCCAGTGAGCCCTGCTGCTTGGAATAGGCAACAAGAAGCTCAATACATTTGCATGACAAGATTGTGGGGGTGAGCTTGGGAGATTCAGTCTTTGGAGAACTTCTGCATATAAAATGACCACACAGTGGCTCTTTAGAAGCCATACTTAGGTTTGTCATGCTGTGACAAGGGAAAGTAAACACATAACTAAATGGTTGAACCTCTCTAGACCTTAAAAAGCACAAACTTGTAAATATATTTACTTCCATTCTACCTCCATCCCTATTTTTAGAAATGAGTGATAGATTTGAGTAAAGGTAAGTGTGAGGATTTTTTTTCCTTCTCTGCCACAAAACTCGCTGGATAAATTGCCTCTTTAATAGATTTATATTGCGGTTTCCAGATGAAATATTGCATGGGACATACTTATACTAGAAATTATTTGTTGTTTATCTCAAACTTAACTAGGTGTCTGTGTTTTTATTTGCCAAATGTGACAATTCTAATTTGTATGTTCTTTGTAAAGATATTCATATTTGCCACATGTATTTTTTAAAGAAATAAATTTCTGGATTCATAGAGTGTTACTAAATCAATAATTAATATCAAATGTTTATAATTATCACCAACTTATAAATTCATAAGGTTGATTCTTGGTGCTTTGGGGCCCAAGTATTCTCTAACTGTGGCAAGCTAAGAGCAGATCATCTTTTTCTGAATAGTCAGAGCTGTTTGTGCAATTATAGAAGATGTTATCCTTAGTAGTTACGAAATATCTGGCAGAGTAGGGCTCTGTTTTTGAAGTCAGAAGACCTATATTTCCCAATTTTTTATTACAATTTTGCATTATAATTACTAATGCAATTAGTAATTTTCTCCTTTCCTTGGAAGTCAAATCAAGAATGAAGAAAATCAGGGACATCTGGGTGGCTCAGTTGATTAAGCATATGCCTTCAGCTCAGGTCATGATCCCAGAATCCGGGATCGAGCCCTGCATTGGGCCCCCAACATCAGGTTCCACATAAAGCCCCCACATCAGGCTCCCCAACTCAGCAGAGAGTCTGCTTCTCCCTTTGACCCTCCCCCCTCTTGTGCTTTCTCTCTCTCTCTCTCTCTCTCTCTCTCTCTGTCACACACACACACACACACACACACACACACACTTTCTCTCAAATAAAGTCTTAAAAAAAGAATGAAACAAATCTGTAAGTTTGAATCCGTACTTTGCTATACTTTATTGAGTTCCAAATGAGATTATTGGTCTACTGTGTGTGTAGTTGGCCTTAGTAATTGGATATACATTAACATCTTCTGAGGAGAATTACCAGAGATACAGTGCTTGAATAAAACATTAGATTTTTAGAACTACATAAGCTGAGTTCTATCGGGAAGGATGCTTGCTTGGCTCATTTCACTTTCATTTCTACATGACGAGTGACTACACAACTAAATATGGATATTAAAATATGAGATGTGTGTGTGTGTATGTGTGTGTGCATAGTTGTACTGGAGGGAGTGCATGTAGAGTGAGAAAGAGAAATAAGAATCTTCAGGCATCCAGTCTTGATGATTAGAAATAAGGATTGAAGTAGCACACAGATAAACAGCTCATGGGTAACCCTAACAGATGTCAAAGTAGGTACTTCAGGGCTGCCTTGTAGAGGGCAGAACAAATAGACAGGTGGTTTATCTGATCCTTTATCAACAAGAGATTTGAATGAACTGGCATGTCTGCACATATACAGCAGCAACTGACATTTTTAATGATGACCCTGAGGCACAGTAAATGCTGTATGAATTATCGAAGGACAATAAAATCACGGCAGTGCAATTCACGTGGTAAGGGCATTTTATTGTACACTCTTAAAATTAGCCATTTATATAGAGAATATACATTTTTCTTTTCAGCAGAAGAGTTAACTGTACTTTCTGACCAAATCAGATGACACAAAGGTCATCGTAGAAACTTAATATATGTTAGCTGATTGCCTACTGTGTGATAGGCTTTTGGCAAACAATGATGAATAAAATTTTATCTCCTCAAGAAATTCACAATTATGGGAGATATAGATTCACATGTTGTTATAAAAATGCAATAAGATCCTAGTGGGCATACACATACAATCACAATCATGGTTTTAAAGGTGATTGATAACCCCTGGGGAGTCAAGGAATTGTCACGAAGGAGGCGACATTTGAATTCCACATTGAGGGATGACTAAGATTTCTCCAGCTAAGTAGAAATTTTACTCTCCATTTCCAGAATGAGGATTTTATGTACTTTGTACTTCCCTTTCATTCTCCTCTATCATTCTCAGGACTTAGAATAGGTATGTTAGATAGTAAAGGATGGAGTGTGATGGGAATTAAGAAACACTGCTCTGAGAACCCGGGGGCCCTGTCTTCAATTGTCATTCAGGCATGAGAATGGACACTGCAGGAATGCGAAAATCTGTTACCTCTGGTTGAAGAGGAAGACCCAGAAATTAAACAAGGGATCCTGAAGACATCCTGGTGGCCTACGGCATTAGTGGCATAGTTATATAATTTAGTTTTCACTGTTTTAAAGTAAAGTTACGGTGGATTCCCCTTGGTATTACCAAATCTTGTGTTGTGGACAGAACATCTTGTAAGAGCAGAGCGCCCTCAATGAGAAGGGTCACAAATGGCTCAAGCTTGATTTCTTGTCAAGTCACTGTCCATACACTTTAATAAATAGTTATTGTTTGGACAGCTGTTCTTCTTCTTGATCCCAGCCAGTGGTGGTGGAGCATTGCCATTTGCCAGCTGTGTTTCCGCCCAGGTGGGGGTGTGCACACAGAGTACAGGGCTGGTAGGGCAGCCTCTGCAGTCGGTTCCAGATCAGAATAATTCAGGCCCTACAGCAGTGTTCAAGGCGGTCATCACTAATCACACAAGCCAAGGATTTACCGACTTTCCCTTCATATCTGACTCTATAGGTGCAAAGAAATGAACAAAGCTTGATTGATTAATTTTTATCGATTTTAATTTTCATGTAAATGGTATGATGAAAAAGATACCTCATGGGGTATCCAGGCCTGGATACTAGTGTTATTTCTGCTGCTTAGTGGCTGTGTGATCTTGGGAAAGTCATTTAGACTTTTGGGGTTTCATTTTCTCTTATCAGTGGACTCAGCAACCTGTACAGTTTTTTTGCCCAGTTCTAATGTGCTAGAATTCTTAAAAGGCACTTTTATAGACATCTATATACATAAGCAAATTTGTTCATGCTCTTTCATTTTAATCCCACTTAATCCCATTTAATCCCACTCTTTAAAAAACTGAGTATCTCAAAGTATGAGCCTAAAATATTACATTAAATGTACTTTTTTTCCTTTTTTTTTTTAAACACATTATTGTCAGAATTGTAAGAAATAATTGGGAGCATTAGGAAAGAAGCACCAAAGTTTGTCTGCTTTCCCTCTACCCAAGACATGAGCACAACAGCACTTACCTGTTCTTCTGTTACCCCCAGTCCTTAATTGAGACTCACTACTTTGATACATATGATTGATGACTCTCAAACATGATCCTTAGTCTATAGTCACAAAAGTTCATTTCATGTTCTTTTATGGATAGAGGTTTAGCTTTTTAGCTAAAAAGCTTTTTAGCTTTTAACTATTATACTGAATGTGTAGTATATATGGGTGGGTAGTTATTGTGGGAAAATTTTCTAGAAGCGGAACTGCTGGGCCAAAGGATATGAACATTTCCCATGTGGGATTAACACGCACACACATTGAAAGCTTCTTTTGCTTGACACTTGACCCATTTTCTAAATAGCTGTACTAAAGTTAATACTAGGCAATTAAGGCTATGAAATGGAGCTACACATTTGGCCTTAATAATAACAACAGAGAAAAATTACCAAAATTAGACCTTATGGTTTATTTTTCTATCAATGACATCATCAAGGTCCATGTATACACATAATTGTTCATCACAGTAGACTCTCTATAGGATCACCAAGAATTTAAAAAAAATTGGTACGTAGTTGGTACATATACATTAAAATGTACCTAAAATATATATATATATACACACACACACACACACACATATATATATAAAATGGAATATTACATAACTCTCGATGATGGCATTGCACCAGCTGTGCTCAGTGGAACTCAGATGACCTGAGGAAAAAATGTATTTTCATTCATGCCTTAGTGAAATATTTGAGGAGATTTTATAACAAGGAAATGGAATTGTTCTACATATTTACAATAGACCAAATAAAAGGAATAGGATTACTGTAGGGGAGATTTTGACTGTAAATAAAAAAAAAATCAGTGAATGAATTGTGAAGAACCTTAGAAGTTTAAAAAAGCAAGGAGTTCTGAGTAATTTAAGAGTGTTGTGATAAACTTCCTGATTTATGAGTCTTTGATTGCATTTTTATTGCTACTTAATAGTCATTGATGTCCATGATCACAATAGTTGAAGTTTAATTAATTTCTTAATACATTTAGATCCAGCAGTTTTTCCATTACTGTGCCTTCATTAAGAAACTGTGTGACATGTAGATATAGAGTGTTTCTTATTTGAGTTAGGCATTTTAACATAAGATTAATAAAAGAAAATTATTATCTGCTCCTTAATGATAAGTTCAATCATGATGCTACACACTGCACGAATGATGGAGTGTAACGCGGTACGCACTGACAGAATGGTCTTTGTGCATAATTTTTAAATACAAATTAAGGCCTGAGGCTCCTTCCAACTCAACCAGTTTGGATCATTCCACATAACCTTGGCCTCTATTCAACAACTTCGAAGTGGGAAAACTATCAATGCTGTTATTTACAATCAAGATTGAGGGGTACCTGTGTGGTTGAGTCAGCTAAGCACCAGCCTTGAGCTTAGGTCATGATCTCAGGGTCCTGGAATGGAGCCCTGCCTCAGGCTCCCTACTCAGCAGGAAGTTGGCTTCTCCCTCTTCCTCTGCTCCTCCCCCCTCACATTTGTGTGCTCCTGTGCTCTCTCTCTCTCAAATAAATAAAATCTTAAAAAAAAAAAAATAAACAAAATCACTATTGAATCATGAGGAAACAAATGTTCCCAAGAATATTTTAGGTCTGGAATTCTAAATTTAGCAATGTGTTTGCACTTTGATATCACTGTATGAATTAGCTTGGTTTGTTATGTGAATTAAATACACTTTTTAAAGTCCCATATGATTCCAACAAAAAGTTTTCAAGTTACTCAGATTTGGAGTATAATTTATAGCTATAAATACATCTTGGGTCAGAGAATCAAATTAGTTGAAAACTATTTTATATACATACATACATATATGCACATCATACAAAAATATATATCCTTTAATGATTATGGTATATTAAAAGCAGTTTTTTAGTATCATAACTGAAATCTTTACCTTCTTATTACACAATTACTACAGGAATTGATTCTCATTATAAAATATCCAAACAAGATAGAATATTTAGAAACATGGGAGTGCTTACTTTTTTTCCCAGTTTCTCTCTCTTCCTAAGAGGTGACTAATGCCAAATATTTGATATAGCTTTTCCTGGTTCCTCCTATGCATTTATATGCACATATAAGACCACATTTATTTTTAAAGAAATGATATCATACTATAGATATTATCTTTTGCTTTGTTTATTTTTACCAAAATGTATCTTAAAGAGCTTTTCATATCAATACAAAAAAGTCTACATTATTCTTTTCGATGGCTCCATAACAATTTATCTAATCATTCTCTTATAGATAGAGTTTTAGCTTTCCCTCTTTTTAGCTTTTAACTATTACACTGAACATGCAGGATATATGGGTGGGTAGTATTGCGGGATAATTTTCTAGAAGTGGAGCTGCTGGGCCAAAGGATACAAACATATTCAGGACTGAAGGATTCTGAGAAACTGGCTTCACTGAAATCTCCTGATTGAGTTCTTGAGTGCAGATTGTTGACATGTACTGCTGCTATCGGCGTGCATTACTCTCCCTAATGGAGATGGATTATATGTATCTGTGATGAGAGTTTAGCATGCTTAGTATCTTTAGAACTCAGGGATTTGTAACCTGAACTCACTACCACTCAACTCTTAAGGATAGGTGGAGAACCAAATGGAAAGAGTAGTGGTGCTCATATTACATGACAAATAGTACTGTTCACACTGTGTCAAATTCTCATATTTTTCTGAGACTTCCCATCAGTTGTCAATTTCAATTTTTAGCCACTTCTAAATATCTACTTGTCCCATAATACTCAGGCCTTATTACTGTCATCATTATCATTTTATTTTTAATAATATATGTCTATTACAAACACATCTCATTTATTTGTGATTCTTATTCAAAAATTATTTGGAGCTTCAAGCTGTCACCAAGACTGGGTTGGGAAGTAGACATATACAAAAATTGAGTTATATATTGGCAGAGATGTCATCAAATTTTTTAACTTCAAGAAATCCTATGAGAAGGACCTTTGGTTAGGAGGTATTAATTATCTTGTTGCCCTTAATTTTCCTCTGTACACATGAGTATCAATCTTTTTATATATATATATATGTATGTATATGTATATATATACACATATATATGTATATGTATGTATGTATGTGTGTGCATGTATATATACACACACATATATATGTATATATGTGTGTGTGTGTGTGTGTGTGTATATATGTGTGTGTATATATATATATTTGACAGAGAGAGAGAGATCACAAGTAGGCAGAGAGGCAGGCAGAGAGAGAGGGGGAAGCAGGCTCCCTGCCGAGCAGAGAACCTGATGTGGGGCTCAATCCCAGGACTCTGAGATCATGACCTGAGCTGAAGGCAGAGGCTTAACCCACCCAGGTGTCCCATGAGTATCAATCTTAAGCAATATCTGTCCAGGATCAACAAAGGTATAGCCTTTATGGACAGCTTCGTTCGGTAATAAATGGTCATGGGTGCTTCAGATGTCTAGCATATTTATCCAAACCTGAGTTGACTAGAGATTATGATTCATACCACATTCATCCTGTCACTTAGCTCATGATATTAATGAGGAAAAAGATTTTAGAATTCACCCTGAGACCAAATGGCTGGCCTAGCTCTAAACCATTGCCATCAACTGAACCCCATACCAGACCAACCAGTTCACCAGTGATGGCTTTGGCACAAGCAGATCCTCACCTGAAATACTTTATTGTATAAAGTCAAAGGACAGTGTTCCAGGCAGACATCCCTAAGTTTAAATCTCAGCTTACCAGCTACACACTGTGTGATCTTAGTCAATCTCTCTGAGACTCAGTTTTCACGTTTGTTAAACTTGGATGTTGCTCTCCTAGTGTTATTGCAGGAACTAAGTTACATGAGATAAGGTACGTACAGCAGCTGATATGTGCCGAGCACAATAAGTGTCAACTATTATTACTGCTGAATGTGACTTCATATTTAATTCAAAGATTAGAATATTATTATTAGTTTGAATTCAGCCAGAGATCTTCTTTATCACAGAGAATAAATGTTTTTGATTGGTTGGCTCATTAGTTTAATGTTGTAGGCTATCCAAATGATGAGTTCATATCCCCACATGATAGATATTATTGAAGTATGGAGTTTCTAAATTTAATGCCAAAAATATTCACTTTAGTGATTGCCTCGAGTAGTCAGGAAAGATACTGTACTTACTTTTTTAAAAATATTGTTCCACTGTCTTTTTGATGTGAGAGCTGACAGAAATACCTAAATACATAATGACTCATTATGAATGTGAAATATGTAATGGAAATTTCTGAATATGATACCATATTCTATAAGAAATTTTGTGTGGGTGATGAACAAAGAAAAGGGTACGGAAGGTGAACACAAGTGATGCCAAGTGGAGTTTGCATTTTATATTTTGAGGCATCAGAAGCTAATGAACATAAGTCAAATGGCTAACATAACTTCTTTCAGAAAAGTTGTAAGATTTATTTTTAAAAACTTACTTTTAGAGGCCTATTTGCCTTTGTAAATAACACTTTGCTCAAGCATGATCTTTCATTGCTAAAGCCACTAAGTTGTGATAGATCGGAAGGGCCCACATGAAGAAGCTGTATTTAAGAAATCCATTGACACTGGTATTGGATATCACCTTAATTAGAGCAGAGCTTTTTTGGTGTGTGAGTACCAGTTTGGCATCTCATTATTTTAAAAATTAGCAAAACCTCATTAAACAGCTGCTTTTCTATTTTTTGTTGACTTGTGTAAGATGCCAAACAACTTCATTCTTTGCCTAGCAGATTAAAAATTTCAGTCTGGTTTATATTGCAGGTTAATTTTAATGTATAATCATCCATGTAAATAGATCTTAGAGATTGGTGGTGTCCAAAATAATTTAAAATATGCAGAAGGAAATATATTCACACTTAGTACTAGTAATAAAATGGTAAGCCAAAGGCATTTTGTGTTTTTCTACAACCTATGTTAATTTTACTCTGCCTGTAGTCCATTTTTTTGTGAACGAATTTTAAGCACTTGGCAGAAATACTCAAATAGATTTTTGCATATGCAAATATTTCAGAATAAATGTAAAAGTAATGAAAATAGACTGTACTCATACTTTCAAATGTATTTAAACAGAAATCTTTCTAAATCAGAGTAGTCATAGCCTTTGTACAGAGCCTTTATAAGTGAAATTGCTGGGAATTTAAAAGGGTCCAAAAAATGGTACCCCACTTCTCTACCTGAATTTGGAACTATTTAAAGGACAGCAGTAGAACATATGGGAGATTAAATATCACCTTTATTACTGGTAAAGCTGGAATTTGAGCAGGTTGCCTGTATCTGTGGGGTACTGGGCTTTCCAAATGTGAATTCAAGAAATTAGCAGATTTATCCCCTAATCACAGGCAGAGCTAAACTACCAGAGGGTGATGGGGTGCCTAGTTGGCTCAGTTAGTTGGGCGTCTGGCTCTTGGTTTCAGCTCAGGTCATGATCTCATGGGTTGCGGGATCAACCCCGCTTCAGGCTCTGCACTCAGTGGGGAGTCTGCTTGAAGACTCTCTTCCTTTGCCCCTCCTTCCTCTCTCTCTCTTTCAAATAAACAAATAAATAAATCTTTAAAAAAAATCCAGAGTGCAGGAACTTTAGCTGTAGTATTTACCACATGTCCTAATTACCTAGATTACATAGGCTCTGCAGGCAACCTGGTTTACCTGAGAAATGGAAGAGAAAGGAAACGGACTTTGCATACCCGATTTTTTTCCTTGCAAACTCGCCCATCAGATAAAGCATTCCAGCCCTTTATGGGAGGAATGGGTGTGGAAATAGAAAGGAGCCAGGAGTATTGTGTCCCCCTACATGACAGGAAATATCAAGGAAGGGGAATATAAATGTGCCCTCCACCAACAGTGTTTCCCAAATTCATTCCTTTTAACCCTTGGGGCTTAGCCGTAAAGCCCATGAGTAACTGACATCCACTTACCTGGAGAAGATCAATAACTGGTCAGGGCATCCAGCTCCCATTAGAGAGGCCACTTCACAGACAGATACTCGGGGTGTCCTAGTAAAGCCAACAGCCGCAGTGCAGATAGTTCAGTTTAATTGATAAACCCTATCCCAAATTTAAATATAAATTCATTGTACAAAATTATAACCCAAAGATTGAAACTGGTCACTTACCTGAGGAAAAGCCAGTTTGGACTTCAATGAGCTCGCGTGGATAAAAAATTCTGTATTTCAAATCTTGCTGAAGCTGAGGCCTAAAGCCACCTGCCCCAGACACACCAGAAACCGTAAACGTTGTATCGTGCTCCCCAAGGTCTATTTCTAGTCTTTATCTTAAGATTCCTGACCAACACATCAGATGTGAGCGTCTGAGGGTGTCATAAATGACACTTTTGACTGAGTTCAGGGGACGTTATACAGGGAATTACCTAGGGCTTACACAGATGAGGCGCCATGTGTGCCAACACACTCGTCTGTCCCTGCTGGTCCCGTGCGTGTGCTGCCATCTGTCATATGGACCCAGGGACTGTTCTTCCATTCGAGCCCTGAATTCTGCCCTTGCTCACCACTTCTGACAGTTCTCTCCTGTTTTTCTTCTACAACAACCAATTTCCTACTCTCTGTTGGACATAACATGTGTTCGTTACCTTCTTAAAAATACAGCTCTTTCTTGGTCCTTCTGCGTACCAGCTCATATCTCTTCTTTCCTTTAGAACAAATTTCCTTCAAATAGTTGCTTATACTTACTATTTCCAATTCCTTTCCTGTAATCCTGTTATTTTGCCCTCTCTACCCCACCCAGCCTGTACTTCTTGAGATCCACTGATCAATATATTGCTGAGTCTAATTGTCAAATTTTATTATTTATCTTTTTATTTAATCTTCTGCCAACATTTGATCCATTTGGTCACTGCTTTTCCTTATAATGCTTTCTTCAGTTTCCTTCTAGGACACCTGATTTTTAAATTTCTTTCTTGCTGCTGCTTCTTAGCCTCATTTACTTGTTTGTTCTCATCTCCTTGGTCTCCTGATGTTGGAGTAGCTCAAGTCATAGGCGTTGGATCTTTTTTTCTATCTGCATTCTTCTTGTGTGGTCGTATCTAGCTTCAAGGTTTTGATTACCAATACAAATAATTTTTATTTCTGGGCCAGACCCTCCTCTGAATCCCAGTCTTATATCCAACTTCTTATTCAATATTTCCATTTGGATGTCTTATAATAAGAGTTTAGAACTTAACTGTCCCAGAATGAACTCTGGCACCTCCACAGTCTTCTCTGTCTTGGTTGATCACATCTCAAACAGGTGCATCTGAAAACTATAGAGTCATCCTTGAATCTTTCCTTTCTGCCACACTCCATATCCAGTCTGATAGGAAATCTTGCAGATCATAGCTTCCCCATATACTGAGGATCTAGCTAGCTACTTCTCACTGACTTCATTATCTCTGCCTTAGTAGAAGCCCACATTATCTCTCCACTGGATTCCTGCAGAAACTTCCTCACTGGTCGCTGTCTTATTCCTTGCCCCTACAGTCTATTCTTAACACAGAAAAGCGATCCTCTCAGAAACAGAGACAACCATGGAGAGATATAGCAGAAGAGCATTCCAGCAGAGGAGACAGAAAGGGTAAGAGAAGCTTCAAGTGTTTGAGAAAGAGCAAGAAGATGCCATGGCTGGAGAAGAGTGACTGAGGAGGTTAGTGGCAGAAGATGAAGGAGAGAGGTCTACAGGAATGAGAGTGCATGGGACGTCTGAGTGGGTCAGTCTGTTAAGCCTCTGCCTTCGGCTCAGTTCATGATCCTAGGGTCCTGGGATCGAGTGCCGCATTGGGCTCCTTGTCAGTGGGGAGCCTGCTTCTGTCTGCCTCTGCCTGCCACTCTGCCTGCTTGTGCTCCCTCTCTTTTTCTCTCTCTAACAAATAAATCTTAAAAAAAAAAAAAAAAAAGAATGAGAGTGCAGGGCCTTGAGCCAAGTTAGGACTCTGGACTTTATTCCAAGTATAATGAGGAGTTCTTACAGGGTTTTGAGCAGAGGAGGCACATGATCTGATTTTTAAAATTTTTTTTTTTAAAGATCACTCTGGTTTTTCTGTGGAGAAATTAGAAGTGAGAATAAGGTAGGAAGTCAATTTAGGAGTAATTATTGCCCCCCAGGCAGGAAATGATAGTGGCTTGCACCTGGGTAGAGGATCTAGTAATAAGAAGGGACAGACCCAGGACAAATTGAACATGGAGTCTATGAAATAAGTTAAAGGATTGGTTATGAAATAGAAGAGAAAAGAGAAATAAAAGATGAATATTAAGTTTTGGTCTGACCAACTGGGCAAATGGAGGTACCATTCACTGTCATGGGGAGGCCTTAGGGAGAAGTCCATTTGAGGACATGTTTAATTGAAGAAGACTTTTGTAATGGTTAATTGTATGTGTCAACTTGGCCAGACCACAATACCCAGATATGCAGTCAAACACTAGTCTGGATGTTTCCGTGACAGTTTTTGGATGAGCTTAACATTTAAATTAGTAGCCTTTGAGTAAAGTAGATTTCCTTACAATGCGGGTGGGCGGGGTGGGGGGGGGTGCTCAGCCAATCATTTAAAGGCCTGTATATAACAAAAGACTGATTTCTTCCAAGCAAGTGGGAATTCTGCAGCAGATGGCCTTTGAGCTAAAACTGCAACATTGGCTTCTTCCTGGGTCTCCAGCCTGTCATCCAACCCTGCAGATTTTGGATTTGCCAGACATCATAAATGCATGGGCCAATTCCTTCAGATAAATGTCTTTCTCTGTATATACACATCCTATTGACTATTGTTTCTCTGGAAAATCCTGACAAATATACCTATGAAGCCTCCAAGTGAAGGGAGTAGGCAGTATATAGGAGCCTGGAAGTTAAGGAAGAGGTCAGGATGGACATAGAAATTTGAGACTGTTCAGAATTTATGTAGTATTTAAAAATATGGAGCTAGATGAGATATTTAGGGAGAAGAGAAGGGAAGCTAGTATTAAGCCAAGAGGCTTGCGAAGACAACTGAGAAGGAGTGATAGTCAGTAGGAACACAGGAAAAATATGGCATCCTTGGAGCTAAGCAATAAAAACCAAGAAGGAGGTAAGCCAAGAGGCTGGAGAAATATGAAGAGCAAAAATTGTCTATTAAATTCAGCAAGATAGTCTTTGGCAGCCTTGACATGAACCCTTCTAGTGAAGTGACTTGGACTAAATAAATGGAGAGAATGAGTATTGAAAAAGAAAGATAGTGTAGAAAACTCTTATAAGAAATTTTGCTGAAAAATGGAGCTTGGAGGAAGATTTGGAGTCAATAAGGATTTATTTATTTATTTAATTTATTTAATTTATTTATTTTACCATGAAAATGAGAGCGTTTTATACTGCTGGAAAGAGCATCAGGTAATTGGAGGATGAAAAAGCAGGTAATTGTAGGAACAAAGTCCTTGAACAGTTAAGAGAGTGTGCAATTAAATGTATAAGTAGAGGTAGTGGACATCCCGAACAATAAGAAGGCAGAGGTGATGGGAACATAAATGGGTAGATTAGTAGGTTTGCTGGTGGGAGAATGAGACCATTTTCTTCTGATTTCCCAGTGAATGGAAGGGCAAGATCATCAGCTGAAATGGAAAAAAAAGATACCTGGAGATTTGAGGTAGAGAGGAAGTATAAAGTTGTCATTTTGGATGGAGAGTGAATTTGCTAGTATTGCCAAGCAATGCTGAAGGCCCACTTTAGCGTCAGCCAGTCATGGTAAGCCATGGAGCAAGGGACTAATTGGGCAAATCTTGGACTTAATTGTGTTTCTACAGAAAGACAATATGAAGATGAAACGTGTTTGTAAAGGAGTAAGTCCCGTGATGGACTACAGCCTCTGCACCAGGAAGGAGAGATGTGAGAACGAAGAGGGTTACGGAGGTCAAGGGACTCCAGATGCCACCAGCGTCACAGAATTGCACTGTGCCCTGGAGTAGGGAGGCTGAATGCAGAGGGGAGAGTATCATAGCTGGAATCTATAATGTCTGGGCTTCTTCATGTGAGGAAAAGAACACTGACTATTAATTTTCATTATTTCAGTTTTCAATTTAATATTTTAGAAATCTGTTAAATTTTAAAAATTTAAACCCTACTGGTACAACTAATAAATTATTAATAAAGCAAATTGTATTAGTTATAAATAAATTCCTTTAAACATTTAGATGTTAATTTTAAACTAATGCAAATCTTCTAAATAGTACTAAAAATATGATTTAGCATATCAGTTTCTTAAACGCTCCTTCCACCTTAAACATACACACACATTATTCTAATAATAATAAACATTTGTTATGTCATTTATGGTGTTCCAAAGTAGCAAAATTATGGGTCTGCCTCTTTTCTATCTTTGTATTTATTGCTCTACCTCTCAAGGTGTTGTTCCTCATGTCAGATTACAAACAGAAAGGATAATGTTTCAGACTAGCTGAGATGTTTGTTTCTGAGTATGGAACAACTGGTTCTTGGTTGGGCCAGAGGACAATCAAGCAGTTAAGTATTCCCAAAGCAGCAGAACTGTCGCTAACAGGCCACAAGTTTACTACTGCACCTGTTAGCTTGGCTTGCCATATACCTCCAGAGCTTGAATCTGGTAAAAGAAACAAAACAAACCAGTGAATCCACGTGGATTCCAACAGCAAAAGCACACAGCGGTGTCGGCTTCCTGTTTCCTTAGTACCACAAGATGGCGCCAAATTGGAGTCCAGATGACAGACAATGGGAGAAATGGGCTGCTCTGTTGTAGGGGAGCCAACTCTAAAATGCAGCCAAGCAGTATTACAGTCCCACACAGAAACCTGCAGCTGTACCCTAAAAGGGAGGGTCAAGATCAATGTCCTGTGCTCAACTAGAGCTAGGGAGATGCATGACAAACAGCCTAGTGGCAGTCTCCCACATGTTAGGACGAAGGCAGTGTCTCCTGGTGGCTCCCCATCACACTTAGGCTCTCCTTGCTCTGTGAAAAATTGCAGGACATTCTGCCAAGATGGGCCATACTGCCATCATGCATTGCCTCTAATTTATATGGAGAGATCCAAGGTTACCAAGGCATTATGCTGAGTCATTCTCTTGTGAGGACCTGGTTGTCAAAGCCTTTTATAGTCACTACTTACATGAGACACTCTAAACCAGATCTGTTGATGTCCGATGTTGCTTAAAGATTTGTCAGATACATTGCCTCGTTCACTTTACTGGGCACTCTTGTTATTTCATTATACATATCAGGGTTATCCAAAGGATGAGGAGGTAATTTTGTGCAGTGACCTCTCCTTCCTAGACATTGGGTTAATCCATTATTTTGGGTGAACCCTAAAGAAAAATCATTCTTCACAATTCTTTGTATAGCTTCCAGTATTTGTAACATTTACAGTTATCTATTTACACCTTTGTTTCTTACACAGATAGATAAAGGTGTGTGTGTATTGGCTAAACCACATGAAATTGCCATTTAAGTCAAAATGACCATCAATTTCAGATTGGATAATGCATTTCATAGACAAACATATATAAGTATTGAGAAAACAACATCCATATATACAAAATTCCAAATATTTAAAAATTGCTACCTTTCTTTATATTGTCAATGCTTAAAAATATATCATATTCCCTTTGTGAATTTCATTATAGATTAATGGCTTTTCACAGATTTAACTTTCTTCAAACATATTTTGGTATTAAATTGTGGTAATGGTCTTGGAGAATAACTTTATATAGCTCCTTTGCAGTTTACTTTTAAAAGTAGTTTACTCTTAAAGTTTACTTTTAAGCAGTTTAATTTTAAAAGAAAGTGTTCATGATTTCTGGAAACAACAATATATTGTGGACCCACCTATCTGGATTTATTCCTCACCCAAGACATGGAATCAGCTACTTTCACACTTGCCCGGTTCCTTTGGACACAGAATAGCATTGGAGTCTATAATCTGGGAGCTAACATGCATGTCAGATTGTTATAAATGAAAACCAGTAGGAGGCAAAATACTACTATTGTGAGGTCATTACTTAAGTTTCTAAAACTTGCTCCTGTAAGCGTTATACATCGGATTAACCAGTTGCTTAGTGACAATGAAGGGACTGACATCAAGATTTCTGATGTGGTACAGTGCCCAAGGACAGCCCAGCAGAGGGTGTGAGCATGGGAAAGAGTGGCTGGGATGACATGAAGGGTAAAATCCTTGAGAGGGAAGATTTCTGTGAACTGAGAGTCTGGGGTGTCAGACAAATAATTTGTGAGATGTCAAGGATGATGACAGCATTAATGGCAGAGAAAATGGTGAGCCAGGGAATAAAATCTTCAGTGACTGGATTTCTTCAGAGGAATGTAACAAGATGGCATAGAGAGAGGTATTAATTTGGGATTATTGAAGGAGGGGGAAATGGAATGTAGCTGGGGGGATGCCTGCATGTCATCATTGCCAATATAATAGTGAAAAATGATGTTTAATTGTACTTATATTGATTTGATTAACAGTAAAGTTTAAAATATTAATTTGGATTTTCATTCTTTCATGAATTGTTAGTTTATTATATCCTCAGTCTACTTTTCAATTTATTTTTCTATTGTTAATTCTTTTTTTAAAAGATTTTATTTATTTATTTGTCAGAGAGAGAGAGAGCATGAGAGCTAGTAGCACAAGCAGGGGGAGCGGCAGGCAGAGGGAGAGGAAGGCTCCCTGCTGAGCAAGGAGCCCTATGTGGGACTCAGTCCCAGGACCCTGGGATCATGCCTTGCACCAAAGGCAGACGCTTAACTGACTGAGCCACCCAGGCATCCCTCTTTGTTGATTCTTAAGAGCATTTTTATATAGTTAGGGTTGTTTAACTTCATCTACCATAATTAGTTCAAATATTTCCCTGGATTCTGCGTGTGTGTGTGTGTGTGTGTGTATCTGTAGGATTTGTTTTAGGGAACTTTTTGCAATTGTGGGAACTAATTCAACTAGCTGTTATCTTTATGAGCGATGCCAGAGCATGGATATGAGGTGGGACAGAACAAGAACAAGTTGGAACCCACAAACAGTCAGGAGCCCACACGGACCAACCAAAACCTGGGACAGTTCTTGTTGCATCACGTGGTGTTAGATCTAAGGGGAGGAGTGCAAATTTGAGGAAGTGCGCATGTTCAGGTTTGTGTAATCATAGGGTGGTCCTTGCATGCATCTGAGACTCGTTGGTGTCCTAGGGGTCTTGCTTTCCTCACCCTCATCCTGTCCATTTCAGATCTCGTTGCTGTGGTATCCTTCAGAAGCTGGGGACCTTGGTCATGGCTTGGAAGTCAGAGGAGTTGAAGGAGGGCCTAGGAGGCAGAACAGTTGAAGGTCCAGCTGCTGCCTTATGCCAACCAAGTGAGTCCGCAAATTAGTGATACAGTGTGAGTTACAAAACAGCTGCCGCTTCACCTTCACACCCCAAGTCTCACCCAAGAAGCTCTCTCGGGTTGCACTCTAATTGGGAAATGTACAGGAAAATGACTTCCTGGAAAGGTAGTTTGGCCTCCCAAGTTGACACATCACAAACTACTACAGAGGGCAAACATTGATTTTACTTAAATTCATCTATTTATTCAATTAAAAGCCCAGGAAATCTTTTGGAACTTGATTAAATGGTTCTATAGTTCATCTGCAGAATATATAGAAAAAGAGCTGGAAATGTTCTTTAAATGTAATGAAGAGTTCTTTCTTCACCAGATAGCAAAACCTAGCATAAACCTGCAGTAATTATAGCCGGTGATGCCGCTATAGGAAGACATATACCAGTTGAGCAGCAGGGAGACTGCAAAAAGATGACCGTGAATGTATGCCAATTCTGTATATAACGAGAAGAGGGTTTTAAATAACTGAGCAAAAGAATATTTCTTTTAACTGAAGAATGTTGGGATGGTTGTTTAGCCATTTTTTTTTAAGAATTTATTTATTTATTTGACAGAGAGAGAGAACACAAGTAGGTAGAGAGGCAGGCAGAGAGAGAGGGGGAAGCAGGCTCCCCGCTGAGCTGAATTTCAGGACCCTGAAATCATGACCTGAGCTGAAGGCAGAGGCTTAACCGTGAGCCACCCAGGTGCCCTGGTTGTTTAGCCATTTACATTTTAAAAATCTTGTTTCCTATTTCCCCTCATTTGGAAATCGAGCCCTGACAGATCACAAAAGGTAAATGTAAAAAGTAAAGTTGTAAAATTATTAGGGCTGAGTATTTTTTAAAGCACGTCATTATGTGAAAATCAGAAGTGTAGAACTGACTGCAATATAATTTTGACTATATTGATTACAAATTTTATACAATTAAAAATACTATATACAAAGTTGAAAGGCAAATCATAATTCAAAAAAGCATTTGAACTCAACAAGACAGACAAAAATCACAATCCCTAGTATATATTTTAAAAATATGGTTTTTGAAATCAATCATAGAAAAATAGATGACCAAGAACATAATAAACTGAGAATTGACAGAAGAATTAATAATTGAAGTTAATATCTCAAGTCCCACTATGAAGTCAAGAAATTAATATAAACAATAATTAAATATCATTTTCACCCAGCAACTTAGCAAAGATGAAAAAGTTGATGGAACGTGGTGCTTGCAATGGAAAGGTTAGTGTTAGAAAATCACTGAATTTGGATCATGCATCGCTTTGAGAGTAACTAACAAAACTCTTCAAGTGTAATAATGTATAAAAATGTAAAGACAGTCCTTTTGCCCTAGAAACTCCACATCGAGTAATTTTCTTGAAGACACAGTTGCACAAATCTGCCAATACATATGCTGAAGTTTGCTTGTCAAAGTCTTACTTAGCATAGCAAAGAATTGAAGATGGCTTAAATATCCCTTAACTTAAAGGTACATACATCTGAAAGAATGCTATGCAACCATTTAAAAATGTATTTAATAACATGAAAATAGGCATATTGTGTTGTGAAATGAAAATATATTGCATGATATGACCCTATGTATATAAACTTGGAAATACAATTTTACATGTGCTTATGTATGCAGAGAGATAGGATTAAAAGAAGTTATCTGAGTGAAAGGTTGTCAGTGATTTTTACTCTATTTTCTTTGTCATTGTGCTCATTTTCTTAGTATTTTAGTAGGCAGTGAGTATCTGTAATTTTTGTAATGAGCAAAAGAACACATTATTTTCATTTCAAGTGAAAACAAAGCTTCACTGAAGGAACATCGTTTTATTATTATTGTTGTTGTTGCTGTTGCTATTATTTTCATCCTTTGGCAAATTTTCCAAGCCAGAGATACTATTTAGGAACAAGTAACATCTCTATTGGATCATTTATGCCACTTCCTGGGTTAGTATATACTCAATCCCTCTGGCTTTCAAAGAAAATATGACCTGTCATAAACACCAAATGTACAAAGGCAGGACAGATTCTCTAGTATCTGCCATGAAAGAGCATCAGAAATAGATTCTGATTTGCCTGTCACTATCATGAAAAGTAAATGGAAAGATTACTTGGTGTTTAACTTGGGACATCTGATAGCAATTGGGCACAATCCATCTCTCAGTTTAGCGTAGTTATCCCTCAGCCTGCTTTCAGACCTAATCCCTTTAAAAAAAATTCTTAACAGTTTCCAGAGTTTGGTCTTTTTCCAATTTTCAGGGCATAAGCCTTTGGGAGAACTTTAGATCTGATCTTCCTTAGTGCCTTTTCCTTTTCCAAAAAGAACAGAGTATTTCCTCACATGTGGGCTTTTTGTGGTTATCATTTATCACTTTAGGCTTTCAACCACAGATTCATCCACTATTTTGTAAACTTCGTAGTCTTTGCTATAATATATAGGAGCATTCTTAAAATAGTTTTCCAGGCTGGTACAACCTTTAAAGTAATAGAAAAAGCTCTTGAATGATTAAAAATGACCCAATGATCTATTCCGATGATGTCAATGAACACAAAGTATTAGATGTGAGAGACAGGGTTCTTGGTGCTGTGAGTTGTTATAAAATATTGAGTTCGTGCCGTATGAGACATGAGCTGCATTCAGACCAAGGAGAGACAATCGGCATATCCTGACTGATTTTAATAAGGATTTAGATTCCCCTTCACCACCATCATTTACCGTCTTCTGATAGTCTTGTCTACAAGTGAAAGGGATTAAATCTAGACCAAACCACGGCTAGTGCAGAGAGTAACAAGTTGAAAGATCACCTATTAGGAAATGCTCCTCAGGAGGCCCTCAAGGGCTGATTTTATTGGATAACTCTGACCTGGATGAAGAAATTGAGATTTCATCACGTCTGTTCATGACACTAAATTAGCTGGGGCGAGTAACACCTCCTAGAGTTTCCTTGATACATTTGAGAGTGGTTTGTAGACCCCATTGCAAAACAGTTCACTTAGGGACTAAAACTAAATCAGACAGCTCTGGGATGGACAAAATCCACACAAATGCAGCCAAGTTCCAAGGGTCTTATTAATCACAGTGAGCACAGGGCAAGAATGTAGCTTTTTATGAAAAATACAAGATAATATTTTAATGTATCCAGAAAGTCATTCATCCTTGATTCTTGGCACTGGTTTCTATATTTTCTTTAGTGCAGGAATAAGAATGAACCTTGGAAGAGGATTCAGGTTGATTTAAAGGCAAGAAAAATAGATCCTTTGAGAAGAAACTAATAATCTTGCTTTACTTGGATTAAAGACAGAGAAGATAATATCTTGGGGAGATATTTACTGCGTCAAGAGAATTTGGCTAGACTTGAGGAAAAGCATTTAGCTAAATAAACACTGGAATAAGCCAAATGGGATGATTGAAGTATTTTTGTCCTTAGAGATCAATTAAATGTGGAGAAGTAGTCATTTGTTTTAAATAGCTTAGATTCCCCTAAAACCAGAAGTCAGAGAGTGAATTGCAATCCTTTTCAAGTTAATTGCCTGCTCTGAGATTCTAGCAAATAATTTCCTTCTTATTTTATGTATGGTAGAAAAAGGCAATAAAATTTGAAAATACGGTACTTACTAAATTATGTCTATGGATAGTGTTCTTTTGTGAAAACATGGGATTCAGTAGATATCTATGGATTACTTACAATTTTTAAGGCCTTATATTATTGGCTTTGGGAAATAAAAATGTCTTAATATCCTGGTTACTTCCCTATAGGAACTTAAAATGCCTTTGGGGCATATATACAAATACTGATGCATCAAAGCAGTGTGTGGTGTCTTATCAAAAAAGATAATACCTAATGGCATTAGAGTATAAGGAAAAACCACTTCTTACTTATTTTTTTATGTTGCTATGCTAATCACCACACAGTACATAGTTAGTTTTTGATGTTGTGTTCCATGATTCATTGTTTGCGTATAAACCCCAGTGCTCCATGCAATCCATGCCCTCCTTAATACCCATCACTGGGCTCACCCATACTCTACCCACCCCCCAAAACCCTCAGTTTGTGACCCGGGGTTCATAGTCTCTCATGGTTTATCTCCCACTCTGATTTTTCCCTCTTCATTTTCCCCTTCCTTCTCCCAATGTCCTCCATGCTATTCCTGATGTTCCACAAGTAAGTGAAACCATATGCTAATTGACTTCCTCTGCTTCACTTATTTCACTCAGCATAATCTCCTCCAGTCCCATCCATGTTGATGCAAAAGTTGGATATTCATCCTTCTGATGGCTGAGTAATATTCCATTGTGCGTATGGAGCTCATCCTTATCCATTTGCCTATTGAAGGGCATCTTGGCTCTTTCCACAGCTCGGCTATTGAAAAACAACCACTTCTTAAATAATAATGATGATACAAATAGCAAGTACTGCATAGCCTGTAACTATATGCCAGTCATTGTTCTGAGATCTTTGCATAGAATATATCTTCATGACAACCCCCTAAGATGCTATTGTTCCCATTTTATAGATGATGAATTAGAGGCCCAGGAAAGGCAAGTAACCTGTCCAACCTCATTCCGCTAGTAAGTGGAAGATCCAAAATTAAAACTCAGATAGCAATTGGTTGATTTGAAAAATTGGCAGAGATTTTGGTGAGTAAAGTTGGAGTAAGATAAGGAAGGAAAGAAGGCATTTCTGGTAGAGCTCATTGCGAAAAGAGGGTGGTGTTAAGGAGAGCATGTATGAGAAAATGTGTGGTCCCAATCGTCTGGGAGTAGTGTTCACGTTGTGTAATAGTGAAAGGTGAGACTAGACAGAGAGGTGGCCCAGATGGTATTGGGACTCTGATGCCAGAGCAAAGAGTTTGGATGCCAGTAGTCACTGGAGAAGCAATGAGGGCTTTTAAACAAAGAGGTGCTATAATAAAAACAGGATTTTGGGAAGAGGACCTTGTGGTGGAGTGAGAGGGGGAAATGCAAAGGGTGAGGGATAACCATCTATGATTAAAATTATAGAGAATTTATTCATTCCAGATACACATGAATATTTTTTATGAATTTGTAATTGTTAAGAATGAGGAGGATGGAATATGGCAGAATATTATTTCAGGGATGACAAAAATAGGCTTCCTCTGGCGTTCCAAATCTGATTAATTTATAGTGGATGCATGGAGGGTTGTGTTGTGAAGGATTTTGAGGCCACATCCAGGAATAGCAGGAAAGAGTGCAGTGTCAGAGTGGGGAGAGCCAGCATAAATGTCAGCCATTTGTCATTCACGCTCTTTGCTTTAATGCCTAGTGCTGTGAGGGGCATGGAAGATTTATGGGGCGTTTTACTCAAAGCTGTGATCAGGTCAAAGCGAACCCAAAGAAAATGTAGGTATAGAAAGATAATTGACCTATATAGACTCAGAAGACCTGGGTTTGAATCGAACCTCACTGCTTCCTACCTGAGTGTTTCAGGACAGGATGCTTAACCTTCCTGAACCGCAAGAGTTGTTTTGTGGATTATCTCAAATGAAAACTACACAAGTTCCCTGGGAGCTGTAAAACACTAAGTAAAAGCTTTAGATAATAATTTGATATGTTGATGTAAATCTTGCCATAAAATTAAAATTTGGGTGTTTTTGAGGAGTTAGCTTGCTAGTCAATAGCTTTTGAGGCTTCAGCACACACATTTCCTTGGCTTTAGACATCTTTTTGCAGTACTGGATATTATGAAAAAAAAAAAAATCTATCCTTTCCTGATGGGGAAATCCTACATCCCCTTAATTAAAGTCTCTGTACCCTTCATAAACACAATGCTCTGGCTTAGAATAGGGGTGGCAATCTCCAGCTAGAAATTAAACATAGATAACTTATTAGTTCTCTAACAGAAATGTCCTTTCTTAGGTTCCAAGGATCCTTTGTTAGTAAAATATTTGAGACCATATCTATGTAATACCAATACTATTGGCAGCTCTCTCGGTTAAAAAAAAATTAATTAAGTGTGTGGGGGGGGATGCATTAAATTGATTTGGCAACCGAATGAGCATTTAGACTCTTAGCCGCAATTAGGCAAGTCCTGAGCGTATCCAATTATAGTACTCCCAATATAAACAAAGTTGTAGTTGCCTTGGTCAGCTCCTTAGCACTTGGGTAGTGATGAAAGTGTCATTGAATATCAACACTGACCTAGGACAGGAGAGGGACTTAGCTGTTCCCCTGGTGCCATATTTGGCTTACCTGATGAAATATAAAGATGTGATCCAAGTACTAAGGGCAAATAAGATATTTAGCCTGCAGAGCATGACTCATAGCTTCTGCATCTTTAATGCCTATTTGAGACATGGATAGTAATACTCTATTTTTAGAGACTAACAAATGCTAAATAATTGTGGTTTGTGATATTTTCTAGAGGAAAATGCTTTGAGATACACCCTCTAATTCTAGAATATTTTATCTGTCTGGTTTGATAGAAATTAAGCAGTATGCAGAGACAGAATAGAACAGGGGCAGTGAGATTCTAACCACAGGCCTTATGTCTCTAAGATCCCAACAGCTGAGTACGTCTCTGACCTCCTCAACTTACTGGATTTATTCAATTTTAGTGTGGTATAGGTGCAGCCTAAAGAGTATAGGAATGATACATTATTATTAAAACCTAGATAGGCAAAATAAAAAAAAAAACCCCTACTAGTATTGTGATAGGATCTAGATACGTTGATTCATAAAAATGAGTTCATTTTATATATTTTTCTCTATAACCTCTTCTTGCCATAAGATATTCTTCAATTCTTAACAGTCTTTCCTTTTGGGAAGTAGTGATCAAATCATCATGTTTAATCACTGAATATGTTCCAGTATATGTAAGTTCCATCATATTATTTGATTCTTTATTGTGGGCTGTTTACGTCAACCTTTTTGAGTCGGCAACAAGCCTGTACCCACAGTTTTACAGCAATTCTGAGCCCATTTATGCTCTGACTGGTAGAGAAGTCCTTCCCCACACCAACTACAACACTATATTAATCATTCTTGTTAATCTTTGCTCTTCTGATAGATTGAAACTAGTATTTTATTGTTTTTCATTTTTTTATTACTAAGAAGAATATGAGTATATTTTCCTGAGAATGCATTTCATTCTTACCTATTTGCATCCTTACTCCTTTTTATATTGGATTGCTGGTCCTTTTTTGCTTAACAGTTTGTAAGAATATTAACTTTACTTTTAGAAAGTAAACTCCATATGGTTAGGGACCTATCTAGTCCATCTCTAAATAGTCAGTGCCTAAAATGGTATCCAGCACCCAATAGGCATTCAATAAATGCTTATTAAATGTTACAGATAATTTTTCCTAATTTTTATGTTACATTTTGACATTACTGATACTTTTTGAATTTATGGAAATTTTAAATCACTGTTTCTCAACCTCTTCAAACAAATATCTGCTTGTGAAAAATATGAAAAATCTCATGTCTACCTTTAAGATTACTTGAGAATTTCAACACAAATTTAAATAGCCTAGCTAATGCTTCTGAGCTCTGGCTTGGGGGGAGGGGTGTGTGAAGGCAGATGTGGGCTGGTTTCCAGGCTGCCACTTAGGAGCCTGCTCGGATTCTTTAACCTCTTTGAACCTGAGATTTCTTATCTGCATATTAGAATAGTAATAGTTCCTACCTCATAGAATTATTAAGAGAATTAAATGAGAATCCTTATAAAGTACTTAGCACTGTATTCAGAAGAGCCAAGCTGCTAATAATGTTACCTCGGTACTAATAATAATGGTGATAAAGACATCTCTAAATGCCATTCTTCAACTGTAAAATGAGAATAATGATGTCTACCTCATGTGGTCATTGCCTGACACATATTAAACACTCAATGAATGACAGTTAAAAAATAAAAGTTATACAAAGCAGGAGTAATTTTAGAATTCACACACATGAAGATTCTGATACACTCCTGGCCATGGGAAAGAGAGACCTTGCCTTTTGATCACTACCTCCTCTCCATTGAAAATGAAGATAATGGTTTTAAAGTTTATATGATAAAATGATAAGAGTCTGGTGAAAAAACAATGAATACTGTTACGCTGAAAATAAATAAAAAATTAAAAAAAAATGATTAAAGTCTACCAATTTTTTTTCCATCGGAAGAATCTGCCGTTGAAGTCAAGTTTACAAGTCCATATTCACACCAAAATTAAAAATACTCACCCATCCTTCATTGTAGTTTTGTAATCTTATTTTTGATAGTTAATTTTTAATTCAGCTAAAATATATTGCATTTCTATTATGAGGTAGGGATCATCTAAATGTTTCTTGTTGGTTATCAGGGTGTCCCAGATGTCTTGTTTTTGTCAATAGCACTTCACCTTTTCTTGAATGATTTTTAAAAATCACTGTAGAGTACCCACCCCCCCATATATTTTCTGCATTTATTAAGTACATTTTAGGTGTTTACTTTTGTGTTGTTATTATGAATAAGACTTTACCTTTTATATTTTGACTGATGATGATGATGATGACGACGATTTAAATATTTTACTTATTTGAGAGAGAGAGAGACAGAGACAGTGAGAGAAAGCAAGAGTGGGGAGAAGCAGGATTCTTGCTGAGCAGGTGGCCCAACTGGGAACTCGATCCCAGAATCCTGGGACCAAGACCGGAGTCGAAGGCAGGCAGACGCTTACCTGACTGAGCCACCCAGGCACCCCTGACTGATTATTATTGATATTTAAAATGTTATTGTGTGTGTGTGTGTTTTAATCTGTTGCCTTATCCATAATGTTTTTATAAATTGTTTAATATCTTTTTCAATTGAGTATTTGGAATTTTTCAGGTATATTTGCAAATTATAATCATGTTAACAACTTTTTGGCTAAAATGTCTTTGCTTTGAACTTTCAGGACTTTGTCAGATAATAAGAGTGATAATAAATATTCCTGATTCTCTCCTCCTGTCCTAACACTAACTGTAACATTGATTGTTGGTTGGAAATAGTTATCTTAACCCTCGCCCATATTAAGGAAATATGTTATATTCCAATCTTATTGAGAACTTTAATCAGAAATAAATGTTAAGGGGCACCTGGGTGGCTCAGTGGGTTAAACCTCTGCCTTCAGCTCAGGTCACAGTCTCAGGGTCCTGGGATCAAGCCCCCCATCAGGCTCTCTGCACAGCAGGGAGCCAGCTTTCCCCTCTTTTCCTGCCTCTCTGCCTACTTGTGATCTCTCTCTCTGTGAAATAAATAAATAAAACCTTCAAAACAGAAAGAAAGAAAGAAAGAAAGAAAGAAAGAAAGAAAGAAAGAAAGAAATGTTAAATTTCATGAAACACTTTTTTGAAAGTCTATCAAGATCTGATTTTTCTTTTCTGGCCTATTTGTATAATAGTAAGTATTTTCATCTTGCTAACCAATGCTAACATTAAACAATGGTCCCAGTACTTGAATATCCCTCCTGGGGAGATGGAGTTTAATTCTTTCGTTATATTGCAGTATTCCTTGTTAATATTTTAGGATTTTTACGTACATATTAAAATGAATATATATTTTGCCAGTTTTTCTGGATTGTACATCCTAGTCAAAAGTGAGATTGGTCTGTCTATATTCTGTTTTTGTCAGGTTAGGATTATAAATTGTAATAGCTTATTTAAAAAATGAGATTTTCTTTTCCTCTTTGCTCTAGAAGTATATAAATAGCATGAGAGTAATTGCTTCTATGGTTTTTATTGAAATTGGACAAAAAGTCCCCAATCTGAGCCAATGTTTTCATGGCTGTTTTTTTCAAAACTATCATTTTGTTCTATTTTTTGTTTGTACAAGTTTCCTTTTTTATGAACAACTTTTTTAAAAAAAATTTATTTATCTATTTGTCAGAGAGAGAGAGCAAGCATGAGTTGGGGGTTAGTGGCAGAGAGAGAGAGAGAAGCAGACTCCTTGCTGAGCAAGGAGCCCAATGTGGGACTTGATCCCAGGATGCTGGGATCATGACCTGAGCCAAAGGCAGAGGCTTAACTGACTGAGCCACCCAGGCATCCTTATGAACAACTTTTTATAATATATGTTTATTTTCTTGGAAAATTATCCTTTTTATTCAGATTTTCAAATGTATTTGGAAAACAGAACGTTAGTAGTGTGTGTGTGTTTGTAACTGTTTCATTTAACAAGGTTATATAAGAAAGAGAGGAACATGAACAAGAATTAGCAGGTTTGCAAGATTAAGGACTGTCTAGAGGCAGTCCAGAGATTTAGGATTTAGAGGGCCTGGAAATACCCACTGCCTATGGGCCCCTGTTATGAACTGAATATTTGTGCCGACTCTCCTTCCCCTGCCCCCAGTCTGTATGTTGAAAACTAATTCCCAGTGCAATAGTATTTGGAAGTGGGATCTCTGGGAGGTAATTAGTTTGTGAAGGGAGAGCCCTCATGAATGGGAATAGTAGCCATATATAAAGAGGCAGGAGAGAGCTTCCTTCCTATTTCTGTTCTCCGCCATGTGAGGAGACCATGGACAACAGCCAGCTGCAAACCAGAAGGGGGCTTTCACCAGAACCTGACCACGCTGGCACCATGACCAGGGAATTCCAACTCCCGGAACTGTGAGAAATACAATTTTGTTGTTGATATAGTACTTTGTTATAGCAGCCTGAACTGACTAGGAGAACCCCAAAGGGAAAGCTTTTAAGTAACAAAAACCTATTAATACTTCACTTGTGGAAAATGTCATATGTGTCCCTTTTCCCCAAGTCTGGTGGCCTCTAGGAAGGTACTTTAAGTTAAGGAGAAAAGGGAGGGAAAGAAAGAAAAGAAAAATGAAACTGGGCTTGAGAATATATTATTCTCTTTGGAATTATATTAGCTCTCTATTGTTGCATAACAAATTACCAAAAAATTCAGCAGCTTGCAACAACAGTATGTCTCAGTTCCATGGGTCAGGAGTCTAAGCATAGCACAGTTGAGTCCTCTGTTCAGGTCTCCCATGGCTGAAATTAAAGTACTGACTAGGGCTGTGGTCTCATCTGAAGTTCAAAGTTCACTTCCAAAGTGACTGTTTGTTGGCAAAGTTCAGTTACTTGAGGTTATAGAACTGAGGTCACCATTTTCTTACTCAGTGTCAGCCAGGTGTTGCTTTCAACTCCTATTGGATGCTGTCACGTTCTTGCCAGGTAACCCGCTCTATCTTCAAAGGCAGCAACAGAAGATCTCCCTCACATGCATCTCTGACTTTGGGAAGGACCCTGTTCCTTTTAAAGGCTCACCTGATTAGGCCAGGGCTGCCTAGATAATCTCCTTTTCGATTAACTCAGCCATTGATTGGCTTATTCCACCTAATCGTGGAAGTGATAGACCATCACATTCATAGGTCTGCCCAAACTCAAGGTGGCACTTATATATTATAGAAGGCATGCACATGGTGGGATTGGAATTCTGGGGACTCTCTTAGAATTCTGTCCCCATAGGCACTGATGAAAATAAGTAGGTTAGAACCCTTCCAAGGTTTTGAGGGATTTTTATTGTCAAAGAACCCCAAAAATGACAATAAAATAAAAGAAAATAAGCCCCTTTAAGCCCCCTAACTTTCATAAGCAATCAATGTCAATGCCCAGGACCATGCTGCTGTAGATGGAAGAGCCTCAGTCTACCTGGGTCTTTAAATGTCTCAGTGGAGCAGATGTCCTACCTTTCCCCGCTGCCACTCTGGCCACCCTCCAGAATTTCTGTAAGTGAGAAATGGTTGTGTTGAGCCACTGAGATGCTTCTTTTATCTACTCTAGATGCTAACATCACTTTAATCAAAATGATACCTCGAAAGGCAATGAAGCAACTAAGTAGAAAGGATTTGGGGGGTTCCCAGATGATCCAGTGGAGCCAAGTTATGTATCTCCCCTGACCACCTTTCCTCTAAATGTCTGTGTCGTTTGAACCTCTGCCTCTGAATTTTTAGGTCTCTCCTTTCTCTCTCTTAGAGTAGCTTAGTCTATACCCCAACTAATAAATACATGTCTTCTAAACAACTTTTACACTTTCGTATTTGTACTATTCATGCAGGAAATTTTAGGTATTATTTTTAATTTCTTATCTATCTCTGCCTTGAACTGTTATTTGTATTTTTATTGTTAATTAAATTTATGAGTGTTTATTGATTTTTCTCTCCAAAGTTTTAAGCTCCTTAAAGGACTGGGACTGTCTTTTATGAATTTTTATGTTACATGATCCTTAATATTATTCCTTAAAAATAGAAGAGTTCAGTATGTATTTATGATTTTCGGCTTCTTTAGATCTCCTGGGTTTTTTTTTTTTTCATTGTTTGTAATTCAAGTTTCTGTCTCCAAAGATATAATATTTTCATTTCTTAAATTAATAAAATAAAATAACACATTATTAGTCCAAATTAAAAAAACCCAATTCTTAGTTCTTTTAGCCTCTTTATTTAGTATAATGATATTCCTGCCTTAGATAGTGAATGTATTCTATTTTTATCTGGCCACAAAAGTAATATTTTGTGAGTAAAGACAGGCAGTATTAAAGAAATCCCTAAAAGAACCTACCTAATTACTTTGAAAATATCTCTTTCTAGTGACTTAACAAGACTGTTTTCCATAGGAGAGAATGGAACCTGGCAGAGAACATAGAGGGAGGACTGATTGACCCATCCAAATAGCACATTTCCCTCCCTCTGAAATGGGACAAAAAGAATCTTACATTTACTCTACAAATTCTTTGATCACATGAAATCAAATATTCAGGTGAAGTTTTTAAACATCAATTTTATTTCACTGTTGAGCTTTGCTTTCTGACTTTGGGAGGGAGTTCTCTAAGGCCTACTGCTTGGTATAAGTGGATTGATCTGACGGACAGAAGAAATGAGCTTGAAAACTAACCAAGATCTCTGGATGGCTCCAGGTCCCAGACCAGGTGGAGTCCAACGGACTACTCACTCGGGAGGCTGATTGTTCCCATGTGCTCTCCCAGGGCTCTGAATTTGAAGCTGGTTAACAAAGACTATGCATGGGATGCCTGGGTGGCTCAGTCGGTTAACCATCTGCCTTTGGCTCCAGTCATGATTCCAGAGTCCTGGGATCAAGTCCTGCATCCCGCTTCTTGCTTGACCGGGAGCCTGCTTCTCCCTGTCTGCTACTCCCCCTGCTTGTGCATTCTCTCTTACAAATAAATAAAATCTTAAAAAAAAAGAAAGACTATGCATCATTAATAAAATACTACATAAATAATAAAGTGCTACATAAATACACACACACACATTTAAAGTGTATAAAAATAACACATATACACATATAAAGTGTATAAAAGTAATTTTAGGGGGTGCCTCGGTGGCTCGGTTGGTTAAGCATCTGCCTTGGGTTCAGGTCATGATCTCAGGGTCCTGGGAGCGAGCCCCGAGATGGGCTCCCTGCTGAGCAGGAAGACTGCTTCTCCCTCTACCTCTGCTCCTCCCCTCTGCTACTGTTTGCTTTCTCTCTCTCTCTCCCAAATAAATAAAATCTTTTTTAAAAAGTAACTTTAGGCAAATATCCTAAATTTATAAAAGATATAATTTACTGAGTTTATTGGGTATAAACTACCAATGTGCCTATGCTCTAAATAGAAGAAAAAAATAAACCACATGCTTAACTTCTTTTGTAACTTGTCCTTTCACTGAGGGTCACCAGCAGATATTTTGTTTTGTATTTTCTGAGAAAAAGAAATTATTTATTTGTGAAATTTGGTGGACAAGGCTGAAACCTAAATTTAGACTTCATCTCAAAAACAAAAATATTTTTGAATAATTATGACCGGTTAATTAGTTGTTGCCTTCTAGTGAGTAGTTACCTTATGTTAACTGGAGGAAAAAAATTAGCTTTTTGATTAGATAGGTGATATAAGTTAATTTTTTGAATTAACTTATTAACTGCATAAGGTTAATTCATTTTCTCTAATAAGCACTAAAGAACTTAAGTATTTAATCTTTTCTTAAGTGTGGATTTATTATATTCTTTTGGTTTTCTTTTTTCTGTTTTACCATCTCGTAAATAGCTTGTCTTTTATCTGAATGTTATTTCAAACTGTAGTGCCACCTAGTGTTTATACAATTTCACTGGCCCATCCTAAGAGATAACGTGATAGTCATTGTTTCATGGGTGAATATTTTAAAGTAGAAAAGCAGTATCTTTTTTTTTTTTAATTTTTCATACTGTGGACTCTGAGTGAACCAAACTTATATCTCAAATTAAACTCAACTTCTGATTTCACCTAAAGAAAGCAACCAGTTATTTTTAGTAAACTTCACGTGGGTCATGGCTGAGATGTTTAGTATTCTGCAGACTTCACTGAAATGTTTGGAATTCACAGAGCTTCACACAATGTCAAGTCCAAAGTAGCTTCTTAACAGATATTTAAAATCATAGACTGCTAGTGCTGGGACGTCCTGGCTGACTAACTGGGGACACAGGGCAATGGTGACTGACAGGGGTCGCTGTAAATATGTTGTTATTTGTTTTCTTTTCACGAGTTTCCTGGTTGGTTCACATGATTTCAAACTCCAGAACTATATTCAACTATTTCAAAAGTTAAGGAGGAATGTAAATAAAGCATTTACCTAACGACAAGGTGGTATCTAAGAGAATAATTGATCCTAATGTTAACTCCTTACAGATGTCCTCTCTTTAGAAAGATATATTGGATGATTTATTCTTGCTTTCTTAGAAGAAAATTTATCACTTAGAATTGATGACAACTTTCAGCTCCATTTTAAATGTCGTCTAAAGGAGTAAGATTATTTTGGGAACTTCTGACTACAGTTTTGGTAACTTCTCACCTTTCCTGGGGTTGATACTTAAAAAAAAAAAAAGATTTTATTTATTTATTTGCCAGAGAGAGAAAGAGAGAGCACATGCAGGGGGAGTGGCAGGCAGAGGGAGAAGCAGGCTCCCCGCTGAGCAAGGAGACGGATGTGGGACTCGAACCCCTGGCCCCAGGATCCTGACCTGAGCAGAGGGGAGATGTTTAAACGACTGAACCACGTAGGCATCCCTCCTGAGGTTGATACTTTTTAATATTGTTTTGGTTGGAGTGCCTTTGTAGCAAGTGACAGAAGACCCAGACAGTTTGTGGCCCATACAGTAAAAACCTGTACAATTGGTTTGATCATGGCTCTGGTTCTGTTTCTATAAGTTCTCTTCACCCTGTTTTAGGTTTTGTCCTGCAGCTGGCTTCTTTCATGGTGATAATACAATCTATCACACTTGACATCACTGCAGCACCGGGAGGAGAAAGCATCTCTTTTCCTCTCCCTGTAAAAAGGTCCAGGCAGGGCTTCACTCTGACTGGATCTAATTAGATAGTGTCTCTCATTCTGGGACTAAGTCAAGAGAATGGGATCAATCTGAATGGTTTAAGTCAATCAGATGCTGTCCTTGGAATAGAGCTGAGGTCAGTTACAACCGAACTTCATGCCTGAAAGGCTCAAGGTTCTGTTAGGAAGAGGGAAGTGTACACTCCACTCCTTTCTGGATCTCTGACGATGCTACCGAACTGTAGATAGCTCATTAGTTTAATCATGGCTCATTCACGTTGGGTATCCCAACACAAAGTGTCATATAAAGTAAGTCCAATTAATACATATCTATATATTTACTTTTAAAGATTGTATTTATTTGTTTGAAAGAGAGAGAGCAGGAGAGAGAATCTGAAGCAGACTTTGCCTGAGTGCAGAGCCCGATCAATCCCACGACAGTGAGGTCACGACCTGAGCAGAAACCAAGAGTCAGATGCTTAACCGACTGAACCACCCAGGTGCCCCCCAATTAATGTATATTTAAAATAAGTTAATGAGAGGCTAAAGTATGAATTCAATAACGGCTTGATTTTATGATTTTAAATAAGTATGAATATGTTGGCTTAAAATATCTTCCTAAACCAATGGATTGAGAAAGTGGTCATGTTTAGAACTGAGCACTTTTGGGTTATTTTTGCTATTGATTGTGATAATAGCTAACATATGCTGTTACCACCCCACACAACCAAACAGAAAGTTAAAACGATGATTCATGGAAGAAACAGTACCCTCAATATGGAGATTAAAGTACAGGAAGTCGAAGACAGCATAAAATATTCATATCATTATTTTTCAAAACTTGTTTCAGATGTTGTCACAAGATGTTATCACAAGAAATCAAAACAGTAAATCTGGGTATACTGATTGAAAATGTGAGACTAAAAACATGTTGTTCATGTCATTTAGCAAAGTCCATGTCAACAAGTAAAGATGGGAACCCAGAATTCTGCAGGTTTTTGCCTTCCATCTTTCATCCCGGTCCAGTGATGTGGCCACACAGCAGGGGCATTATGTCAAGCCCCGGTCTCCAGTATCCACACAGACCATGCCTCCAGAGATCAGACATTCTCTTTGTCAGCCGTCGTTATAACCCACCAGCCAAAACTTATCCCGCTGAAGTGTCTCCTCACTGCTGACCGCTTCAAGTAGGAGGGAAGTACACACCTGGGTAAAGCCCAGAATTTAGTTTTCTCCAGAGAGAAAGTTCCCATCTGGGTAGGTGGAGCACCTGACATGGTTTCCAAATTTGTTCCTCAAGAGTCCCAGGGCTTTGCATACCTTAGGGACTGACGGGAGGAGGAGGTTACTAGTGGATGTGTTTCCATTCCTTACCTCTTTTCTATATATCAAGATTCTATATTCAGTATTATTTGGAAAAAAAAAGAAAAAAGCCAGTGGCTAAAAAGTTTGGAGAGGCCTTGCCGAGCCGGATAGGTGAGCATCCATGCCTGAAGGGCGTAGCCGCGGACACTGTGATGAAATAGTGAAGGTTTCAGGGACATATGGACCCCATAGTCTGCATATTGGTGAAACTTCTGACTGAAAGAGTAGTTCTAGTTGTTCATCTAGATGGGTTATTCACCATGCAGAGATTTAAATGCGTATCACTCTAAATTCTCAAACAAACAAATGGAATATTAAATATTTCTAAAATGCGAAGCCTTACAGTGTCCTGTATTATTACAGATCTGCCAGCAATTCCCGTGGGGCAGAACAGAACTTCTCAGAAGGCCTGAGCGTATGGGTAAGTGACTCTCTGTGACATTGTGAGTTAGGAAATTAAAATTCCCCTTTATTTTTTTTAAAAGATTTTATTTATTTATTTGACAGACAGAGATCACAAGTAGGCAGAGAGGCAGGCAGAGAGAGAGAGAGGAAGGGAAGCAGGCTCCCCGCTGAGCAGAGAGCCCGACATGGGGCTCAGTCCCAGGACCCTGGGTTCATGACCTGAGCCAAAATCAGAGGCTTTAACCCACTGAGCCACCCAGGTGCCCCTAAAATTCCCCTTTAGAAAAGACATTTCTTCTAGTGACCTGTGACTACACATTCTTCTGTTAAAAATTCACTTTTCTAGATCAGAACATTGTCTTCTGTTAAAATGTAAATAATTGCATGTAGAAGATATGATGTTTCACAAAATACGTACTCAAGTTTTCAAAAATATAACTACAAATATCTTGAATTGTATTTATTTGAGTGTGCGATACCATCTTTCTCTTCAGCAGCAGAAAACTGAATCCTGCCGAATTGAAATAATATACTCACTTCTGATTTTAAACTCAGTCTTTTTGAAAACTTACTGTTCAGCCATTCAAGAGTCTTTCCCCCCTTCTTCCATTCTCCTTGAAAGAATCTGGGTTTATGGGGGCTTATCTAAGGGAATGCTGGTGCATTGAAGAGTGTGTGTCTTCTCCATGGTGGTTTCCTGCCCGCAGAGGCCTTTGTTGAGGTGTAACTCACCTCACCAGGTCTTGGGGATTGACTTCTGCCTTCGCCCAGTCTCCCACTTGTATAATCCATACTCTCTGTGTCCTTCTTGACCCAATCACAAGGGCTCCTTAGTCTATCATTCCCTTAGATACTTCTCTGCCTTCTTGGGGACCAAGGACCCCTGACTGGTCCCCACCCCAAACTAAGGTGAGTAGAACTCTGGATAAAAAGGGTGGTATATGGACATAATATGAGTACATAAACTATTTAAATTATTTGTTATTAGTTTTTAAAGAGATCAGTACAGGAATTGAGAATAAACATTCAGATACTTTTGTAGAAATTTGGATTTAATGATTAAAACTTGGGACTTGTATTTTTATGTCTTTGGATTTTCTTTATCATATACCTAGTAATTCATTTTTATTATTTTATTTTTATTAAAAAAGCAATTGGTCCTTCACCACAGTGAGTTTGAGAAGTCTTGGCCTGGATGATAGTTTTTCCTGTTCAGGCGCCCTGTGGGACCTGACTTAGGGCTTCTCGGTGAGATCTGGAAAGCCACATCTGCCCACTCTACTGAGGACATGGGTCTCACTGGCCTACCAGAAGGAAAGCCACAGGCAAATCAAGAAAAAGCACGAAAGGGGCACCTGGGTGACTCAGTGGGTTAAGCCTCTGCCTTTGGCTCAGGTCATGATCCCAGGGTCCTGGGATCGAGCCCTACATTGGGCTCTCTGCTCAGCAGGGAGCTTGCTTCCCCCACTCCTGCCTCTCTGCCTACTTGTGATCTCTATCTGTCAAATAAATAAATAAAATCTTTTTACAAAAGAGAATAATAAATCCCATTTCATTGATTATTGTCAGGGTTAAATGCGAAAACATTCAGAAAATTCTTAACTCAGGGCCGGGCACAGAAATATTAATTTGCTCTAAAGTAGGTAGGGTTCCTAAAACATTTTTTCATTTCAGTAGTTAAGTTCTCTACCCACGTATAAAATATAAATATCCATTCTTGTTAATCTTTACGTTACTGAGAACATTGGAAGTTGACAATTCACTACCTAGGGCTATAACTATAAAAATCATATTTACTAGAATTATAGGAATTAAATAAGAGAACAAATGCACAGTGGCTGAGCAAAGTGCCTTGGATATAGGAGGAATTGAATTAATGCTAGTGCCTCCCATACATACACACAGGCACACACACACACTCATATGCACAGATTCACACACTCACCCATATCTAGCATACTCGGATACAAGATTCAGAAGCTGTTTTCTGCCAGCAAAATAAAAGATCCAGTAGACCTGGGCATCTACTGCGGATGATATTGTATTGATATATTTGGTGTATAAGTTTATTAAGTAGAAACAAGGCAAAAAAATTACAGCTGCCTCCTGACTATTATGTTCTCCAGCTTTCAGAGAGCGATTCCGTAAATGCATCTGTTTTCTCCCTATCTTGCTGTGATTTTCGTAAAGTAATTATACTAGGAAAGAATGGTTTGGACCTTGGAAGTGAAATATTTCTCTTAAATACTGCTGTTTTAATTAAATGTAACTCTAGGAGAACAGTGTTCAGTTGCACAAATGAAACGGGCCGAGCCTGGGGGCACTCAGAATCCAACAGAGGAAACTGAGCAGCAGAGTCAGTTGGGCACAAGCTATGAGAAGAGTGAAGCCATTTATCAGGCAGCCTGGAAGTTAATTATTTAGTCAAAATATAATACGTCATAGCATGCCAAATGCATCAAGCCACGTGGGGCAAATACGTCAATGTGACGACTATTGATCACCACCAAATTAATGCCTTGGTTATTTAATCAGTTTTGTATTTGTTTTTAGCACTTTAAAATCAGCTAAAAGCCACTGCAATAAAAAAGGGGGGGGGGCGGGTTGGAGCTAATACAGAGACCAGAGCCATAATCAAATTTCAAAGTCAGAAATTGAATTTGGTTCATAAAGTCCCAGAAAGCATGGTTTCAGAATCATTATGTAGACTAGGTTTTATGGGAAAAGTTTCTCAATGGCCATAAATGAGATCCACACACCGAATAACAAAGAGTAGTCATCTTCTCTTTATATCTCTGGGCCTTCAAATCCACCCATAGTCCTGGACAAAAGATACTTTCACATAATTTGGGGAACAAAGTGGTGTCAGGAAATGAAAATGATGGGGAGGAGAGAGCACTATATTACCAGGAACCTGCTTTAAAAGGCACTCAGGGGTTGTTTTAATTTGTTTTATGGTAAGACCCGTAGACATGGAAACGACTATGGCGAAGGAAGGAGTTTTTACGCTCACAGATCTTTGGAAGCTGGAAGCTAGGCATGCGAGGCAGGTCCGCATGGGAAGCACGGGTTGGTCAGGAGGTGGCGGGAAAGCAAGGGGAGGTGTGGGAAGCCTTTATTGTGGTTTCTGTGGGAAAGAATGGGCAAGGCAAGGCAAGCAGATTTAAGATTGGCTACTTTAAATAATTCCAGCAGGTTCTGGGGTGTATGGATTGTCCTGAACTGTTTTATACTTGGTCCTGAGGTGATCAGGGCAGTGGGGCTAGTGGTCGGGCACCTGAGAATTCAGTAAAGGAGGTAGTGGGGGAGCTTGGGGTTTGGGCTCTGGATGCGCTGGTTTGCATAGGAAAGGGGTGTTTGCAGGCAAGTCCTCTGTAGTCTCTAGGAATTGCCCCTGAGAGGCCTCTCTCCAAGGCAGGTGAGGCCCAAGAGCTTCAAAAAGAGAAAATATGAAAATATGGGTAATCCAGGACCTTTCATTCTCTGCATTCTGGAGTAGGAAGAATATTCAAGTATTGAAAACACTGGGGTTGGCATCAGTCTGCATGTCACTCAGCTGTGCTAAGGGCTGTCTTTATTTTTATGCTTTGTTAACCATTCAAAGATGCTATTTGAGCTTTGCGGATCCTGACCAGGCATTCTTCTTAACTACAGATTCTTTTGCAGCTCTGCTGCTAATCATGTTTTCTTCAATAGCAAGAAGCCTTAAAAAGTTAAATAATGAGAAAATGACTCTTTAGACACCAGTGATTCTGCCGAAGTTCTCTTGAAAACTCTTCACTTATGGAGAAATGCCTAGGAAGGTTGTCCACTGAGGGTGTCAGTGAAGGTATTAAGAGATCAAGCATTGTTGAGGAAAGATGAACATCTCATTGCGACACAAACAGAATACATTCTAGAAATTAAGGTCTTGATACTTCACAGAGCAGAAGCAGCAATATCCTTAGACTGAAACAGGTGGGAATGGTTTTCAGATCACTGTTTTACACTTCATACACAGGATGAGTTATAAGCCAAACTGTCGCCAAATTTATAATATCAGAAGTGTATTTTACTTTCATTTATTTAATGTGATCACTATAATGTCTATGGTTACATTTGTGCTAAATTTTCAGTTATTAAATTTGATTTTCAGTAGATTAAATTTAGCAGTAAAATGTTCTCCCTGCCAAAGCATAAAAGGAAAATCCTCAGGCAATAGCATTGTTTCAATCATTGATTTTTTGAGATGCATTTGGTTGTAATAAACAACAAACACACAGGGTAAAATATGACAACTATTTTTTTCATTGTTAGCATTTTCATCCGTACGTTTTGAAATTTAGCCAACAGTTGTTTTTGTCCCGAGGTCAAGAAGCGAAAACATCATAAAAATGTGTTTTCACAGAAAATAACACTGCATTGATCACATCTAACCAGCTCTGAAAAAATAACAAAGAACCAGTTCTCTGTCTCCAAGGGAACAACTAACTGCTGGTGTTTCCCTCAAACAGTAGCTATTCCCTGTCTCACCACTGTGTGGTGCTGCTTCCTACAAATTGTGTGTGTGTGTGTGTGTGTGTGTGTGTGTGTGTGTGTGTGTGTTCTCTTTTTACATTTATGATGCCCGATGTTGAAAGGATGGTATACATTCTGATCTGGAAATATCAAATGCTAACTGAATCTGAGCTCTTTGAGCTTGACTGTGGAGATCCAGCTTCACCAGATGATAACTAGTTATCCTGAGCCTGAAATTACATGTAATTCCCACTCAGCCCATGACTTCCATGATGGTAACAGAACTCCAACTAACCATATTCCTAATTAATCTGATTCCACACACAGACATAGACTTGCTGTAGAAAATATGCAAATAAAAACCTTTCAAATTATGGAAGCATTTAATTCTCTTTCTAGTCGAGACTCCTGTGTTTCACTATTTTCGTGAAAGAATAATTAAACAAACAAATAAGACTTTTGAATATGGATGATCATGTAGACTTGCTAGTTAGTTTGGTTAAAAAAAAAAAAAAAAAAAGAAAAACAACTCCACAAGCCTAAGCAAAAGGGGAATAATTTAAAGACTACAGCAATACTTAAAGAGCTCAAAGGAAGAGATTATAACCTCCAAGATGGGAGCTGGTAAATGCCAGTCCTCAGGAAGCAACGGATAGTTCCATTAAGTTCCATAAGGCCACGTGGTCCTTTTCTCTCTCTGAACTTCGAACTGAGAAAATGCTTCCTGTCCTTCATTTTTGTATTTAAGCACAATAAAATTCCATGAGGGTAAAAAAAAAAAAAAAAAAAAAAAAATTGGAGAGTTTCTGTAATACTTCTCTTTATATAAACTGATGCCGCACTTTGAACAGACTATCTGTTCATTTTTTATGTATGTCGGGATTGATCTCATTCCAGCAAAAGGGGTTGAACATTCTAATGCTACCCGTGTCTTTTTGTTCATTTCAGCTTGATGTCTTTATATTTTTTGCTGATCTTTATTGGATTTATAAGCATTTTTTAAGAGTCCCGTGATGACTATGTAATATAAAGGCAGGTTTGCTGTTCTTCTGATCACTATGGCCCTTGGACCAGGGATGGATACATCAGGCAAGGCCTGTAAGTGCACTGATTGTGATTGGCCAGATCCTCTCTCACAAAAAATGGGCCATGGAGACATGTACACTACAATAACTTGGGGGCTGAAGGTTGAGCTGAAAGATCAGATAGAAGCAGAGCCTGACCCAGTACACAGCAAATGAAAGCTACAGGCGAGCTGAATGTTATGGGGAAACCCAAACTGAGCAAAAGGGCACATTATTAAATTTACTGAATAAATTGTTTTCCATTGACAAATACTTTGGAAAGGATTCCAAGAGGGCATGAAAGGAGGTCTAATAATTGAATTAGGTTATTTACATGTCTGAGACTCAGGAGTTGGGGACAGAGGGAGTATTTTAAAAAAATATATACCTTTCTCTCCTGATTCAACTCCAGGAAGGTTGAATAATTTAAAAGGCCTGGTGAGATTGAAGAGCATTTCTAAGGAAAATACACCATGAATATGACTGGATTAAACAATTGCCGGCTCACGGGTGTTAAATCTGGCTTTGCTTTCGTCATCACATGCCCCTACCCCCATTTCTGCCGTGCCCCTCTGGCCCGGGAATGGGGGAGAAGGAACTGCTTCCTCAGTATGTGGATGACAGAAGAGGTACAGCGGCTTTAGTTGCTGGTTTCTTATTGACATTTTATTTTCCCTAGGACACCGATGGGAGAGAGGAAAACACACTATGTTATCAAAAATACAAGCCCATTGAGAGCAGAGCTATGGCATTTATTTTAGATACCTTCATTTCTACCAGAGAAGAAGCACCATTCATTGCTAGAAAGAAGTCTAAAGGAGAAATTGGCGATTCTAATTCTGTTCTATCCTTAACAGACTTTCTGAACCCAGACAGGTCCCCTCATTTATCTGGGTCTCAGTTTCTTTCATATAAAAAAAGATCAAGTCCCGTCTTATTCTCTCTGTTGCTGGTATTTCTTGTTATTCACATGGCACCCTCTTAAAGTGCCCAAATCAGATAACAGTATTTGTTTCCCAACCCAAATCAGGGTGGATAATTTTGGAAGAGCAGATCTGCCAATTTAATATTTATAGGAACCAATGAATTAAATAAGATGGGCTTTTAGCAATGAGTTGTTTGAAAGAGGGAAAAAGAATCCAGGTGATTATTTGTTATTCCATGGAATTAAACCATTTCAACCTTCCCCTCCCCATGCATATACACATGATTCCAACCGAATTTTTGTGCATCTGAAACCCACGTGGAGAGGCAGGGGAGTGCAAAGAGTTTGAGGGTGTAGGTCGTGAGGCCAGGTTGCCTAATTTCAAAGCCCAGCTCTGCTATTTCCTACAATGTGATGTTGGGCAAATTACTTAATCTGTCTGAGCCACAGTTTCCTTATCTGTGAAATGGGTATAATAATGATACTCTCCTCAAAGAGGGGTTGTGAGAATGAATAAAAGCACTCAGTATAGTGTCTGGCACATAGAAACATTGTGTATAATTATTATCTAAATGTACTGGTAAGGAAGGGGTTAAGAGTTCGTGGAATTTGATAAGGTCTGGGAATGCTTTAAAATGAAGAAAACGAATTACAGAATAACTCTCTTTGGCTTCCAAGAGGCATTCCCCAACCCCCCCCCCCCATGCTGGCACGTCCCTAACATTTGTCCGTTCCACCAAATCATCATCTGAGTCATGAGTAGCCTCTCCTCTTGAGTATGTTCCAAGAACCAAGGATGGAAGAATCTTTGTAGACAACTCCAAATGGCTACCATGTAAGTGGGCTGGTTGGATTTTATTGATTACCTAGTTTTAGCTTCTCGTTTTATAGATGATTGGCCACCCACATTGGAGAGAGGGGTACGAATAGAGCTGAAGCAGCCACTCTGCCCAGGGAAGGGCCATATGGAGCATGCGGAGGGCTGTCTCAAAAAGCTGGAGTCCAGAGGGGGAGAGAAAACAGGAGTCAACTCCAACTGAGCAGGCTAGAAGGAAGAGGCAGAAGAATAAAGTTAGAAGAATTTTCCACAAATACCTCCAACAATAATCATGCAGCTTGGGAACTGAGAACTCTCTGTGGAGTTAGGCTCTGGTGTGACCTTGGCATTCCCAGCATCGGAGACGGCCCTGGAGACCCAGCCTACGATACAACTCACGAGGGTCTCGTGAGCATGGGAAGGATGTATGGGGCAAAAAAAGTGTGGCTACCAACTGCTGGCTTACTTACAGGTACTGTAATTTGTTTAGTGTTTTATTCAGTGTCCAATAAAGCTGCTTATCATTTTGTCCATATCACTTTGGACTTATTCAAAGACAACATCTTTTTGTTAAAAATCCTGATGTAAGCACTCTAATTAGTTTTTGTAGAACTAGCTAGATGTGGAGGGGCTCTAATGATCAGCAGCTGTTTGCTCTGCTGGTGCCTAAAGAGAAGGCCTGCCCCTAATTGGATTTACCTGCATGGTTTAGTTATCAGACAAGAAGTACAGGAGAAGAGTCCTTGTGAAACAAGGACAGGTACGTGCACATGAGAGACAGCCAAATATCAAAGCTTGTGCCATCTGTCGTGTTTTCAAAGCTATGATAGTCACAGATCTGGCCGGACAGAGTTTTAGGATACACCTAGCATAGATCCTCATTTTTTAAGAAGAGGAAACTGAGGCCTAGAGTAGTTCGGTGCTTGTGCAAGGTCACCGAGTCTGGTAAGCAGCCCATGTCCTACTCAGGGGCTCTTTTTCCTTAGCCCACTGCCTCTCATGGTCATCGCTAACCTGTGTCTTTGGCGGGGAGGAAGTTGTTTCTCTCTTTGTTCTTTCCGTGTAGGCTGGAAGACTTCTTTTTAGTAAAACCTAGTAGTGAAATGACTGTCGGCCATTTTCTAAAATACAATTCTTTTAGAACGAGGAGTTCAAAGAAAGCTTCCAGTTAGAAGAGTTCTTCATGATGATGTGTGAGACAGACCGCCCCTTTGACCGGCCCAGGAATCATTCCTTACGGAAGACTCAGTGCATGGGTAAAGAAGCTGGAACAAGGTGATGGCCTTTTGTTTGAAAGGAACATGCACTGATGAATGAGCCAGGGCAAACATGTGAAGAAAAGGTACCCTTAAAACCCAGCAAAGGGAAGGCGGGCTTGCTTGTCTAAAAATGGTTAAAAATGGCCAACTTAAGTGTATGAATAAGCCAAGTTACTTATACTTGTCTGAGAGAAGAGGTGGCTTATCCAACTACCTTTCAGGAAAGGAGTGTCTCAGGGCTCTGTGACTCTTCAAGTTTGTTCAGGTTTCTAAAATAGGATTACCAAGGAGGCTGACAGCGTTGGGAATAATGAAGTGCCCCGAATAAGCAGCAAAGGTGGCTTATGCCATGTTGTATGCAGCGTCAGGAATAAGAGGTGATTTATCCCTTTCATCAGGCCACGCTCTTCACAGGCAAGGAATCTTATTCAAACGATGGCCACATCCTAGACCATAAATAAAAATCCCAAGCAACCAAAGCACCCTTGACCAAATATAATTTAAAATAAGACTGCATTCATCTGATTTTAAAGGTAAGAAAATGTCTCAGACACATTTTATCCATAGTCTATAAATAATACCACGATCTTCACAAATTTGATATTTCAAATTCTAGTTGGTGAAACTGTTGTCAGACTCTCCCAGGGTTTTAGGGGAATATGAAAAGTACTGTAAGCCACTTGAAGCCAAGGAATATTCAGAAAGCATGGAACCGTTGATGTCTCTCTGGGTTTTGTAGGAAATACAGGAAGGAAGTCACTGTGTAGTGTAATGGAAACAAATTTATATTTATATAAATATATGTATATGTGATATATACATATATATATATGCTCTTATACATATGAAAGGAAAACAACATGAGCAATCTGTGTTTAAACGTTGTCTTACTTTTGAAGGGCATCAAGATCCTTTTATGTTTTTCCTCATGGAAAATCTGCAAACATTCCCTTTAATACCTAGGGAGGTGAGTAAAAAGCATTAGATAGATCATTCTGAGGTGAAAAAAAGCCTCATAAATTTGACTTCTTTTGTGCCATCACAAAATTTCCAAGGAATTTTACTTATTATTTATTTCAGTTACAGGAAAAAACTAAAATACATTGTATGCCTCTGTTTACCAAGCAAAGCTTTTAATGAGGTCATTAAAATGACTTCCTAATTTCACCGTGCTGATTTTTTTAGGTAAAACGAAGGGAGGGGCTCTTACGGCAACCTCTGGCCTCTGTTGTAAATTGACCTTGCACATGCCTGTCTGCTATGCGAACCGTGAAAAATTTTTTGGAACTCTTTCAACTCTCTCTCTTGCCTCGTTGTGGTAGTTAACATCTACAGTGAATGATAAATCTGTAAGAGGCACACTGCAACGCTGCTCATTAATTGGAACAAGTGTTACAAATTCGTAGGTAGATGGAGGCTGGGAGGACCCATATAGTAAGTCGAGAACATCGGGTTGAGGCAGCTCCCTTTGTTCTTTGCGTGACGATAATAAGGGACATACGGTCATTACCAATAAAACAATGTTCTAGAGATCTCTTCCTAATGAACATCAGTTCTAACGCCGGAGGCTGTTAGCTGTTACCAGTATTATAAAACTACAAACAAGTTTACTAGTTTCTTCCTGAAGCTTTTTTTGGGTTCTGTGATGTAAGCTTTTATTCGAGTGGCAGAATGAACGCATCATTCAGCGGCTGGTTCTGTCACTCAGTCTTCCTCTTTTAGACCTAAAAGCTATACTGCAGACTTGGCTTGTTTAAAATCAAATTCTTTGGACATTTTATAGATTTGATAGTTTAAATGAGTCTGTTTCTTCATTCACTGTAACTTAGGGGAAAAAAAAAAACCCTGGGCAGATTGTATTAGAACTTCTCTAAGTGAATTTAGGCGGGGTAGCTGCCAAAAGTCCCTTCTCCATGGACAAGGCGAGCTCAGGTTAATAGTCACTGTAAAGAAGAATCTTGAAATGGAAATAGAATAAGCGAATGATTATAACAGGATGATCTTTACTATGCGGTTGCTCACAGGGTGGTTTCTGGTGTTGGACTCTGGCTGTCTGAATTTTGATTTGCCATTTACTATCGTATCGCTCTAGGGAAGCGTTGTATTGTCTTGTTGAGTGTCAGAATAAAATGGAATGATAACAGCGACTTCCTCATAGTGCTGGGAGGACTAAATGAGGTGGTAGGTCCAAAGCTTCTAACAGAATACCTGGTTACAGTAACCATTATTATGTTATTATAATCTAAGTGTAGTGACCTAAATTCATAGGATTAAGTGAGCTGCTCATCTTGAAATTCTCATAATTCTAGCTATCCGTGTCCGCAGTTATACTGCAAGGCACATTTTATTTCTGTTTTCAGATGAAGGAAAGATACAGAATGAATAACATGTAATGGATTTTATCACTGAGTTAAATATTAAGATATTTGACGGAGTGCTTCTAATATTGGGACATGATAACAGCTTGGAATGTGAGTCACGCTATCTGTTACATCGTGTGACTTCATCCGTTGAGAAGCTCAGCGGTTGCATTTTCCCCTTCCTTTATTTTTAACTTTGCAGAACAAATGGAGCATTTTACTTTTTAAATTTCATTTGAGGGAAAAAACATCTATGCTATACTTTTTGCAAAGATTTGCCCTGTTTCTCTTCTATGATAATATCTATTATCTTCAGCTAAGGACTTTATGGCCAAACCATTTCTCTGTACTGTTAGAATCCATGTGGAATCAGACATATATTTTGAGAATAAGAGCTAAGTTAATTGACAAGTGCTAAAAGCTAAGAACAGCTAAGTGACAAGGACTTGGTTCAGGAAGATAAAACTCCGCCAAAAGAAGGTAAAAAATCCATGCCAGAATGAAATGGGAGTTTATTTTTTTTATTTTTATTTTTTTAAAGATTTTATTTATTTATTTATTTGACAGACAGAGATCACAAGTAGGCAGAGAGGCAGGCAGAGAGGCAGAGGGAAGCAGGCTCCCTGCAGAGCAGAGAGCCGGACACGGGGCTCGATCCCAGGACTCGATCCCAGGACCCTGAGATCGTGACCTGAGCCGAAGGCAGAGGCTTTTTCGTTTACGTCCTCATTTTACCATTCCTTCTGTCTTCTGTATGTGGAGAAGTGGAAATGGTGAATTCTGAGAGCTGTTGCTCTGTGCAAGGGATGAAGACAGGCACCCCTGGCCGGTCCCTCCTCGGTGCCTGGGGCTCTCTGAGCAACAGGGATTATGGTAGTCCCCAACCGCTTTCCAGCCAGTGGCACTCTTTCTTTTCTCCTTTTTCTCATTCTTCTGTATCCTTATTCAATAAATACATATTCTCCAAAGGCCTAAGACCAGTTCCTGTCCTCAAAAAGCATATTATTGAGTGGATGTGCCCTGCAGCGATTCATCCCATGGAGTCCTCCACATGGCCGTCAATGTCTGATCAGGATGATTCCAGTCCCTTACCTTAAACTGCATTTTATGGGTCTAAAAAGTACCTCCTGTGTAGCACCTTTGTAGTATAAGGACATGGGGAAAGAGAAAGCTTTTTTGTCCCACGATTACATTTTCTAAGGGAAAACTTAAAATGGGCCATTTTATTTTCCCATACATAATACCATGTTTTGTGTGGAAGTGGACTCAATGATCCAAGAGGGCGTTTGTAGGAATGAACAGAGTTCTAGGGTGCTCACCATTGTACCCAAGGACCAAAAACCACATACAGCTGTCATTCCGGGGGTGCTCAGTTGACAGCAGCCCAGAATAATAAGCTTTGAATGAGAGGTGAAAAATTTGAGGGCATCACCGTGTTTTATTAAAAAAAGAAAACAAAAAATCCAAAAACAAAATAAACAAAAACCAAGCCGTAAATGTATTATTTCCCCTCAGAAGGGGAACACCAATAATGGGTTTTAGGCTTGTGGTGCCAAGTTCTCTCAAGTTAAAACTAGACTGATGCAAAGCAGATGAAATTTCATCTGTGGCTTGCAAATGAAAGCTTTTTAATGGGGGAATGGAACCACTTCTGGCCCAGAATTGTGCCGGAGCCTCAGGTTCAATAGAAGTTCAAGTCTTCTTTTCCTCGGCACGCTGGAAACAGGCATCTTGGTAAACATGTTCTAAAGGAATCATGCGGAACATACTAAAGGTTTAATGAGAAGGGTTTCTGAAGGCCAAGAAATACAAAAAGATCCCCCAAACGAACCGTCTACTGTTTAGGTTTATTTTTTTTAAAAAGTACATCAATCTAACATACATAGAACCATCAAATGGGCACTGGTTGATAGAGCATAGCTTTGGTAACACACTTCATTGTCTTTTCATTTGGAGATGCTAGTGAACTTGCAGCCATCTTGTCCCTTATTATAAATTTAGGAGTGGGATCCCATCCATCCCTAACTCCTCTATTTTCTGAGTAGAGCACTTTTCGGGCACCCTTGCTGTCATTAAGGCATTCATGCTGAAAAAATTGACAGCATTTGGGAGAATTGGAGAGGTGACAGTTTTGTAGTTTCTTTTCTATGATTAAATCTGTGTCTTTAGTTATTTGTTTGCTTTATGTTATTTTTGACCTCAATGAAATAGAATCCTTTTTCTCCCCCTCCAATCATTTATACTGCTCATGGGAGGTGGAGGTGGGGAAAGAAGAGGGAGTTGTAGGATAAGGTTCCCATGAGTCCCAGCAGTCACCGGCAAGGACGGTGTGAAAGGCTGCTTCTGACGGTGGCCTGTGACACCTGATGCTAAAACTCATGGTTGAAGAGTGTAAAGGGTCATCGGCCATCAGGATGCTTGTCCCCAGCTTCTGTGACATCCCAAACCAGGAACTACGAGTCAGTTCCAGTTTTTTACAGAATAAAATGATATCGACCACGAATCTTCCCTTCCTTGGTAAAGGTAAATCGCCGACAGGGCAGGAAGAATCCTCAAGGTGGCAGCACCATCCCATCTTTCAAATCCTCCCCTTCTGAAGTTTTTAATTAGAAGATACAGTAACTACATAAAAACAATGGATCCACGGAGCACTGAGGGTTTACGCAAACAATGAATCACGGAACTCTACATCAAAAACTAATGATGTGCTGTACGATGACTCACGTAACATAAAAAAACAAAAAAAAAAACAAAAAACTGGCTCCAGGAGTAAACACCTCTGAGGCGCTACTGACCCGGAATGAGGCAGGAAGCCTCCAGTTATTAATGATCTCTCCCAGTCTCAGACTAAATATTGCCTGTTTGGACTTTCATGCGAAAATACTCCCTTTCAAGGACCTACTGCCGGTTTATAGAGCTGAAAATAAAACAGAGCATCGACGTGCAAGAAGGAGGCTGTGGCCTGTGAATTCCATGACGAGGTAAAACGGTGGGGCCGCCCGTTTGTCATCCCGTCCTTCCCACCCACCAGCAGAGCTGTCCGGTTGTGATTGTTGCTCTGATGTCCATGTCCCTGTGCTTAAGGAAAAAGCAATTAAGGGGGCTTTGAGCCAGGGTAGGAAATGATTTAAAACGAGGAGCAGGGAAGAGAGGGAGTGAGAGCTCTTCAGAGGGCTGGTGAAGGGTGAGCAGAATGGCCCCGGAGGAAGTGGCTTCATGTGTTTAGGAGAAACCATATGCTGTTCCGTGAGAAGTCCTCTTTCTTTTGGGCTTTGCAAATGATCCTAGGGAAAACAGTTACTCATTGAAAGTATAGCCAGCTCAGTCAGCAGTCTTTTCTGTAAAAGAAAAAAAAAAATGTAGAAAAGGTTAGCATATTCCACGGGCCCTAATATGGCTTGATCCTTCTTCAAGATTCATGGGTCTAGGTCTCCACGGCATCACAAATGAGCTGGCAAGAAGGGAAGTATGGAAAAGCTAGCTCTCCCTCTCAGGTATCCCTAAACTAAGCAGCTGGAATTTTTAAAACTGAATTTATTGAATTAAATGAACTGACTTTGGGTGATCATAATTTCAATTTTGTGTGGTCTCAGTGGAGCCAGTGTGAGGGGGTTGGTGACACTACTGTCCCTTATTTATTGTCTATCAGTGTCTCGGTTGCCCAGGCTCAGAATCTGAGATTTACTTATTAGCCACCTATTCAGACACGATGCATTGAATAAACACTGTTTAACTCTGTCAGGCCCAGTCCTAGGGCCTGATCGTCAGCAGTTCATTTTCTTTCATTCCTGTCATCAATCAGCCCAGTTTCGGTTTTTCTTTCTAGCCCGTGGACTCCAGCATAGACTCTGCACATGTAACAGGTGTATTACCGCAAAAGCCCTGCTCTAAATGTTCATGTTTGCTGATGATTAATCTCATCGTATTCTATGTGCCTCTGCCGCCCACCTGCATGGTTCATTATTACTACCATGACTCTGTTGTTTACGAGATCAACTGAACAATCCCTTTCTATGGAATCAAACTTTCTTATTATTTTTTTTAAAGATTTTATTTATTTATTTGAGAGAGAGAGTGCGCAGAAGTCTGGACAGGGGCAGAGGGAGAGGGACAAGTAGACTCCCCACTGAGCATGAGCCTGAAGCAGTGTAGGCCTCGATCCCAGGACCCTGAGATCATGACCTGAGCTGAAGTCAGACGCTTAACCGACTGAGCCACCCAGGCGCCCCTGGAATCAAACCTCTCTTATCATCTGACCCTCCATCATGGGAATAACTTATTTCCGGAGGCTCTTCATCGTGTCCTATACCTGCCATGCTTTTTTGCCTTCTGGCATTTTGCTCAGAATGGTTTCTCTAACTTCTTGCCAAGCCCCAGGCCTCCCCTAACATTTCTTGTCTCTTCTTTGCAATCTCTCCCATGGCATTTAGTATGTCTACTCAATATTCTATCTTCCCTCACTTTTTTTTTTTTTTTAAGCATTTCTGTTTTCCTAAGAAGTTTATATTCTTCTGAAAGTCATATTCTGGATCTTGGACTCATTTTGTCTTACGCACTGTGCTCAGCACATAGTAGGTGGTAAAGAAATGCTTATTTAAAAGTGCTTAGCAAGTTGGATGTTTTCTCTAAAGCAGAGATCAACCGATGCATGCCTATTCCTCACATCGGTCCCCATGGGAGCAGCTTCCAGAAAGAGGAGACGTCCTTCTACTCCTAAAAGGAAATATTCAGTATGAGAATGTTCCTAATAGGTACTAGAAAGTGTTGAATCTTTCATGTTGTAAAAGCTACCTTTAGAAGATTAGGGGGTTCACCTAACAGTAAAAGCCTTCCACCTGATTTTCCTTTGGAACGGGAAGCTCAGGTAACTGCGACATCTTGCATTCTTCTGCCATGTTTACTGCTGGGCAGCCTGACCTCTTATTCTAAGCTTAATAATTTTGTTTTCTCTAATAACACAGTCTCTAGCACGGTGAGTCATGATATTCAGAAATGTTTTGATGATCACCTAGTGAGTAATTACTATAGTGAGTAATTCTGACCATTGGGAGCTTTTTCTGCACAAAATAAGGGGTTGTAAGACAGTTGCCCTTTGCCGTCATCCAGGTTGACTTTGAAGAGTATAGGGACACGGCAAACAAGCTTTCCTTCATGGGACTCGTACAATGTGTATCTTGCCCATATCTGAGTGTTTCCATTACTGATATTGCCTCTGCGTCCTGGGACTCAGGAGAGAAGGGCGGGAGAGGATGATTCCAGCTTCAGATACAGTAGTTATTTTAAAGACACATTTATTTCTGAAGTGATCTCCTAAAGAAAGCATAGATAATGCAATTATATGTCTTAAAAAAAATAGACTATTTAGGAACTAACCTTTTAAAGAGTGTTCTATTGCTACTGGTGCTTGTTTATATGTCCCACACTTGGTGTAACTCCTCTTAATTATAAGCAGCCTTCAAATATACAAAGGTTACTTTGCACAGGTGAGGTTGTTAACAGGTAACAAGCATATGGATTTGTAAAAATGGTCCACAGCGGGGGTGCCTGGGTGGCTCAGTCGTTAAGCATCTGCCTTCGGCTCAGGTTATGATCCCAGGGTCCTGGGATTGAGCCCCACATCAGGCTCCCTGCTCAGCGAGAAACCTGCTTCTCCCTCTCCCACTCCCCCTGCTTGTGTCCTCTCTTTCACTGTCTCTCTCTCTCTCTCTCTCTCTGTCAAATAAATGAACAAAATCTTAAAAAAAAAAAAAAAAGGTCCATAGTGAGAGACAGGAAAACCTCTGAACAGGAAAGGCTAGAACCCTGGGAAAAAGTAATTGTCCGTGGCTTCCATCACTGACTATTAGAACTGCCAATCACTGCCCCAATTCAGTTTTTCTGCCATCTTGACCAGTTGGTCTGTTTTGCCAAACTAGTGTTTTCCACATTGTCTTTGCATTAGCAGCCTGGAAAAACTCTGCAACCTGCATTTTCTAGCTTTCGTGAGAAGTATTCCCTGCTTGATGAGCTTAAGCAAAATCCTTGTGCTGGACTTCAAAGGCTGCACCAGATAGGAAGGGCTCTCCTCCCACTCCTGAACTCTCTTCATTGTGGGGATGGGGGAAGAGCCAGCTCCCTTGTCTCTCTGAGTGCTGCCCATGTCAGTCCGGAGCAATGGAAGTAGATATCTGGCACAGTGGAATAAAAGAACTATATAATTATAATGCCCTAACATTATGCTAAGAGAAGTGGTCATATTATAAGAGATGGGGGTGTGTTTACCTTGTATTACTGCAAAGTACCTCAAGAATTTAAAGCCCTCCCACCTGCACTCACTCATGCCAGCTCCATGAGAAAGAGGTGGGGAATCCAGGTGACACAACATAGCTGAAATCCAATACCTGGGTGGGGGGTTGGGGGAGGTGGAGGGGTGAAAATGTAGCCCAGATTATCAGCAGAGATGAATAAGGGAGAGGGAGACAGAAAAGGAGAAAACCCTTGACACCCAGCTGAGATGACTTCAGTATGGAGTGATGGATAATTTAAGAGAAAACATTAAAAGCTGCTTTGCTCCTTCCTCTGGCTGGATGTAACCTCCATTATGCAATAGTATTGCTTCCTTTCTGACAATGTATTTGCCATTCCTTCCGAACCTCAGAGTATCTGAAAGATACACACACAAAAAGAAACAAAGTTCCTAGAGTGTCAGGTCATTAGGAGACATAATCCAGGAGTGAAATGTATAGATTTTCACCACAGAGGCACCTGGGTGGGTATTTCACTCGCATTGCTACCTCCTCCTTCCTTTTCTCATGCCATTCCTCAGAATCTACTCCTCTCCAAGGCCCCTTTCAGGAACTCTGTCTTGCACACTTTCGTAATATCTGTAGATACTGAAAAATCTTTAGGAGCAGAGAAGTTAAGTATTCTTTCTTATTAAAGGGTTTAAGGACATATATATTTTAAATATTCTTATCTGCCCCGGAGGTGGGGACAGGGGCAAATTAAGAAGTGTAAAACTTCCCAGGAAAACAAACAGATGAGTGGAAACCAGACCATGGCTTTCTGCAGGAGAAACCGCTGGCTCTGAGGTCTTTTCTGGCTCTCTCTCTGACTAGGGGCCTGAATTGGTTTCTGATGTCTGTCTAACTTAACCCCTTGTTATTGAAAGTCAAGACCCATTTGTATGAGTCAAGAAAGAAGCTGTTCTCCTGAAATCTTGTCGTTCTGTAGCTATGCAGACGCAGCCCAAAGTTTCAGGTGAGGTGAGAACATCGATTTCCCTGCTGCTTCCCTAACTCTTCACACTGAAAACCAGGCCAAAAACGTGTTGGTTCTCAGGATCAAGTGACTGAATTCAGGTTGCCATGACTCCCCACCTCCTTTGGATGTCATTTTCTATCATTGTTCTAAGGGAGGAGAAAGCCAAGAGGTGAGGACTTGTGTGCCTAAGAAAGCATTCTAGTTTGACTCACGATACATGCAGAATTACCAAGGATTACATTCAACTCCGTTCTATAAATCCCATATTGATTTTTTAAATGCATATTCTACCTCGATGACAGTACTTGGTGAAAAAAATTTGGAAGATATTTCCTTCTGATTGTATGTGTTTGAAGATACCATAGAGTAGTTGTCTGGTACCCATTTCCTTCTGTGTGACTATTGCAAAATGTTTAACTTCCTTGTGCCTCAGTTTTATCATTCATAATATGAAGATAATGATAAATTATATTTTATAAGTTCAGTGTGACGATTAAATAAATTAATCCACATAAATCCAATAAGAACGTGTGCAGGACATACAAACACTCAAAAATATTAATTGTCAGCAACAGTGTTGCTGGCATTGTTGGGTTTTCTGTTATTTCTCTCATCCTAAAGATTAATACAAAATTTATTTAGAAACGCATTTGGGGTAGTGATTTATGATTTGTGGATTATGAATCAACTATAAATTACTGTGGATTCATTTTATAAATTTTCCCAAGGCAATAAAGTTTCTCTGGTAATAAATCTAGATATTATAAAAATGTTTGTAAGTTTCCAAATTAAGGGAACTTTCCATGTAATTCATAAGGACTTCAGAGGGAAAAAACTACATTTAAACTATTAATTTATTTAGAGGAAATCTGAGATGATCGGGACAGAGGTAGCAACATAACTTTTGGATCTTCCCAACTACCACATTAAAAGAGATAGACAACTAGATAGCAATATAAAAAACCCACAAACAACACAGAAGGGTGACAGAATATCCCTATTAACTCCAAAATATAAGAATATGGGAAAAGATTATCAATAGCGGGGGGAGGAGTCAAGATGGCGGAGAAGTAGCAGGCTGAGACGACATCGGGTAGCAGGAGATCAGCTAGATAGCTTATCTAACCATTGTGAACACCTATAAATCCAACGGGAAATCGAAGAGAAGAAGAGCAACAATCCCAGAAACAGAAAATCGATCACTTTCTGAAAGGTAGGACCTGCGGAGAAGTGAATCCAAAGCGACGGGAAGATAGACCCCGGGGGGAGGGGCCGGCACCCAGCAAGCGGCGGAGCGACGGAGCACAAAATCGGGACTTTTAAAAGTCGGCTCCACTGGGAGACATCGCTCCAGAGGCTAAACTGGGGGGAAACCCGGGCGGGGTCAGCATAACCCCAGGACCCGCGGGGTCACAGAAGGACTGGGGGTGTCTGAGTGCCGCAGAGCTCGCAGGTATTAGAGCGGGGAAGCCGGCTATAGCGACAAAGCCGAGGAGTGAGCTCTAAGCCCGGGGTTACCTTGTGCCGGTCGCAGGCTGGGTGGGCTCGGAGCGCGGCCGGAGGCCACGGAGACAAAAGCGACCCGGCGCTTTTCTCCAGCTCCAACAATTGACTGCTTTCCTTGAGGCGCGACCGCAAGCCAGGGAGGCGGGGCTATTGGGCGCTTTGCTCTGAGAGCGCACTGAGGAGCGGAACCCCAAGCTCTCGGCTCCTCTGGGCCGGAGACTGGGAGGCCGCCATCTTCATTCCCGTCCTCCGGAACTCTACGGAAAGCGCTCAGGGAACAAAAGCTCCCGAAAGCGAACCCGAGCGGATTACTTAGCCCGGCCCCTGGCAAGGGCGGTGCAATTCCGCCTGCGGCAAAGACACTTGAGAATCACTACAACAGGCCCCTCCCCCAGAAGATCAACAAGAAACCATCCAAAACCAACTTCAGTCACCAAGAACAGCGGAATTCCACAGCAGGAGAAAGCAAATCCTACCTGGACAAAATGACAAGGCGGAAAAACTCACCTCAAAAAAAAGAACAAGAGGCCGTACCGAAGGCTGGAGACCTAATCAATACAGACATAGGTAGCATGACAGATCTAGAGTTCAGAATGACAATTCTCAAGGTTCTAGCCGGGCTCGAAAAAGGCATAGAAGATATTAGAGAAACCCTCTCCGGAGAGATAAAAGCCCTTTCTGGAGAAATAAAAGAACTAAAATCTAACCAAGTTGAAATAAAAAAAGCTATTCATGAGGTGCAATCAAAAATGGAAGCTCTCACTGCCAGGATAAATGAGGCAGAAGAAAGAATTAGTGACATAGAAGACCAAATGACAGAGAATAAAGAAGCTGAGCAAAAGAGAGACAAACAACTACTGGAACACGAGGAGAGGATTCGAGAGATAAGTGACACCATAAGACGACACAACATTAGAATAATTGGGATTCCAGAAGAAGAAGAAAGAGAGAGGGGAGCAGAAGGTATATTGGAGACAATTATTGGAGAGAATTTCCCTAATATGGCAAAGGGAACAAACATCAAAATCCAGGAGATGCTAAGAACGCCCCTCAAAATCAATAAAAATAGGTCCACACCTCGTCACCTGATAGTAAAATTTACAAGTCTTAGCGACAAAGAGAAAATCCTGAAAGCAGCCCGGGAAAAGAAGTCTGTAACATACAAGGGTAAAAACATTAGATTGGCAGCGGACCTATCCACAGAGACCTGGCAGGCCAGGAAGAACTGGCATGATATATTCAGAGCACTAAACGAGAAAAACATGCAGCCAAGAATACTATATCCGGCTAGGCTATCATTGAAAATAGAAGGAGAGATAAAGAGCTTCCAGGACAAACAAAAGCTGAAAGAATTTGCAAACACCAAACCAGCTCTACAGGAAATATTGAAAGGGGTCCTCTAAGCAAAGAGAGACCCTAAAAGTAGAAGATCAGAAAGAAACAGAAACAATATACAGTAACAATCACCTTACAGGCAATACAATGGCACTAAATTCATATCTCTCAATAGTTACCCTGAATGTTAATGGGCTAAATGCCCCAATCAAAAGACACAGGGTATCAGAATGGATAAAAAAACAAAACCCATCCATATGCTGCCTACAAGAAACTCATTTTAGACCCGAAGACACCTCCAGATTTAAAGTGAGGGGGTGGAAAACAATGTACCATGCTAATGGACATCAGAAGAAAGCTGGGGTGGCAATCCTTATATCAGATCAATTAGATTTTAAGCCAAAGACTATAATAAGAGATGAGGAAGGACACTATATCATACTCAAAGGGTCTGTCCAACAAGAAGATCTAACAATCTTAAATATCTATGCCCCTAACATGGGAGCAGCCAACTATATAAACCAATTAATAACAAAATCAAAGAAATACATCGACAGTAATACAATAATAGCAGGGGACTTTAACACTCCCCTCACTGAAATGGACAGATCATCTAAGCAAAAGATCAACAAGGAAATAAAGGCCTTAAATGACACACTGGACCAGATGGACATCACAGATATATTCAGAACATTCCATCCCAAAGCAACAGAATATACATTCTTCTCCAGTGCACATGGAACATTCTCCAGAATAGACCACATCCTGGGTCATAAATCAGGTCTCAATCGGTACCAAAAGATCGAGATCATTCCCTGCATATTTTCAGACCACAATGCTCTGAAGCTCGAACTCAATCACAAGAGGAAATTTGGAAAGAACGCAAATACATGGAGACTAAACAGCATCCTTCTAAAAAATGAATGGATCAACCAGGAAATTAAAGAAGAATTGAAAAAATTCATGGAAACAAATGATAATGAAAACACAACAGTTCAAAATCTGTGGGACACAACAAAGGCAGTCCTGAGAGGAAAATATATAGCAGTGCAAGCCTTTCTCAAGAAACAAGAAAGGTCTCAAATACACAACCTAACCCTACACCTAAAGGAGCTGGAGAGAGAACAACAAAGAAAGCCTAAACCCAGCAGGGGAAGAGAAATCATAAAGATCAGAGCAGAAATCAATGAAATAGAAACTAAAAAAACAATAGAACAAATCAACAAAACTAGGAGCTGGTTCTTTGAAAGAATTAATAAGATTGATAAGCCCCTGGCCAGACTTATCAAAAAGAAAAGAGAAAGGACTCAAATAAATAAAATCATGAATGAAAGAGGAGAGATCACAACCAACACCAAAGAAATACAAACAATTATAAGAACATACTACGAGCAACTCTATGGCAACAAATTTGACAACCTGGAAGAAATGGATACATTTCTAGAGATGTATAAACTACCACAACTGAACCAGGAAGAAATAGATAACCTGAACAGACCCATAACCAGTAAGGAGATTGAAACAGTCATCAAAAATCTCCAAACAAACAAAAGTCCAGGACCAGACGGCTTCCCAGGGGAATTCTACCAAACATTTAAAGAAGAATTAATTCCTATTCTCCTGAAACTGTTCCAAAAAATAGAAATGGAAGGAAAACTTCCAAACTCATTCTATGAGGCCAGCATCACCTTGATCCCAAAACCAGACAAGGATCCCACCAAAAAAGAGAATTACAGACCAATATCCTTGATGAACACAGATGCGAAAATTCTCACCAAAATACTGGCCAATAGGATCCAACAGTACATTAAAAGGATTATTCACCACGACCAAGTGGGATTTATTCCAGGGCTGCAAGGTTGGTTCAACATCCGCAAATCAATCAATGTGATACAATACATTAATAAAAGAAAGAGTAAGAACCATATGATACTCTCAATAGATGCTGAAAAAGCGTTTGACAAAGTGCAGCATCCCTTCCTGATTAAAACTCTTCAAAGTGTAGGGATAGAAGGCACATACCTCAACATTATCAAAGCCATCTATGAAAAACCCACCGCAAATATCATTCTCAATGGAGAAAAACTGAAAGCTTTTCCGCTAAGGTCAGGAACACGGCAGGGATGTCCGTTATCACCACTGCTGTTCAATATAGTACTAGAAGTCCTAGCCTCAGCAATCAGACAACAAAAAGAAATTAAAGGCATCCAAATCGGCAAAGAAGAAGTCAAACTATCACTCTTTGCAGATGATATGATACTATATGTGGAAAACCCAAAAGGCTCCACTCCAAAACTGCTAGAACTTATACAGGAATTCAGTAAAGTGTCAGGATATAAAGTCAATGCACAGAAATCAGTCGCATTTCTTTACACTAACAACAAGACAGAAGAAAGAGAAATTGAGGAGTCAGTCCCATTTACAATCGTACCCAAAACCATAAGATACCTAGGAATAAATCTAACCAAAGAGGCAAAGAATCTATACTCAGAAAACTATAGAGTACTCATGAAAGAAATTGAGGAAGACACAAAGAAATGGAAAAATATTCCATGCTCATGGATTGGAAGAACAAATATTGTGAAAATGTCTATTTTACCTAAAGCAATCTACACATTTAATGCAATCCCTATCAAAATCCCATCCATTTTTTTTAAAGAAATAGAACAAATAATCCTAAAATTTATATGGAACCAGAAAAGACCTCGAATAGCCAAAGGAATACTGAAAAAGAAAGCCAAAGTCGGTGGCATCACAATTCCAGACTTCAAGCTCTATTACAAAGCTGTCATCATCAAGACAGTATGGTACTGGCACAAAAACAGACATATAGACCAATGGAACAGAATAGAGAGCCCAGAAATAGACCCTCAACTCTATGGTCAACTAATCTTCGACAAAGCAGGAAAGAATATCCAATGGAAAAAAGACAGCCTCTTCAACAAATGGTACTGGGAAAATTGGACAGCCACATGCAGAAAAATGAAATTGGACTATTTCCTTACACCACACACGAAAATAGACTCAAAGTGGATGAAGGACCTCAATGTGCGAAAGGAATCTATCAAAATCCTTGAGGAGAATGCAGGCAGCAACCTCTTTGACCTCCACCGCAGCAACTTCTTCCTAGGAACATCGCCAAAGGCAACAGAAGCAAGGGCAAAAATGAACTATTGGGATTTCATCAAGATCAAAAGCTTTTGCACAGCAAAGGAAACAGTTAACAAAACCAAAAGACAACTGACAGAATGGGAGAAGATATTTGCAAACGACATATCAGATAAAGGGCTCGTATCCAAAATCTATAAAGAGCTTATCAAACTCAATACCCAAAGAACAAATAATCCAGTCAAGAAATGGGCAGAGGACATGAACAGACATTTCTGCAAGGAAGACATCCAGATGGCCAACAGACACATGAAAAAATGCTCCACATCACTCGGCATCAGGGAAATACAAATCAAAACCACAATGAGATACCACCTCACACCAGTCAGAATGGCTAAAATTAACAAGTCAAGAAATGACAGATGCTGGCGAGGATGCGGAGAGAGGGGAACCCTCCTACACTGCTGGTGGGAATGCAAGCTGGTGCAACCACTCTGGAAAACAGTGTGGAGGTTCCTCAAAAAACTGAAAATAGAGCTACCCTACGACCCAGCAATTGCACTCCTGGGTATATATCCTAAAGATACAAACGTGGTGCTCCGAAGGGGCACGTGCACCCGAATGTTTATAGCAGCAATGTCCACAATAGCCAAACTGTGGAAAGCGCCTAGATGTCCATCAACAGATGAATGGATAAAGAAGATGTGGTATATATACACAATGGAATACTATGCAGCCATCAAAAGACATGAAATCTTGCCATTTGCGACGACGTGGATGGAACTAGAGGGTATCATGCTTAGCGAAATAAGTCAATCGGAGAAATATAACTATCATATGATCTCTTTGATATGAGGAAGTGGAGATGCAAGGTGGGGGGGTTTGGGGGGAGGTAGGAAAAGAAAAAATGAAAAGATGGGATTGGGAGGGAGACAAACCATAAAAGACTCAATCTCAAGAAACAGACTGAGGGTTGCGGGGGGGAAGGGGGATGGGAGAGGGTGGTGGGGAAATGGACATTGGGGAGGGTATGTGCTATGATGAGTGCTGTGAAATGTGTAAACCAGACGATTCACAGACCTGTACCCCTGGGGATAAAAATACATTATATGTTTATTAAAATAAAAAAATTAAAAAAAAAAAAAAAAAGATTATCAATAGCTACAAGACCTACCAGTTATCAGCTTTTGTGTGAGGGGAAGCATAGGGAAGCACCAGACATCTGCCAGATCTGAGAACCAGAGTTCCCACATAACCAACAGATATTCATGAAAAGTCCAACAGGCCAATTTGAGAAACCAGGAGAGATTTTGCCCAATCCAATAGCAGCATTAAAAGTCTGGTGGTAAAGATTGGAAAGAAGAGCAGGCCAGCCCTTGGGAACTCTCAAAGTGGCCTAGACATGATTCTATTCTTGACAGAATCCTACACTGAGGAGAAAAAATTAGATCTGAATAAAAGCTGAGGACAGAGACAATGGAGATGAAAGAAAGAGAAGATCTAGATAAAAATGGGGGAGGAAAACAGAGCTCAGAAATTTCAAAATGAGTGGCCGTTTTTTTTAACAGTACACAAGAATATGAAAAGAAACTCTGTGAAATTTATCTTAAAGTTTATAAAAGTTCATGGAAACTAAATTCACATTAAAATGGGAGACAGTAAATTATTAAAATTAAATATTACATACACATTTAAAAATAGAAAAAAATTACAACACGCTATTTAAAAAATCCTTTAAAAATTGAGAACATATTAGAAGATCCGAAAGAACAACATAAGTCAGAATGACAAAAATTTAGAAACGAAGTGACAGAACTCAAGAAAGAATTAGAAGTAAAAGATAATTTTATTTTTTAATTTTTTAAAAAATATAGTTTTAAAAGCAAACACTAAACTAGAAAGAGCATCACAGCAGTTAATACAAAGGATGAAACTTTAAGAGAAATAGAAAGGAAAAGACGATTTTTGAAATAAGAAGAAATAAAAAGATTTTACCTATAATACCTAAAAATCAAATGCTAAACATATACTATACCTAAAAATGAAATGCATTATAATAATAACACAAAAGAGAGAAGGGGATAAATGGAGTTAGGTTTTCTAAGGTCCTAGCACTGTTTGGAAGGTGGCAAGAACATTCAATTATATTGGATTCTAATAATTTAAACATGCCTATTATAATCTCTAGAAAATCAGTAACAACCAGTAAATGAATATATAAATAACTAACAGGAGAAAAATAAATGTCTGCTTAATTCAAAATAAAGAAAAAACTATAGAAAAGTGATATAAAATAAGTGAACAAAAAAGAAAATGCATAGCAAAATGACAGATAGAAACCCACATGTTAATTATAAATGGTCTAAATATTCTAAATAATAGACTGGATTTTTTAAAAAGCAAAATCCAACTCTAAGTTACTTACAAAAGACACACCTTAAAGTGTAAAGAAAAGTAGACTTAAGTATTATTAGAGATTAAAGAAGATATTTCTTGAAGATAAAAAAAAATCAGTTAGGAAGATATAACAATTATTCTAAATTTGTAAGCATCTAATAGCATAACTTCAAAATGTGTAAGTCAAAAATTGATAGTACTACAAGAAGAAATAACTAAGTTCACTATCATAGTAGGATATTTTGATATATATCTCTCAGAACTGATAAAACAAGCCAAAAAATTAAAATAGATCATACCTGAACAGCATGATTAATAAGTTGTACTTAATCCACATATATAGAACACTATACAAAGCAGCAAAACACTCAAGGAATTTTGACAATAATTGAATATCTGTTCAGCCATAAAGCAAGTTTTATCAAACTTCAAAGTTTGAAATGATGAGAGAACATCATAGAATTTATTAACCACATTAAACTAGAAATCAAGTTAAAAAGGATGACTAGGAAATTTACTGAATGTTCTAAAATTAAGCAATATGCTTCTCAAAACAACCCATGGATCGAAGAAATCACATCACAATTTAGGAATAATTTTAAATAGAATAATTAAAATATAATCTATTCAAACGAGTAATGCAGCTAAAACTATGTCTAGATGAAAATGTAGGACCTTAATGGTATGTATTAGAAATTAAGAATAGCTGAGAAACAATACTTTAAGTAACTATCTCAAGAAGTTAGAGGAAAAGTCCAGAAAACTAAACTCAAAGAGAGAAGAGAATATTGGCAAAATGAATGAACAAAAAGGATACATTAGTAATATAGTAGATATAAAACCATACATATCAGTAATTATATTAAATCTAAATGTTCTAAATACTCTAATTAAAAGTTTAGGGGGGCCTGGGTGGCTCATTGGGTTAAAGCCTCTACCTTCCGTTCATGATCCCAGGGTCCTGGGATCGAGCCCCGAGTCGGGCTCTCTGCTCAGCAGGGAGACTGCTTCCCTTCCTCTCTCTCTGCCTGCCCCTCTGCCTACTTGTGATCTCTCTCTGTCAAATAAATAAATAAAAGTTTATCAAACAATAAAAATACATAAATCAAGATAAGAATGAAGAGTCCTGAAATAGGAAACAAATGTATATTAATGAAAACAGCAAAGCCGAGAGTTGATTATTTAGAAAAACTAATACAGTTATTTGGCATATAATAAACTGATAAAGAAAAAAAAACCAACAAGGAGCAATTTACTAATACCAAGAATGAATTCTAGGGGCATCTGGGTGGCTCAGTCAGCTAAGCGTCTGCCTTCTGCTCAGGTCATGATCTCAGGGTCTTGGGATTGAGTCCCGCATCGGGCTCCCTGCTCTGGTGGAAGCCTTCTCCTTCTTCCACTTTCCCTGCTTGTGTTCCCTCTCTTGCTGTGTCTCTGTCAAAAAAAAAAAAAAAAAAGTTCTATAAAGAGACAGCAGAAGAAATGGAGAAAACTAATTAAAAAATAAAATAAAATCAGAGCTAAAGATTGGGAGTTCCATAATGGAAAGGACCCCCCTGATGGAATCATAATGGAAAGGACACCCCTGGGCAGCCCCAGGGATGATCTTCCCTGGGACGTATCAGATCAGATCTTCCCTGAGACATATCAGGGAGAATTCACTCTAATACAAAGTAGAATATGACAGTTCTAGACAAAGAGGAATGTCTGCATTTAGCGGCACTGACCACAGTGTGCCTGGCATTATTATAGATGTTTCTGGGTCCTAAAAATAGGTATGACATGTAACTCTACCCTTAGAGAAGTTTCTCTGATAGAAGAGGTGCTCCCTAGAAGGAAACCAGGATAGACGGGCAATAATAATCAGGTAGGGAAGGGTGGTGAAAGGAAGAAGGATTTTCATTGGGGAATTTTTTTGAGTTGCAGCAGAACTCCAGCTCTAAACAGAGCAAGAAGAAAGAGCAGTTCTGGCCCGCGTAACTGGGAAGGCCAGGGGTGGTGCTGCCCTGAGCGCAGAATGAGGCAGGAGCTCAGATGATACCGGGACCTATCTCTCTTCCCATGTCTCAACTCAGCCTTCTCTGTGTGATGGCTTCATTCTGAAGACAGCCTTTGGATATGGTGGGGAAGATAGCTAAGGGCCTCTTTAAACCTATTCTTATCTTGATGAAGTCCCAAAAGTTCATTTTCATTTCCCTTGCCTTTGGAGACGTGTCTTGAAAGATGCCCTTCAATAGACCAATGGATAAAGAAGATGTACATACAGAACGGAATATTACTCAGCCATCAGAAAAGATGAATACCCAGTTTTTGCATCAACATGGGTGGGACTGGAGGAGATTATGCTGAATGAAATAAGTCAAGCAGAGGAAGTCAATTAGCATATGGTTCCACTTATTTGTGGAACATAAGGAATAGCATGGAGGATATCAGGAGAAGGAAGGGAAAAATGAAGTGGGGGGAATCGGAGGGGGAGACAAACCATGAGAGACTGTGGACTCTGGGAAACAAACAGGGTTTTAAAGGGGAGGCAGGTGGGAGGATGGGGGGATGAGTGAGCCAGGCGATGAGTATTAAGGAGGGCATGTACTGCATGGGGCACTTGGTGTTATACGCAAACAATGAATCATGGAACACGACATCAAAAACTAATGATGTACTGTATGGTGACTAACAGAACATAATAATAATAAAAAAGCCTATTCTTTTTTTTTTTAAGATTATTTATTTGTTTATTTGACAGAGAGAGATCACAAGTAGGCAGAGAGGCAGGCAGAGAGAGAGAGGGGGAAGCAGGCTCCCTGCTGAGCAGAGAGCCCGAGGCGGGGCTCGATCCCAGAACCCTGGGATCATGACCTGAGCTGAAGACAGAGGCTCCAACCCACGAGCCACCCAGGTGCCCCAAATAAGCTTATTCTTAACAGTGTGTGATTCAAGTAGAGATCCTCTGTGGCTGGGGGGCCTGGCAGAACTCATGAAAGAATGTAATCAGCCCTGCTTCAGGCCACTAAGTTACTCTGCTGGGGGAGGGGCTAGTCTGATCGATCGTCATAGGTCAAGTGCACCTTTCCGCGATGAGATGTCATTGACAGCCCTGTTGGGACCACCTGGAGAGGGGAAGTTAGGTTCCACAGAGAAAAGGATGCTGCTGGGCAAACAAGATATATCTAAGAGGGAAAGAAGCAGTGAGGCTGCAGACAATACGTAAGGTAACAATGAAAGTTAAGACAATGTAAGAGAGAGAGTTTGGGGGATTTTTATTTTGTTTTGTTTTTGTTGTTTTCCTTTGTTTTGTTTTACTAACAAGTCCTTATGCTTCTACCAAAGCATCTTTTATTATTTCAGTGTAGCACCACTGGGGCTCTAACCTGTTCCCTCCTGCACAGTTCTAGAAATCTCACTCTCTCTTAGAGCTCTCCCTGATTGTAACTGTTCCAACCAGCAATGGATGATAGCAGAAAGGATGAAGAGTTGCCATGTAGTGAGTTGATGTTGCGTAACTGAAAACAGTCTTTTTCAAGTTATGCTCCAAAAATATTTAATGGATGAGAAAAGCATTTATTAAGTACCCACTCTGTGCCCAGGTTGGCCATAGGCACTAAAGATCCCAAAGGAATAAAAGGAACAATTTCTGTCTTTGAAGGTCCTGAAATTTAGTTGTGGGTTGTGGGTTGCTATGGACTGAATATTTGTGTCCTCAAAATCATATGTTGAAACCCTAGTCCCCAACGTGACTGTATTTGGAGGCCAAGCCTTTGGGAAATAATTAAGTCATGATGGTGCAGCCCTAATGAGTGGGATTCATTCATGAGTAAGAAGAGACATAAGAGAGATTATCTCTGCCTCTGAGATAGAGAAGAGGTTGTTTCTTCTCCATGTTGGAGAAGGAAGGGTCCAGGAGGAGGGATCTCACCAGACCCAAGTCACTGAATCTGCTGGCACCTGGACTTCCCAGCCTTCAGAACTGTGAGAAGTAAATATTTGTTGTTTAAGTCCATGGTAACTTGTTAATGCAGCCCAAACTGACCAAGACAGGCATGAAAAACAAATAAACAAAACCAGAGATCAATTCAAATCAATTCACAAACTATAGACAGGGTAGTGTGTTCCGTAGCCTAACCAAGTAAAAGCTCTAGCCGGTAGAAGGATGGAGAAACAGTGTGCTTTGTGGTGAGCTGCTGGTTTTCACCAGTGCCCAGCTCTGGGGGATTTGGCTAAAGCTATGAGGTATTTGGATAAGTCCCTAGAATATTTCACTTTTATTGCAGGCATAACACACTCGCATACCCACAGTTCGCCTACATGTCTTGCTCCTTTCCATAAATTCTGTCCCCGTTTAGAATGTCCACATTGGGAACCCATCAGAAGAAGAGACTTTCTCTGCCCTAGTCTTCATTTATCAAGTCTCATGCATGGAGATTCAGATGGAGACCGCAGGCTGACTGCCTGGTTCCAATTCTAACTTTACCACTGAGTAGCCATGTTGATCTGGGCAAGACATTAATTTCCCTGTACCTCCTACTGGGTATTTACCCCAAAGATACAAATGTAGTGATCTGAAGGGGCACCTGCGCCCCAAAGTTTATAGCAGCTGTGTCCAACAATAGCCAAATTATGGAAAGAGCCCAGCTGTCCATCAACACATGAATTGATAAAGAAGAGTGGTGTGTGTGTGTGTGTGTGTGTGTGTGTGTGTGTGTGTGTGTGTGTGAATATTATGCAACTATCAAAAAGATGAAATCTTGCCATTTGCAATGACATGGTTGGAACTAGAGGGTATTATGCTAAGTGAAATAAGTCAGTCAGAGAAAGACAGTTATCATATGATCTCATTGTTATGTGGAATTTAAGAAACAAAAAAGATCATAGAGGAAGAGAAGGAAAAATAAAACAAGACTAACCAGAGAGGGAGACAAACCATAAGAGATTCTTAATCACAGGAAACAAACTGAGAGTTGCTGGGGAGGGTGGGGGGGTGGACGGATGGGGTAACTGGGTGATGGACATTAAGGAGGGCATGTGATGTGATGAACACTGGGTGTTACATAAGACTGATGAATTACTGACCGTCACCTCTGAAACCAATAATATATTATATGTTAATTGAATTAAAATAAAAATATGTTAAAAAATAATTTACCTTGTAGAGGCGCCTGGGTGGCTCAGTGGGTTAAGCCTCTGCCTTTGGCTCGGGTCATGATCTCAGGGTCCTGGGATTGAGCCCCGCCTCGGGCTCTCTGCTCAGCAGGGATCCTGCTTCCCCCTCTCTCTCTCTGCCTGCCTCTCTGCCTGCTTGTGATCTCTCTCTCTCTCTCTCTACCAAATAAATAAAATATTTTTAAAAAAATAATTTACCTTGTAATGGGGATAATAATAGTATCTCTTCTTAGTACTATTGTGTTATGTATGTTTATTGAATTAATGTAAGTAAAAGCCCTTAGAAGCACACCTAATAGCTGACGCTGTGTGGTAGCTCATTGTATTATTTTCCCAGTTCTTCCAACAGCATGAGTCTCGCCATCGTTTTGGATGACTGTATGTTTATTGAGTATGTATGTATGTTTATTGAGTTCTGCCATGCCTTCCTTCATGATATCTCCATTTTTTCATTTAATAAACCTTTATTTACCATGTACCTCGTTCTAGACAAGCTGTGGAGATTTAAAAAAAAAAAAAAAGGACCAGCCTGTGGGGCACTGTCTCTCCATTTCTGTGACTGTAGTTATCAAATCTGGACTGCTCTAATCAGATCGGCTTCTCTAAAATCTGTCTTTAACAAAGCCATCCTACTAAAGCCTCTATTTTGTTCTCTGATGGTTATTAGCTGGAGCTTGACCCCCTGGACTGAAATGTCTCCTCATGGATTCTACCTCTCTCCGTTCATTCCAGTGACAATTCTGGTCTAATCCAGTCTCCTGGTCATCAGTTAACACACACTGACTCAGGTGCTTTGTTTTATTTTGTTTTGTTTTGTGCCTTTCTCCTCAGTTAGATTCTAAAATTCCTTAAGAGTAGGCAGTGCTACAATGGAAAGAACATGGGCTTTGCCTTTAGACCTGGTGCTGATATTTTTATACAACATGGTGGCCAGGTAACTTGTCTGAGCACCAGTTTCCCCAGCTGTAGAGGAGAATTGTCTCACACAGTGCAGGGCATGAAATAAATGTCAGTTTCCTTCCTTCCTTTCGTGTCCTCTCCAGCACCCGCTAGAATGCTGAAGGATCAGCAGGTGTCTTGGCCAAACACACAAGAAGAGTCCAATCATGTAATGAACATAATTCATTTCAAAGTTGCTTCCCTTAACTGCAGCTGCTCTTTGAGGGCGTGGGAAATGAAGAAACCTTTCCTCTTTTGTTAGCATCCCAGCCTCTGCTTAACATTTTTGAGATTTCCTCTATGCATTAACAGGGCAAGAACTGGAGTCTGGATTTTTTTCAGCCATTCATCCTGTATTTTTATTTCTGACATCTCTGACACATCTCTCGTGCAACCTGAACTTCAACACTAACTTCTGAAGCTTAGGGGGTTTTTTTGTTTGTTTGTTTTTTGTTTTAAACCAGGACTCCATGCTGCTGTGCAAATAGCCTGTCAGGAGAGATCTGGTATGTGAGGGTCTAAATCCTCCAGCTGGAGAATAAGGAGTTGTCCAGCTTCCTCCAGAGCGCAGAGTGGACTTCTGGGGCCAGATTGATTTGACGCTGCCGCTCTGTGGTGAGTTGGGTAACTACTGAGTGAAAGAATCAGCTTAGATTATTAATGGCCAAGACTCAGAAGATTCAAAGACTAAGTTCCAATGAGCAGTCCCTAAGGAGTGCAGGGAATTTAATTCTGAGTTGTTTTAGTGTGGAGCCTAGAAAACTTATCTTGAAAGTGTTGAGAGGGGTTTGCTATTGTTTGAGCAAGAAATAGCAGAAGGGGCACGTGGGTGGCTCAGTGTGTTAAAGCCTCTGCTTTCGGCTCAGGTCATGATCCCAGGGTCCTGGGATCGAGCCCCGTGTCGGGGTCTCTGCTCAGAAGGGAGCCTGCTTCCTCCTCTCTCTCTCTCTCTGCCTATCTCTCCCCCTACTTGAGATCTCTGTCTGTCAAATAAATAAATAAAATATTAAAAAAAAAAGAAATAGCAGAAGAAATAGCTTTCTGAGATGTATTTTCATGATCTGGAAAGACTAGATATGAGGCTAACAGGAGAAATCCTCTGAATCATATTGTTGAGCATCATATTAAAAATTTACACAGTGAGTTTTAGCATATATTGAAGTAAAAATATTTTTTGTAGTCTACTTCATGTAACAGCTTGGTAGAAAGTATTAGGGAATGGCAACATGGCTCAAAGATGAACCTTAATGGGTCAGTTATCTTGTGTTAACCTTCCTTGAAGTTACTGAGAGTAAATGAGACCAAGTCTGACATGTTACTGTAGATATTATTCTACGAAAGTGGTCTTCCGATTTAACATAACCTAAATTCAGGGACCTACCATTCACAGTGGGAGAATATGTAAGCATTTTAGGGGGTGGTTTTGTTTTTTGTTGTTTTGGTTTTGGGGCTTTTTTTTTTTTTTTGGTATTCAAAGATAAATCTATTTTGTTGTAAGAGGAGAGTCATCAGCAAATCATGAGAAGGTAGTGTTGAGTGACAAAGGCAAGTGCGAGACTACCTCAGACAACAGGATATCCTTTCCCAAAAGTTCAAAAAGCAACTAAACTAAACAATATATCATTTCGGCATATATGTGATAAAAACCACATTTTCAAGAGCCTGCGGATGATGGATAAAGACAAAAATCAGGACAGAGGCTCCGGGGCACCGGAGAAGGGAACTGGAACACACAGGCTGATCTCAGTTTCTGGCGATGTTCCAGGCTTTGCGTCCAGCAGTGTGCTCACGAGGGCTCACTAGGTTATTAAATAGACGGGCCAAAAGCTTTAACATGAGATCGTGCATGAGTCCACAGTGATAATGTCCTGAACTAAGAATTCGGATCATTCCAGTTGGGTGTATTTGAGGTTCACATTCATGAAAGACTTCATTTTGTAATATAATAATTCTGGAGGAAGGCACAGGCATTATCCTTTTTAGAAGTTCAAGAACATTTTTCATTTAGCTGTATACATCTTCATCATGAGTCCTAGAATCAGATCAATGAGGTAGGAGGTAATTCCCCCCAGAGCAGTCAGACAAGAACTATACACTGTGGAAAGGCGTGTGGAGTGAGGAAGACACTGGGAAGGAGGAAAAGAGGATAAATTAAGAGAGAAATGAAGCCCATCTATATACATGGGAAAGTGCCCAGCATATAAAGGTATGAACTGAAAAATCTGTTGGCTGGCTGTGGCCTCATTAGCAATGCCATTGCATAAGACATACATCTAACGTGAATATATAATTATCTACTGAGCATTTACTATGCTATGAATGAAATACAGTTACCTCTCAAGGGGACTTAAAGCCTGAGTGTAAAAGGCCTAACAGATCCTCAGGTTCAAAGAGATCGTTACCTCTCCCTATATGAGAAAAGAAATGAGGAAATAAATGGTGGACAGAGCAGACCCCCAGCAAGGGATACCAGTTTTGCATAAAGATACTGGATGGAAGTTTAGGAAACTTGATTCAGTTTGCCAGAGCAAAACAGCCACTTCTTCCCCTGCTGGCCACAGGACTTAACCCCCCTATAGTCTGGAGGCAGAGAATGTTAGCAACAAGGCTAACAGAAGGCTCTTTGAAACATGTTCTTTCCTCTTCCTATTTACAGGATTCACTGAGCTCACATCACTGGGCACCTGCTCTGTGCAAGGCACAGTAGAGCTGTAGTTGAAGGCTTTCAAACAGGCACTGGATTAAAAGTAGAGCCTCCCACTTTTTTTTTCCTGGAGAAGACTGTCGCTTAAAGCAATTGAAAAAATTGAGTCTGTCTGATTTTATTCCATCTGATCACGAACATTACCATTTGTGAACATTTAGGTTTGATTTTGATTTGTGATGCCTTGCTAGGGGCATCTGTCCTTACTACTGTGGGCATCCTCCTGCTTTGTTTTATAATCTATATTGCTTAGGACTGAGGCTGATGGACATCTGTAACCAGCACGTTTCTGTTCATATACAACATCTTTATAGGAACTGCAATCTGCTTTGCAATAAAGCTTACTTTCTGGTATTTACTGACTTTAGCTGGAGCACCAACTCCAGTAATTAGGCTGAAACCGTGGCATGACCGATTTAGAGAGACTGATGTTAGGTGCATAGATCAGCACATTCTAGGGACCTTCCATGAAATGATTTGCCTATAAATTGCCATCAGTTTGTGGTAGGTGAGAAGCAATGTCCGTAGAAGCCCTCTGACATACTTCCAACATTCAATTATTCATGGTAATGAGGACCAGGCAGGCAGCCTTTTGTTCCCAGTGGGACATCAAGTTAAATCCTGATGGCCTAGAAATGATGGTAGTATCTGGGTCTGTACACCCAGGGGCCAGTCAGGCATTTGTCAGTGGTACTTTCTGCGTTTTTCCAGGGTAGTAGGTGAGAGCTTAGAGTAGTAGTCACCTGCTGAACATCCGGACTATGCCCACTGACCTCCTGTGATGTCAAGATTCTAAAGGGCACTCCAAGAACCACCTAGAGCCTATCTGCTCTGTAGAGACGCACTGGCAGTCCTGGCGGACAACCCCATTCGTGGTCTTCCTTTGTCTTCTGTAAACTTCCTTTGGGTCTAGAGCAGACCCACTGAGGATGGAGGCTCCGCTGTCACAGGGAGAGCAGCTGCCAAGGTGGGGAACCTGCGGTGCTGGGCTCACAGGGACAGGGATACAGCAGGTGAGGAAAGCAAGTGGGCCACCCGGAAGGAGAAGGCTGACGGCCGGGTGTCCAGGGGCAGGGGTGGAGAAAGCACTTTTTCTTTGTTTACTCTTGCCTCTTATTTTGTGGCCTCTCAGAGCACATCATGGTCCAGGGCATGGAGATAGAACACTTATTTAAGGATTCCTACTTTTGTTTTCCTTTACAAAACTATTAAAAAGGGATCGTGTCCCAGGGTGGGCTAGATTTGGGGACAGTGGTGCAAAAACCACTTAGTAGATTCAGGAAGGATTCCGAACCTGGAAGTGGATAACATGCCAACGGATTTCAAGCACAAATTGAGGACAGCTCTTTTTCAAGCAAAAGTTGATGGAGAGCATCACACTAGTTAGTGCAAATGAACAACGCTGTTTGGGTCATTAATAATGAATTAGCAATGCCATCTAAATTTGCACAGGCGTATTTTCCAGTGATTATTGGATCCTGAGAATGTTCTTGTCAGGTACGACTGATAAGGTAACAGAGGAGTTGTGTGACTTGCCCAGGTCACACAGCTGATGAGAATGGTGAGGAGAGGTGGCCCCGTGTGTCAGAAGGGCTCCGGTTAAGATTCAGAAGATCTGTCTTTTGATTCCAAGGAGCTAATTAATTTTGTAGCGGTAAGCAAGCAAATCACTTAACTGCTCTAGAAATCCCTCACTCATAAAATGAAGTTTGAGGAGATTAATTGCTCTCAACCCCAACTGCACTTTTAGTTCCCCTCCCTAGTGGAGATTTTTGGAAAATATTACATCCCAGACTTTAGACCTTACCCCAGATCTAGTTGGTCTACACTGCTGGTGGGCAAGGCTCTTCAGCATTGTTTGCTTGTTTGTCTGCTTGTTTGTGGGTGTTCGAGCTGCCCAGCACGGAGGGCTCTTGAACTGTAGATGTCTGAGGTGCTTTCCATCTTATACATTTGCTGCTAATCTGGTTCCCAAGCCTGGATATTTTTAGGTCCATTGCATCAGCTCCCACAGTGTGAAATTAGGCCCAGAGGCTGAATGGGTCTGTTTACGCAAAAGAGCAAAACTGAGACAGGAGGGCACGGATGCTGAGGTCCGTCCTGGGCTATGCCCTCTTAACATCGCAAAGGCTCCTGCAAGTGTCAGTCCCATGTAAAATAAGCACTCATTTGTGTAAGAGGAAAACAGCACATTTTTGTTGAAACACATTATCAGTTTAAGGGAAAGTCAGATCAGAGAAGGAGACAACTGTCACTCTTTTAGTTATAAGAATTGAAAATTGGCAAGAATGACGATCTGTAGAAAGAAAGAGAACCTGATGCTTCCCTCATCTCACTGAGTGAAGACATATCAATGCTCACATCCCTGTGAACACCTGTTCTTTCTACAAGAAACTAATGGTAATTTTAAGGATATATACATTTGATTAATTATTGCAAATGTCAAAAGCCCAAGGAATATTTCATTGTTGTACTTTTCCTCAGCACCCCAATTTTAACCATCTGGCATTATTTTTTTTAAAGATCTATCTATCTATCTATTTGAGAAAGGGGGAGAGAGAGAGAGAGCAATAAATAGAGCACAGTGCAGGGGGTGGGGAGTAGAGGGAAAAGTAGGCTCTCTACTGAGCAGGGAGCCTGACCTGGGGCTCGATCCCAGGACCCTGAGATCATGACCTGAGCTGAGGCAGATGCTTAACTGACTGAGCACCCAGGCACCCCCCCATCTGGCATTATTTGCTAAGCGTCATCTAGCCAACTGTCTGAATGGAAGAATAGACCATTTAATGGTTGTATTTTAGAGCTAGCACAAACCTCCTGATTAGAAGGCAGGTCTTTTTGTGCTGTATGTTTACTGTAAGTATACTAGTGATACAAATACTAGCACATTTACTAATATCTGTGTCGCTACTATATGTGAGGGGGAAAAAAGCAATATTTTGGGGAATACTTTTTCCATGGGAGAGGAAAAGATTTTCTGAATAACTGTAAGAAAGACTTAAATAAAGTTATACAGTTTCCTTTAGAGCAAGTCTACTCAATCTATAATACACTAATTGGCCTGGACCTCTCCAAACGTGAGAATGCAGGGCAACATTTGCCAAAGTCTGCTGCCTCAGAACGACATTTTGTGGAGCATCCTGTTGCCCGGGGATGCTTGCAGCTTTGGAAAGCGAAGGACTAGAGACAGAAAGACGTATCAGCTTATATCGGATTTTGCCATTATAAAGCATCTATGGTGAATTTTTACGTTAAGTTTTTGCTTAAGAAAATCAAGATGAGAGCAGAATAAGTAATTCTCTCTCACCTGCAGTGCATTGAATGTCTTCCACAGAAACCCTCAGAGGTGGTAACCCTAAACCCCTATTTAACAACCCAGATGTCATGAAGATAGTACAAATCAAGAAAAAAAAAGCACAGTTTCAGAGGGAATAATGGATGCAATTAAGTTATTGGTAAGTTACTTACCATGGGGCAGCTAAGTCAGCCCCTTATCAGTTAAAGTCAGAAATAAAGTTCCATTAGAAGATTGAAAGAATACCCAAACACTTACTTAATTTAGGTAATGATGATCATATATTCAAAGAATGCTCTGTATTTATACTCAGCTTTAAAACTGTTTTGGGTGGTGAAAAATATAATTGCAAAACTAAATTGAAACTCAATTTTCCTTTTATAACATTGCCAGTTTAATTAACAAATACATACATGATGAAATGATCGGAAGCATATTTTAAATTAAGATTGCTAACCTAAATGTTCAAGATAGAAACACAATTTATGCTTGCTCAAAATTGGCAGGAAGCATTTGGAACTGGACTGTGTTTTTGCATGAAGCTCTCCCTGCCTCAGGGTAGTAAACACAGAGTTCTTCCCTGGGGTTAGGAATAACAAGAATGAGTGAAATCTTCAGATAATTCAAGAGCTTAATTTTAGTTCACAGTTCCAATTTCCTCCTTGAGTAAATCATATCACTGTTGCTAAAAAGTAGGAAATACAACTAATTTTAGTTCTGTTATTTTTCCTACTCCTATCCACCCATTAATGAGCAATGAATGTACATAAAGCAGGACACAGGAGAGAGAAGTTAAAAAAAAAAAAAAAAGACAAAACAACATCAGGAAAAAAGGTCCACTGGCTGGGTAATAGTTCCTTAAATCCATCAAGAGTGCAAAATTAGAAATCAAAACAATGTTGAAGGCCGAAATAACCTTTCTAATGATATGATTGAAATGTCTACTGTAAGAATGTCCATTTTTTAACTTACAGACTAAGACTGTTTGGAAAACACACTACTTAAAGTAAGTGAATCAACTAGTTTATAGGGTGTTAGTAACAATATTCTGTAGTGAGGCTGCCGGACCATTCTTTACCTTGAGCGATGGGAACCAGAGTATCCTAGCAGAGCACTGTGGAGTCAGGATAAGAATGCCAAGCACTTAGAAGGTCTACAGCGATGAAAGGAGAGATGAAAGGATGACAAAATGAAGAAATTATGGAAAGAGGGATATCATCTTTGATGTTAGCCTAGTTCTTAGGTGAGGCCTGATTTCTTAATGTTGTGAGCTTCTAAATACCTCGTTCCCTCTAGGACGAGGCTCTTTCTTCTTTACCCTCTGTTTTGTCTTGCCCCTGCTTCCTGTTGATGGAATTCCCTGATTCCAACTTTTCCCCCAACTCTCTGGTTTCCAAGTTCTGCCTACTCTTGGACTCTCTGTTGCATTCCTTCTTCTACCATCCTCTGTCCACCGTGTGGAGAGCCAGTCAATCCACAGCCACTGATTTCTTGGCTACTATTGGCATCTATTATTGGCATTTACTTCTTCCCTGGTGGGTTTGGCCCCATAGTCTATGCCCCCAGCTCTGGGGCTCTGGTTTCTCTGCCCTACCACTCTGGAATTAATTGAGCATCAGCAGGGGTCCTTCCCAAGGTATAGCCATGAATATGAATCTAAACAAGTAGATATTTTAAAATGAATACTAACTCATTGTTCCCTCCCACCCCCCACCCCCGCCCCGAAATCATCAGCAAAACAAATTTGTGGGCATATTCATAGTCCATGAGACAACTCTCCACATACACCCAGCCCAGATGACCACTGGAAGTGCTCTGTGTGACTGCAGGTTCCCAGAGGTTCTAGCTCAGGGTATCTGGTGGGAGGATTCTGAGGCACAGTCAGGCTCAGGAACTCCTGGGCTCCGTGTTGTATTCTCCACATTGAATTATTAGCTTCTGAGCACCAGCTGTGATTCATCTGACTGAAGCAGCTTGGGTCGTAGAGTGCAGTTTCTATTACTTTTTTTTACTTCAGGTATTCTGTTACATCTTGGACTCTTGGAAGATTTTTTTTTTTTTTAAGGATCTCACTTTCCAATGTAAAATGATACAAATGTGGAAAAGAGTAGGGCAGTCCCTCAAAAAATTAAAAATAGAATTAAATTGATGAGGCATTGAACATTATGTAAAAAGCCAATGATGTACTATACCTTGGCTAATTGAATTTATATAAATTAAAAATAGAATTAAAAATAGATTATGACCTAGCGATTCCACTTCTGGTAATACACTCAATAGAATTACAACCACGGTGATAAGGAGATATTTGTATGCCTATGTTCATGGCAACACTATTCACAATAGTCAAAAGATGGAAGCAATCTAAGTGTCCATCCATGGGTGAGTGGGTAAATAAAATGTAGCATAAACCCACAATAGGATATTATTTACCCGTAAAGAGGAAGGAATTCTGACACATGCTATAGCATGGATGAAGCTTGAGGACATTATGCTAAGCGAAATTAACCAATCACAAAAAGACAAATACTGTATAATTTCATTTGCATGAGGCACATAAAGTAGCCAAATTCATAAAGACAAGTAGAAAGTAGAAGAGCGCCTGGATAGTTCAGTCATTAAATGGCTGCCTTTGGCTCGTGTCATGATCCAGGGTCATGGGATGGAGCCCCACATCGGGCTCCCTGCTCAGAGGGAGGCCTGCTTCTCCCGCTCCTGCTCCCCTTGCTTGTGTTCCCTCTCTCACTGTCTCTCTCTGTCAAATAAATAAATAAAATCTTAAAAAAAAAAAAAAAGAAAGTAGAATGGTGGTTTCCAGATCCTGAAAGAAGAGGGGAGTAGAGAGTTACTACTGTTTAATGGGTAAAGAGTTTCAGTTTTACAAAATGAAAAGCATTCTGAAGATTGATGGTGATGACGGTTATACAACAATAGAATGTATTTAATACTACTGAGCTGTGCACTTAAAAATGGTCAAGATAGTAGATTTTATCTCATTGTGTTTTATTGTGTATTTTACTGGAATTAACACATTTTTAAAAAGGATAATGCTTGCTGAAAAAATTTTCAAAAATAAGAAACAAAGAATAAAAACCCTACTTTTTAAGCTTTGGTTCCCAATTCCAAGATACAGTGGAGGTGTGAATACATACAGATGGCAAAATCAGAATGAACTTTCTAAGCTTTGAGACTGTATTGTTGTCAGATTGTGCTCAAGTAGTATGACATTCAACTGAGCATCCACCATTATTTAAGGCACTGTGTTAGGTGCTGTTGGGGGTGTGGCAAGTATAAGACTGTATGGGAGAGAATCTCAGGCATGGGAAAATTTAAAGACTAAACACATCCACCGGTAACTACACTGTGGGGTCGGATGCTATGTGAGAGAGAATATTAAACATCATGGGAAAGCGTAGAAGGAAGAGCTCACATGTGGGGGGTAATAGATGGAGTTGGTGACAGTTGATCTGATTTTGGAAGTTGGGTAGATATTGATAGGCAGAGATATGGGGTGGTCTTCCCAAGTAGAAGGATCAGAAAATAGAAAAGCATGAGCAGCATTCCAAGAACAGGGAACTGGATATGGGCAGACGCAGTGTGTTGAATCCACTTTAGACCTAATTTGAGGCAATAAAAAAACCATGAGAAGTTTTTGAGTTAGAATAGTCACAAAAAGACAGCTCTCTTAAAGATGTAATCCGCACTGGTTATCTTACAATGAGTTTGAGAATGCAGGTGGGATATTGGCCAGAAAATTACTACAAAAACATGTGAAAATGACAAAAGAAGGGGAGGAGGGGAGCTGTTGGGAGAGAAAGCAGGGACAACAAGGAGGGGCGGAGAGAGCACTAGTTTGGGAGTCAGGGGTCCAGGCCATAATCTTGTTTTTACTATCCTCTTCTTTGTATAATCTTGGGAGGTCACTTAGCGTCTTAGAGCTTCAGTTTTCTCATCTTTAAAAATTGGGAGTTAGGGGGCGCCTGGGTGGCTCAGTGGGTTAAAGCCTCTGCCTTTGGCTCAGGTCATGGTCGCAGGGTCCTGGGATCGAGCCCCATGTCGGGCTCTCTGCTCGGTGGGGAGCCTCTCTCTGCCTGCCTCTCTGCCTGCTTGTGATCTCTCAGTCAAATAAATAAATAAAATCTTAAAAAAAAAAATTGGGAGTTAGGATGATTTTGATGGTTACTTCTAGCACCAAAGTTGCAGGATCCTGAACTGAAGTTTCGGTTTGGTGGAGTGAGCACAAGAGGACTGGCGTCCCCCCGAAGGTCAAGGAGGAGAGACCCATCATGAAATACTTCTCTCCCTTCCCTGGGTACAGTAAACAAGGCTCTGTCTCAGTGTAGTCCTGCCGACAAGGGATTTGTGAGGCACACTGGACTGGTTGTTGGTCTGGCAGGAGAGAGCACTGGCAAGGGGAACAGCTGAGCTAGCAAGGGCGCGCGTCTGTATTTTATGGTCCCGTTCCTCCTGGCTGGAGCGATGGCACCACCATCACTCTGGCAGGCGCGGCAGCAGGTGCACGACCATGGTTTGTGTTGCCCAGCTCTGAAACAGGACAAGCTAGGCCAGGGAAATGGCAGCTGCTCGGCTGAGCCCGGCAATGGGAAGGGATTGTTTCTAGATGGCTTCGCAGCTGACATCAGACACAAATCATTATTGTTTATGAAGAGGCTTTTTCCTGTCATTTAGCATTTCACTGTTGGACAAAAAGATTCAATGAAGGACCAAGTGAGCACAGTATTTGGTTGGGTGCTGTTCTTACCCATAATCTAGAATTTCAAAAATGTGTAATCCCAAACCAGCTAATTTGTTTCATGCATGGCTGCCTTAAAACTCACCCATTATCTCATCCAGCTACTGTAGAGGGCCTAACTGTCCAAGACCCTTCTTTGAGCTAACAAATATTCACATGGAGCTATCTCATCCCAGTGGCAGTAACACCCTACCTTATACAGTTTTTTCCACTGTTTTTAAAATCCTGGGGCCCTATTCCTTCACAAAACTCATATCTATATGAGTAAGATCTCATATCTATTCCTATATCAAAAAATGCTATCATCAGATATGAATAAAAAGCCTATTACTGGTGTTCCTAACATCCTTTTTGGAACATTAGTCTTGAGAGATTGTGGAATTTGAAGTTTTGGTTAGAGAGAATCTACCATACAGTAAATTCTATAACAGCAGGGAATTACTATATTTTTGTTTTGTTTTGTTCACTAATACCTGGAACAGGGCCTGGCACATAGCAGAGGTTAAATAATCATTTGTGGGATAAATAAAATATATGGGTGACAATGACCAGGCCTTCAGAAATCTGGTGATAGGACAAAACTCTTAGAAATATATTAATATCTCTAGACTAAATATTCTATTTAGATAGATTGTTTCTCCCAGAACAAAAGTTCTCTGTCAGTTGTGGTCCAGTAAAACTTGTTTCCAAGGAAAACACCTAGTAGATCTCAGATGGTGACAATGATGTAGGAAAACCCAGGGGAGCCCAGAGAGCTTATAATATTTATATCTAGAAACAACTTTGCTGGTGGTCATGCAGAATCACCATTAAAGATGGGGCCTGGCATATATTTATAAACTTTATGTCTAAAGATAACCATGTTCAGGTGTATTCATACATGAAATAATGAACACCCAAAGAGTTCTAATGTCAACATGCCTTAATATTACTTAGCCACTTACATTTTAAACTAAGCTATAGAAGAGTTAAAAGCTATTGATAAAGTGATTCACTTTGTCAAAAATGTTTTTTCTTCTATTGTTTTAACATTTATTTAACTTAATATTAGCTTATTGATTTAAGTTCTATTTCTTCCCAGTACCCAGAAGTCTAGATCCAGAAGGAATATCTTCCCTGGTGTGTTTACTAACTGACTGAAAAATAATTTCTAATTTTACTCTAAGGTAGATTAATATCAAATGTACATATCAGTGGAAGAAACACAAATCTTATGTTAATTGGCAGCTATACCATACAGAAATTATTTCAGTGGTTGAAATTTCTTCAGTACAAGAGTTTTTAATGGGATATACAACCACCTAAAATCTTCAGTAGAAGTACACAAATCTCCAGGGAAAAAAAACCAAAAAACAAATAAAAGGTGTGTGATAAATTAGCATGCCATTCAATGCACAGACATTTCAGGCAGGATAGAGAGGATTTTAGTCCAAAAGACTAAAATATATATTATTTTACTATTATATAATACATTTTACTATTGTGGAGAACCAAACACAAGGCATTACAAACTTATATAAAACAGTCAGCAGGGCAACCCAAGGAGGAAACCCATTAAGCATTAGTATTATTGAAGACCACTAAAGAATGCAATGTGACTTGTAAGAAAGTATCTGGAGAACAAGCAGAGTTCTGCCCATACATCTGCTCCAGGATGAGGGACAACGTAGAAATGAATAAAGCCAGAGAACTGGGTGGAGTGTTCATCTGAAAGCCAGATCTGAGGGAAAATGTGACACAAAAACAAACATGTGATGTAACAGACAAAAAGTGCTGAAGGGCTTCTTGTATTACAAGTATTTTCTGTTCAGCTAACCAGCCCTTGAAAAATCAGGGTGTGATTTCATCTTTATAAAACTATTTAAATCTTAGCCGAGGAGAAAGAGAGGAGTACTAAGATTTCCAAGAGTGATGAACATTTATTCTGCAATGGGCAAACCTGGTATTTCTTGGGCTTGTTCTGGTCATCAAAGTGTTCTCTTAATTTTTTTTTTAAATGTGTGTGTGTGTGTGTGTGTGTGTGTGTGTGCATGTGTGTATCTGTGTGTCCAAATTGTCTGTGTCTATTGGACAGACTACTTGACACTTCTAAGTTTTTATTTAAATGGATCATTTAAGTGGGAAGGCTCAAGTTTCGATATAATATACTCCAGCCTAAATGATTAACACTAATTACATCAGAAAACAATGAAGATGAGGTGCCTGGGTGGCTCAGTCGGTTAAGCATCTGCCTTCAGCTCAGGTCATGATTCCAGGGTCCTGGGGTTGAGCCCAGCATTGGGCTCCCTGTTCAATGGACAGACTGCTCTCCTCCCTCTGCCATTCCCCCTGCTTGTGCTCTCTGGCTATCTTTATCTCTCTGTCAAATAAGTAAATAAAAAAAATCTTAAAAAAAGAAAACAATGGAGATATGATGATTAAAGAATAATATAAAGATACATACATACATGCAACATAAACATGAATATTTTTCTGACCTTGTGATATAAAATTACTTCATGTGATAGGTGGAACAATGTTCTGCAAAAATTCATGTCCACAGGAACCTGTGAATATGAGCCTATTTGGAAGTAATTACAAGCTGTGTAATTACAATAATTACTTAGCAGATGTAATCAAATTAAGACGAGGTCGTGCTGGATTGATAGGCTCTAAATTCAATATGACCGTGTCTTTGTAAAAAGAAGAAAATTTGGACACACAGACACAGACACATAGGACAATCCTGTTGAAGAGGAAGGCAGAGATTGGAACAATGCACCTACGAGCCAGGAAGGCCAAGGGTTGCAGGGAATCCCAGAAGCTAGGAGAGAAGCATGAGAACAGATGAGGTTTACCCTCAGAGCTTCTGAAAGAACCAACCCTACTGACACCTTGATTTTGGACTTCTGTAAGAAGTCCAGAACTGTAAGAGAATACCTTTCTGTTGTTTTTAAGCCACCCAATGTGTGGCAATTTGCTACAGCAATCACAGAAAAATAATATACTTCCTAAATAGAAAAGGAACCCCCCCAAATTAGTTATTTGACTTAATAAAAAATTTAAACATCTGCACATAAAGAAACGTAAAACCGAAATTAAAAAAAAAAAAAAACCAGGAACTGAGAGAAAATCACCATGTATTTGAAACATTTATGTCAAAAACATGGTTAATAGCCTTAGTATGCAAAGAATACATAAAATAATCAAGCAACCATTAGAATATTGTGCTAAAGATCTGAAAAGGCAATGAAAGAAACAAAAATGGCCAGTAAATATATGAAAACATATTCCATCTCCATTATAACTATGAAAAATGAGAAATTAATTTTACCTACAAAATTTGCAAATAATAATAGCAAAAATGTGCATGACATTGTTCTAAGTACTTTGCGTATTGTTTATTATTTATAACAACCCTATGAGCTAATAGGGTTATTATTAGATAATATTATTATCTTCATGTTATAAAGGAAAAAACCAAGCCATAAATTTAGCAAGGATATACTTAAATGCCCATCCTCATATACTACGGTTTGGGGGCTAATCTGGCGAATTTTGTTTTAAAACAAACATATCTTTTAAAGCAAGAATTGCCTTTGTAGAAAGTTGTCCTTAAAAAGATACAAGGAACAAAGTGTTAACAGGTATTACCTCTGTGTAATTAAGACGTATCTTATGCTCTTTTGTATATTCTTCATATATTTCTATTTTCCAATTTTTTTTTTTTTAATTTCTAACATATAGCCTGTGAATAGTATCCCTTAGTTTGGCAGTGCACAACTTGACAGCTCTGATGATTTCTAAAAAGCAGATGAGAATTTCTGGCTGTAGATAATTGACAATTTTCCTTGTGTTACTGAGAAATCAGATATGGCAGATGGGAAGCTTGGGGGGGGTGGGCAGAGGTAAGCTCTATGATATAACACTCTGTCTCCCTTTTAAAGGAGTCACGGCCACATAAAAATTATTTGATACTATTTTTATTCATCCCAAGTAAGTATCTGGTAAATATTTTTATCAGTTTTTAGGTGGAAAAATTGAAGCATATAGTGTTTGCCTTACCTAGTACTCAAAAACTGAGCTTAGAGTCAAAGCTGTGGCCTGTTTCCAGCAGCAGTCCGTGCCTCACAGCATATGGTATCATACATACCTTTTTTCAACTTATTTCCTTACTTTTATTTTCTCTTTGATTTTTCCATTGATTTATTTCAAATTTATTTTATGATACCATTTTGTATGCAAATTTTGTATGCAACTTTTTAAATCTTTTCTTAGAATACAGCACAGTATAGATAAAAATGCAATATTTTAATTTTTTAATTTAAATTCAATGAGCCAAGATATAGTACATCATTAGTTTTTGATATAATGTTAATTTTTTAAAACTTCAATTCAAGACTCATTAGTAAAACTGTGGAGAAAACAGAGAAACTATTTTTTTAGACAGCTAGCATTTTAAAACCAGAAATAAAATAAAAATGTAAACTAGTTATATTAAGATAAAATGACATAACACAATAAAAAAATAAAAAATATGATAATCTACAAAGAAAGACAAAATAAAAACTAGTATAAATGAGTTTTAGATAAATATAAAGTGAATGTTTTAAGTGATCAAGTAGCAAAGAAAGGTGAATTGTGTCATATTTCATGTGCCATTCTGTTGTAAACCCACTTATAATCTGGGTCCCTAGGGTTGCCCCTTTCTTTTAATGGCTACACTTTGGAGACAGGTGATGGTAGGCTGAATCTCCATGGCTAAGTGTTTGATTTATTATTAGTTTTGATTTGAGAATATTCTGTGTATGCAGTCAAAAAAGGAACAAATGAAACAATGACATTTGGGAAGCAGTAAAATCTGAGGGTAAGAGTTCAGAAGAAATTAAATATACCCTGTCAGCTACTAAAAAAAAATAAAAATTAAAAAGCCCAAATGCACTTAGAAAAGTTCAAAAAGTAGAGTTTCACATGTCTGAAGAGGAAATAAATCATTTTATTCAATATGGCCTCCATCAGGTGGCCTAGGATATCATATATAGTTTTACACTTACCAAAGAGAAACATCAATACCGTGGCTAGAATTCAAAGGCACCCAAAGAAATCAACCAGATGATAAAAGGATAAGAGGATTGAGTCTATGAAGAGAGATTAGAGAAAATTAATGTGTTCAACAAAGAACGAAAAGGAAAAAGTGCCACAAATGTAAAGTTGGAGCCTCCAACAGGAGCAAGAAGCTAACAGGGACTGATTTGTCCAGCAGGCTCAGTAGGCAGAGTGCCCAGGGCCAAGATGCTTTAGAGGCCCACAAAAATATTTAACTTCTTTCAAAAATCAGAAGAAAAAATGAATATTATCATAATAAATATATAAAAATGGATCAAGCCTGGGCTGTATTCATCTTTTTGCCAACATATTCATAAAACATAATTTTCAATATGTTTTTATGGAGGAAGGAGCCATCAAGGGCAAAAGTGCCAGTGCCCACGAAAGTCAGAATGTGGCCCTGGCAAATTTTAGACAAAATACTGGATCAAAATAATCTCCATGAAAGGTTGTTAAGCGTTAAGCGCGGATGACGTGGCGGGCTCGCAAAGAGGGACCCCCTGAGTTGAGGCTAGGAGGAAGAGGCTCACTTTCTGATCTGTGAAATTCCAATTGCCTTGTCTCAAGGTCTTCCATTGTGTGAAACACTCATATAATTAACGCTGATGATAATGTTCTGAGGTAGGATTCGTTATCCCTCATCAACAGATGAGAACATTGGAACTCAAAAGATGACATAATTCAGTAATACTAGAGATGGAGCCAGTCAGACCTGAAGCTGTGACTCTAAGTGGCTGTGACTCTTTCTCTTGCCTGGTCAACATGGTGTCACAACACAAAACTGGAAAATCAGGCAGGCGTAATTTCCACCCACCCCACACTACGCTAACCCCCACTCCTCATCACTCCATCAAGTCCCTTCTTAGATTCATAATCTAATACTTCCTTCATTTGGTTAGTTACATTTTCGACAGTTAGTTATGCCATAACCCATGCTTCTGCCAGTTCAAATTCTTCTTGGTATGGCTTATTACAGGAAAAGAGGGTCTTTGAATATGTTATTTTACTGCATGAATCTGCTTCTTTTAAAGGTTTGGATCCCATTGATAATGAACTTATGTGACATACAATTTTCTAAAAAACAAAACAACAAAAAAATGAATGTACCTTGGGGAGTGGAACGGAGAATTGATGTTAGGTGATCAAAGGTCATTTTCAAAACAGGGATATCTTTTTAAAACCAGGTCTTCTAGCTAGGCCAAAACATATGTGGCAATTTATACTTTGAAATTAGAATTTTTTAGAATTTATTCTAGGAGAAAGATCTCCAGGGAGTTGATAGATATGTTTGTGGATTGGCACATTCCTTGGTATTTCTTACTGTGTAGTTGTAGGCTTTTGGAATTTCTGAATCACAGGGAGTGACTTTTATTAAGAGAAATGGAGAAATTTTTATTCTACAGAATTCTTCTTAAGAAGAACATTGTATATTTTTAGGAAAAAAAACCCACTTGGATGAACTTCTTAGTATGAAAGATGAGATCCTAACAGGCCAATAAATTGCCTTATAAAGCAAGTGGATCTTGTTACCTGGGGGGCCCTTTGCCTAAGTGCCATGCTGTGTTGGAGTGTACCATGTTTAGCATGGAAGATGGGCAGAGTTGAAAGGCTCTGCACAGAAGATGGGAAAGTAATTTGAAATTTCCAGAAGATCCAGAAGGAGGGTAGAAAATCCAGCCAGGATGCTTAGAAGGGGGAGGTATATCTAAGAAAAGAGCTTGGGAGAACAATTTATATTAATTTTTAAGTTGCTTGCTATGGAGTTTGCAAAGCAAACCTTTCCCTCAGAGTCTTCAATATAGTCTATTTATCTCAATAATGCTTTTGAGAAGGTGGATTCTTTTCAAGGAATTCCAGAAGGTGCTGAGTTATGAATCAGGGTTGGCCTAAGGAAACCCAGAGACCGCAGATCTGGAGGCAGGAGTTGGGGCTAAGGGCAGGAACATCTGGGTTCCATTTAAGTTTTGCTCCAAAGTCAATACCACATGCTGGGAAAAGCAAAAGCATCTACATCCCTGCCCAGTGCTGCACATACAAGGAAATTAGTGTTTCTGACAGGAAAATTGCTTAAAACTTCAGGATACCTCTTTCTCTAACATTCGAAGAATGAAAAATCAAAATATACTACAGATATTAATTTCCCATTAGTGTTTTTAGTTTTAATCATCAGAATCATAGAAATCCTGTTAGTATCACTTCAGGTTTTTTTTGTTTGGTTTGGTTTTTTTTACTGCAAAGATTTTTACTACAAAAAGTTTAATTCAATGACTTAAAATCAATATTGGTCAATACTGATTTTCACCAGTGATCCTTATTGTCACTAATTATAATAATGAAGATGAGAAGCATCATCTTGTTATTAATCTTTTGGGGCAGTGACTATTCTCAATGAAATACTGATATGACTGGGACAGACGATATAATAATGTTCCTTTAAATGATTGAGTTACATTCCTTGTTGTGGTGCACAAATGTTTCCCACACTTTCTTCTATTATTTGGCAGTGTACTTAAAAAAAAATGCTGTTGTTTAAGCATTTTAAGCATTTTAAGTGCCAATTGTTTAAGCACCAATTTGTGGTGCTCTGTTATGACAGCCTAGCCAACCAATATTGTTACGTATTTAGAACACCTAGATTCATCCAGATAAATAGTTGATTTTTAAAAAAATTGATGTACAATTAACATACAATGTTATATTAGTTGCGGGTGTAGAACATATTGACTGGAAGGTTCTGTACATTACTCAGTGACCACTACCACACGTGTTCTGTCTCTACCAACTGTTTCACAGAACCAAAATTGTTTATTTAGTCCTTTATGTTTTCTTTAGGAATTCCCAGCAGATTGGTATGGGAGTATTGGTAAGACCACTCTGAATAGGTTTGTGCAGGCAGAGTAAACAATTCATAGAGACAAGTAATCTTGGTAATTCCTGTGTTCCCAGTCCCTTCTCTTCCTTCATGTAGCTGGTCTTTATGAGAATTACTTCCGATTTTCACTTCCTTTATTTTACAGAGCAGTCAAGAAGATAGTTGAGTTTTAGCATGGAATCTCTGGAGTTTTGTTTGCTTCCCTGCAATGGCCTGGAACCACTGGGTCACATCTAATTAATATGTTGTTGGCAGGACACACTGAACAGAAGTTGTCAAAACCAAATAATTAGAGTTTAGATTCAAGGTTGAATTACATGTGCTACTTCTAAGAGTTATTGCAAATAGTATGTAACTGCTTCAAGCCTACAAGGTCTAAGGCTATTAAAACACACACACACACACACACACACACACACACACACACAATGCATTAATGAATTTTTATTTTATTTTATTTTTAAAAACGTTTTATTTATTCATTTATTTTCCAGAGAGAGAGCGAGAGAGCGAGTGCACAAGCAGGGGGAGCAGCAGGCAGAGGGAGAAGCAGACTCCCCACTGAGAAAGGAGCCCTCTGTGGGGCTTGATCCCAGGATCCCAGGATCACGACTTGAGCTGGAGGCAGAGCTCAACCAACTGAGCCACCCAGGCATTCCTCATTAGTGGATTAAAAAACAAAATCATAGAATACATTGCCAACAAGTATTTTTAAGTGGAATTACTTTTAATATTGTCAAGTAACAAATATTTGATATTTTATAAATTTGACACCTCTTGCCTTAAAAACCAAGAGAGGTGTGAGTTGAAATATTTTTCTCAATCATTTTGACTCAAAAGTTTTGATAAGAAAAGTGAACTTCGGACCTACCTTCTTCAAATTGACTGTCGACATTAATGAAGCTCACTGCGTAAGCTGGGCTTTTTCACTTATCCAATGTAAACATACTCCTTGCCCTGTATCTTTGCAAATTTTACACTATATTTGCCAACCATAAAATCTCTGCAAACATTGGACACCATCACCTCTTGCTACCTGGTAACAATGTTTATAAATGTATTTATTCAGATAAGATGGCCAAGTACATTTAAAAAATATTTCTTAAAAGGGATCTCAAAAATGCTTTTTTGCAACCTGAAATCTTCATTCCTTGTTCTTCTTTCCATTATTGATGCCAATGGCTAGATTTATGCAAGAATGACGAATCACGGGTCTGAGTCTGTTAGAAATGTAATTTTTTATTGTCAAAGTTTATTTCTTCAGAGTACTTTCATAAGATACATGAATGTAACTGAGGCAAAAGGGGTTTTGTTGTTGTTGTTTTGTTTTTTTAGCATCACGAAATTTTTGATTCACATATGACTTTCATAGAGTCCATATGATCATTTTATTTTCATTATCTTCTCTGCCCACTACCCGGGCAGTGAGTGAGTTCTAAATTCCTTCTAAATTCTAAATCCCTTCCATTTACTTAAGGCTCATTTGAAATAATTTTGCTCTTGACTCTATGGTGCTAACTCCTTCTGACCGTGATCTGTTCATTAGTGGAGCTGATTTGGACTCTGTTCTAAGACAATCCCATAAGCTTTTACCAGCGGCTGAAATCTAGTTCTTCCAACTTGCCTTATCCTTGGCCCTTATCTATTGGAGATCTGAAGCCGGGGGCCAGTCCCATGTGATTTCTCAGAGTTGTCCCTCAACCATGTTCTTGTGAGCAATGCTCTATCCAGACCTCTTCCCTGCACAGAGTGGGTACCCCTCTCTCCTGCCAACATGATTTGCCATGTGGAACCCAGTCCTGCTCCCGCTTCCTTAACATAGTCACTGAGGAGGGCTTGGTGAGGATTGAGGCAGACATGTTTGATATTCTATTGGGAGCCAAGCACAGCAGAGTATAGACCCTGCCTTTGATTCAGATAATAACTTCCTTAATCCAGAATCAAGTCATTTGATTCTTCCTCTGTTTTTCCTCATGATGAAATAAACAACTCTGGTACGAAGTTCAAGGGCTTAGAAGTTGTGAGAAGGATATATTTGGCACTGTGAAATTCTGAATTATAAAAAGAGAAGTACAAATAAAAATGCGAAAGTCTAAACTATTATTTAATATATTTAATAAATACCAACAACTTTTAGGAACTTGGCAATTGCCAACAAATGACCATAGCGGATGGTTTTATAATTTGGTTAGTCACTTTTATTAATGTTCATAGTTGACAGCTAATCTGGTTATTAATTTTAACTTTGCTGCCACATGTGTATTTATATATTCTTTAATTCATGACTACATGACTATGACTTTCATATTCATATGCAGTATTATTAAAATCCAAAAAAATCAAACTCAGAAGCAATCAGGCAGTAATTCTACTTAGCACTAAACAATGGTTTTAGCAATTATTATAAACTGTTCCTCTTGAATTAAACTATAGATCGTCACAGGAGACTACTCATGAGATTTATTGAAACAGATAATTCCATTATATTAGTATAGAAATAGGAACAGGGAAAGGGGACAAAAGTCCCAGTCAACATACACGCATGGAGACACTGCAGAATTTTTGTATATATTTTTGTTCAGTAATAGATTTTGAAGATTATTTACAAACCAGAAATTGTTTTCCTTTTAAAAGGCTTTATTTGCAAAAGATGAATGGTGTGAATTGTTTCAAGTCGTGAAATAGTACGTCATATTTTTCTTTAAAATAGGATCCCTTAACCAAGAAATTGGCGGTAATTAGATTCCCAACTTGACCTCCCCTTACTTTTGGTTTCTGTCTTCTGAATATTTTCTGACTTGCTTTTTTTTTTTTTTAAAAAAAGATTTTATTTATTTGTTTGACAGAGAGAGGTCACAAGTAGGCAGAGAGGCAGGCAGAGAGAGGGGGAAGCAGGTTCCCTGCTGAGCAGAGAGCCCAATGCGGGGCTCAATCCCAGGACTCTGGGATCATGACCTGAGCCGAAGGCAGAGGCTTTAAACCATTGAGCCACCCAGGCGCCCCTCCTCCCTTCTTTCTTTCCATCTTTCCTTTCTGCCCTTCTCTCTTCCATTCTTCCTGTGGCAAATACTGAGAACATAATGTCTATCTCGTACTGTATTAGTTGCTGGAGATAAAAATGAGCGAAACATTGGCCTCTACTTTCATAGAGTTTATAATCCCGTGAAGGATATAGAGAAGAACAAATGATCTCACAAATAAATATAAAATTGCACCTGTGACAAGTCCGAAGAAAAGGTATACAGTCTTATGAGCCTGGAATAGGAGGATTTGAGCTAATTGGGAGATCAAAAAGGCTTCTCTTCTCTTGAGCAGGATGCGGAAGGAAAGATAGAGCTAATAGGGTGACAAGAAGATGGAAAATCGTCTCAGGCACAGAAGCAAGCATATGCGGTGGGGGTGGGTAGGAAAGACCCTTGTGAAGGTGTGAGGGATGGAAAGGACTCCAATACGAATGGAGCAAAGAAAGGGGAAGCCTGAAGGAAGTGAGGTCAACCGGGAAGTAGAAGTTGCCAGATCACGCAGGATCTTCAAGTTTCTGTTTTATCCTGAGCCTCACACAACAAATGGGAAACCATGAGGAGTTTTAAACAGGAGGGAGATGACATTTTAATTTCGAAAGATTACCATGAAGCATGGGTTGAGAAGACACCAGAGTATATGCACATGGATCAGTAAAGAGACTATTGCAGGGGCTTGGGGAACAGATAGGGGCAAAGTAGCTTGGTGTAGCTGGCAAGAAGACAATGGAATTGAAAAGTATTTAGAAGGAAAATTGGTAAAACCTGATAATGGATTATATAAGGTGGGGAAGGGAAGAATTAGATAAAGGTGAGGGATTCATGGACTGACAGCTTCTGTCTCATGTGACTGGAGGGGCGCTGTACCATTCAGTGAGGTGGGAAACACGGGAAGAGGGCCAGATTTAGGAGGAAAGATTATGAGTACAGTTTTGTAAGAAGAGTCATTGAAAATTATGCAAGGAAATATCAGGTAGAAAGTTTGATCATGTGTGTCTGGAGCTCGGGAGAGTGTTCTCAGGTGGTGATATAAATTTGTAACTCTTCTGCATATAGATGGTAATTGAATCCATATGGAAGAACATCAGACAGCAAGAGGAAAGGCCAGAGCACTGAACCTAGAGAAACTCAATAGTTAATAGCCCCTGGGAAGAAGACACAAAGAAAGACAGAGAAAGGAGCAGCTAGTAAGGTGGGAGGAAAACCTAGAGGATGCTGAGATTTCCAGAGGAGATCAACCTTCCCATTTAGATGGAGGGTGGGTGGTTGAGAGCTGCTGAAAGTTAAGAATAGGAAACATCCTTCTGGTTGATTCATACAATCTTACTGCCAGCTAAAACCCATCAGTGCTTTTTCAGATGTAAACAAACAACCCCAAGATCTCAATAGCTTCATAGAATCAAGGTTTCTTTTCCCTCACAACCGATTCTGGGGAAGTTTGAGTTGTTTACATCAAAGAGGTGGCTCAGGAAGTATGTTGCTTTCATCTTGTGGTTCCTCCATCCTCTCATTTCATGGTCTCCCTGGTACCATCCTGCTGCAGGAAGGAGGAAGGGAATGTGGGGAAAGGCTCAGCTGATCTTTACCTTCCTCATTTTAGAAGTGACATATGTCCCTCCCTGTCACTTTCCACTGTCAGAGTCAGGCAATGGCAAACCTAGCTACAGGGAGGTTGGGAAATCTAAAAGAGCAAAGTCAGACCCCCGGGCATTTACAAACCCCATGACCCCTGCCCTGCCCTTAAGCAGGTGAAGCTTGGGATCCAGGGCAGGACCTTGAATTTACCACCCTTCAGTCTCAGTGTTAGATCTCATCATTTCAGCCCACTAGGCCTTTTAATTTTTTTTTTATTATTATTTAAAAAAATTTTTTTTAAATTTATTTGACAGAGAGGGATCACAAGTAGGCAGAGAGGCAGGCAGAGAGAGAGGGAGAAGCAGGCTCCCCACTGAGCAGAGAGCCTGACGCGGGGCTCGATCCCAGGACCCTGAGATCATGACCTGAGCTGAAGGCAGAGGCTTTAACCCACTGAGCCACCCAGGAGCCCCCGACTAGGCCTTTTTAGATTCTGATTCTGAAATTTTTGCATTTCCTCCCTTGCTTAAAGTTATTTGACAATTTGATCGGAATTCATTTTATAGTTTTATTCAATTAAAGGATAAACTTCTTAGTTGAATAGGGCCAAGGACTAAGTCTCACCCGAAAATATCTCCAGAGATTGGCCTCCGGGCTGGTTTCAACCCACCCTTCAGCATCCCTGGTGCTCTTCAACCAGCTAGGGCTTACCCAAGTGAACTAACATCTGTAGATAATAAAAAGAAGGAAGAACAGAGTATTCTCCTAACATCAAATTGTTTTTCGAAATTAAATTAGAAAAGAAATACATATAAGATTGTTCTTCTGTAGTAGTAATCTATAAATACACACTTGAGGTATCTAGAGAAACCCTTATTTATGATAAATAGGGCACAAACCTCTATAAAGAGTGTGCTATTGGGGGGGGGGGGAAGAAGAATGTGCTATAGTCAAAATGTCTATGTCCATCCCCGGGTAAAGTTTTATGTTAAAATCTAATGCCCAATGTGATGTGGTCTGAGGAACTGGGGCCTTTGGGAGGTGATTAGGTCATAAGGACAGAAGCCTTATGAAGAGATTAGTGCCCATGTGAAAGAGGACCAAGAAAGCCCCCTTGGCCCTTTACCCCCCTGTGAGGACATAGCAATAGGTGCTATTTATGAACCAGAAAGTAGGCCTTCACGAGTCACCAGATCTGCTGGTGTCTTGATCTTGGACCTGCCAACTTCTGGAATGGTGAAAAATAAATTTCTGCTGTTTATAAAAGCTATCAAGTCTCTGGTATTCTCTTAGAGCAGCCCAAATGAACTAAGACAGAATTACTGTATTTACTGTTTGAATTTGTTATAAATACAAGTTTGGGGGCACCTGGGTGACTCAGTCGTTAAGCATCTGCCTTTTTGGTTCAGGTCATGATCCCAGGGTCTTGGGATGGAGCCCCGCATCAGGCTCCCTGCTCAGTGGGAAGCCTGCTTCTCCCTCTCCTGCTCCCCCTGCTTGTGTTCCCTCTCTCGCTGTCTCTCTCTGTCAAATAAATAAATAAAATCTTTTACAAAAATAAGTACTAAGTTGGAAGAAAGAGTGTGGTCACAGAAGCAGCAAATGTTCATGTGCTGGGGAAAAGAGCCGGGGAGGAGAGACCCTTGTTCTGGGTGCCTCTAGCCCTAACCAGGGGATGTGAGCATTCGGTCCTCCAGGCAGGTATTACCAGATGTATAGGACTACAGCCTTGCAATAGGCAGCAGACAGACAAGAAATAAAACAGGGGGGCACCTAGCTCTTTGTAACTTTGGTGTAAGTCAGTGATAGGGTTGCAAAGTACAGCATAGAGAATACAGTCTATAACATTTTAATAACTTTGTATAGTGACAGATGGTAACTAGACTTACCTTGAGGATCATTTTGTAATGTAAAAAATACTGAATTGCTATGATGAACATCTGAAACTACAAGGGTATTGTATGTCAATTGTATTTATTTAATTTTTTATTTAATTTAATTTAATTTTTTATTTAATTTTTTATTATTCATTTTTTAAAATATAGTTTCATGGGTAAAGAGTTTCAATTTGGGATGATGAAAAATTCTAGAGGTAGACAGTAGCAATGATTGCTTAAGGTATATGTGCTTAATGCCACCGAACTACACTTAAAAGTGATTAAAATGATAAACTTTATGTTATGTGTATTTTACCAAAATTTAAAAAAAAAGAGAGAGAGAGAAATCCTGAGTCTGGAACTGAGATGTGAGGCCCTGAGGACACGGCCGATAGGTCCCCTCCCTGCTATTCCCTTTCTCCAGCCCTAGACTGTATGAAGGCAGTGAACTTCAAGTTCTGGGTCCCTCCAACCTGGCAGAATCCACACTTAGTTCTCATAATCTGCTGAGACGGCAGGTGTGTCTCTGTGAGGACCAGAGAAGGACCTGGAGCCACATCTACTGGTTCCTTCACAAATCCTGGATCTGGTGTGCCCTTCTCTCTACTTGCTGGCCAACCAACTCAAAGCAGGCTTGGCTGTATCCAAGATGTCGTTCTCCCCAGGTCCCATATATGGACCTGCCTTTGTAATCCGGCATAGCTCAGGGCTCTCCTAGTTTTAAACCAAAGATAACCAAAATAATCAATTCACTCTACTTGCTCTTTCCATATATTCTCTGACTTTATGTGATTTATACACAGAATTTATCTATCTTTCAGAATTTATATATCTACCAAATATAGAATTGATCAGCCAAAATAAGAAGATTACTCCATTTTTATCGTTATTATAAATCAATGACTTAGCAATCTGATTTAAACATCTCTGTGGTCAGTGAGACACTTGAACTTTCAGATGTGTCCGCCATCAGGCGGTCCTGGATTTAGAACTGCTGATCAGGCTGAGGCCTCTGCAAGGAGCTGCCCTGTGTGCAGTTGTGTCCTTAGGGGTCAGCCTTGCTCTTTAGCCACGACACCTTTCGGCCATCATTTCTCTGTCTTGTCCACTTGACAATGGTGTCAAATGCTCTACGGAAGTTTGGACATAGTGTGTCTCCTAAATTTCTGTCAACATTTAGAGTAGCTAAATGCTTCCTTGCAATCTCTTTACTCTTCTTGGGCTTCAATGGCTTTTTTTCCCTAATATTTTTCTGCCCATTCCTTAAATTTCCCAATGGCTTTGCCGATAGATGCGATAGATGCGGCCAAGCGACGGGTTTCATCGAAAGAAATGTAAGTGAAAGTGAAATGGGGGACTTCTGAGCTGGGACACTCAGGAACCATTTCCCTTTGTTTTATCTTCTCTTCTGCTGCCAGAGAAAATGGAGCTCTAGGTCCCTGCGTGACTGGGGGAGCAGAGCCTTTTGGAAACCTACCCTGGGCATATGCTGTTACTGTATCACATTGTTTCTGCATCTTAGCCAAGCCTATTCTAACTAATAATCCTGTTGGTCAGAAAGTTTCTCTTTCAAGGCAATGCTTGTCACATACTACATAACGTTCACACCTGAAATGGTCTATATTTTATGAACACAATATACAATATGATGGTTTAGCCAAGTATAGATTCTGGAGTCAGAATGCTAGTGTTTGAATTCAGGCAACACCATTTACTAACTCTGTGATCTTGGGCAAATTAATAACCTCTCTGAGCCTTGTACCATGAGAATGGGAATAGTATCTACCTCTGAAGGTAGTTGTGAAGATCAAACGGATTAAATTACTTAGAGTGGTGCCTGGCACATAGTAAGCATTTGCTAGGTGTTTATTGTAATTATGAGATATAACAGGACCCTCAGGAATATTGCTATAATTAAAGTGTGAAGCATTTTGATAATGTGATATACGTGAGTGTTGTTGTTGCAAATCAACATATACTTTAAAACTCTGATCGTGAATGCTTAATTCTATTTACCCAAAAGAAAAAAAAATATTAGAACTAAACATGAAGCAGCTTATAAATAATTTCAAAGAAGACAGACTCCCCCTTCCTTATGGATAATGAGCAGCTGCTCCACATCTGTCGTCCCATTTTGAAGTATATATATGTTTAGTGACTCCACACAATAAACAGTTTTCTCTCTGACTCTTGTCTTTACTAGATAATGTTATGGGCAGTCCATTGAGCCTGTGCGTGAACACACATTTCAAGTAAGCATGATTCCATTATGACTTTAAAAGCTGATTTGATTTATAATTTAATTTCTCTTATTTTTTCAAAAGATATAAACTCAATATCCAGCCTCCTATTAGTAAGAGTTTAATTTTCAATTCTCTATTTCCCTTATGAAAGAACTGACGAGAAAATATGTAGTCTCATTATATTCTAATCTTTGGATACTATATTCTATTTAAATCAAAGGTATGGTGCTAATTTTAGGTCTCTTGAGTTGCCTTTGCAGAAGATATTTCCTGTACAGAAAGTATGTTAGAACCAAACTAAAAGAAAATTTCTACTTCTACAGTGCTTATAGAATGCTGCATTTCTCTCCTCCAGAGTATTTTCTTGTTCACTCAATTATAGTCAGAATGTAATCATCATGAGTATAAATGTTTTTACTTGTGTGGTAAAGCAGGGTAGCCATGACTGGTATGAAGACTTAGGTTTTAAGAATGAAAATAAATGGGAAAATTACATTAAAAATAAAAATGTTACTTTCCCATGGAAAAAGGCTGAGCATTCATGTAGTTTAGCTCCAAAGGGGATTTTTAACCATCCGTCAATAAAATGTGATTTTTCAAATAGAAAACAGTCAGCAAAAGTGTTTGCCCACATATGATCTACAGAGCGATTACGCGTTCTCTACACACGTGACCAGGACTGTGGAGGGCACAGAGTCCACCTTCACATTTGATGGGGGAAGCCAGTGGAGGGTGAATGTGAAAAACCTCTCTCATAGGCCTAGTGACCAGGATAGTATGTTCTGCAAGTGGACAGTGGTGGCAGGAAGGGGAAGAGGACAACGCAGATGCCAAAGAGTAGCAGCAAAATTTCTGATTGGTTTTCTCCCAAGAATAGTATTCATAAATTAGTTTCTTTATGTCTATTGTGCTTGGAAATGTGAGGATAATACTAGCCAGCTGCTGTCTATAAATTTTGGCACTTGGATCTCAAAAAACTCTCCAACTTTGCTTCTGCATACACACTAGGAGCTAAATTACCATAAAAAAAGACTTTTGACCTCACTGTGTCTTCCATGCTCAAAATGTCTCCAAATGTAAATCTTCCAAACTATAGATATTCAAAAAATACGTCCTTTTCCCTTTCTTTTCTTCTTTTTAAAGTTTCAAAGCTTGTCTTTAATTCTGATTTTTTTTCTCTCGCTTGTTCCAAGGTCTGAACATTGAAAAACAGTCACTCATTCATAGGTTATACTTGACAAATTTTCTAGAGAGTTGGGTACGTCATTAAACCATTTGGCAAAATTAGTAAGCAAATATAAGAAACTGAAACATAGGGGTGCCTGGGTGGCTCAGTGGGTTAAAGCCTCTGCTTTCAGCTCGGGTTATGATCCCAAAGGTCCTGGGATTGAGCCCCACATCGGGCTCTCTGCTTGGCGGGGAGCCTGCTTCCCCCCCACCCTCTTCCTGCCTCTCTGCCTACTTGTGATCTCTGTCAAATAAATAAATAAAATCTTAAAAAAAAAAAAAGAAACTATAACATAGGTGTATTATGTCACAGACTCTCATTTTATACCATTGATAGGACTCAGGGGTATATATTGACAGTCAGAGGTTGGTTTCTTTAGATAGGTCTGTAAACCAGAATTATTCAAATCCTTAAGTGTATGTGTTTGGGAGTTGAGGAAGACAAAATACATTGACTGAGTGCCTACATGGGCAGTCGCTATGGTTTATCCATGTAATCTTATTTAATACTCACTATTAATTACTGAGATAGATATTTAACCTTTCTCTTTCAGATGAGAAAAATGACGCATAGAAAGTCAAAGTAATTTTCTGGAATTGGGGCTCACTTAGTTGTGAATCAAAAGCCCAAACACCTTTTCACTGCACCATGTTCTGAGCCTTTCACCATTTCATATACGTCCATTTTATTCTCTCTTTTAGAGAATTCAGACATACAGAGTTACCATTTTAAGGTGTAATACAACAAGCTAACTTAATTGAATTGGAGAGTGCCAAAAAGTGCAGTGGATTCTTGTGGGAGAAAATATGTCTAAACTCTACATTGGTGTTTTTTGATCTTAGAAGTAGCAGAGTATACCCTGAAAAGCAAGATCTAGAGTCAGACAGCCTTAGGGTAATATCCCTGTTCTGCCATTTACTTCTTAGCTTGCAAATTTAGGCAAAATACTTCATCCATTTGGCCTTCAGTTATATTCTTGCAACAAGAAAAATAAAACAAAGTTATATGAAGTAACAAGGACTGATGGTCAGAACACACAATGATTGGGCGGGCACAGGGCCCCTGATGATTAGAACCAGCTAAAGTCACCAGTAGAGGCTATTGGTATGTATAGAGGAACCACTTTTCTCACTTTGCCCATAGAATCTTTGCCTATTTCCCCCACTGGTGGCAGTGTGGAAAGTCAGAGGTGCGGTCAAGGTGGAGACATAACATTCTAGGACTGCAATCATTGCAGTCTAAAGAAATCAAGAGGAAACATGGTGGGAAGATTTGTCATTCTGCTTTTACACTATAGAGTTCCAAATGGTAAGTTTAACATAGCCCTAAAATGAACTATAATTTACATTTTCTTGTATATCCTGGGTGAGACTTGCTTTTGACATAGTGATGTGAGATAACTCTTAGTCAGCTGGACACAGGATGGAGAATCTTTACAGGTTCAAGTGAGGTATAGTGATTTATCAGTGAAGATTTAATAATGATAGAGAAAAGGAACATGCATATTTGTTTACTGCACTATCAGGGCAAGTCCAGATTCTTTATCCTCTGAGAGCCCCCCCAAGTTAACACATCAGCCACATTCTCCTGATCTAATCTTTCATGATTCTGTGAAAGAGTGCTGCTCCAGTCAGCTGGATCAGCTCACCAGGACAGCCCACTGGAATCAGGCTGGTCGCCAGGCCCTGGAATGAGTCTACTGGTGAGAGTTACAGAGCTCCTCAGAGCATCTGGTCAACCTAACACAAGGGATAGAGGACCAGGGAATGTGCTAAATGGGAGAACTGGAGCCAGAGTTCACCTGGGTCCTAAGTAGAGTTTGCAATACCCTGCTTGGGTGACAGTGCCAGCCCTGGTTGGTTCCAAGGCCTGGAAAAATTCTTAAAAATTGTCAAAGAAGGCATTCTCAAAGTACAGGACCCCTTTATCTTGTGGCCTGGTGTGGGAGCCTACATGCTGAGGTCTAAGGGCAGTAATACCTATATAATTGGTTTCTATGTCAGTCTTGGATATAAAAGGTAAAGTACTTAGCATTACCTATAAAGCAGTAAGAACTCAGTATATGTTGAATATCATTATCATCACATCAAATTGTCCTTTACTTAGGAAATGTTAATAGATACTCCAAGAATAAAAGAAGTGAGGTATCAAAACAAATGGCTTAAAGAACAATTCAGGTTTCAGGTTAATGATGATGGGTTGAATCTCTGTCGTTATTTCCATTCCTTCTCACTAAAACAAAAGTAAGGGATTTTTTTTTTAAACATAAACTTGTCAGACAAAGAGAATGGGTGAGAAATGAACAAAACCCAAATTTTAGAAGATATAAAGCAGATGAATGAGTCGTTAGTGACTTGGGAGACTTAAGAAAACTGAATTCTAAATCAAGAGTGAGGAAAGCTGAGAAGCCACTCAATTTTTGCTATACTTAGAAGGTGGAGGCAGCACTTCTGAAACTAGAAGTGAAGATGGAGCTGAAATCAAAGATTGGTTGAAAATTAGATTCTCAGACCTCCTCACTACTCCAGGCAGAAAAGTGACTGACTATTCAATAACCCAACCAAGCCACCACCACTCCTAACCAAAAGCTAGATTATTTCTGGGGCACTGGTCTTTGGATTACAGAACCAGAATTATCCACATTTAAAAAAAATAATAAATATGTAATAAATAAATAATTAAACAAAATTAAATTCTAAAAAAGTAAATTATATCAAATTAAAATAATAAATAAATAATAATTGCATGAAATAAATAAATAAACCCAATCCCCACTATTACCACTATTGCTACTTTTGGGTTTTAGTTTAGTTTTATTTTGTTTTTGTTTGTTCGTTTTTATTTTGTCGTGTTGTGTTGTGTTTTTTTTGGTTTTGTTTTTATTATTTTATTATTTATTTATTTATTTATTTATCTCATTCAATTCCCAGAACTCTTGACAACCAGGATTATAGCAGTCTAATCAGGATTTTGGAAGAATCTTTTCTGGAAGATTTGACCAGCCCAAGGGAGGTGCCCTAAAGATACTGACTACACCATCATCTTCTGGTTGTATCCTAATATCGATTCTCTCCTTCTTCATTAGTAATATAATTCTTAATTTGTCATATGGCTACACAAATATTGTAAAAGGCCAATTTCCTTTGCCATGAGATGTGGCCAATAGTTCTGGCCAATGTGATGTAAGTGGGTGTTCTATGTATAACTTACAGAGATAGGATATATATCTTTCCTTCCCTTTTTTCCATTTTCTTATTACTAGAATATAAACATGGTGCTGAGCCTTCTTTTTTTTTTAAGATTTTATTTGACAGAGATCACAAGCAGGCAGAGATACAGGCAGAGAGGGGGGGAAGCAGACTCCCTGCTGAGCAGAGAGCCCGATGCGGGCCTTGATCCCAGGACCCTGGGATCATGACCTGAGTCGAAGGCAGAGGCTTTAACCCCCTGAGCCACCCAGGCACCCCGGTGCTGAGCCTTCTTGTACCATGCAGTGTAACATCCACAAAATGATAAAGCAACAAGATAGAAGATTTCTTTGTCCTAGAAATACTGGGGTGCTATGCTAAGCCCAACCTGCATTTGATACAAATAAACTTTTGCTTGTTTAAACTACTCTTAAATTTTATGCTACATACAGCTGAATGTATATATTAAGCAATATAATAATGTAAGATGCTTCCTCAATGAAATGGCACAACCCAATAACCCTACAATGAAGCACAAGTTTGAAAAACTCTGCTCAAGCACATGGAGGTAACAAACAGCTTTACAGAGCTTCACTCTCAAAGTTAAGGGGTCAGTCAAAACTACCAGAAATTTGAGAGATCTTTGAACTATCATAAAAGACAGAGATAACAACCACAATAATAAAAACAATGAAAAGGAAATTTGGATAAAAAAGAAACCCTGCAAGAAAAAAAAATCCAAAATTTATCACTAACTCTTCAGATAGCTAAGATAAATATCTTGAGTTCATAAAGCAAGAGAAGAATACTTTAAAAATGGAACAGAAACAATTATAGACTTTGCGATTAAAAATATGATTACAGAAATAAAAAATTTGATGAAAGTTGGAAGATAAAATTGGAAAAAAAAAAAACTCCCAGAGCAAAAGGATAAAAGATGACAAACAAAAGAAAGATTTTTTTTTTAAAGGATCAATTCAAGAATTCAAACATCCAAGTTAATAGGAATTGCAGAGGGAAAGGAGAGAAAAAACATTAGGTATAAAATCCTCTAAAAAATAATTCAAGATTTTCCCCAAACTAAAGCCTGTAAGTTGAGAGATTGAAAGTGTTGTTGCATACTCAACACAATGAACAGAAAGCAGACCGGCATCAACCCATATCACTAATGAAAAAAAGGTAACAGAAAGAAGATTCAGGAATCAAGTCACCAGACTTCTCAACAACACTGGAAACTAGAAGGGATGAAAACTTGCCTTTAAAATTCTGATGGGAAATGATTTCCAATATAAAATTCTATACCAAGCCAGACTTAATAGTGTGAGAGTGGTCTACATATGAGAGAAGTAATATGTGAGAGTAGTCTACAATATTTTAAGTCATTCAAGAACTAAAAACTTATCTCCCATGGAACTCTTCTCAGGAAATGACAAAGGGATGCCTTTAACCAAGAAAAGAAACCAAGAGGGAGGAAGAAACAATTCCAGAAAATGAGAGAGAACAATGAAAAATTCAACTCAAGAGAAACGTGAAAGGACCTCTTGGGATGATGGTTGTCTTAGGTCAGGTTCCCAGAGCAGAGTTTGAAACAGGAATTCATGTGCCTGTGACTTATTGGGGGAGAGCTCTCAGGAGAAAGCCAGAGAGGGAAACAAGATAGGGCAGTGGAAGGAGACAAAGGAACATGTGAACTCGGTTGAAGAACAGCTCAGCCTCATCCCGTGGGGAGCTCAGCTGCATAAGTTGCACCTAAAGGCAAGGAGGCCAGGATTAACTTCAGGTAATTCATTGAAGAAGGGGCATCTGTGAGACACTGGCAGACACAGCAACTGCAGGATGGGCGCCGCAGCCCTGTAAGAGGAGGTGATCAGGGTACCAACAGTGACCACTACAATGGTGAAAAACTAAGTCACCAGTGTGAAACAGGCATTGAGGGCAAGATGTCCAGACTAGAGAAGAGCTGAAGGTTCTGGGAGACCTTCTTCAAGATGATAAAGCCGAGGGAAGGCTTAATGTGTTTGAACATATTGAGAAGAAGGTTAGATAACTGAGGGAGAGTTTGGGGATAAATTAGTCATAGGTACATAAAGAACTTTGCAAACACAAAACAGTAAACTAACTCCAGGGAAAACTAGAAGTTGTACAGGAGGAGGAATTAATCAAAGGTATTATATGGCTCAACAATGAATGGCATTTCACATGATGATAATAATGAATATATTGAACAATGATCGAACCGAAGTGTGACATAACTATCAGGGGGATGGGGCAGTGGAGTAAAAGAGACCTACTGGATTGTCCATTGGTGAACCCAGCAGTTTTCTCTGGTTACCTGGCAATTCTGGTTAACTGGGACCAATGCTTCCCTCCCGCTAGGATCTATCAAGACTGGTATGTGACCAAGATTGGTATGTGACCACCCTTATCTGCATAAAACCTACCGTCACATCCCCCCCCTGCCCCAGCCAGAGCCCCCAAAGAAAGAAAGCAGCTGGACAATGGAAGTGTCCCTCTCCGGAGTACATCCTTGGGTCTGGCTATGCTCACCCAAGCACGCCTCTTCATAGGATGCTAAGAGACTGGGATCTGTGATCCTGCTAGTCCTTTCCACCCGTGAGTCCTAGCCTGCACTGTCCGATGCCTAAGCCTTTTTTCTTAACATTTCCATTGTCAAAGTCAATAGATAACACCTAGAACCAACATATCAAAAAGCAGAGTACAAATAGTTGTTTAGGGCTATTTAGAGATATTGAGAGTGATACTAACAGAATCACTCGTGCCTCTGGGAGGTGGAAAATGTAAAGCTGGGGTGGCTTTTATTTGTTTACGAAAAATAAAAAGATTTTTATTTTCCATAACACACACTGTGGAACTGTGTGCATATATAACTTTCATAAAGATAAAAATATTTAAAAATGGTTAAACAAGTTGCTTTACTGCTGTACTTTTCAAATGTTCTGTAAGTGGAAATTTTCTAAGGGCAAAATAAGGTAAGCAGCATTCCCCAAACTTATTTAGCCCTAGAACTTTTATATTTATTTTTTTAATCACTTGTTAACATCTTCAAAGGCACAAATGCAGCCATTTGGTAACTACTGTCTTATGAAAAGAGCAAGAATTTATAGAAAGCAGAAAATCCTGAGGTCTCTAGGGAAGACATTTATTGAGCATTTACTGAGGGCCCATACTTATCCTGGGTTGGTGCTAGATGTCTTAACATGTTCTTGCTCCAGAATGGGATTCTGATCAGATGTGATCATGTAATTTTGATTCAGTCTCACGCTTCATTCATTCAGGAGAAGGTCACTGAATGCAGTGCCGGGGGAGAAATGTATAAGATGCATAGAGCCCCTGACTTCACCTCAGAGACTGTGCAGCCCTCAAGAAGAAAAGGAGAATGGATATATTTGGACCATCCATTTACTACCAATGATTGTGCATTTCATTTAATGGACCCATTTCTGTATGTTCAAAAGTGACTTCCACATTGGTTCTTCTGTTGCCACATGATGAGCTCCAAGGCTAGCTCACCCCAGGTGATTTAGAGCCAACCACTATTCCCTTAATTTGGGGGGCACACCCATTGCATCTTGTATCTAGGACTGTAATCTTCTCCTGCTTTAGGTCTCTGAAGCATAGAAACCCCTGCCACCTGGTAATGCCCTGAATTGATTCTGCCACCGAAGCTCACAAAGGTAACGCGTTTACACTGAACTCCTGAAACCTAATGAAAGACAAACTCAGAATACGCAACCTAAAATTCCTTTTGCTTTGTTACAGTTCATCCTATATATATATTTTTTTTACCTATAAAGTCATATGTGTTCATTTTAGAACACTTAAATTATAGCCAATGTCAATTCAAAAAAATCAACCATAGTCGCTCACCCAAAAATATCCACCCATCTTGGTGTATTTTTCTTGCAAGATTTTTTTAAAAAGCTTTTCCCATATATAGTCGCTTGTGGTGGTTTCTAGCAAATTAACAGAACAACGGCCCGGTGAAGCCACTGGTAAGGCAACCTGCAGGGACACACTGGGCTGCTTTTCCACGCCCTGACTCACAAGCCCGGGGATAATGCAGGTTCCGTGTGCCTCATCACTGCAGCGTCAGAGGCTCTGAACCACTTTGTCGCTCTGAGCATCTTCCTTTTGGATGTAGGTATTGGAGGGAAACAAATCACTAAAAAAGAGAGAGACAAGAAGATGTTAGTTTTGATTGCTAAAACACACAAAAGGCAAGGCAGAGAGAGCCTACATCAGCGGCGCGCTTTGCCGCAGGGAGAACGGCTCTCTCCCCAGCGCTAAGGGAGGTGCGGGGGCAGAGGCGCCAAGAACGCCAGCTGTCTGTCAAGTGGGGGAAGGGCGGGGAACTACACAGAGTCCTCGGCTAGGGGGCGCTAGGTGCCCTTCCTATGTTGCAGGAAAGGCACCCTGAGCAATTGAAAACAGCTATGCTGGGAAACACGCCTTTCCATAGAGTTCTTCCTTGGCTTTTCTCTTTTGTTTAATGGTCCTAGCATGCTTTTTATGGTATTGATTTGTCAAAATCTTATCATTCTTCTTGTTCAAACCACAGGCCAAATGGTGTTAATTTACTGTTCTTGGCTAAAATAACTCCTCAGATATATATATATATATATATATATATATATATATATATATATATATTTAAATAAGGTGATGAGGGTTCATTTTTTTACACTACACATTTAAAATTATTATAAATGTTTTATTTATGTATAAAACATATAGATAGATAGATAGATAGATAGATAGATATAGATATACCGTGAAAAGCCAGTGGTGGAATAAAATCACTCCTGGGGGAACTGCTTCACGGTTTTTTAAAAATCAGCATCGATTTTCATTTGAGTACTTACTGGACAAGTCATCACTTCTTAGCTCTGGTTATAATGTCATTTAGCTAAGTGTTAGCCCTCAAACTGCTTCACTTCCTATACTTCCTATATTCACTTCCTATACTTCCTATACTTCTATACTACACTTCCTTGGTAAGAAAGCCAAGATGGAGAAGGGCAAATGATTTTGGCTTGGTTACCATAGAGTTGGGAAGAGTACTTAGAAAAATCCCCCTTGGAGGTACAAAACAAATACTGCTTTGTAGTAAAATGTATTTATTTGGTCAGCCAATTAAGCTTTAAATTAAATGAAGCCTGTAGACCCAGCTAATACAACTGGATTACAATGCAGCAGTTTCAGTATGGACATCGATGCCATGCTTAACATATAAGAATGGCCTCCATCAAAATAGCGGAAAAGAGTTGAAGGATTAATTTTGCCTTTGTGGTCTACTTCCTGAATGCTTGGTCACTTTCCCTACATGAATTTGGCCCCATACATGGAGAAGATGCAATGATCCCATCTCCAAGCACAGCCAGAGACAAAAGGACAAACCCTGGTACAGTGCCTATGCTATTGCATGGACCAAGATCTTTTGGCAGAAGTGCTGTTCTTCCACAGCCCTGGTGAAGCAGCCATTTCCACAGGGACGCACAGGTTGCTGGTCAATGCCCACACCCCCTTTTCCACCAGCAGTGGGCTCAGCGTTCCTCCTCAGAGTTGCCAGATAAAATACAGTACATCCAAATATTGCATGGGACATGTGCTAAAAAAAAATTCATTCCTTATCTTAAACTCAAATTTAACTGAATGTCCTGTAGTTTTCTTTAGTACATCTGACACATTTATTGCTGTAGTAAGGAGAAGTTACTTCCTTCTTAGGATAGGAATCCTTCATTTTCTTCTCCACTGGGTTTTGGGAAGATAGGAAGGAATATAAGATTTTTTGCTTATGAGTCTGTGTTCTCCATGTGAACTTTCACTCATTTACAAGAATAAAAATATTTAGTCAGAATGGTCCAGAAATCTAAGAACTCAAAATAATTATCTTAGTCTAAAGTCCAAGGGTTATATATTCCCAGCATCTACTCCCATCCATGTAACTATTACTAAATAAATCAGCATAATGTCTCATGCAAATTGGGAATCAGGAAGGTTCTGTCTTTGCTTTGATTTTTTCTATGAGAAATAACTTCCCCATGCTTCTATTTTATCTCGAGGGATTTTAATTGGGAAGGTTCTACCATATTGGATAATAGTGTAGGAATTGATTTTATTTTTAAAATCTGACCATGACTGAGCACCTCAAAGATAGGTAATCTTTAAATAAACATGTAATACTATGTATATTGTAAATGCCCCCCCCCAATTTGTGTTACCTTTTTTAAGGGTCAGACATATTCACAAATGGAAAAGTTGGTTATTTATATTATCTGAACTGAGGAATACTTGGAAACCTCTTTTTTTTTTTTTTTTTTTTTTTTTTTAAATTTATTTATTTATTTGACAGACAGAGATCACAAGTAGGCAGAGAGGCAGGTAGAGTGAGGGGGGGGAAGCAGGCTTCCCACCGAGCAGAGAGCCCGATGTGGGGCTCGATCCCAGGACCCTGGGATCATGACCTGAGCTGAAGGCAGAGGCTTTAACCCACTGAGCCACCCAGGCGCCCCGGAAACCTCTTTTATGTTAAATTAGTTTATGTCTCTAGATGCTATAATATTTAAAAGAACCACAGGCAATGATCTTTTTAGCTGGTCTCTTTAAATCCCCAGAAAGGGATTATAAAGCACTCACACTTTAAAGTCAATGGCCGTAGAGGGGACTGGATTTCGGTCAGCATAAGCATTATGAATCTGAATTCAAGTCACTGGATTAGTGCAGAAAAACAATGAGGATATTATTAGTAGTAGAAAGTTAGGCTCATACCCAAGAAAAATGTCATTTGCTCTATAAAGTCACCATGGGTTCATCCCAACTCATATTCCTATTCTACTCCCAAGGTGTCTTGTTTTTAACTGAAGAGGTAGGGGGTTGATTTTATTTAAGCAACTGCTGTTCCTTCCTGTTCTTGGAGGATTCATTCACCACTGGTACGCTCAGGTCTAGCATAGACCACCAAACAGGCCCAATTCAGATAGCGTGGTAGAGTGCCGAAGGGCTTTTTTTGTTTACTACTAACTTGCTGTGTGACCTTAGGCAAATCACTTAACTTCTCTGGACCTCCATTTTATCAAAATAGGATGCCAGAGTGGCACTGAATGGACTGTCAGTCTTATCAAGAAAAGAAAAGAAAAACGTCATCAAGGTCTTATATTTTGTTCAGTAGAAAACCTCTATTGTCTCATCCATTATGGCTCAACTCCTCATGAGGCGTAGTCCTTGGGAAACTTATTTCCTCTCTCTTTGTCTCTATAAGCAGGAAAAAATAAAAACTACTGGATTATGATATTATGATAGTAAAATGAGGTCGCACATGTGAAGCACTTAGAACAGTCTTGAGACATAAATGGTTGATAAGTTTTAGCTATTATCACAGTTAGTAATAGCCATTAGTCCCTTCAAAATCATTTTGATTTTAAAGAAAACGTTAAGTTATATCAATATCCCTCATAAGTTCTTCTTGTAATTGGCATCTTTATGAAAATATGGTTATTTTTTGCTTCCTATTAATCATGTTCTACATAAACTTCTAAAAAAGTAAAAGTCCCTATCATCAACATCAAGTTCTCAGAATTCAGAGGGAATAAAGACATCCTTTTCACAAATATTGTATTTAACAAACCAGAAAAAAAAAAAAAAATCTTAATTCTTCCTCCCAAGCAATCCCCATATTGTGATACCTAACCATAAAACAGTCCTTAAGATACTGAACAAAATACAAAAGAAGATCACACACATCTCCAAAGAAAAGAATTTTGAAATAATTTCTGAAAGGCTAAGTTAAAAATTTTTACCTCTCTAAACTGACCTTTAATAAAAGCATGCATAACTTAATGGAGTAGACTGTAGCAATCTATGGTGCGAACAAGAATTTCAACCAAACTTTCCGTCCTTTAAGCTTTACAAAACCTACTGTCTGCAGAAGGACACTTTTTCCTCTCCTGTTACCACTCATCTCCATCTCTGCATTCCTGGTGCTGTTCCTGAATTTATCAGTTACTCAAGCAATTTCCATTAATGTGAGTTTCCCCAGAAGCATATTAAATCATTAAAGATTGATTTAATCACGAAATCATTTATGATACTAACTAAACCCATCCTGTGTTGTGATGCATTTTCATTTGTCTTATATGTATCTACCTTGATTGTTGCATTTGTATTACTTCATCTTCTCATTTTTTTTTTCCTTTTCTTTTTGGAATGTAGAAACTGTTAGCTCTGGAAGTGGTTAATGTGACGAAAAAACATATCCTATAGACAAAAATATCCACCTCAATCCAAAGTGATGGCATTAAGTGGAATCTAGTGTCTCATGGAAAACCTAATGCACACAAGATGTGGAGCGTGTCCCTCGGTCAGAACTTTTAAATACTAAGTAGCAGTGAATGGGAGAAATAAATCAAATGGGAAGATGGCTGGAATAATAAACAGGGAAGATGCTTCAGACTCACATCCTGGCAAAGCAATATGAAAAAGTTATCCCGGCTGTCAGGAGCTATTACTGAGTGAAAAACTTTTTTTTAGCCCTTCTCACTTAAAAAAAAAAAACAAACAAAAGGAAAAAAGGGGGAAAAAAGCGCTAGAGGAAAATAGCCTGCTTTCTTTGAGCCCCTCAGAAAAGTTGTCAGTTAAACACACTGCTATGTATCATCTGTTTAGTGACAGAAAAAATATATATTGAGATCAAAGATAATCAAGGTACACCTGGTTATTATTTGTAAAGACTTAACAGTAAGTTTTTAATGATTAATTTATCTGCCACATAACGCCTTAATAGATCATGTGTAACATCAAGGGAGGAATGCGGTTCTGCATTTCTAAAGCCTCTTTCTATGTCTCTGAATGATAATAGGCATGGAAGCCATCATTAGTCTTGTTAGATGATGGTTCCTTCAGGAATCTCCTATGTGTTACCTTTTAGAGGGAAGGTCAGGGAAGCCGCCCCCTGGGACTCCCCTGCAGGATACAACTAACACAAGCATAAACCGTATGGAAATGGCTAAATTATCTTCACTGAGACCTTGGCCTTTCACATTAATCAAGTCCTCCTGAACTAGTAAAACAGATAAGCACCCTGCTGGCCAAAGTGTTACTATCCTTATGCTTGTCATGACTGGCACTACAAATTTCACAATAAACAGGCAGTTATTTGTCTGACTTCTTTAAAAAACAAAATAAGCGTGCCGAGTGTGGCTGTTTTCCCTCCGTCCCTCCTCCAAAGGCCCCTTAGCCAGGAATCCAATCGCAGCTGCTCTCAGAACACATAGAGAAGGTAATTCTCATCTGACGAGCCCCAACAAAGCCAACGCAGGCCGCCTTGGCTGCTGGGTGGGAGGGGGCGGGCCCATTTATCCACCCTCACGTCTCAGCTTCCTCAGAGTGGAGCCTGTGTCAATGCCTCATCCTGACACCTAACTCTTGGGGGAATTATAAGTCATCAATACCAATGACTGTAAAACACTTTGTAAATAAAAATGGCTTAGAAGTTCCAATTAACAACAGAAAGTAACCCTCTGGGATGGACCAGGGAGAAATAACTAGAGCCATAAATAAGCAATGGTGGGTTTAGGCTTACCTCTTATTTCAATGCCATTCAAAATGGACCTCCTTCCCATCTTCAATCTGAAGACCCCACTATGATTTCTTCTCTTATCTACATTACAAAGTGTCACCACTTAGGAGAGAAAGGAACACAGGGTTGAGCATTTCCTCCTGTTTTCACACGAGTTCCCCCCACTCCCCACCACCTCCACATACATATTCTGATCTCCCCTCATGAGAAACTACCACGACAGCCTATAATTTAACTGAAGTAGCCAACTGCTTGGCCACTACGGATGTGCAGGAAAGGGGTTCGGAAGCAAGTAGGCCCAAGAAGTTGGTAAAGGGCACGCCTTTAGTGTACTGTCATGTGTGCCCCATCTAAACCTTTCATGAGCAGACACAGCGGTTAGAAGTGAGGCCCAGGAAGTGTCTGCCCAGCCTGTAGCATGTTTCAGGCTCTGTGCTGGTCACTTCCAGTGTATTTCACTTGCACCTGTAAAGAAACAGAGGCTTCAGTAGCTATTTGATATGACCAGAGTAAAATTAAATTCATAGCCATGCAATCCTTCCATCTCCCAGATGTTATTCCAAGTAGCGTCATCAATACAAACCCATTATGACTCAGAATCACCTTGCAAAGCAGGGACTATTATCATCTAAGTTTTTAAGATGGAGAAACCCATGCAGAGAGAGAGGGAATAACTTGCCCAAGGTTACGGCAAACTGACACTTGAACTCTAGGGTCCGTGCTTTTAACCACTTCTCTGAGCTAGGACAAGAGCCCAAGCTCCCTGCTCCACAGCTACCAACTAGGGTCCCTGCTGGATTACAGAAAATTAAAAATACGCAGATAAGACAGGGAGGCATCTTCAGGTGCTCACATGCCTGGGCAGTGACAGATAGGCAAACACTATCGGGTGACAGGAATCATAGGAATGTGCAGAATAGTTGGGAAATGTAAATAAGGGAGACTTTAATTCAGACTGGGGTCTTGAAAGAAGTCTTTTTTTTTTTTTTTTTTTAAAGATAGAGTTTTGGTTTCCATTTCCTTAGAAAATCTTGTTATATGTCCCCTTGTTTTTCTGTTCTGTGTCTCCCTGTTTTACTGCAAACATTCTTGTAATCTCTGGCATAAGTGTGCCCAACATGTCCACAAGGAGTCATTATTAAAGTCAAATCAAATCAAATTAACCCCACCCTTAGTAGCAACCTGTTAAGGCGACGGCAAGATCAGGGCTCACAGCAGGAGAACGTGGGTTTCCAGAGCTTGACCAGACACCAGGGTCTACTCCGAGAAATTCAGGGCTGCTGCTGATGTGGCATAGCCATCAGGCATCTCTAGAGCAGCCTTGGCTGGCTGGTGGGCTTGGCTGGTGCTCTGATCTCTCTAGCTATCCTAAAGGCAGAGGCACTGACTCTCCTGCCCTGAGGGACTGTGAAAGGAGGGCAGTGCATGCTTCTCCCTGCACAGATGGTCTCTAAAGTGAACGTCACCTCCAACCTGTGAGTAGGTGCACTTACAAGGAGAGCCATGCCTCCATGCCCAGGGTGGTGGAGGGGTGTTTGGGAAGATGAGTTGGGGAGAGGAGGACTGGAGGTTGGCAGACCCAGCCAGGGGGCTCAGCTTCTGCTTGGTCCTTGATTTCCCTCTGCTGAGGGATTTGTCCCCAGCAAGAATGGACCTCCCTCTACCCCTCCACCCCTGCAACACTGCCGTGGGGTCTGTACAGGACCTGCCCTGCTACATACCTAACAAGAACACACAGAAGCCTGTTAAACACACCGCTCTTTACTGACTATATGTCTTGTGCCTTTTATTTTTTATTTTTTTATTTGACAGAGAGAGAACACAAACGGGGAGTGGTAGGCAGAGGGAGGGGGAGAAGCAGGCTTCCCGCTGAGCAGAGAACCGGATGCAGGGCTGGATCCCAGGACTCTGGGATGTCCTGGAATCATGACCAGAGCTGAAGGCAGATACTTAACTGAAGGCAGATACTTAACTACTCAGGTGTCCCATGTTTTGTACCTTTTAAAAGGTATGGCACAAGCTTGCAATCAAAAAACAATGACACGGGGCGCCTGGGTGGCTCAATGGGTTAATGCCTCTGCTTTCGGCTCGGGTCATGATCCCGGGGTCCTGGGATCGAGCCCTGCATCGGGCTCTCTGCTCCGCGGAGAGCCTGCTTCCTCCTCTCTCTCCCTGCCTGCCTCTCTTGCCTACTTGGGATCTCTGTCTGTCAAATAAATAAATAAATAAAAAACCTTTGGGAAAAAAAAAAAAAAACAATGACACTATAGATGAGTGACACAGAAACATATTTGCTGTGTATCACCGAATGAAAAAAAATAGGTTATAAAATAGTTTGTACCAAATCCAATTTGATACATAGTCATATGCAAATAAAAATACGGGAGAAATATACATCAAGAAATTTATAGGGATGAAGGGTAATGTTTTTCTCCCTTTTAACTTACTTGTAATTTCTATAATGAATGTGTTATTTAATTTCTTTTAAGAGCTATTTTATATTTTCCTCAGAAAGTGGGAGATCACAGAGTAGGTGGTACAGGTAAAGGTTATTGTCAGTCTTAGTGGTTTTTTAAAGTGCTGATTAGATTGAACTATTTCAGGTTGAGGAACAAGACATTAACATCAGGGAGAGAAACAAGTTCATGAGCTGGATTTGCCAGCTCTCTCCTGATGGTCAAAATCACATGTGAAGTGATCATTGTCATTCAGCATATCCCCAGAATTCAGATTTTATAACTTCCCTGCCACTTACAAAATCAAAATCAGAGTATCCTAAAGTAGATCTAAAGGGACATTGATAGATTTTAGAAGAAGAAAAACCAGAAAATTGAGTGGCCACGTTAATTTGGGAATGCTGAGCTCAATAAGCACTAACTAGGCTTCTTACCGCAAGGCTTCTCAGAGCTTTCGTTATGCTAATGTGCAGTTTAAATTTCCTGAAAACTGTTGGAGTCTATGAAACATTTCCAAATCTCATATTTACCCATGATATCTTTTTTTTTTTTTTTTAACCAAAGCATCACATAGGGCTCGAGACCGTACAATACACTAAGGACAGTATTGTTTTGAATAGTATTCTAGAAACACCTATAAACACATGTACTGTTCCCCCCAGGAGAATTAAAGAATGACTTGGCAAATACAATCCATTATTTTCACCCAAACATTCTCTAATTTCAAGAACTGTGACATTGGTGAGGATATGAAATCAATTCTGCCATGTTGCCCCATCAGAAGCACCAAAGAGTTCTCATACCAGTGAAAAAGCATCTGAACTTCAACCAAAATCTGTGAAATCACTTTCAAGTAAACGGGACCAGTCCGTACACAAAATAAAATGTACACCTGTCACTGCCATTCATTTCCATAATCACAGTTTATAAATTTACATGCCATGAAAAGCTTTATTCATGTTCATATGGTGTGAAAATTGCAGGAAAGACTTCAAATTAATTACCTTTCTTGAAACAAAGCAATTTAATTTTATTGCAGGGAAAAAGGGGATTTGTTCATGAGCCATAAGACTTCTGGAAATATTGTCACGAAATAAGACCTAGGAAGAGTGGCTTGTGCTCTAACATGTCCTTAAGATGCATAAGCAAATTCATGGCTGCAGCTACAATCCATAGGCTTCCAGCCTTGGATCAGGTCTCTCCAGGTTAGCCTTTGGAAGATCTCAAAGGTAGACTTGATGCAATAACGTGATCCTTTCTCAGAGTTTACACAGAAGTTTCCCCCACAATCTACATAAGTGAGTTTTAGAACCAGAAGTTGAACAGCTGAGATAGTTCATTCCTAGTTTGCCTCACAACCTCCAAAGACACCAGTTGAATACATCTCAGAATCCATTTGGGTAGGGGTGGGAGGGACTCCAGGGACCCAGTCTTTTTTTTTTTTTTCTTGGAAGTATCCTTTTATTTCACACTGAAATAAGCTGATTAGTATGTAGAAAAGCAACAGTCTCTTGATTTCCACAAATGTGTTTTGATTTTTTATTCTGGGCCTCAAGTTCCTTCCTGCATACATTTAACCGCAGCCCACTCCAACACTGGTACATTTACCCGGGTCGAGGGGTTGTGGGGGTGTACTTCTCCTTGGAATCTTGCTTACATTTGCATGTGAAAAGAAAGAAATGCTTTTGAGTAATTAGTCATATGAAATTCTGCACCATGAGGAAAAAATTTGCTTTTGGATATTTATGGGGAGAAAAATCCATATGGACAATGAATACAGTATTGACATGTTGGGGGGAAGGGTTGGGGGCACAGCACATTATATTGAATTTCCTCCAAACAATGGTAAAAGTAATATTGCTACTTTCTCATAAATAATAGCTAACTGTGGAAAATAGCACAAAGCTAGGGTTTTTTTTTTCCCCACAAGTTAAATTTCTTTTATTCATTCCATGATTTTAAAAAGCCCTTTCTTTTTGACCTGATATTTTCATGCCATATTGAAGAAACTCATGATCAATATGTATTGATTTGATCACTAATTGCATTAATTTTGCTTTAGAAATTAGAAAGGCTCTAATGAGAATGTGAAGTCACTTCAAGATAGTGCATTATGGGCAGGCTAATTTAGCTGGACTCTGTGCATCCGATTATTTCATTATGAACCACCAATTACCATACAAACGGATGAGATAAATAGCTTTTTTCTGAGCAGATTTACATTTTTGAATTCATCTATAAATTTCAAGAGCTTAAGTTAATTTATATCCCACGACCATATTTAATATCCAAATAGTTCAGTCATGAATGCATTATCTGCATAAACCCTTACTCCAACCTTTCATATTATGTTTTAAACAACACTGGAAACATTTTTTAAAAAATATTTGCTCCTACTGCATTTGATCTCTTAAAGAAAAATATGAAATGAATATTTTTGTTAAAATCTTCCATACCATCACTTAGCAATTGGTACAATAAAACCAAGAAAGCAAGATGTATAAATGTTGTTCAAGATTTATAAAATCATAAGAATATGAAAGTCAAGCTGATTTTGAAATTGAGTGCTGATGCTAAAATAACATCCCAAGAAACAAGAGGCCAAGAGGCTTTTAAATTTTGTGAGTGTATTTCTGCTGCTCTTAGAAACCTACCTGTTCAGTTGAATCAAATAAAAAGACTCCAGAAGGAGAGTTCTCCTCAGTAAAATTCCACCTAATTTGAGCTTGAGTGGAGTGGTGTTGTGGTATATGGGAGAAATGTAGCCAGAGGCAAGAGGGGAGAAAAAAATTGAAATGGCTCGAATTCTGGGGTATCTTGAAGAAAATCAATGCATCAAAATGAAATCCATGAAACATTTCAGAAATAAATATTCAAAAGCTCATTCTATCCTTAGAATTTATGTTTATCCACATTAAAGGAAATGAACCTGCTAACACTAATGGGTACCCCATAGGGCCCTGTGAAGTTCCGAAGTGGTAATGATAATGAAGACGCTGTCTACTTTCCTGCTATTTAGTATTTAGTGATAAAGTCATAGGCACACAGCTTGGGCACCTAATTTCAACAGTTACAATTATTGTACATTTATGAAACTTTGGAAAGCAGTCCAGGGTTAAATTTAGTCCCTCATTCATTATCTTGTTTGCTGACATTATAAGTTGATATAAAAAATATCAGTGAATTGTGAATTTACAACATAATCTAGGATAAAGTATATTTCATAAGCAGAGACCTTATGAGAGGATATCAGAGTTGAAGAGCTCACTCAAAATCAGCTAGCTCTTTGGCACTCAGTATATGGTCTTGGATCAACACCTGGGAGCCTAGGTGGACCTTCCGTCTTCATTATTGACTTACTGAGTCCAAATCGGAATGAATATAATACCCAGAAGATTCACGTGCACGTTAAAATTTGAGAACACTGGTCTAGCCTTCATTATCTATTTACAGACATGGCAACTAAGGCAAAGAAAGCTCAAGAATCGTGCCAGGTGACAAAAATGAACTCTCTCAGGTCTCTAAGGCTGAACGCTACAGAGGTTTAAAATATGATGTTAAATAGATCCCAGTAACGGATTAGGTCTGTAACAGTCACAGTTAACTTTTTTGGTGGTTGGGTATTAGCTGAACTACCAGGCAGCTTTGAGAAGGACTTGCCATAGCTATAAAAAGCATGTTTGAGAATACGCCGATGCACTCCGGCATGATCACGCGGCATTTCTGCTCCTCAGGATCATTTCATCAGTCAAGTCCGTGAGCAGCTTCCAGTATCCCCCAACTCCAACCCACTCTCTCCACAGATAATTTGAAGGAAGGGAGAACAGTTGCATCCTCAATTTACCTATTAACAGAACAAAGCGTGAAAGTCCAATGTGACGTATTTGTCAATATGTCACCACATAGAAATGAAAACAGAAAGCAAAGTAATAAATGGAGGAATTTTTAGTGTGGCTACCTACAGCTGAGTATGTGTAAGGCAAGTAAACAGTAGCCCAGTATAGACACAGCTGAGGGCACTTAATTAGTGACAATTACAACATTGTTCTAAGCTGCCTGCAGCCTTGCTCTTTCCCTTTAGATAAACTCTTTTAAGTAAATACAATGTCAAGAAAATGGACAAGCCCTTTGACTTGCCAGAGAACCATGAAAGTGGCATATTCTTTTATCAACGGAAACGTGCTTTTTTCAACTGGGCTTGTTAAGGGCAATTAGACCTCACATTTACTGGAATTCATACACCCCACAGTCCACACATTATTTATACTAGTTACTTAGTGTTAAATGTGCAGCAAATAGTCTTTCCTTAAAAAAAATTATGCTAATAATTATCACATCCCAGATCTTACAATCAGAGCCTTTTAGAGAATAAATGCCTATAAATATGATTTGAGAAATAGTTTTCTGACCCACTGACATCTAATAATTATAAGGGAATAAACAGTCTGATGCTTTGCTAATTATCCTATGAAGTGAGAATGGTGTCCAGGAAATGTTTTCACTGGAGCATGGTTTTTACTAGCCCACCCTAACACATGCTGAACTAAGATCTCACTCACATGGATATGATCTCATGTAGAAGTTCTATCAGATTATATATGCATTTATTTTTTTTTAAGATCTTTATTTATTTATTAGAGAGAGCACGAGTGAGAGAGATCACAGAGGGAGACGGAGAGGGAGAGGGAGAAGCAGACTTGCTGCTGAGTAGGGAGCCTAGTGTGGGGCTCAATCCCAGAACCCTGAGATGATGATCTGAGCTGAAGGAAGATGCTTAACCGACTGAGCCACCCAGACACTGCTATATGCATTTATTTTATTTTTTTAAATTTTTTAAAAATTTATTTATTTGTTAGAGAGAGAGCGAGCGAGCACAGGCAGACAGAGTGGTAGGCAGAGGCAGAGGGAGAAGCAGGCTCCCCGCAGAGCAAGGAGCCCGATGTGGGACTCGATCCCAGGACGCCGGGATCATGACCCGAGCCGAAGGCAGCCGCTCAACCAACTGAGCCACCCAGGCGTCCCTATATGCATTTAGTTTTGAGGCAGTATTTGTCTCTGATATGAAAAAAGGCATGTTAAAAAGAATATTAACAGGCAATTAAAGTTGTGGGCAGGAAAGAGTGTCTGAATAATTTGGAAATAGGGCAGTCAGATTTCACAGGTTTTACAAAAAAGAACTTCAAACATTTGTCAAAGGAGATACATATCATATATATGTCACATAAAATCCATTAGCATAATTTTAAACACAAAATAATGATAAATATGTCCTTTTAATTAAATCTGACAGAGAAAGAAAACACCAAACTCATAGCTAATTATCTTTAAAAACTACTTTTGAAAACTGTACTTTTTCTATTCTCCCAACTCTGAAGGTTTAAAGCAGTAGAAAGACTGTTCTCAAGAAACTGAGAAAGAAGCCACAGCAATTTTCTTTTTTTTAACTTTGCAGTTTGGATTTACTGCTTCACAGTAGCCAAAAATAAATGTTAACGTTTGCAATTTCATGCCATCCCGACAATTCTGTCTCTCAAAGACAAAGGCATATGTGTGGTTGCCGTTCTTGTATTGGGATTGGCATTGGGGTTAGCATGGGGAGATTCATTTGTTCTGTTCCATTTACCTGCCCTCCCTGGGTTCTTTTGAGACCAACAGCACGGGAGGGGCTTTCCTACTGGTCCCTCTGCAAGGTATTCCAGCCAACTCCAGGAATCAGTTTCAATCAATTCACCAACATTCAACAATTCCTTATTTTGCCTTTAGCAAGACACTTTATGTTTAGTGATATGGATTTTTCGATGAAAAAAATGCCTCCTTATCTGTTAAAGCACTTATCTGTCCCTGGATTTCTTCAGTGTCCTTAAAAACTCCATACTGCCTTGCGTTCACCAGGGTTCATGAAGAGTGAACTGAATGGAGAGTTTAGAGGAGCCGACTTCTGTGTTGTGGACACATGTTCACTCTTCCCCACACTAGCCCTCTGTCAGTGTGTCTCTGCTCCCCTCCCCTTCCTCCTCAGCTGCCCTTTGAAACACCTCTCAAATGTCTTCATCCAGGAGAAGGCTGCCTAGACCAGCCTCCGGTAGGGTTTTGGACTGCCGGCTCTAAGCTCCGTGGTGCCTTTTGTACACATCTAACTAAGCCCTTAGAATACTGGATTTTAATTCTAATGATTGACTCATTAGAGTTGAAGTGCCTCTACCATCTCTGTATCTGCAGCACTTGACAACAAGATATTTTAATTAAATGAGTGAAAATGCTGTAAAAGTCCTTTCAGAAGCATTCCAGATGTTTGGATCCTTATACATCCGAAGATATCCATACTCTAATGGCTCATATGGTCCTTGATTGTTCTGTTTTGGAAAAGGGGGCTCAAAATAGTTTCAGGTTAGTAGAATGAGACCCCATTTTCCTGTTACCACTGCCCCATAGGGCCACATCACTCCATAAGACAATAATCAAAGATGATGTCAATGGGTTGGGGTGCAGTGCTTAGCTGGGTAACTTTAAGCAAGTAATTTAATCTCTTTAAACCTCGTTTTTTTTTTCTCCTCTGTGAAATGGAGATAAATCGCTGGGACCTACTTGATTCTACTACACAAAATAAGCGAGAAAGTGTGTGTAAAGCACAGTCCATAACTTATTATAAATGCTTACCAAATGTACCTATTAATAATAATAATGTTATTGATTAAATGTAATCCATAGATTCTGGTATGCTTTAGAAAAGTCTCAAATGAATACGTTTATAAATTCTTTCCTTCAACACATGTTGATTCAGAACCTAGTAAATAACTGTAGTTTTTCAACCATCTCTTCTGGGAGACTAGTACATCCTAGGTGGGATAAGGAATAAGACATTGTATCAGACCTTGGTGAGTTTACAATTGAGACATTCCATAAGAAAAGTAGATAAATAACTGTCATACAAGGAAAAAGGCAAACACACTATGTGACTGACTTACAAGACCAACCTCATGACTCCTGTGGACAGCAGCGCTCACAGGAAACGAGGACCAGGCATCTTCTACTCCTCCCCCGCTACTCACCTGCGGGAGGGAGGAAGGTGGTGGGAGCTCCTCCAGCCCTCTGCCTCCTGCAGAGATAAGCAGAACCACAAACACTGTGCAAAGACCCTGACTGATGTCGGTCTTGTATTTGGTGACTTTTCCAGGAAATGTGATGTGCGTTAAATGGATCTACTTTTATTTTTGGTCAAAACCATTGAATGTGAGGGAGTAGGAAATGTTTGACCTATTAAAACAATAAGTACACAAGTTAATTTCTTCCCGAACTATGTCCAAGCTTCTTTTATTGAACTTGGCACAGGACCTCAGGTCACACCAGGCACACATAAGACTTGAAAATAAATACTTTGCTGGTGGTGATGACTTCCTTCCGGTCTCACAGAGGAAAGACCTTAAAACCCAAGAACGTCCTTAAGACTTTATTTTTACGGAACTACATTTTAAAAATCTAATTAGAGGGGTCATTAAATGAGTTCAGAGAATAACTGAAATGACTTTCAGTTAGAATTTTATTGCCCTACTAATACACTAAAAAACGAACATTAAGATAAGCCCCCCCCAACTCACACACCAGTTATTACTCTGAAATGAGGATCAGATCACAAGAAAGAGGTGCTCAGATAGAGCTACATTATTTTGTTAACAACACAACCTCACTGTCCATGAAGTTTTCTTATTTATGATGAGCAGTGAGTGCACTTCTACAAGCCCTGATTCTGCCCGAAGTTTCTGGAGCCCTGAGGTTCCACATGATTCCACAGCTCTGTCAGGAGCAGGGCAGAGAACGATTTTTTCCCTCGTCTGGTTGTCTGCCTACAGGCACACTACTTGCTCGACTTTCCTTCTCCTCTGGCATAAACCATGGTAAAACGACATCTGGCAGGTTGCTCTTGACCTCTTCCGCCAGAACAATGTAAGAGTTGTGGTTTTCCACATTCCTCATAACCAGCAGAGGGAGCGAAAGTGCACAGCAATTCAACTTCAACGAAATAAAGAATATCTTTCAATTCTATTGCATCAGTATAAAATCTGTTGATGTGTCTGGATGAAGAAACGTGATGTGTGTAGTATACTCCCTTGCTTGCTGTCCGTTTGTGTTTCTGTGTGGGAGGTCATTAAAAAGCCACAGGGGGAAAGAGAGAAAATCCACCTGCCCACAGTTTCTGGCGTACAAAAATGAAGGAGGAGCCAAAGAACCCTGCGGTGGCGGGGAAGCAGAGGAGGGGTATCCATGTCCTGCTTGGGAACAGAACTCACATCTCTTAACTGCACCCCTAGTTTATTATTTCACTCATCCCCATGAAGGCAGATTTAGGGATAATTGATAAGCTTTCAAGCAGAAGAAAACCAGATGAACCAGCCGTGATGTCTGCTGCCCTCCTCCCTAATTTTTCCCTCCAGCTAAGTGGCTCCCCGAGCCCGCCTCAGGCCAGCTGCTGTTTTCCATGAGAGAACATGTTCCTCCAGCTCAGGGTGAAAGCTATAGCCTTTTAAGTAGTCTATACCACCTAAGCATCACCCTTATGTCTTCTTCTATGTCTCTGCTCCTCCTTCTCCAACCCTACTGGCCCCTCAGTGCCTTTCCTCCCACAGGTCAAGTCTGTTACCTTCACAAGGTCTTTGCACCTGCTGTTCCTTCTACCTAGAACACTGCTCCCCAAGACATCTGCACGACACACTCTGTCTCCTTCCATTCTTCTCACACTTGTCCACTCCTTTGACCTTATTTTATTAAGCATCATCCCCTTTCCACTTTCCCTCCTGCTTTATTTTCCACATCTGACATGCTACATTATACGTCTTACTATCCGCTTGTTTGCTATCCTTGTAAGTACAGGGATTTCCCCTGTCATTTTGTTCACTGCTGTTGAATGCAGGAATAAATGAGTGAATGAATGAATACAAGAGTAAATGAGCCTTAAATTTAATTACAAATGCAGTATTCAAAGGAAAGGGAAGAAATGCAAATTTACGCCAATGAAAGTGACATAATGTGCACATTACGGTGCTTTCAGCCTCACCTAAAAATAATTTGCTTCAGTCAGTAGCTCCAAGGTTGCTATATTGATTGAAGTTCTTACTGTTTGACTCTGAGAGCAAGCATCTCCATAACTTTGTCATATTGCCACAAATATCACTTCCTTTGTAAGATAATGTTCCAGTCACCTCCTTCTACCATAATGTCTAATTACCTCTCTTGGGGTCTCACATTCCTTTGTGAAAAGCTAACATTAGCTGATATATAACATCATAGTCTTTGCATGTTTGGTATGTGTGACCAAATGCCCTTTAATATGTTCCATACTAATATTATATGAATATTAGTGAATAGTATAAATTTCTATGGGACCTCTTAAGTAAATATGTATTTAGTTGGTTATGTTTTATGCATATTTTGAATTTGTTTGCATTACCCAACTTCACATGTATTATTTACCTGGTGGGAATATTTAGCTTTCTGTGACTCTATTTTATCCTATGGATAAATTCACATATGTTTTACAATATGCATAACATTTCCACTAAATCATCCTGATGTCTGATATATTTATCACTTTTTATGAGGCGCTTATCTACAGCTAGGCATTTACTTAATCACTCATTCTTTGTTTGTTTGCTTTTTGACTTTCCTCACTGAAGACAAGTATCTGTTGGCGGTGGGGGGATTGGGGGGGAAAAAGATGTGTGAGAGTCTCCAGGAAAGCAAGCTCTACAAAGAAACTCATTGCAGATTTTTCCTGAAGAAAAATTAATGTGTTAAAAATAAGTAAAGCATAATTAATTTCTCAAAAATTATCTGTTTCCTTCCTAGCGTATAAAAAGAAAACTCTCTCAGATAGTGGTCATAGTGAAATCTAAGTGCATTATCTTCATTATTTTATTCTGAATTTTAATTGAAGCAATTAGAACTGTTAAGTGTTAAATTGCTTTCCATTTCACATTTAAAAATCTGGTCATTTATTTTTAAAATTAAGTCTGAAGGACTAAAATTGGGAATAATTTAGAAGCTAAAGGGGGTGATGAATAATTTGGTTATATCTTCCTGTTCAATCAGCATCTCGTGGGAGTTTAGGAATAATTCTATTTATTTATCTTTCTTATATGAGGCCAACATAGTTGACCTACCGCAAGCCATTACATCCAACTAGTTTGCTGATTTGTTTGCAGACTATTTGATTATGTTCTTATTTTTTTTCATTAAAATTTTTATGAAAGCTAAGTGGCAATTTCAGGTTGGAGAAATAAAGCAGTGAAAATCACTATCATATATCCATCATTTAAACAGAGTACTTGAGATGTCATGTCCTAGTATCATAGCTTAGTATGTCAGTGTTTCCAACTCGTGTACAAATCTTTTAATAGGCACTTTGGACAGGACTTTCTCTACTATGTTTAACCTAAAGGAATACACACGATTGCTGTTAAAATTACAGAACATTTTTATATCTGTTTAAAATCCAAAGAAATTTATTTTTATTGATTCTCTGTCTCAGAAGACAGATATTTAGGATGTTTTAAATTTTATTTTGAAATGACGGTAGCTCATAAGAAGTTGCCAAACAAAATAAAGAGGTCGTGTGTATATTTTATCCAATTTCTCCCACGGAAAAATCTATAATTGTAGTACTTTGGTGGATTTTTAAAGTGAAGAGATTTTTGATAGGCCTGTGCTTTAGGAGACGGGACAGTTATAAAGTCATAAAATCAAGCCTTACTGCTGGTCTCGGAGACTCAGAAACCAAATGCCGTGATTCTTTGGGTAACCTGAAGATTTCAGCTGCAATGCTCTGTATTTCCATCTGGTTTACCTAAATGAGTTCAGCCCATAATTTGATACCTTGGCAAAAGAGAAAGGCAGGAAGAAACTAATAGTGGTGATTTTTTCTCCCAGCATCTTTTCACCTTACCAAAAACAGTATTCTGGGAGAGATGATAATGAGACCTGTGGTTTCTGAGGCTTATCAAGGACAGTAATTTGTGAGTTTCTAGGTTCTTGTTTTCACGGTCCTTTAGAATGATCATAAGCATGAGGACCAAGTCTGTCACAGATCTGCCTGTCATGTAATTATTCTTCTGAATTTTATAGTCTAGTATGTATGAAGTTATTTCTCTAGTAAAGGCTGTAGACTTCTTTTAAAATCTACTCTCATTTTTCTTGAATAGAACAGATATTAGATAATAGAATTATTATTATAATAGATGTCAGATAATAAAATAGTTATTCTATTGAAAAGATGGGTTCTACCTTGTCTGATGAACTGCTGAGGAAAAGTGAGTTGATTCAAAAGTAACCTTGTTGGCCTCTTTAATTTTTTCTCTTTGGTTTTGAATCCAAGAACCTTTAATCTTCCTGTCTTGGAATGAATTTGGTCTCTTGTCTCATTCTGTATATAATCCCCTGGGTAGCTCACTCCTGGCTTCAGCATCAGACATGACACCAAAACCCTGTGGCTGCAGCAGTTCAAAGCAAGGTAAGCTCGAGGAAATACAAATTAAATCACATTCAGTATATATCCATGAGTATGGCTAAAAATGGAAAACAACAACAACAACAAAACAACAGAAAATGCCAAATATTGGTGAAGAGGAACTGAAGCTCTCATGCATTGCTGGTGTGAGTGTAAGTACTTTTAACCACTCTGGAAACTGGCTTATCGACTAAATCTGAACATATGTACACCCTATGACCCAGAAATCCTGCTCCCAGCTCTATCTCCAACAGGAATGCATGTGTGTATGTGCATACTTTCATCAAAAGAGATGTATTAAAATGTTTATACCAGACTATTCAGAATAGTTCCCACCCCCTTCTTCAAGAAAGGAAACTACTCAATTGCCTGTCAGCGGCAGAATGAACGGGTTGTGCTGTGTTCATCAACGGAAGACCGCACAGCAGCAAGATGAACCAACATAACACATGACAAATGTGGACGAATCCCATAAACGTGGGAGAGCACGAAAGAAGCCAGACACCAATAAAACAGCTTGCGTAATTCCATTTACATAAAGTGTAAAACCAAGCAAACCAGGAGAGTAGTTCTCCTTGGTGGGGAGGGTTAGCGACAGGTAGGGGCCCCAAGGAGAGCTTCTGGGGTACTGGTCATGTTCTGTTTCCAGATCTGGTACACAGCGGTGCTCAGTTTATAAAAGTTCATGCTGTTATGTGCTTGGAACTTGTGAACTTTCTCTGAGACTATTACCCTTGAATAAAAGGTTGAAAACACAACAACAACAACAACAACAACAAGGTATAGGCTCGTGCTGGCTTTCCCTGATTTCCAGCTCTCCTAGAAATCAGAGAAAGCCAGCACCAGACTATTAGACTATAGACTATCAGACTATCAGACTGGAGATTCTAGTCTTCTCCAGCTTCCTTTTTTACTCGGAGCAAGTGCAGCTCAGGGCTTGTTCTCTCTTTCCAGGTGGTACTTCCCAGCTCACCATGGCCACCTCCTGGCCCAGGAAGAGGGCAGTGTCATCAAGAAAGCAATCTGGAAAGGAGAGCTATGACCAAGCGTGAAGGAGACCCCAGCCCTCCAAAGAGTGATGTGGACCTGACAAAGGGAAGAGAAAAGTCTTTCTGTGTGTAGGTTTAAATTATGATTCGTGAGAATCTGCTTCAAAATGAAATTTCCCCTGTAAAAGTTCAAAGGATAAAAAGAATCTTTACTAAAAAAAATCATTTACAGTCTCCTTAAAATATGTCAACTCCTTAGCCATTTCAGCAATACCATCTTCCTTCTCATTTCCTCCTTCTCTTTTTAAAAATTGTTATTTTTAGAAGCAATTTTTCTCCATGTTTTTTCAGGCAGACAGTTTTAATTAGTCTCCCCTTTTCCTCTGAAAGCAGGGACTACAGATAGGACAGGAAACTACTTTGCCCTTGTGATGCCAAGTAGTGTGGTTTGTAAAGAATTATGCAGTATCATTAGCCTGGGAGAGGTCCCCTTCCTTCTAATTTTGTACCAGTTCCATATTGTTTCTCTGTGACATTGGCCCCAACAGGAACTTAGAACACATGATCATTCAATACTTGTTTACTGTATGTCTCCCTGGTGCCAGGCACCACTATAGGAACTGAGGACATAGTGATAACAGAATAGATAATTAAACAGAGCTTACACTGTAGCTGAGAACAGTCAATAAGGAAGCAAGATGCTCTCTGAAAGAAATTGGGATCACGAAGAAAATAAATCAGAGCCATACCAAAGAGCACATGGAGGCAGGGGACCAGAGACTCCTTTAGATGGATGCAGAGGAAAGGCCTCCCCAAGCAGGTAATGTCTGAGTTGAGTCCTACTTGACAAGCTACAATGGCCATGAGAAGATTGTATCTGAGACAGCATCAGACATAGGCTGCAAAGAACATCAATGGTCTACCTTCTTCAGACCAGCTATATATGTAAATGTATATGGAAATCATGAATCAAGTGTATATGTATGTGTGTGTGTGTGTGTGTGTGTGTGTGTGTGTGTGTGTGTGTGTGTGATTGAAAAATACTTCTGAGAGGCCAACATTTAGGATGGTAAGTTAAATTTAAGGAAAATACAGGGATGAATAAAATATGAGATTGCAGCAGAATTAAAATAACCTTAGGTGATTAACACTATTCCTATATTAAATGAAGAAAAAATATTCCCATTTATAACTATTAGGTACATATACATAAATATGTAGAAAGCTTTAAGCTATCCTTGATCTATTAACTAAGGGAAATTCTTTTTTTCTTTTTAATTGACTCTATCGTCCACGCTGTACTTTTCATCTCTATGACTTACTTACTTTATAACTGGAAGTTTGTACCTTTTAATCCCCTTCACCCATTTCACCCATCCTCCCCACACCCTTTCCCTCTGGCAACCCCCAGTTTGTTCTCTATATTTAAGCATCTGTTTCTGTTTTCTGTCTGTTTGTTCATTTGTTCTGTTTTTTAGATTCCACATATAAGTAAAATCATATGGTATTTTCTTCCTAGGCAGAAATCCTGAGAGCTATATTTGGATAATAACACAAAAATCATGAATTGGTAATTTTTATAATCCCAGTAAGTGCTAACTCAGCTGACCTACACGTGGCATTTGATAATCAAACTAAATACTCCTATTTTCAGATGTAAGAAATAATTAATTGGTTAACTGCTTTAAAAATTTAGACCTCGCCTGATGATTCACAGACCTCTACCCCTGGGGCAAATAATACATTATATGTTAATAAAAATAATTTTAAAAAAAGATGCCAAAAATAAGTCAAGCCTCAAATATTTTTACACTAACTTAAAAAAAAACAACAACCAGGGAATTAAATGAAGCAAAGAAAAATCAGCCAAAAAAAAAAAATAGGCCTCCTGATTTATTAAAATTCACTAGAAAATGGATAGATGAAGAAAAAGGAATGAAGTTTCCAAAAATTTTTTCACTTTTCTGAAAAATACTTTCATTATCACTATCTTTAACAAATTTAATATTTTAAAAATCACTTATTTTTTCTAAGCTTTGAGTCAGAAACAATAAAATGCTGTAGAATCTGGGAGAATTTCCATCTTGACCAGGAGAATTTTGAAGCTGTGAAGTCTGATAAGAAAGGAAGTGAGAGGTGAGTGAGGGTCTCAAGCCAAATGGGGCAGAAGAAAGAACCCAACTAGTTGTGACAAATAGAGAGAGAGCAGCTGCTGACCAGTCTTGTGACCTTATTTATTACCTGGGGAGGAGAGCTGGCCAATGATGGAACAGGAGGAAAACCATATCCTCCCTTGGGGACAAGGTATAAAGATCAAGGGATCTGTGAAGTCTTGCATGTCCCGCAATGATGATGATGGTGATAATGACCACAGCAGTCCCTAGAGTGTGACACCAAAGTGAAGGGGAGGAAAAACATACCCACACGGAAATGAGGAGCATTTTACAGCAGATGGAAAGCCTTCATTTGATTTCAAGTTCTTTTTGACAGGAAACTCATGCCTCTCCCAGATTAGAATTGTCTCTCTTCCCATCATGTTCCTTGGTTAGAACAAAAGTTAGGGAACGCTCATAGGGTTTCCTTTAAGGTTCCTCGTGCCGGGGATGATGAGGGGGCCATTGATACATTGGCAACTCTTCTCTTTCCCCTGTGAAAGTGTACCATATCCCTCTTCTAAGGGAAAAAAAAAAAAAAAAAGACAGAAGGGAGAAGAGAGAATAGGCTGAAGTTGTTAACATAATGCAAAAATTACTCTGAGTAAGAGGAAAGTCCTCTCTAGAAGTATGCAGTATGTTCTCTCCTGACTCTACAAGGTGTCAGATGAAAAGATGTTCTGTTACTGTCTTTTTTTTTTTAACCTAAGTAACTTTATTTATTTATTTTAAATTTTATTTAAGTTCTAGTTAGTTAACATACAGTGCAATATTTGTCTCAGGAGTTGAATTCAGTGATTCATCGTTTATATACAACACCCAGTGCTCATCCTAACAAGCGCCCACCTGTGACTCAGTCTTATGTTCTCTTTCCTTGTCTTCCCCTCCATTACGTCTCAATCACAAATTAATTATAGCACTGACCACATTTTGCCATGTTTTGAATCCATTTTCATGGACCTACCTATCCATTTAAATGAAAAGTCTCTGATATATATTGTTTCACAAAGAAAATGTAAAATATTTTTTTCTCTCTAAAAATGTAAAATATTAAGCACAAGGTGAAGAAAAGCCTATGGAGAATTTGGGTTTCAGAAGTAAGGCTATTGTAGTATATGCTTCTAAAAGAAGCTGAGGTCACACACCTCACAGGATAGATCTGGGTTTTGTTCATTTGATTATTGCAGAAAGAATCATGAAACAAGGTAAAAATTTGTCTTTTACTTTGGAAGCAATAAGAGAACTCATAAAAGAGGTTAAGTGTGGGTGACGGAGGGCCACCTATGCACTGATGTGGGATATGAAGTGAGGACGTCACAGCAAGGTAGGAGCTCTGTATGCTGAAACCCCACCTTAATGTCAGAACATAAGTGAGGGTTGCTGGAAAAAACCCTCTCTTATCAGCAAGGTTTTTAGGACTGAAGATATTACTGAAATGAAGAGTTTAAGAAAGGCACTCAGAGCCAGAGCTATATTGCACGGAGCAGCTGCCATGGAATCTCTGCTTATGGGGGGTGTGAAAGCAAAGCTCACACATGGGTATCCATCAGCACAGCCCCCCCAGAAGGCAGTGGTTGGCAGCAAGAGTCATCAGTGCAAATGAAGTGACTCACACTCAAAGACTCAGACAGCCAGGGCACCGAGCCCATGACTCATCACCAGGACCTCTCCGGTCCCCTGATCTCCTTCTTCCCCCACCAAGGCAGACCATTTGGAAAAGTCTGGATGTTTTCTCAGTACAAATTAAACTAAAAAAGATGGAAATTTATTTATATTTCTCCTATCATCATTCCATTTACTTTTATAAACCGTTATTTGCTGAAAAAACTAAAAGTTCCCAAATAGAGAAGATCTCTGGAGATAAGACATAATTCTGCTTAAGTACCATTTCATTTGGATATGAATCAGGTTTTGCTGTGTTCTCTGCCATAGCATTGGATTTGAGAAGTCGGAAAACATAGGCTTATTTTAAGAACGTGTATTAGACATACGACCTTGATCAAGTCATTTAATCCAAGTCTCTGTTTCCTAATTTGTAATACAGGAATCATCACACTTGCCCTGATTACCTAACAGGGCTGCTAGGGCTATCATATTGAATAATCACTGTCATTAAATCACTTGCCATTAACAAAACACTATTTAAAAATAAAGCTGTATTCTCAAAGTAAGTTCTTAGCTCGAACCTCAGTCATGCACATACTTCTTAGACCACTTCTTTCACCCAACCTGGTATGGATCCTCCCTCCTTCAGCAGCACCATCCTGAACGGAGCTGCACACATAGCCTACGAGCTGAAGGTTACATCTCTGGTCTCCCTACTGGGGCTGTGAAACAGAGTTCTGACCAATGGTAGGTGACCCCAGAGCTCTGAGGCACTTGCTGGTTGTCCGAAGGATGGCTCATGTCCTCCCCTTCCCCTTCTCCCCTCTTGCTCTCTTGATTGCAGTTGTTATAGAGTTGAAGTGGCTACCTCAAACCACAAAAAGAGAAGCAACCTGGCAAAGCGATAGCATGGAAAAAACCAGAGTCTGAAACGCTGTGGAACTGTGATAGCAGCCCCAGGCTGTGGAGGCTGACACTATGGAGTAAGGAAGAAGAGACTTCGCTTGGCTTATGCTATTGGTATTTTGGCCTTTGTTACGGCAATATCCTCATGGATACATCCCCATTAATTTTAATTAATGTTATACCTAGTCTACTGTAGCATTTATCACCATATAAGGAGTGGGGAAGGAAGGTTTGTTTAACAATAGGGAAAGGACGGTCTATCTACTGAACTGAATATTATTCTATTATTTAAATCCAACAGTAAAGGAGCTGTTCTGACTCCTAAAGCCGGGCTCTCTACTTGCACTTTGGATTTGATCTTTTCTAATCCCTCAGAAACTTACATTACCAATTATACCCTCTCTCATAAATTCAACTGTTTCCTTTCAGATAGGTCCTTTCCTCAGCATCTCCTTTAGAAAAGTACTCCCAGACTCTCAACCATAAATTTCTTCACTTGTAAAACAAGGTAAATTAAAGAATTACAGCTGGAAGGGTTCTTAAGGAATATCCTTCTCTGTCTCATTTGGTGGGATAATGGACGACTGCGCTCAATACTGGCCACATCTTCTGAGTCTCTTGTGTGCTCAACCGTTAGAACCACACTTGGCGGGATCTCATCTAGTCCCCATGGCTTTAAATAACATCTAAATGTTGATGATTTCCAGGTTTGTGTAGCCAGTTTCAGCCTCCCTTTTTAGTTCTGGAAGTGTGTGTTCAGTTGCCCACTTGACAGCTTTTGATTGGTGTTCCAGACTTCTGAAACTTAACGTGTCCAAAACTGAACTCTTGATTTTCTTCCCCGAACCTGCTTCTCCTGTGGGAAATGTCAACTCCATCCTTCTAGTTGATGTAGTAAAACAAAATCTTGGCCTTATTTTTGATCACTTCTCACAATTGCACGTCTGTTGACCTGGTCCAGGCTACTATCTTATCTCTTGCCACACTGTTGCAATGATCTTTTAACCGGTCTCCCTGTTTCTGCACTCTTGCCTCTACCTCCTTCAATCTAGTCTCCAGACAGCAGCCACATCAAAACAAAATTCATATCACAACATTCCTCTGCTCAAAATCCTTCAATGGCTTCTATCTCATTTGGAATAAAATCTAAAATCTTTCTCTACAAGCCTGTGTGTGTTATGGCTATTGGACCCTTTGATTTTACCTGTCACTAACTCTGCGTTGGTCACTCGGACCTTCCTGCTCTTCTTTGAAAACAAAACAATTATGCTCCTGCTTCTAGATCTTTGCATTTGTTAATTCTGTTCCCAGAATCTTCTCTCAGATATTAGCATGGTTCACATCTTCATTTCCTGCAGAGCTCTGCTGAACCCCATGTAAAATATACATATCCCCATTACTCTCTAGTTCCCATCTCTGTTTGTTTCATGACATGCATCACTACCTGATATGCTCTCTATATTAATTTATTTGCATATGTATTACTTGTCTTCTCTCCAGGAAAGCAAGGTCTTTCTTTGCTTTTGTCTCCCTGCTGTATCTTCAGTTTTTAGAATAACCCAACACATTAATATTTGTGAAAGAATGAAGGAACGAATTAGTGCATTTCCACTCAGGGTTCTCCTATACATTCTCTCATTTGGAAGTCTGTTTTACATTTAATTATCTTTTTTTTTTTTTTTTTTTTTTTAAAGATTTCATTTATTTGACAGACAGAGATCGCAAGTAGGCAGAGAGGCAGGCAGAGAGAGAGGAGGAAGCAGGCTCCCTGCTGAGCAGAGAGCCCGATGCAGGGCTCGATCCCAGGACCCTGGGATCATGACCCGAGCCGAAGGCAGAGGCTTTAGCCCACTGAGCCACGCAGGCGCCCCTACATTTAATTATCTTAACATATAAATAATTCATCTTATTTCTAACTATAGAAGAGTGGGCAAACAAGACCGTAACATAGCTGGTGCTAGAATTCCTTCGAAGGAAGTGTTTTGGAAAACAATGTTTTATAAACTGATTGAGTTGAAAAGTGTAACCACGTCAGCAAGAGTTGGCAGAAGACAAAAAACAAAAGGCATTAAACTGCTCTGCATTTGAAACTTGGAACAATAGAAAGACAAAAAAACAGGAGAAGAGGGGAGAGTGTAAATAAGAAACAGGTGAGTCAATTGGCAGGGCATGGCGAAGGGTTTATGACATCGAAAAGTCAACCTGAAGTGGTTTGAGTTTCTGTTATATAAGCCACTCTCTTTCTGCCCAAAATCTTCAATAAAGTCTGCTAATTCCAAAAGCCTCTTTTGTCTGTAGATGGTATGTGCGTGTGCATGCACGCATGCACTGAAACAAGGAAACAGACTGTATTCTGTGTTTGGGCCGACACGACACCAGGGAGGAGGTCTAGAAGAACAGCGCACGGACCATCAACAAGAAGGCGGTGGAGGCAGAACTTACATGCCAAAGGTGACCCTGTGTGAGTGAGCCCTGTTGGAACTGACAAGCATCTTTGTGAGGACGCTGGGGCCCGAGGCAGTCTTCCATTGTACTTACAGGGTAAAGAGACCTGGCTGGTCCTCTGTGGTCCTTGACCGAACTTTCTTTCCATGTAAAACCTCTTTCAATGCAAACCTTTACAGAAATGTAGTGACTTGAAAATAGATAATCAGTTACTCTTGAATCCTTTCCAGACTGAAACAAAAACAACCCCCTCCCCCCAAAACAATGTCATCATTGTCATTTAGAAAGTTATTTATTCCTTTGGTATATATTCCTCTGTATTTGTTTCAATGCTTTCAGTTTCCTTTGATTTTCCTTAAAAAGAGAAGAAAGCCAGACTTAATGTGCGAAAGTGATCTAAAACCTAGTAGATGAAAAATGTTCTTCATTGGGGCGCCTGGGTGGTTCAGTGGGTTAAAGCCTCTGCCTTTGGCTCTGGTCATGGTCCCAGGGTCCTGGAATCAAGCCCCACATCGGGCTCTCTGCTTAGCAGGGAGCCTGCTTCCCCCCCACCCCTGTCTCTGCCTGCCTCTCTGCCTATTTGTGATCTCTGACAAATAAATAAATAAATAAAATCTTTTAAAAAAATATTCTTCATTGTCTACATATATTCTTTCTATTTAAATGGTAACAATAAACTTTATGCATTTTAAGCATGGACTTACCTGGCCAGTTCACATGTAAATTTTAGTACTACTAAAATTATTAGTATTATGATAGTAATAGTAAATAATTTAAAAAAATGGTAAAAATTATTAGTATTATAATTAAATTATTAGATTATTAGACCTTTAATTATAAGTTCAAATATTTACTTTTATAAAAAATAGAAAGTTCAAACAATATTATTTTTGCTACCCAATTCACAGCATTTTTCCCTAGCTAAGAGCTTCATGTTAACTGCGTACGAAATTTATGGGTATTTCAAACCTCATTGCAGAAAACTCTGAGTTACTGTCCAAAGCCCTTCTATAGAAATATGGTAGGAAACGTTTGAAACAAGCATGCCATTGTCTGGATATCAAAAAATCTATTTTGAAACAACTGATTTTGATGTAAAACAATCTGACACCCTAACAGAGTTAAAGTCATAGTTAAATACACTTAGCACATCACACATCTCAGAATTAGCCACTGGTGCATACACTATGATTATGCTATTGTTTAAAAATAAATAATGCAACTTGCCAATCTAAGATGGTGCCTACAGGAGAGCCTCTTATCTTGGCACTGATCATGCTGTTGATTAGCTGCTTCTTTGAGCCTGGAAGAGTCATCAACTCATGAAACAAACCTCAGAGCTTCAGGAGGATTTGCTGCTTCCACGATCCTGGGTTCTGGGAAGCCAAACTTGTGCCCTGTTGGAGCTGTGGCCACCTGTCCTGTTTCCTCAAGCATTTTGGAAAAAAATAGGAGATGGAGGCTGAGGAAGAAATGCTGGGCTCAGATAGCAGCTCTCACCTTCATCAACCCCCGTGAGGGATTTTTCCTCCTGCCCCTTTCTTGTAATGACTCATGTCCATGATTACTTGTCCGCCACTGCTACCCATTGATCCTTCTCCTTCATCCTCTTTTACAGGGCCCTCTAATTCAAGAAATGAAACATTTAGAAAAATGCCACAATCCCCACTTTCATCAAACTTTCCACTTCATGCAATGCTACCCATTAGCAGCCTCTAAACCAAAGAAAAGTGATAATTTGGATTACTCAAAGCAGCATCTTGATTTTTCTCATTTGTCTTTATTCTGTAATTGGGTTCTTCCCTGATCTGCAGTCTGATGTTGGACTAGAACCTGCTGCCCACCAAATGAGGCCAGTGCCAACCACCAAATTATGTCCTGTGGTCATGGGAATTCGCACACGTCGTTTCACAGACAGGCTCTCAAGTTTTGAAATCTAAATTTTGCTAAGTTTTCTCTTTTTAATAAATGCTTATTGATTTGTTTTAAAGTAAATGAGGAAATGAAAATGGTCTTTTGCTTATTGTTACCATCTGTAAATTATTTATTCTATAACCAAGAGAAAAACAAAGAAGACATACATTCCTCTTTCTTTTACCGGTTATTTGAGGGGCAGAACTTTGATTATTATTACCTTTATTATTCCCAAATAGAAAGACTTGAGTTAAACCGTACAAATACATTTAATCGCTCAAATAGAAATTAATAGGGGCAAAAAGCCTTCAAAAGCTGAAGTTAAAATATGACTCTGAAGATCTTCTAAGTTCAAAGAAAAACTTTGTGAACATTAGAAGCACAAACAGTATGGCTTTTGCTACCCAAAGTTAATTCTTTCAGAGACACAAAAGGATGAGCAATCATGCCCATAAAAATGATCAATTTATTTGTGAAATGTTCTTAAATTATGAGAGGAGAGGATATATTTTAAAAATGGGGTACTGAATTCAAGCGGAGGGCACTGTAACTTTAGCACCCCAGAGATATTTGTGTTTTAAAGTAGTGGTTTTGGGGTGGGAGGTTTTCTTCTGAAAATATGCAATGGAGTTGGCCAGAATATGCCAACCTGGGGAATAAAATTAAAAGATGGCACAACAATAGTTATGGTTTTTAAAATTTATACTAATTTCCATACTTGTCAGCCCAACAAGTGAAATCACTAAGGCTTCAGACCCCCCCACGCCTGCCTTACTCATGAGCAGCTTTCACAAGGATCACTTGCTATCCCCCACCTCCCCCTCTTGGGTGCCCTGGGAACTTCTAGTGTGGTTTTTCTGGGCATCACCTCTTCAGCAGCATCGTTCATCAGGTGACCTCATCGCCCTCTGGTCCTGATTTTAATCCACCTCTTCAGGAATGGTCCTAGGGGCCCTTCCTCTCTTTTGGCACTATGCCAAGGTGAGGATAGGGCCTTTCCCCACCAGAGAACACGGAGAAGCTGAGGGCCTTCAGTCTACCGTTGGGGACCACATCATTAAAACTTCTTTTTTTTAATGCTTTCTGGTTGTTTTTTTTTTTTTTTAATGCTTTCTATTATCATAGAAAGCATAATTTGCCTAGGAAATTTATATAGCTTTCTTCAAGGGTTATATCAGAGCATCATTCATTCATTCATTGTTTATACATCATTTATGAACTTATTATGCACCAAGCCCTTTCTCATTTATGTAGAACCTACTATGTACAAAGCTCTTGCTAATGCCATTGAACAGGACATGCATGGCCTCTCCTCTAAAGCTGGTTTTCTTTTTCTATTTTTTTGGGGGGAGAGAGAGAGAGAGAGGTGGGGAGAGGGGCAGAGAGAGAGAAAGACTTCCAGTACTATTTTAAACAGTAAAGGTGAGAATGGACATACTTGTCTTGTTACTGACCATAAAAGAAAGGCTCTCAGTTTTTCCCCACTGAGGGGGATATTGGCTGTGGATCTTTCATATACAGCCTTTATGATGTTGAAATATATTCCTTCTATCTCTATGTTTTTGAGGGTTATTATCAGGAAAGGACACTGCATTTGGCAAATGCTTTTTCTGCATCTATTGACAGTGTGTTATTCAAAGTCATTGTTCCCTTGTTGATTTTCTGCTTAGATTATCTGTCCATTGCTGTAAGGGGGGTGTTAAAGTCCCCTACTATTATTGTGTAATCATCAATGAGTTTCTTTATGTTTGTTATTAATTGATTTATCTATTTGGTGCTTCCAAGTTGGGGGCATAAATATTTACAATTGTTAGATCTTCTCGATGGATAGTCCCCTTAATTATGATATAATGCCCTTCTTCATCTCTTGTTACAGTTTTTATTTTAAAATCTAGTTTGTCTGATATAAGTATGGCAACTGAGGCTTTCTTTTGATGTCCATTAGCATGATAGATGGTTCTCCATCCCCTCCTTTCAATCTGCAATGTCTTTAGGAATAAAACGAGTCTCTTATAGACAGCATATAGATGGATCTTAATTTTTTATCTATTCTGATACCCTAGGTCTTTTGATTGGCACATTTAGTCTATTTACATTTCAGTGTGTAAATTCACTCTGTAATATTCAGTGAATATGAGTGATTATTGAGAGATATGAATTTAGCGTCATTGTGTTACCTGTAAAATTGGTGCTTCTGGTGATGTTCTCTGGTCCTTTCTAGTCTTTGTTGCTTTTAGTCTTTTTTTCTCCACTCAGAGTCCACTTAAAAATTTCTTGCTGAACTGGTTTAGTGGTCACGAGCTCCTTTAGATTTTGTTTGTCTGGAAAACTCTTTATCTCTCCTTCTATTTTGAATGATAGCCTTGCTGAATCATGAATTCTTGGCTGCATTTTTTCCCATTCAGCACATTGAGTATCTCCTTCCACTTCTTTCCGGCCTGCCAAGTCTCTTTGGACAGAGACACTGCAAATCTGATCTGTCTTTCCTTGTAGGTTAAGGACCTTTTTCCCCTTACTGCTTTCAGGATTCTTTTCTTGTCTGTGCATTTTGTGAATTTGACTGTGCTATACATTGGTGATGGCTGGCTTTGTTGAATTTAATGGGAGTTCTCTGTGCTTCTTGGATTTTGATGTCTGTGTCCTTTCTCAGATTAGGGAAGTTTTGGGCCATAATTTATTTGACTAAGCCTTCTGCTCCCTTATCTTTCTCTTCATCTTCTGGGACTCCTATGATATGAATGTTACTGCATTTTACTAAGTCACAGAGTTCTCTAATTTTACTTTTGTGGTCCATTATCTTTCTTCCAACTTCAATATTTTCCATAATTTTATCTTCTGCATCATTGACTTGCTCTTTTGTTTCAACCATTCTCATTTTTGTGGCTTCCTTTTATGTTTGTATCTCAGTTATAGCATTTTAAATTTCAGCCTGACTAAATTTTAGTTCTTTTATCTCTGTAGTAAGGGATTCTCTAGTGTCTTCTACGCTTTTTTCAAGCCCAGTATTATCCTTATAATTGTTTTGAATTCTAGTTGAGACATCTTACTTATGTCTGTATTAATTAAATCCCTGGCTGTGAGTTCTACCTCATGTTCTTTCTCCTGGGGTGAATTGGGTGAATTCCTCCATCTCATCATTTTGTCCAGAAAAGAAAAAAAGAGAAAAAGAACAACAAACAAATGAAACAAAAACAAAACGAAAAGCAAAGAAAAAGAAAAAAAACACAAAACAAGAAAGCCAAAAGCACCACTAGATCCTGGGTGTGTTTTGGTCTGCTTATTAAAAGAATCTAGATCCCAAAAAAGTAAAATAAATGAAAGTAGACAAAAATGAAAATCACATACATACAAATTTTTTTTAATAATAAAAATTTAAAAAGGTATTGGAAAATAAAAGAAAATAAATGAAAAAAATAAAGAATAAGAGTAAAAAGGAAGTTCAATCCTATTTCCCCTAGAGCTGAAGCACTGCAGCACTCTACGATCAGTAGACTTGCTGTGAGCTAGCTGTTTGTGTTGGTCTTCTGGGGGAGGAGCCTGGGGGTGCTGATTCTCAGTGGAATTGCGTCTCCCCGGCACAGGAGGCGGGGCTTGGTGTAAGCAGCTCGGGGACTCCACTAGGTGGCGCCGGTTTGCTCCCTGAAGACTCTCAGCTCTAATTGGCGGAAGGGATGAAAATCCTGTCCTCTAGGCCCAGAGCTGAAAATCTGTGACCCCACTTTTCAGTGAGCCCTTAGAAAACCAATCGATCACCTTATTTGTATCCCTGGTTTATATCTGAACCCTGAGTTCATCTTTCCCATGTCGGAGGCTTTTTGTCTCAGGCACATGACCGAGTTTCAAAACTCCAAATTTCCAGGACTCCCTGGTACCGACCCACACTATTCTTCTGGGGAGGATATCGCCGTGCTTGCCCGCGTCCCAGGAAAACCTCACACCACTGCCTGGCGGTTCGCATTTAATAGCAGAAAGCCCGCACCCAAACCTGCTACTCTCTATGTACCTCCTGGCTCCTCTGCCTGGGAACGGTGTAGTACCTTGATGCCACCCATTCTTCCTGTGACCCAGGGGATCCTCGGACCTCCCTGTCGCTCCTGGGATTCTGTCTTTGCTACCTGAACACCTTTAATCTAGGTACATCCACCATGGTAGTGAACTTAAAAGTTCAGATTTTGCCCTCTGCTTCGCCTCTGTTGATTCTAATATTTTGCGGTAGCCTCCCTAAGCAGGATCCCTCCCCTCATCCACTGCTCCCACAGCTATGCCTTCCCCATGTGAACTTCTCATCTCCTATCTCTCAAAAGGTGGTCACTTTTCTACTTGTAGACTTGCAGTTTTTGTTCTCCCAGATCTCTGATTGATTTCTTGGGTGTTCACAATAATTTGATAACTATGCCGCTGTGTTTAAGGAATGAGACAAGCTCAGGGTCCTCCTACTCCTCCACAATCTTAACTCCTCCCCCTCTTGTAAGATTTTTATTAGCTTTGTTTCTTTGAAGCAAAAAGATCTATTGTAAAGGATAAACAAAACTTAAAGGCACGTCTACTTTAACAACAGCAAAAAAAAAAAGCCCAAATAAACAACAAAGGCAAAAGTCCATTGATTAGCATGATGAAAATGTTTCATTATTGAACTTTCTCAAATTGTGCATAGCATTCCAAAAGGAGAAAATATAGCCATTTGAGGACTGTGCACATTGGCAATGCTCTAAGTTTTGACACAGGTACAGCTTGCTAATCAATCACATCTCATTCACTCATTTGTAATTTGATGGGTAGGACATGGAACAGAAACTTACTGTTAAATTCCAACATTTAAATGATCTACTTCCCTCCACCCCCACACCCCCACAACCAACCACAAAACTCCTTTCAGACCTTGCTATGATCTTAGACCATCACAATAAGTCTAAGAAATTTCTGAGAGCCAGAATTAAATTTCCCTGACCAGCTATGTAGTAAAAATTAAGTTGTTCTTTCCATTAAACTAAGTGAAACAAAGTAGAAAGTATTAACTTCATTAAGTATGGGACTTCATAACAGATGGACCTAACCAACCCTAAAATGTAATACTCTTGTGACCAGTTACAAATGGGAGGAACATCTTATAGTTTGGTTCTTAAACCTGGACAAAGAAACAAATACAGGGATATAAAATATATAAGTCAGTTCAATCTTTTTCAAATATAAAGAATATGATTGCCAAATGTTTCATGACTCAACCTTTGGAATTTAATAATTATATATGTTTTTGGTGAAGGATTAATGTGAGACTTCACATCAATTGTCCTTATACTTTTAAAATAATGTATACAAAAATATTTTAAGACCAAAAACTTTACTATACATGTTGAAAGTATTTGCAACCCATGAAAAATACCATTTTTTGCAACCCATGAAAAATACCATTTTCAAAAATTATTTTAGAACAAGTTCTAGGTCTGGGAGTTTGTCCATGCCCCACCCTCAGCACCCTCGTGGTCACCCTCTGAGTCCACCTTTGGGTCTTCCCTTTGTCTGCTACCATCATGATGCTTTGAAAGATGCACAGTTCTAATTTGCAGTTGTGTCCAGAATTCTTCCTTGGGCCTATTACATTCTCTGGTTATTGCCAGCCACGGACAGCCCATGGAGACCTGACACTTCTTGTTTTAAGCTGGCCATGTTGCCATTTCTATTCTCCTATTGGCATAGGACACTTAGAAATCTCTTGAAAGGGTAGCAAATGAAAAACATGCATGCATTGGCTTCCCATTCAAAACACCCCCTTTCTGAACCCTCTTACACTGTTGCTGAGAATGCAAGTTGGTGCAGCCACTTTGGAAAACAGTGTGGAGATTCCTTAAGAAATTAAAAATAGAGCTTCCCTATGACTCTGCAATTGCACTACTGGGTATTTACCCCAAAGAGACAGATATAGTGAAAAGAAGGGCCATCTGTACCCCAATGGTCATAGCAGCAATGGCCATAGTCACCAAACTGTGGAAAGAACCAAGATGCCCTTCAACGGACAAATGGATAAGGAAGATGTGGTCCATATATACTATGGAATATGATGCCTCCATCAGAAAGGATGAATACCCAAATTTTGTATCAACATGGATGGGACTGGAAGAGATTATGCTGAGTGAAATAAGTCAAGCAGAGAGAGTCAATTATTATATGGTTTCGCTTATTTGTGGAACATAAGAAATAACATGGAGGACATGGGGAGATGGAGAGGAGAAGGGAGTTGGGGGAAATTGGAGAGGGAGATGAACCATGAGAGACTATGGACTCTGAAAAACAACCTGAGTGTTTTGGAGGGGTGGGGGGTGGGAGGTTGGGTGAGTCTGGTGGTGGGTATCATGGAGGGCACGTACTACATGGAGCACTGGGTGTGGTGCATAAACAATGAATTCCGGAACACTGAAAAGAAATTAAAAAATAAATAAAAATTAAAAGAAAAAAAAGACAACACCCCCTTTCTGTGATGTTCAAACCTGAAGAGTGGAAACAAGGACACTGACATGCCTTCCCTCTCTTCTCTCTGGTTTCTTCTCTCTTGCCCCAGGAAAGGCTTACATAATAATCTGGATTTTTTCCTGCTTTATCATCTATTCTGTGGTAACTCTTTTAAGCTCTGACTCATTTGAAATGTACAAACTTTTCCCATTTCTCATTAAAGTCTGGCTTTTGAAAATCAAAAGTACTTGCTTTTAGCCTTTTAATTCACAATGGATTCACAACCTCTGTTGTGAAATTTAAAGTCAAGCAATGATTCCCTTACTCTTGGCAGCTTCCCACCCCACTTCCACAAGGCAATGAATTCCACTGATCCATTGTATGGGTCAGCTGCCAAACTACTCTAAAAGGAGGACTGCCACATAAAACATTGGTTTGATGTCTCAAAAATGCATCTCTGATACCACTAGAAGTGGAATTATTGAATTGAAAGGAATGTATTTTTTATCTATTCCTTATAAATCTGAAAGTGTTCTAATTCTAGTCATTCCATCATAGTCTTAGCCATTATTCCTTAAGAACTTTTAATACATGTTACTAAATTAATACATGTTACTAAATTATCCTCCAGTAGCATAGGATGAATATGCCCCCAAATCGTGGTGGCTCAGTCTGTTAAGCATCTGTCTTTGGCTCAGATCATGGTCTCTGGGTCCTGAGATGGAGCCCTAAGTATGGCTTCCTGCTCAGCAGGGAGACCACTTCTCTCTCTCTCTCTCTCTCCTTTTGTTCCTCCCCACCATTCATTCTCTCTCCCTCTCTCTCTCTAAAATAAATAAATAATATCTTTAAAAAAATAAAACCCTAACACATGTTAATGTAAAATATGGATACATGTCTTAATATTTGCCAATTGATAAATAATAAATAATATCTCATTGTTTTAATTGCTAAAAACTATGAACAAATTTGATAGATAATTTGGCAGTTACATTCATTCATTCATTTATTTGTTAAACATCTGTAGGTTTCTATGTGTGTTAAACAATGGGGGAAAATCCACAAGACATGATTTTATGACTCACATTCAAGAGGCTCACAGTTAAATGGGAAACAGCTTGTAAATAAATAATTACTTCTGAGAATCAAAATGAATGGCAGACATGGAGGAAAAGACATGAAATGTTTCTTAAAAGTTTATGAATCCAAACTGATATTTTAAAAGCTTTTTTTTTCTTGAAAGAGGAGAAAAGAAAAAAAGCTTTCTTATTACAACAACAAAAACACCTAATAAATGTAGAAGGAATGATGAAAACAGAAAGTCATCATTTTACTAGCACTAAAAAATAATTTATTCAATTAGGATCATCCTTGGGTACTAGAATATTGAATGAAACCTTGTTGGGAGCAATATATGGAGAAACTGAGTTGAGAAACACTCTCTTACTAGATTACCAAATTTAACAACAATAGGAAAACCTGACACTGTGTGCCTTTGATGTGATTCAATGAGGAATATACAACATCATCTATGTAATAGTCTTGCTAAAAATGTTTAACCTAAATTAATCATAAAGAAATTCAGGTGAGACAAATGAAAATGGACAGACATTCTGAAAACAACTGTCCAGAATTCTAAAAAACAACAACACAAAAGCTTCCCGTCTATACTTCCCTATCCTCCCCACCAAAAGACTAGGACATTATTCTAAATTAAATAAGACAAAAGTGATATAAAAACTAAATACAAGTGATTTTTGACTGGATAATAAACCCAAAAAACAAACAAACAAAAACTATAAAAGAAATTATTTACCAGGGGCACCTGGGTGGCTCAGTGGGTTGGGGCCACTGCCTTCGGCTCAGGTCGTGATCCCAGCATCCTGGGATCGAGCCCCACATCGGGCTCTCTGCTCAGCAGGGAGCCTGCTTCCTCCCTTCTCTCTCTGCCTGCCTCTCTGCCTACTCGTGATCTGTCTGTCAAATAAATAAATAAAATCTTAAAAAAAAAAAGAAAAAAAGAAATTATTTGCCAGTGTGGGGATATTTGGATAGGGACAAGCATATTGGAAAATAGTGTCAATATTCAATTTTCTGATTGTGGTTGTAAAGGAAATGTCCTTATCATTAGGAGATGCATGTTGAAGTATCTAGGAGTGAAACACAGTGATGTTCACAAATAATTCTCAAATAGGGCAGAGAGAGAGAGAGAGAGAGAGAGGGAGGGAGGGAGGGGGAGAGCGCTGGGGTGGAAGGAGAGAGAAAGCCCATACGATGAAGTGCTAACAACGCCCCAATGTAGCGATGTAGGGAAAGGGTATACGGCTATCCGTAGTACCATTTGGCAACCTTTCCATAGGTTTGAAATATTTTGAAATAAATACTGGAGAATTTTTAAAAGTGATTATACAGAGAAAAATCAATAATTTTACCACATATCATGAAAATGCCATGAGAAAAGCAGTGGTAATGAACAGTGATTGTAAAAAACAAAAAAAAAAAACAGGAGGACTTCTCTCTTTTTCCTCCATGCACACTCTGTCTCTTGGTGACACTTCCCCATCTGGTGGCTTAAATGCCATCTGATGCTAATGACTGTCAAATATATATATCCCCGGATCTGTACACTTCCCTAAACTTTTCACTGCTGCATACTCACTGCCTAGCAATAAAAAAAAACTACCTACTAGATCCTCAGTAAATGTCTGAGAATGAATGAATGCATTTTTTTTTTCATGGAGAAGAGCAAGTCAATGTCATAGAGCAGAAGTTTCTTGATCTAAGTCTTTTAAAAGGAGCAGCTATTAGCAATCAGGTCATTGGGAATATGACCTGGCACATCCGTGCCCCACTCTTTTGCCAATGTCTTTTGGTCTAAATAGCGACCTGGATCATCAATGCCAGCTGGAGAGGAAAAAAAGGGCAGGTGGTGAAATGGAACATGTCCACGCCGTGTCATGGCAATGATAGAACTACAGCTGATGATTGTCTATGATAAAGCAGACGAAGGCCCAACTCTGATTTTGCAGAAGTAACTAGAAATCCACAGCTTTCTGTGGAACTTCCCAATTTTTTAAAGTCTTCAAAACCAGATGAAATAGGAGCATCTTGGTGGCTCAGTCGGTTAAGCATCTGACTCCTGATTTTTTTATTTTTTTTTAAAGATTTTATTTCTTTATTTGACAGACAGAGATCACAAGTAGGCAGAGAGGCAGGCAGAGAGAGAGGAAGGGAAGCAGGCTCCCTGCTGAGCAGAGAGCCCGATGCGATGCGGGGCTCGATCCCAGGACCTGGAGATCATGACCTGAGCTGAAGGCAGAGGCTCTAACCCACAGAGCCACCCAGGCGCCCCTGACTCTTGATTCTAGCTCAGGTCATGATCCCAAGGCCCTGAGTTGCAGCCCCACCTTGGGCTCTGCATTGGGAATAGAGCCTGCTTATGATTCTCTCTCTCTCCTCTCCCTCTGCCATTCCCCTCTCCACACTCTTTCTCTTAAAAAAAAAAAAAAATGAAATGCATCTGCTGGCTGAATTATGCAGTTTGAGGTCCAAGATCCACTACATGATATGGCAATAAGAGATGAGAACTAGGGCCATAGGAAATGGCCTTCTCTTGGAGAAGTCCTGTGCAAGATTTGCTAAAGAAATCAGGAAAAAAAGAAATAGAATCAGGTTTAAGTGGAAGATTTAATATGTCTGATAGGAATAAAAGAAGAAATGATCACGGGTCAAATAAGAATAAGAGAGACAGTCCTTCCTGAGTAAGAGGTAAAAAATATAACTTAGACACACACACACACGCACACACACACACACACACAAGTTTCCCCTTTAAAAACAAGCACAGGGAGTTTTTAGCGTTCTGGAATGCTCTGCACTGAATGTGCCTGGGAACGTCGTGTGGATTGGCAGAAAAGGTGCTAGTGGGGAAGACTGGATCGGGGAACCTACTCAAGTGGGGTTGGAGCAGAACTGTCCTGCTCATACTCTCTGGGTTCTCACAATGTGTTTAAGGAGTCCTGCCTTAGTACGTGAGAGCAACAGTGTAAAAGCAGAGGTCGTAGATGCCAGGGACCCGTACTGATGGCACATTCTCAACTCTGCCATCTTGACTTACCCATTTCATCCTTCTTCCCATCTTTTTCTTTCTAAGAAACAAAAGAATTTTGCTAATTTGAGGAAATCCTGGTAGCATCCATACTTTACATCATTTTATTTCCCCTGTGTTTTTGTCTCCATATTTGCAATTGTTCAACAACTGTTTCCTTGTGCCTACTCTGGGCCAGGGACTATCCCAGGTGCCAGAGATACAGAGAACAAAGGAAACAAGATCAAATTCTATCCCTTGGCCCATGCCTACTCTTGTAGAACTTGCATTCCACCAGAAAGAGGCAGACAATATAACAAATAAGTGAATGATATTTTGGAAAGTGGTAAGGGCTATGAAGAGAAATCCAGGCAGAAATGGAAGCGAGTGTGTGCTGGAGTTGGGGAATGACACTACCCACGTCTCCCAGGCTGCACAGTCTCACTTTATTAGTGGGGTGCTTCCTAGTTATTTGATAAGTCCAGGGATGTAAATTTAATTTCAATAAATGTATTCCCTTAGTTATTCTTTCTAGAGTTTGAAAGCCAATATCAAAGTTTTTCTCAAAATAAGAAGTAACTAATTTTTGCAAATGTTTAATGTGCAATATTTCAACCTTTTTGTTCTCTCTTGTCTCTCTGTTCACTAATGACCAGTTGCTTTTCAGGGATACTTACTAAGATCGTGTTAAACACATAAGTCTATAGAAAGACAGAGAAGCAAAATTAAAGTAGAGGCTACAGGGAAGTCCTAGGCTAGAGAGCACACAACCTGGTCATAGTGCTTAGTGTAGAAAACTGGATGGCAGGGATGGGGGCTCTTTGCCTGATCTCATTCTGACCCTTTTACAAGGGAAGCTTTTTCGAAGGGTGCTAAGAAGAAACAAAACAGCTTGATTTGTACTTGATGCTCTCTTCTTTCTCTCATGGTTGTGTGATGGACACGGTGAGAAGTGGAAATAGTGGGGTGCCTGGGTGGCTCAGTGGGTTGAGGCCTCTGCCTTCGGCTCAGGTCATGATCTCGGGGTCCTGGGATCGAGCCCAGCGTCGGGCTCTCTGCTCAGCAGGGAACCTGCTTCCTCCTCTCTCTCTGCCTGCCTCTCTGCCTACTTGTGATCTCTCTCTCTGTGTCAAATAAAGAAATAAAATCTTTAAAAAAAAGTGGAAATGGGCATAAAAATGAGATGTAAGGAATAAAAGGAACAGAGTCCAGAAATGCCATGAAGAAGGTCATTCGTTTGGGAGAACTTGACAAAGGGCCAGTGCAGGGTCACCTTGGCACATAGCAGTCCGGTGGATGGTTTTTCTATTCTTTTCCTTTTTCTTCTTGAGTAACTGAAAAAAGAAGGAGAGCGAGAGAGAAAAAGAAAGAAAGAACAAACCAAAGATACTATCTTTGTGACTTATAAGTGATAATCTTAGTCTAGGTTATCCAAAGCAAAATCTACCCCCATGACCCGCCACTAATAAAGACTTTTCTTTTCCTATGGTTTAATTGATTACACAGTTGTTAATCAAATTTTCTTAAATATAATTTTATTCTTTACTTTCCTTACCTTGAAATAATCAAATCCCTTCTCTATGAATGACTTGGTAAAAGCATCCAGCTTAGAATCAACAACTTTTACCAAAATATACTATTTCCTATCCTACACCTTATTTTCATTATTTCATTGAGACTGCTACAAAATGAAGACTTTTCACTTTCACTGACATTATTTTTTTAATTGTTATAATAGCATGTGTGCAGTAGATGTTTTTATTGCCAAAAACTAAGATTCAGAAAGGTTAAATAACTAGATTAAGATCACACTGCTAGTATTACCTGACTTTAAAACTCATCTCACCATTAGTCACTGAAAGGCTTAACCTAGATAAGAAGCTATAGTTTTCTATTACTTTTTTGTCTTCTCTTACATTCCTTCTCTTTCTATATCAATTTTGTCGAGTTCACTCCCAATAATCTTACACTTAGAAGATTGCTACAATTCCTAATGGGCCTCCATGATTTTAGATTCTCTCTCCCCTCCTTTCTAATACACAGACCAATGTTACTAAAACATTGTTTTCATCTGATCACCCTCTTAAAAAATAGACAATATGTAAGAACAAATCCAACCACCTCATTTGATTTAAGAACCTCCAAAATCTGAGCCCATTTTATAGAGTTCTTTATTTGGTGAATAGCATTCCTTCCCTACCAAACCATACTCATTTTTTATGTACAGTTCTCATCGTATTTATCCCATAAAGTTTTGTTCCTAGTCTCTGTCAAGAGCTGTAAAGTTCCCAAGACATTACCCTACTTGCAAGCTTACAAATTAGCCTGTCATAATTTCATAGGTGCTGGCAGAGGACATGAGACTCTGGGATCAGAGATGAAGGACTGTATTACTCATGGCGCAGCAAGCATTCCGAGTATCATTATACTTGCATTACATTTTCTCGTTCCCAAGTTCCACAGAGAGAAAGAAATCGATGCCTAAACATGCAGTGGATTGTGTTACATGAGAGAAATCCTGAGCGGAGGTAACCCAAATCTTTTATAATGGCTATAAATAAGCCTCTTCTTTGCCCCAGAGGAAGACACTATCTTTATCTTCCAGTCTGTTCACAATACAAACACCTTTGAAAGGATAATTTAGAACAAAGGCAGTCAGTGCTTCTGCTTGCAAGACATGCAGAAACTTCGCAGACCTATAGAGAATCTTCTCCCAATACTCCCTAGTCCAAGCTAGTACAAAGAGCCTGTATTACCTGATTTAATACTACTCTACATCCCTGCATTATTTTCAGATCATTCCCTACATACGCCATATCTCCCTGCAAAAGATCATTAGCCTCATGAAACCATCATGTCATATAGTGTTTCTATATTTCTGAGCATTGAACTGAGTACTATATTCATAGTTGTTTCTTGCAGGAAATTGTTCAATGATGACAGCACTCAAGTATATCATGAAGCTCTGTAATTATCTAGCTTTGCACTCTCTACTGAAGTATATTATCAGAGAAATCCAAAACATCTGTCAATGAAATAAGCAAGGCCTATCAGCAAAGTATATGAATTAAAAAAACATGATCTCACATTCAAATGCATTGTGTCTTAAATAGTGTCGAGACAGTATGTGTTTTCTTATCCAGATAAGCCAACAATATAGTCTGTTATCTTCTGGTCCATTTGACTCTCTCCGATTCCTTCTTGAGCCACTAGTTGTTATTATTTGTTTTCAAAAGCCTGAAATGGCTTGTATCAGTTAGTATCATGTTGGGTGCTATGCTACACCCCTGACAGCCAAGCTGTCTGATTGTCAGGGACTTGACAATTCTGACCTAAGTGCAGGTAAAGGTGTGGAATATTTACACGATAAGACAAAAATTATTGCCTGGAAATATGATGTTATTAATTAAATATAAGTCAATGTATGATTTTTGGGGGGAAGAAAAGGGGTGTATATTTGGAAAAAATCTATAGGACGTGAAGATTGTGGTGAGTTGGTCTTAGATAAGACCAACTTAAATCTTCATTTATTCATTATTCAAAATAATTTATTATCACTAACTCCATCTCAAGCAGTACAAGATGTTGGAGAGAGGGGAAAAAGGTTTCCTGTTCTATAGTTCACATGTTAAGGGAAAAATAAAAAAAATACATATAAGAAATCATTATGGCATTTATGGTAATAACTACAATTAGAGGTGTCAGAAAAAAAAGAAAACTGTTTGGTATCTCAGTGAGGGGAGGAGTTAATTCGACCCAGGGGTCTGGGAAAGCTTCTCTGAAAAGTAGAGTGACAAATTTGTATTTGTTCAATGAAATTTGGATTTGATGGATTTGTTGAATGTACTAAGAGGCTAATATAAGTTATAAATACAGAATACTATAGTCAAATGGAGCAATAGAAAATACATTGGAGAGAACTGCAAAAATTAACTGTAGAGAGGTGGTCTAGTGATGAGGTGGGAAGAGGATCTGTGCTTTGCTGGGAAAGTGAAAAAATTATGATTAAGAAACTACACATAAAGAGGGTAGCTGGCCTTAACCATTCAATCACATGTGAGATCCATGGGACAAAAAGAAAAGAGTTGAGGAATTGGAAGTATTGATACTAGTTATGTCCCAATAATTTGGGAAACAATTTGCATCTATTATATTAAGATCCCCATAATTTTCTTGCTGATTGGGTTAAGAATCCTCAAGACATTTCACACTTTAAGAGCATGGTGGGAAGAAACCACCCTGTGATGGAAGCAGCCCTCAGCACACTCAGTATCCAGGGTAGGAGGAGAAATGATCAGCCCTGGGCACTGGAAATTAGGAGGCTTATGGGGTGGGGGATATTATAAAGAATTTTTTTAAAATAATAAAGCCAACAAAAAAATTAGTCCACTTTTCATTATTACCTCAAATGGAGAATTCTTAACATCAGTGATAAAAACACTTCTCCCTCAAATCTGTTGTTTGTCTAAGTTCCAAACAACTGTGGTTGGTGTTGACTTTTCATGATATATGTGAAAGCTTTAAATGAATGAATTTTTGTTACTTAGCCTTCAATAAGCATTGTTTCCTACGTGGAAGTTGACACAGAGAGTTCCCAGTTTTAGAGCGATCCTTTAACCTACACAGACTTAGTTATGCATGCAAGCTCAACTTACAGGTGAAATTTACCAACAGGTTCAAATCCTTTGAGCTCATTTCCAGTGTAATAGGTGTTTGCAACCCCTAGAATGCTACACAGTCCTCTAACTAAGCATAAATATGAAATAAACAGCAATGGCTGTTTAAGTTTTTCTTTTCTGAAAATTTTTTTTCTATCATAAAGTTATAAATGAGGTCAATCAGGGGCAAAGAAATATTTACAAGCAGCTGACATTTGCCTTGAACAATAAACAGTAAAAACATCAAGCTTTAAAATCATTCCTCGATTGGTCCACAGAAATTATAAAATAAGCCATAAATTATTTCATAGAAAAAAGAATCAAATTTTGAAGAAGAGTGGCAGGACAGATGACAGAAGATGCTTCTATTTCATCATCATCAGAAGTCAAAGAGCCACGTTTGAATGTCTCAATTATTTTTACCAGACTTGGACACTCATTCTAAAGTGATGGATCAAATAACGTCAGCCATTTTCTCTGACTCTCATAGGAGAAAAACCTTGGAAGCTTTTACCAACAGTAACAGAATTTTTTAATTAGTTTTCTGATGAAAATACTTTCATGGAAGTTTTCAACTACAGAAACATTTGAATACTATTTGAACCAATCTTACAGAAATAAAAATATGGATAGTAATACAATTTCTGGAATTTACTGTAAATTTTTGTGTGGTTTTCCCGAAATTCTTTCTGGGATTTTTGTGAATCTTTGCCAAACATATATATAAGACTTTTCATACACACACACACCCACGCTCCATCCCCACAGGAACATTTTTCAGCCATGAAAACGAAGGAAATCTTGCCATTTGCAGCAACATGGTTGGAACTTGAAAACATTATGCTAAGGGTAATAAACCAGACAGAGAAAGACAAATACTGCAGAGCGTCACTTACACATGGAATTAAAAGAAAAAAGTTAAACTCCTAGAATCAGAGGCCAGAGTCTGGGGGTGGTTAAGAAAAGGACAGAGGTTGGTAAAAAAGTACAAACTGTCAGTTGTTAAGATGAATGCGGTTTGAAGACCTAATGTAAAACATAATGACTAGAGGGGTGTCTGGCTCACTCAGTTGGAAGAACATCCGACTTTGGATCTCAGTGTTGTGAGTTCAAGCCCCAAGTTAGGTGTAGAGGCTATTTAAATAAAAACTTTAAAAAAAAGAAACAAAACATGATGACCATACAGAGTTACATATCTGTACTTGGAAAGTATTTCTTAAAGGTTTTGAGTATTACGTAAAAAATTGAAACATAATTGAATTACGTAAAAAAATTGAAACGTAAAAAAAACAAACTAAAAAAAAAAAAGATGGTTGACAACACTGTATTATATAATTGAAATTTGCTAAGGGTGTAAAACTTAAATGTTCTCACCAAAAAAAGAAAGAAAGAAAGAAAAATATAAATATGTGAGGTGATGGATATGTTAATTAACAAGATGGTCAAGATGGTGCAAATCCTTTGACCATGTATTTGTATATCAAATCACCCTGATGTGAACTCTAAACACTTCACAATTTTATTTGTCAATTATACCGCAATAAAATTGGTGGAGAAGAGAGAATGTGAAGCACATTAATCCCTGCTTGCAAACTTCCCTAGTAAAGAGCTAAAAGCAACTGCACACCCGGGAGAGTGGGCAGAAAAAGCAAACTCCAGCTCTTTCCAAATGGGGGTGTCTTCAGACAACTTGGTTTCCTAGAACTCACAGACTCAAATATGAGCTTGATTAAGCAAACGTATAAGAATCAGCAGAGTTTTAGTGTAAATTGAGTGTTAAAAACTTTTTAAGCACCTGAAACTCCCATTGTAAAATTCTCACATGTAGACATTCCATAAATAAAAGATATTAGGATACTCCCTTGAATAACTCAAGCTATTATGATGATATAACTCGAGTTATCTTTCATGGTGATTTTACGTACTTTCTAATCACAGAAGGGAATTCAGAAATCTTTCACTTCGGCGGGAATGCTTAAGGAAATCACTCATGTGAATTAACATGTCAGTAGAGAAACAGACTCCTGATGTAACAGATTGAAGGGACAAGAAGGGAAGACAAAATCTTGGATGTTCAGTTCCATTTTATTCTCAGTAAAAGCAATCTAGAAAGAAAATCTTGAAAGCTCTGTGTGCCACACTTCTCCTCAGGACTTGCAACGTCCCTGGACTTGTAGCTGTGCTATCATGTCTAGCCACTCTGAGCGGACTTCGAGGATATTAGTCAACTCAAAACCCAGCTGAATTCATAGTTCAAGTTTTCAAGACGTTCTTTCAGAATTCACCTTTCTAATGGAAAGAAGAAACATGACCAAGGAACAATTGTCTATGGTGTTACTTAAGAGCTATTTTCTGTCATTAGTTACATTCAGCCTTGCTTTGACATCTTAATTTTGTCAGTGCATTCTGTGATTTAGGTGCCCACATTCTACTTGAAGAAATAGAGTTAAATATTGGCAACCAAGCTAATCTGATTTTTTTCATCCCTATCACTTCCGGACCATACCTAATGCGAGTCTGGGTTGCTATTAGCGCTAATGTTACTACTACTACTACTGAGAATAATAATGACAATAATGTGCACCACAACTTTAGGTGGTTTTAAAGTATTTATGTAACTAGCCTCCCCCTCAAGTTCTCTAAAATAGAACAGGAAGTGATATATAAGATAATCAGATCTGGAAATACATATATTTAGCACTCACGCCACTTGTCTTCCCACGCCAATGGCAGATATTACCAATCACACTTTCCCACTAAGCACAGATACCCCCTCAGAGTCATTCTCAATGTTCAGTGGATGTGTAGGCAGCCACTACCGACCTATCATCATCGGCATCACAAGAGAATATTTGTTATCCCTGATACAGCACGACCTATCCTTTCACAGACGAAGAAATGCTCACAAAATGATTGCACAGCAAATTAGCAGCAGAGTTAAGGTAACAATACGTTCAGCTCCCCCCACTCTCAGCCCAGTGCACTTTCCACCGCCCTATGTGTAATTTACCAGAATATACCACCCAAATGACTAATCAGATTCTGGTTTCAAAATTTAAAATTTCACAATGGCTTTTAAATTTCATTCTTCAAAAAGCTGTTCCAATAAAGAGACTTTGGTCCAATATATTTACTACCTCATCTGGTCACCATTCTTTACACAGCAAGTATAATCAGTTTTCCCCGGAGGGCAGAGGGTGATTTCAGCAGGTGCCGAAATACATGCACGTGTAAAGACTGCTATCGTGTTCACATCCTACAGAAATGCACACAATCAATCTCAAAATATCACCAGCTCTTCAAATAGGAGGATTCCAGCTACATGTGAGGGGTAACTGATCAAAGTCAGCTAAGACTAATAAACATGAAAAAGAAGAACCAAAGAGAAAGACAGATGCCTATGAGTACTTCTTACTATTTAAGGCAACTTATAATTCTAACCATTCTGCTAAAAACAGACAACGGACTGATTGCTATTGTTTTACTGATTAACTATTCTCTCTGCTTTTTCCCAAAAGGCACCCTGGCAAACTTTGCTTAGTAAATATTGACACCTGTAAACCAAGCTGGTTAATGCCGTTGGCTCTCCAGCTATCTTCCCATCTGTTGCCTGAGAATTTTAAGCAACGCATTTTGGGACTCTTGCTCTCTTTCCATTGTAAACTGTAAAAAATGCTACCCAGAAGCTAATCCGAAAGCCACATGGCCCTAGAGGGGCCTGTGGTAAGTAAAGGGAAATGTAGTCTAATATGTAAAATGCGTATTCCACTGGCCTGCTCAGCCACCCCGTCTTTAGTTAATAGCATGCCGGGGTAATCTGCTTAGTTACCAAGTGGAGCTTTTTTCCCTCTTCCCCATGAGATCACCCAGACCACGATCAAAGCCCAAACACACTCTCTGCCAGCTCTATTGTTCCCCAGAGTGGGATTAATGACTAATTATGTCAGGTCACTCATCCAGATGGCCTCTCAGATGTTCCTTTGTCATTGTCTGACCTTCCATATGCCCCTTTGACCTTGAGGTTTATTTCCATGGAAACATGAAGCCTCAGTTTCCTTGCTGAGATTGCCAAGAATTGGCCAAAAGGAGGGATATGGGATAATCTACCCACACTTTGTATTCTGCTTCCATCTCATGCCTTGTTAAATCCAATGAATAGATAAAAAATGCTATCTGGTCCCAGCTGAGTGATGACCATGGTCATGATTCTATGTTACATGCTATGTTTTTTAAATTAGCAGACAGCTTTGTACATGGAAACGTGCATTCAATTTGAAGAACATCAATCGCCATAATGTGATCTTTTTATCTCATTAATGTTAAGCAAGGGTAATAGAATGGAATTACAAAATATCACTGTGAAAGGAATACAATTCAGAGAATTATAGATATCCCCCATTAAAGCCCTAGAGATGTTTGGATAAGTCAACTTGTTCAGTTTCATAAATTAAAGATTCTTTACTTACTACCTTTTCTGGGGTTTAAATTCTAGCCTCAGATGTTGATCTTAATCTGAAGAAGGATTTTAAAGTGGTTAGTAAAATAGAGAAATTTCCTCAAAACTACCAAATAAGTAAATAAAAATAGAATAGGAGACTGACTCATGCACTCAATTAAATAAAAAAGGTTGAATATGTATTTGCATGGAATGAAACGTATTTCCCTTTATATTATAAAGAAGACTGAAGAATAATTCATATGCCTAAAATGTGGAGGCTAATTCACCTCTCCCGAGTTCATCCAAGAATGAAATGTTTCTCTGCTGCTCTATACAGGAATTCATACAAGCACGGAAGTCTCACGGGGAATGCAAGCAGAGTGGAAAGTAGTCACACGTGCCTAAGATTTCCTGGCAAGGTGGCAATTTATGACATCTTCCCTCGCAAAAGATCAGGAATCTGCTGATTCCACCTGAGAGTTACCAGGTTATTTAAGAAGAAAATCAGGGAGCTAAGTGAACAAAGGATTTTGTTCCTTGTATTGTTCTTGTTGGGCTATTTTGCCTTCTCAATCCAGAAAGAAAGACTTGGGTCAAAAGGAAGAACTCACCCAGGTCAAAGGCAGCCAACCGCCTCCACTCCTCACTCCTGGAACTCCAGCGCCCTTTGGGAGCAGTGATGGTGCCTTGCTCACTGCCCACCTCAGTCTCCAGGGTCCAGCACAGTGCCTGGCATAATCCAGGTTTCTAAAAATCTCACCTGAGTGAATGAATGTAGAATGAATGTTCGTGCTAGCCTATGTGTGCCAGGAAACGTGACCTTTCTCTTCTTTTGCTTTCTTCCAATGATACGGTCAGGAACTGCTTATTTAAGAAAGCATTCTGTGCAAATTCAGCCTCAAGGAACACAATTCAACATAAAATAGAGAAATTCTTTCCTTCCTTTAAAAGAGAGACAATTTTATTTAAAGGATGGCAGCAACACAGTAGACTTCCAGAAAGCATAAAAGAACAACATGTTCCCAATCTTTTGAGAAGAAAACTCTTACCACATTTTGATAGCGTTCCAGGCCTTTTGCAATGGCTTCATGCCCCACGAGGTACTCATTTCATCTTTTGAGTTTACCATCACCACTCCCAGACAAAGATCCTCTCACTTCTCAGATGGCATCGCTTGGAGACACGGCAAATTGATGGCCCACAGTGCAGATACAGAGGGGGGCAAGACAGACATTTTCCCTAGGAATATAGCTACTTAATTTCTACAATTTCCAATAAGTGCTTTTCATACATAAGACTTACAGACACAGAATCATCTTAATTAACAACATACCTGAAAAGTTGACGATCTAAATCAGTAGGAATATAATTGAACAGAAGTTCAAATCTTCCATTAATGAGGCTCATCACAACAGCATGTGACACTTGTCTAGGTCCCAGATTTCACACCTGCAAATGACACCATTATTTGTACTCTGCAAGCCCTTGCAATAACTGTGAGTGGAAATAATCCCCCAATAGGAGGGACCTAAAATTCTCATGTACTAGAACTAAAATTCTCATGGTTGCCTAATAGAATCACAAGAGTCAGCTAGAATATTTGAATATTGCATCAAAGGGAAAATTACTGTATCAAAGAACCTTAGAGAACTGGAAATCAATGTCATCCGAGTGCTACCTGTTTGATTTTTATGGTCTTTGTAAATTGTGTTGTGAGTAGGTTTGTATCAGTGAAAAATTATTTGTTAAGTGTCTGCAGTGTGCTGATTCTGCTTAGTTTCTGGATATACAATGTTGATGGCCTCGAATGGCTCTTAGCCTAGGAAGGTGATTGAGGAGCAAAACTAGAGTTCCTTGGGAAAATCTAGGACAATTTCCTGGAGGAGGTGGATAGCCAGGTTAAGTTCTAAATAAGAGCAAACCCAGAAAACAGGAGAAGAGTGAGGCAAAATATCCCGATGGGGGCATAATTTATGCCAAGTTCTATGTGGGAAAACAGACAGGCCAAATTCAGAGATTTGTAGTAGTTCAGCCTGACTGAGGTACGGGGTATGAAGGTGAGGCTGGACAGGTGAGCAGGAGCCCCATCATCAAAGACCTCGTGTTCCATGTTATAGAATCTGCAAGCCCAAGGAATCCAAGCAGAGAGTGCCAGGAGACTTGCAGTGAACACTATTGCCAGGTACCAGAGCCCCAGACTCCTAGCTGGAGTTCAAGGATAGGTTTCCAGTTTCAGAAGGACTAGAGTACTAGACAATCCAGGTACAACTTGGGCACTGGCTACAAGAGGGCAAAAATGATCATGTGGGGACTGATTTTAGGGACAAAAAACAAAAACAAAAACAAAAACACCCAGAACTCTGATTTCTCTCAGACATGCATTGGAGGTAACCCTGGAACGGAGTTTCAGAGCATGACACTAGTGTTTCTTAACTCTCTCCTTTCTAGAGAGAGGAGCTGGTGAATGGAGGCAGGGGACTTGGAAGGTACATGCTAAACTGTTAAGAATGAGGGTCTGGGCTGGAGAAAGAAGAGAAAAACAGAGGCAGGAACTCACTAGGTCTTTCCCTTGCAGCAGTGGGAGACACTGGATCTAGAGCTGAGTAGCTCTATGACTTCGAGAAAATTTTCTTCTTAACCTCTCTGAGCTGCCACTTCCGCTTATGAAATGAGGACAGTTATGCTTTCCATGCTGGACTGTTGTGTGAACTGGAAAATAGAAGCAAAGCACCTGGCATGTAGAAGGCACTTGGCAAAGCAGTGAATAACTAGTAATTTTATTGAGGGGGTATATTGATAGTCACTGTGCGGGTCATGTGTATTAGCCACAGCAGGAAATAACTAATAATTACCCTTACACTAACTTTATCTGAAACTCCTTCATAGACTTTTCTCTCCACTTTATGTTAGTACTCATGCAAATTTTACGATAATTTGGTTATCAGTTTGTATTATATTATGATTTATCCATTTTAGTATTCCCTAGAGTGGATATTACAGCTTTACATGGGCTAGGTGCCTAGTAAATAATTGTTGAATGACTAAATGACCCCTTTGGGAATAAAATATGAATCACAGGACCATTCCTAAAAGTTGCTGACGTTATTGGTAATTGTTTCTCTTACACTCATTTGACACATATTTGTCAAGTACCAGTTTGTACCAGGCACTATGCCAGGCAACCCCATCCATCACCAATCCCTAATTATTTTACCAAAGCGGTCAGGATCTGTTTTATTTTATTTTGCTTTCCATTACTGTTATGGGTCCAAGGATAGATCAGTTTGTGGATTTTGCCAATATGCAGTTGTTAGAAAAAGCCATGAAAACATCCCTAATCTTGTCTGTTCAAAAGGAAAGAAAGAACAAAAAAGGATTTCCCCTGGGTGCTATCATATGAACCCCAATGGCATGAGAAACCAGGGATGGAGATAACCCACCACAAGCATAGCCAGTGAACCCCTCCTAATACACAGCTCATTGACTCTGTGTCAGACTATTATCTTTGCTTTAAGATTCTTTAAATTTGTTCTATTAGAGGCTCAGAACACAGACCAGAATAATTGTTTAATGAACTGACTTTCCAAAGGGTCAGTGCAAGAACGAGAGACCCTACAAGACACATCTAGAGATACACATTTCTAGAAACATTTGTGAGATGTTTCTTTCTTGGGTGAGAGACATTTTTAAGATTTAGTAAAATTATATAAAAATATTTTTGTTAATAACATAAAAATTATGTAGGTTAATTCTAATCTAATAACAAATTTACTGAGTTAAAAAAATAATACAGTATCCAGGATGATTTTATGTTTGATGTAGTAGGCAAAATATGGAAGGAAATAGACTACATATTGCCAAGGCATTACTTTTATTAGTCTATTTTCCTATCTTCAACAGCAGGGTAACTTCCAACTCTCCTTGGCTATTCAGACCCTTATTTGGTGCTTTATTTGATCGGCTGTCTAATCTAAATAAACAGATTAACTTGTATTTGAGAAAAGAGGAGATGGAGAGACAGCAGAGAGAATGATCCAAAAATAAGCTTCAAATATACAAATGGCATAGTTCTTTTATGGGAACATTTCCATTCATAGCTTTGCTAAAGCCCATGTGCAAAGACACCCAAAACTCCATATGATGAGTTTCTAGCTGCTATGTATAGAATCAACTTACTGGTTTGTTTTCTCTGTAACAGTTGTAGATACCCAACAGAACCAAATACAGCTGGATTTCTGTTTAACGAAGTCTGCCTCTTTGACACAGAAACAACTAAGAATCTAATTCTGAATAATGCTTTTATTTTTGAAGTTCTTATTTTTTCGAGATCTCATTATTTGCTTAGGGAGAGATAAATGCCATGTTTTAACGGTAACTCTTTTTGTGAAATATAAACGTTCAACAGAAAAGAAGAAACGTACGAATGAATGGTCGTCAAATCCTCAAGTCAAGAAGAATTCATGAATTCAATATTCTAGGCTCCAGAGATAAGTAACACATGACTAGCATATCTAAAATAAACAGCCTGATAAATACCACCACGGTCAGTGCTGCAGGAAAAACAAAACAAAACAAAACTTAGAATGTATTTTTAAAAAAGTGAAATTTCAAAGGAAAAGAAATATACACAGGACAAAATAAATTATTTGGTGAATTTGTCATCACACTCCCCCATTTAAATAAGCAAAACTTGCCTATAATTTTTTCTTTCAGGAATAAAAATATCAGACCTAATTAGCTATTGATCACCAGGAAATTTTAATACCTTGTAAGATAAGCCAAGAAAACGTGCTGCAATTAAAAATGTGCTTGTGGAAGGAGAGCTCCTTTCCTACCACCCCCTTGTCCCTGTTCCTTAAGTCACATCTGCTTTCCTTACTAAAGAAATAAGCCTGTGGAACAGAGGAGCTTATACAGCTGAGGAGGAAAAGTGCATTCCTTTTTGTCTGGTGCATCATCAACCAACCTGTCAGCTACATTCCAAATGCAGAATCTTTATTTTGCATGATGATTCTAGGAGGCAGAAAGCACAGCTTGGCTGACTGATCCCAGGTGGAGTTTGAAGTGCTGACAGCAAGAGAACTAATGTTTAGATTTATAAACTGAGTGAAGTTGATGTGGAAATCATTGCAAATGAATAAATATAGAGCCTTGCATTATCATTTTTATCAACTCACTTTGCTCACTATAACCCTTTCTATGTAATTACTTGCGATGAATGTGAGTTGTACCTACAGCAGACATATGTACCTACAACTGCCACATATGTATGAAATATGTAGCCTCTTCAAGGGAAAGAAACACACCAATTTATTCAGCATACAGATTGCAAATACAAAAGGCAAGCCAGCATCCAAGTAATAGGGAAGGAAGAGTCCGTGGCTTGTATAATTCATATCCTTAAATGAGTCAAGGAGTATTCATACCCAGGAGTGAAGATAAAACTGGTATTTTATTGATGACATCATATAAATGTTAAAATGTATATATTTTATATACTAAAAAAAGGAAAAAAGCTAAATCAAAGAAAAAATGGGCCGTTGGTACAGCACTTTATCTTTCATATTGACTGGAGTGTATATTAAGCTGAGCTATTGGAATTACATTGCCATAATTGCTAAAAGTGGATACATTTGATAAAAAATATGTATTTATTAATTTTTTTAACCCATTGATGGCTATCAGTCTTTCCTCCTTTATGTCTTTTGTTTCTATGAATCAATATTTTATACTTCAAAATTTCCTTATGAAAAGCTCTGTATTTTTTTATGCTGGATAAAGCCACTGGTGGCCATATTTTGGTGTGAGAACAGAATCCAGCCACAGAGGACAATGTCACTCATCTGCCATTGGATTGGTTCCTAGGTGGCTCAGTTGGTTGAGCATCTGCCTTTGGCTTAGGTCACAATCCCAGGGTCCTAGGATCGAGTCCCATGTTAGGGTCCCCCTCTGCCTCTCATGAATAAAGAGTCTTTAAAAAATATTTTTTAAAAAAATGTGCTATTGGATCACTGCCCTTTACATCATGCCCTTCTTGTTGCTCTTCCTGGGCAACTGCTGGTTTGGAACATTATGGTCAGAGTGCCTGATGGCTTGTACACTGCAGTTAGGGGCAGATGCTAAGTGACTCTAATTTTGCTTAAAAGGCTGCTTTTAGATTGTTCAAAGGTATATCCGAGGACACATTTTACACCATCATCACGAGGTGCACACATAAATGCATGTGTAAAAAGTCATTTATGGGGTGCCTGACTGGCTCAGTTGGAAGCGTATGCAACTCTTGATATTGGGATTGTGAATTCAAGCCCTATGTTGGGTGTACAGATAACTTCAGAAAGTAAAGTTTTAAAAAATAAAATAAAAGCCAACACTAAAAAAATCATGTCTGGGTCACTAGATGGCTCAGTCAGTTAACCAGCTGACTCTTGATTTAGGCTCAGGTCATGATCTCAGGGTTGTGAGATTGAACCCCATGGCAGCTCCATGCTCAGTGGGCATGAAGATTGTCTCCCTCTGCCCCTCTCCTGCTCTCGTTCTATCTTGAAAATAAATAAATCTTTAAAAAAATAATTTCTTTTTTCCTAATTGTGTTAACATTAAGTAGTAATGTTAATAACATTCTTAATATAAAACTATATAACTCAGGATGATATAAGATTTTTACAGTTAGATAGCACCTTATATATAAAGTACATAGGCTTTTTTCTGGCACACTATCAAAGGAGCTCAATACTTCATGAAGGTATAAAAGATGTTTAGAGGTCTTCCTCCTTAACTCTAATTAAAATAAAATGCAAGCACATGTTGTTTCCTGGACATCACTTGCGATTTTTATTTTTTTATTGGTACTATTATTTATTCTATACTTCTAATATAGTAAGTTTTTAAAAAAGATTTTATTTATTTATCTGACAGAGATCACAAGTAGACAGAGAGGCAGGCAGGGGGTGGGGGGAAGCAGGCTCCCTACTGAGCAGAGAGCCTGATGGGGCTCAAACCCAGGACCCTGAGATCATGACCTGAGCCGAAGGCAGAGGCTCAACCCACTGAGCCACCTAGACACCCCATAATATAACAAGTTTCACAAAATTTGTACTTACTAAGAAACTGTCATCATCACTAATCTGTTAATATAAATAAGATCAGAGGTTATTTATTTGAAAGTGATGGGACACTTAATACTCACTTTCTAAATAATGAGAATATGTTTTTTTTTTAACTAAATTAATGTCTTTCCCAGTTTTCAAACTATAAAATCCTACTGGATTTCATGCTGTTGTTTCAAAAGAAAATAATGTGATATCTTAAATAATGTTATCTCTTCCAATCTGAAAAACTAGGGTGAATGGAAACAACATTTAATCTATCCAGTGCAATCTGGGGCTAGACCAAAATCTAGAATGGTTTCCATTTCTAAGACTTAAAAAAAAAAAAAATTGATTCAGTGAGTTCTCCCTAAGTTCTCTTTGATTCTAGAGATATAAGTCCGAGATGGATTAGGGATAACAATAGTGAAATATAGTGGAAAAAAGCTCCACTGGCCTGAATTGGAAGACATTACAGTCCTTCTCCAAGTTTATTTAGGAATGTGGCTTGACCCTTCGGTGTCTTAGTTGCCCGTGTATAAACCAAAAAGCTGAAAAAACTATGACTTCTTTCACAAGGTCTTAACAACATTTGAATCAAAATGCTACATTGGTATGAAACATATATATCATTAAACAACCCAGAAGAGTTCTCCACTAAGACCCTGTGTAATAAACAATTGGAGAACAATAATTTAACATCATTAAATATGTGTTCGCTGTGCGTAAATTGAGTATTAATACAAATACACACTATAAAATTATGGGTACACTTTTTCTTCTAAATGGGGAAAGAAAAAAACTTAAAATAGTAGATCTGAATTTTAAATACTTAGATTATAAACCTAAATTCTAAATTATACATCCCTACTTTAAATTATGTCTTACCTTTCATCTTTTTTTTTTTAAAGGTTTTATTTAATTATTTTAGAGGGATGGGGCATGAGCAGGGACAGGGGCGAAGTGGGAAGGAGAGGGAGAGAGAGAATCCCGAGCAGACACCCCTGCTGGACACTGGGCTTGATCTCAAACCCTGAGACCATGACCTGAGCCCAAACCAACAGTCTGAGGTTTAACTGACTGAACCACCCAGACGCCCTGCCTTTTATCTTTGAACAAAGTATTTATATGTATGTTATATCATTTCACTTTAATTAAAAAAAAAACACCTATCAGGACTATTGAGATATAATTCTTCACATTGCAATGTGAATCATATTTACAAAATACATCTTGGAAAAATATGTGGTTCATGTGCACTGTCTTTTTTTAAGTTTTTATTTATTTATTGAGATAGAGAGTGAGCAAGAGAGCAGGAGAAGAGGAGCAGAGGGAGAGGGAACAGACTTACCACTGAACACGGAGCCCACCATGGGGCTCAATCCCAGGGTGTTGGGATCATGACCTCAGCAAAGACAGACACTTAACCGAACTGAGCCACCCATAAGCCCCTATGTGCTCTGTTTTGAAATGCAAGCTGCTTAAATTTCTCCAGAAACTTTTGCCCAGAACTCAACAGACACGAATATTTGCTATATTTTGGTCCTGAGCAAAAAGTCAACAACAAGTGGTTTCGGTGTTTGGTGTTTAATTATTTAGTTACTTTGAAACTCGATTATTTTTTTACTTGATACATAGCAATAAAAATGGGCATATTCTTGGGAGATAATACTATTATGTTGCTAATTTTACATTCCAACTCTATCTCTTTGTGGGTGACCATGGAGATTACAAAATAAGAAGACACAGGTCTCTGGATTAATGGGCAATGTTGAGGGTGTACCCGTAAGGAGCAGCGATGTTGCAGCGCTGGTGCAGAGGAGAGAGAGAGAGAGCAGGAAGCGGAGACCATGATGGTTGTGAAATGATCTTAACGTGGTCCCTGCCCCAGAGGGTTTCCAGGCAGCTCAGGGGAGTAAACCCATTTAGTAACGATGAGCCGTGTCAGCAAGAATAGGCAGGAAATGCCGGGAAAGTTCAGTGGAAGGAGAGAGATTTGCCTGTGGAGAGTTCAGGGACCCACACTGCGGATGGCGTTGGAGGCGCAGAGGGAAGGTTTTAGACCAAAACAGCTGGGGATTGTGAAGTGGATTGAGAAAAAGATGAAACAAATTTATCAAAGACAAATATTGACTGCTACTATGATTCCCACTAGCGATTTGCTCTCTGTCCTTGTCGCACCAGTTACGGTATGATTCTGTTTCTTTTCTGCTAGCCCTAGAGTAGAACCCTTTTCCTTGCTTTCTGTTTAGTGATCAGGCAATAAATACGCCAGAAATCTGAAAGTTTTCTTAACTGTTTCCTCTTCTTCACCTTCTTGTCCTAATTTCAGTTTCTAAAACTCTCCAGGCTTCTTCATCCCTCCACCCACCTCCTCCGCCAAGCCCCAACCTCTCTCACCACAGTAGAACTCTTAGTGGACTCCCCACTCCCAACAACCGCGCGGCTGTAATACACTTTTCATATAGCTACCAGACAATAGATTTAAAACATTAATTTCATCAGCTCATTCTGCTGACCTTAGGGGGAAAAAGCCGAGGTATTTCATTGTTCTTGAACACATGCATGATCGAATCCCTGCTTCTCTCCTCAGTCCACCTTCTCAAAATCCTCTCACCCCTCACTCCTCTAGCTCTTTAGGACTTTGGGTGACTGCTCCTTCCGCCTGCTGTCCTAGACCCTTCTAACCTGGATGACCTTTCCACATCCAGCTGCTCATCTCATCTGAGTGATCTTTCTTGGGAAAGCCTGCTTGGCCCCCACTCCTTGTACCTGCAGACTGGTTGGTTCCTCCATGACACTGTCTTAAAACACATCGTACTTCTTCTCTTCCTCTCGAAGCCAATCACATTTAGTTATTACCTATGTTCTAGATCATGCCTGCTTTGTTCACTGCTATGTTCCTAGTAGTTAGTACAGTGCCCATCCCAGACCGAACTGAGTTGATTAAATGAATGAAAAACCTAACTGAAGTACTGATGCTTTAAACTCTTGTCTAGAATATTAGCAGAATTAGCAGAATATTGCACTTGTATATTTCTTTTTTAAATTTAAATTTAGTTTAGATAACATATAGTGTATTATTAGTTTCAGGGGTAGAATTCAATGATTCATCAGTTACGTATAACACCCTGTGCTCATTACATCAAGTGCCCTCCTTAATGCCCATCATCCAGTTACCCATCCCCCCACCCACCCCCTCCAGCAACCCTGTTTGCTTCCTAGAGTTAAGAGTCTCTTGTGATTTGCCTCCTTTTCTGTTTTTATCTTATTCTATTGTTCCTTCCCTTCCCCTATGTTCATCTGTTTTGTTTCTTAAATTGTGCATATGAGTGAAATCACAAGGTATTTGCCTTTCTCTGACTGACTTAGCATAATACTCTCTAGTTCCAGCCATGTCACTGCAAATGGCAAGATTTCATTCTTTTTGATCGCTGAGTAATATCCCATGGTATATATTATACCACATCTTCTTTATTCAATTATCTGTTGATGGACATCTGGGCTCTTTCCATATTTTAGCTATTCAACTAATCTTTAACAAAGCAGGAAAGAATATCCAGTGGGGGGTCACCTGGGTGGCTCAGTGGGTTAAGCCTCTGCTTTTGGCTCAGGTCATGATCTCAGGGTCCTGAGATCAAGCCCCGCATCAGGCTCTCTGCTCAGCAGGGAGTCTGCTTCCCCCTCTCTCTCTGCTTGCTGCTCTGCCTACTTGTGATCTCTCGCTCTGTCAATAAATAAATAAATAAGATAAATAAAATAAATCTTTTAAAAATCTTAAAAAAAAAAAAGAATATCCAGTGGAAAAAAAACAGTCTCTTCAACACATAATATTGGGGAAATTGGACAGCCACACACAAAAGAATGAAACTGGACTACTTTCTTATACCATACACAAAAATAAATTCAAAGTGGATGAAAGACCTCAACGTGAGACAGGAAGCCATCAAAATCCTAAAGGAGAACACACATAGCAACCTACCTGAACTTGGTAGTAACAACCTACCTTTGACCTCGGCTGTAACAACTTCTTTCTATACTTGTATATTTCTGAATTATTTACTTTTCTAGGTATTAATTATATTCAATATAAGTACTAAAATAGTACATAACAGTTGGAATTAATTACTTCTTTAAAAAACTGGAAATATTCAATTGACAAGTTTTGAGATAGTTGGAGGTTAGGAGCAGAGGACAGAAATTGCCTTCAGTTGCACTTAAAGAGCAACCAGAAATGTACAATCTGAGGAGGTAGAGCTCATTTATGGGAAAAACAAAAATTAGGATGGAAAAGCCATTTCTTTGGAGTAAAGTGAGGCACTGCAGTTTATAAGAGGCAAGTTAAAGGAGATGTAAATTTAAAAAACTAGGAAAACAGAGTAGAAGTGGAGCATATGTGGTGAAGATTAGAAGTCAACTTCCACTAGTTTTATCTTTTTAAAAAAGTAGGTAACTGACACTAAAACAGCCTAAAATCTGGCATTTTCTCTTCCAACCTTAGAAAAAATTTGCATTTTAGAAAATATTTTTTGGAGAAAAACTTTTAGAAAAACTTGTGCACCAACAGGCACGCACAAGACTGTTCATAGCATCAACTTTTACAGTAACAAATTAAAAAAAAAAAACTGCTGGAGACAACTTAAATTTCCATCAACAGGAGATTGGATAAACCCACTGTGGTGTAATCATATAATAGAATACCACACATCAGTGAAAATGAATGGAATTATAGTTCTCCAAGTCAAAGGAATGATTTCAGAAACATAATATGAATGAGAAAACTAAATCTCAGACAATGTATGTAACACAGTACCATTTCAAATATTCAAAACAAAAGAAAAACAATACATTGCTTAAGGATAGATACTTACATAGTAGAAAAGAAAGAGAATGATTTTTCTAAATTATGTTAGATTATCTCTTGAGAGTTTACACAGCATCCAAGAGAAGTAAGAAGGTTGTTTAAACAATATTGGTATGTTCTACGCCTTAATGTGGTTGGTCAGTTCATAGGTATTTATTTCATTATTATGCTTCATAATTTACACATACATTATGTATATTCTTTTGAGCATATCAAATACTTCATACTTTTAAAATGAGGATAAAAAGCAAGTAACTCCAGTGTATAAAGATTGGACCCAAATATCTGTATTAAAATATATGAATAAGAAAATACAAATCTCAAAATCTATGGGATGGTCAGTTTGGAATAGTAGTCTATGTAAACCACAGGTGCTTTACGCACCAAAGAAGTAATGTTTGCCATGATCATTCCATAGTATTCCTGAACTAGTGAAACTTTTGCTCCCCTATAAGGCCAGGACAAAAAATATAAATGGCATTTAAAAGCACTAGAAATCTCAGAACTAACTGACCAATGCCATGTCTTAAAAGACAATATCTTGTTGGGGTTACAGCCTTGCTGCTGAGACAGACAATAGCCATTATCCATTATCCATTATCATGGGTGATCTGTATGAAGAGTATTGGACAAGCGCTGGCATGACCGTGACTCCTACTGAAGATGTAGGACTTGTTTTTGAGTCAAGTGGCACATAATCTCTTAGTAAATATTTACTGAATAATAGTAAAAAAGCGAAAGCTGCCAGTCTTCTCACTGTGGTCCCCTGATGCAGTAGAGGAAGCTCTTAGTAGGGAGGCCACCTATGTGATTATCAGCGTTATTCCAGAAAACAGACAGAGCTGAGCATGACTAGTTCAACTCTCCATTCAGCATTACCTTCAAACCTCACTCCCCGGCAATCAAGGGCAGCACATTGAAAAGCACAATGAAAAATACTGTCCTCTCGCCTGAGCTCTCAGTAGAAGGGAAACACCTTCTACACCAACACCAACACCTATCATTTTTCTGGTAAATTTTTAATAGCCATCCCATGGGTGTGAAGTGGTTAGTCTTTTGAATAATAACCGCCAACTGGGTGTGAAAACCCCAACTAGCATTTTGTAGCATTTTTTTTTTTAACAATTATATCCTTTCCTGTAAACCACTTCACTCATATGCTTCAGCTAACCCCCAATCCCTGCCTTTTCATTTTGATTAATTTTCTGTCCTTCACAGGATCACACTTGAGCTATCTGCTGGAACCAAATCACAGTCCAGCCTTCTGGACCTTTCAAGAATCCTCTGTGGGTAAAGGTAGGCAAAAGAACATGTTTTTTATCCCCACACTGATGAGGACCACATCGGACTCTGGAAGATTTCGTTAAAGCCAAAGGAAACTGTAAGATTCTGAAACACTGTAATCTTGGATTAATGGCAAACAAAACATTAAATCTTTAGTATTAACTGTCATTAAACTTAACATGGATATAGGTAAAATGAGACAGTTTAGAAACCAAACAGATATTTTTTAAAAAAGAAACTATTGATTAGAAGACGTAATATATTTTAGGGGATGTTCCAGGTGTAATACGTTCTACCGAACATATTTATCAAGTCACTTAAATTGTGTGGTTTTTTTCCTCAAGTGAAATAATCACAGATTCCTAAATGAATTACTAAAAATCAGCATTTTTAAATCTTTTGGCCCGTTACCATTCACTCTTCCATCTCAGTTCTTCCTGCAAGCCAGCATATTACAAAATCAAACACCGTGACGAGTAAGAAGCTTGGCCTCCAAAGGTTTCTATCGTAAATAACCATTATCATCCAGAACCCTGCAGCTGGTTCTTCCTGCAGAAACACTTATGAGGCTATCCCTTAAAGCTTCAAATTTCTAACACCACAGAAGGAGAAGAGTAGAATAATGCGAGAAACGTTAAGCAACAACACTGCAATAAGGGGTTTATAGAATTAGCGTCACCTGCTCTGCATTCATGAGATGTGGGATATTCTCTACTGCTCTCTTTAAGGTTTCTAATGAACGTGGAGTTTAATTAGATGGGCTTTTACTGCTTGGTTCAGAGTATTTATCTCTTACTATGGACGTAATTTTTGATAACTAAAAGAATTAATTTTGTAGCATAGACTATCATATCATTACACCATATGTCATTGCACATTGGCTTTGTCAGATCCCAGAGATTTCTCTGGGCTACAAAATCTCACTCCGGCAAAGTGCTGGGTGAGAACCCATCAACAGCAGGTGTAATGACTGCCTCGTTTCATGCGCTGCCATACTGAACGAGAGCTGAGTTCTCTAACCGTATATTGCTGGCTTCCTGTAAGTTACACTTTGGTTGGCACCAGGAAGTAAAACAAGTATTCTAAAACACAGAACAGGACTTTCCGTACAAGACAGACAACGCCATGAAGGAAGGGGTCTAAGTGGATTGTCATCGCTGGGATCACAGCATATCCCCAGTTCTATTCAAATGGAAAGATCGTTCTCCTAAAAATGTCATGAGACATTCTTGATGGCACTGAATTAGCTACTTGGGTACAGAAGCTAACTGGTAAAGGTGTAAAGATGAAACCCACCAAACGCATGTCAGATGGGAAAATCTGCTCATAGCTTCCAGTGCCCAAACAGAGAACCTGGGTACCAGGCATTTCAGCCTCAGGCAAACCAACCACGGTTGACCTTGAAGTCTTGGAACTGACAGGGCTCCGTGGGCTATTAGGTTCCCTGCCCGCCTGCCTGGCTGGGATGGGATGCTGACTGACAGCCTCTCCCCTCCCGCCCCCCACTCCTGCCCGGCTCTGGCGGCCAGGCCGAGCCGGCTGTTTTGTCAGCCACCTCCCGCCTGGGCCCTGGGCAGGCGGCCGGTCGGTGCTGGAGGCTCCACACCACGGCAGCCCGCCCCTCCTGCCTCGCTGTGGCTGCCGCTGCTCGGGCTGCCGCTCTCGGGCCCGGGGAGACCTTTCTAGTCTGCAGATAACACTGGAGAATTCACACTAATCGGTTCAGCTTCCCTAAGGCAAAGGGGAAAAAAAGGTTTCTTAAAAGGAAAAGGATTAAGAGGGAAAGTGAGCAAAGGCTTGCCTGGTCTCCACTTAGGGAATCAGAAAGAGCACAATCAATCGAATAAATGGTTCACCTAATCATGGGGACAGCAGGGTAGAGGAGAAGCTCTGCTTTGTGGCTTTTTCCTCCTGGAAGGTTGCTTATGGAATCATCGAATAGCGACAAGTTCCGCAGTTTGAAAATGAAGACCTCTTCGTCGCTCCTCCACATCCCAGGACATCGTTTTCCCTTTTTTGTTCTCTTTGCTTTCTTTTGAGAAGGCATTTTGTGCTGTTGGCCACAACCCCTTGCTCCATGCATACACGTGTGTGCACACATGCACACACACACACCCAGAGGTGTCATTGTTCGCCCATTTTGAGGTTGGAACAGTTAACAGGTCACCTTAAAACAAAAACTCGAGCTCAGAAGAAGACTAGATGATTCTGAGAAAAGTCACCGTTAGATTCTATGATGATAGAATTCTCTATCTCCATCCTGGGAATCCAGTTACCAAAATTGTATTAGGGAGATATTAGTGACTGTTCTGGCATTCTTTGTGTTTGCCCTTTTTGATATTTACCTGGGTTTTCCTTAAAGTTCTCCGGGTTATTACATCTTGACTTCCCAAGCCCTCTTCCTCCTGAATGATATCTGCTTGGAAATTAGATGTCCCAGTGCAACTGCTTGCTAATTGTAATTTAATTTGGATCCCACTTAAGAAAGCATTTTCTTTGGCGGGGGAGAAATCTTCAAGGTAAAAATACTTTCAGGTCTTGATTTGTATAACTAACCCCTTGCACTGGGCGGGTCATTAGATCTCACTAGTTCCTAATGCAATCAGAGTCAGCATTCTGCTCTTAAGGGCTGCTCAGTAATTTGCTTGTTAATATATTAGCACACAGCATTGATCAAATGGCTAATCCAATCACACGCTTGTTATTGATCCCTAATTGATTACCCAGCCTGGTGATCACTTTTGTTGGGTTCAGTCAATAGCAGATGCCAAGTAGCCTTTCACACACCTAATTAGCTTATGAAATAAACCAAACATTTTGCTTGGCCCTGAAGGCAAAGATCAATGGGAAGCTTTGGGGCTGAATTCAGATGATTTTTTCATCAACTTTTCCTCGTCTCTTCTGCAGCCACTCAAGTTCACATTAACACTCTCCCTCTGGTTTGAGGACATCTGAAAAGCAGCTGCCATGTCTGAGACACTGAAGCAGCTGTAAGCCATAAATCACGAGGCTGAGGGATTCTGGGTTGCACACTGGCATGTGGTCTGTCAGGCCAGAAAAATAGAGACATAAAAGAGCCAAAGGTCAGAGGTACGTAGAGTTTAGAAGCCTGAACTTGTGCTATATTTCATGCAAGAAAACCTTGGCATTGGTGGTGCTTTCCAAATGCTCTTTAACTTTACCTTGCTGATAGGGCACGGATCAGCCCTTCACTCATGTGAATGAGCGGCTCTAGCTTCCTGCTCTCCACGCTGCCACTATTCCTTCGATCATGTACCTGCATGCCGTCTTCCGCAAGACTCAAGATCCAAGGGAAATTGGACTAAATAACAAGTTTCCAGTTGCAACAAAAACTCTGACCCTTCCGAAACAATTTATGCTAACTTAAACTTTAAAATGAAAGCACTATTCGGGATCATTTGGCGATGCGTGCACATGACTCTAAAGAACTATCCACTCCCTAGCCCCAACACTATTCCTCACTTCTCTACTCCCCAGGCTAGACCCTGTCATTGAGGAATTGCCCAGGGGCCCATGTAAGAACAGACCTGTTTATTGATTCAGAGCAGGAAAAAGAGTAGAATAGCTTTCCTGGAAACTACCAACAGCTAGGCAGTTGATCCCAGAGCAATATATGGTAATGACTCCCAATGGTAGAAGTTACAAGCTCGAAAATACACCACCAGGCTGGTAGAGTGTGACCAGTTTCTACTGGCAAAATGAAGGATAGAAGTGAAGCATGATTCTCAAATCAATCCTGGGGCACCTGGGTGGCTCAGTTGGTTAAGCCACTGCCTTCGGCTCAGGTCCTGATCCTGGAGTCCCAGGATCGAGTCCTGCATCGGGCTCCCTGTTCGGCGAGGAGTCTACCTCTCCCTCTGACCCTCCCCTCTCTTGTTCTCTCTCTCATTCTCTGTCTCTCAAATAAATATATAAAATCTTTAAGAAAAATAAATAAAAATAAAATAAAATCAATCCCAGAATGTTTCTGCCTAAACGGCTGCTTTTAGAACAGAGAAGTCACCTAATGTCTTTCAATTTAAAGAGAAAAGCAACTTTCCAGAAACTGCTGTTCATTTATATGCTCATGGCAATTTTCCTGAGGATTTAGGAGAAGAGCAAAAAGCAATTAATCAATCAATCAATGGAAGAAACACATATACAGAGTAGGGTAAACTAACCATACTTGTTCTTATTTGTCAGGACATATGGACACAAGTAATCTTTCCTTAGGAATTACCCAGAAAATTTCACCAAATTTTCACTTTGCCTTGGAGATAAGATCTATGAATACATTAAAAATCAAAATAATTATTTAAGAGTTACCTGTTTTGTTTTGTTTTTTGTTTTTTTTAAGATTTATTTATTTATTTATTTGACAGACAGAGATCACAAGTAGGCAGAGAGAGAGGAGGAAGCAGGTTCCCTGCTGAGCAGAGAGCCCGATGCGGGGCTTGATCCCAGGACCCTGGGACCATGACCTGAGCCGAAGGTAGAGGCTTTAACCCACTGAGCCACCCAGGCGCCCCAACAGTTACCTGTTTTAAAAGGAGGTTTTGATTTCCTTTTCCAAAGGCTTTTTATTTGGAGTAGTTTTATTTGGACCAGCTAGCATTTTGCATTGTTTCCATATTGAACAAAAACACTTATCAAAACCAATGGCATGTACATTATATAGAATGATTACTTTAAACTTAGAAGTATTTATGTGCATTCATTTTCTTTTATGGAACCAATTTATTTATTTGTAAATTAATCTGAGACGCAAGGAAAAGATAAATGTATCCAAAGTGTCACGGCTTAACAAAGCTGACATAAAACACAGATTTCTGGTTCTGGGAGAGATCATGGGATCAAGACTCTCCGTCCCTGAACAGATTATGGAAACTAATCTGAAGCAAAATCGAAATTTGTGATTTAGCTGGTGGGGCTCCTACTTCTCTGATGGGCTCTCTGTCCCTCCTAGGTTCTCACCTCCGAATCTTCACTGGTGTTTGTAAGGAACCAGGTGAATAGACAGTGATCCTTAAGCTCTAGAGTCAAGCTAGCTGAGGTCAAATCCCCAAGCAATTATTTACTTGGGACCTTGGGGTTATTTGACTTCGCCTCAGTTATATCATCTGTATAAGGGGGATACTTGTAGAATCTACTTCTTAAGACTTTTTTTATGAGAATTAAATGAGTCAGTATATATAAAAAGCCTTAGGACCATGTTTGGCACATAGTAAGCCCACTAGAAGCTCTGACTGTTCTGGCCATTATGATCTGCCTAAAAATGATCTCCTCCTGACAGGTCTTCAACCCCTCATGTCACTCACCTCAGGGACCCTTCAAAGTAGATTGTTCCAATCCAGTACCACTAACAGGGTTTCAAATGATCTGATGGTTTATCTCAGAATCTCCACATTTAGCAGTAGGCCACAAGTACCTTTGCAGGAACGGGAAAGAGGACCTATGTCGGCTCAGGGTGTCATCAAGGGTTATTTGCATTTAACAATAAGCTGCTCAAAGGCAGTGGTGAAGTCCCTCTACATTCCCAGATTTGACAGCTTTGGATTCAATTCTTCAATGCCTGGCTTCGAACCTGACCATTGTCGGGGCTCAAATTTGACATCCGAGTAGTAGGGAGCTGGGATGAGATACTGAGTGAGTTTAGCAGACTGGATAGCCTGCCTCAAGTTAGTGCTGTGTCCCCATGAAAGATGGCAACCACCGGAGACTCTGTTGGAGGGGAAGAGAAAGTAATGGGTGTAAGAAAGTGATGGGTTTTCACTCCTCCAAAAATAGTCTTTTTAAAAAGATTTTATTTATTTATTTGACAGAGAGAGAAAGAGACAGTGAGTGAGGGTAAACAAGTAGGGGGAGTGGAAAAGGGAGCACAGGCTTCCCAGAGAGCAGGGAGCCCAATGCGGGGCTCAAACCCAGGACCTTGGGATCATGACCTGAGCCAAAGGCAGGTGCTTAACAACTGAGCCACCCTGGCACCCCTCTCCAAAAATAGTCTTATGGGGAGATTGGTGTCCTTCACCCAGACTGGGGCAGCCAGGTGAAAAAGACAGGCTTGTGAGCTTGCCACTCAGGTAATACTTGATGTATGAGCTAAGGATGGTTCTGTATCTAGTTTCTTCCACACTGAAACTGGAAAGGACATAAGCAAGTCAGATGTAATTGATCTTGTAAATATTTTAGTTTTAATCAGTGTAACTAAGAAATAGTAAGTCATATAATACCTTTCTGTGGGGATCTGTAGAAATAGGACAGAGCGCTGCCTTTGGGAGCGTTATGTAGCTACAACATGGCTGAAAAACCAGTTTCCAGAGATGCACTCCCCCTGCCCCGTGCTGTAAGTCTATGGTTTTGTCATTTCAAGATTTTGTTTTTCCAGTTTTTCATTCACTGCACTGGTGAATTCAAGCTAGGGGGAAAAAAACCACACTATCTTTTACAACTATTTACAACGTTTAATCACCCAGCACTAGCCATCAGTAAATTTATAAGGGTGTTTCATCTTGTAAAATAATCACAGCCTGCCTACCACTGGAAATATTTGCTGATCCTTGGATAAATTATATATTAGCCCCCTTACATCTAAATGACATTCCCATAGGCCACGTGCTGCTAGAGTATAAGAACTGCCAGGAATGTATAAAAATATCAACAAAATTTAGTGAACCCATCATAGCTAGCAGGATTGTAAAAATCTGTTTTTCTGATTTGTAGAATCAAATATATTGTGGGTCTTCAACTGTTCTTTTAAACCTAAAAAGAGTGTGCAGGTTTTTTGTTACTATTTCCAAATTGGGGTTCGATTTTCAAAAAAATGTAACTACCAAAGATTTTTAATTAATTTCATTAGTTATAAATTTAGACAGTTACTTAAATATATTCAGAGAAATCCATAGGCTTGAAAAGAGTGTACATTTAAAAAATATGAATAAATAGTTATAATCCCAATGCCAAAAATTATTAGTTTTTGTGTAAATATTTCTTTTAAAATGACATAATTCACAGATGTGAAGTTATATATATTTAGCCTACATGAGGATAACTGTGGCACAGAACAAAATAATGATTTGAGGAACATATAAAATATGCTTAGACACCAGTTGTCAAATGGTAACTCCAATCATCTTTCAAAAATTAAGAATGTGAAAGTCTTTTTCCTCCATAATTATAAATGAAAAGTAAACCATAAAAATTTTGCATGTATGAAAAACTACAAAATGCTTTGGTATCCCGTTGGAGGTTTTTGGTGGAGTGGAGGAGGTGACTTGTTTTTGTTGTCTTATTAATAAACTAGCTTTGAAGTTAAAGGATGCAAAAGGGTTTTAATATACTAATGAAAATATGAAGAAATAAGCATTAAAATGTTTTAAAAGTTAAATGTAAACATATTTATTCATTTTAGTGAAGACTAATTTGTGAGCAATATGTCATTATTATATATTTAATAACATTAAAGCAAGCACTTTTAAAGCAATAAAAACTAGCCTTTAAGTGGGCAAAACATAAACTTGATGTTTATACTCTCTAATCAAATTGCAGACTTCTACACAATGAAATTCAAATATATCTCCTAAAAGAGGTCATTATAAGAAAGTTTCACGAACTGTAACCTTGTTTTAGTGAATATATTATGTGAATATAATATGCCAACCAGGAGTTAACCACTATATTCTAGGTTCCTGCTGTGGTACTGTATTTTGAATATACTTTCAATTTTTAAGAAAGAAATAAAGAAAGTTCTTGAAATAAAGCTTGAAACATACTTTTATCCATCTACAGTTTACTTTGAAGGAGCACACATTTTAGCCAAAAAGAAGGTGGCATACAATACCAGGTTTGCCAGACCAAAAGTTCATAAAAGTGACACATGATCTGGTGGCACTTTCTGGAAAAGTGATTTGGCAGTGAGGTCAGAGTGTTTATTGTAAGGGCCCTGGAAGGTGACCTTTGTACATCGACGTTTCACCATGGAAAGGATGGCGAAAGAGAGGGACCAGAGAGTGGACAAATAAGCCTTTTCCTATTTCTCTTTGTCATGCTCAGCTAGGGGAAGGAAGAAAGGGAAGAAGGAAAGGAGGGAGGAAACGACAGACCCTCTAATTAGGTGCAAACTTCTGGCATTAGCCACTTCACTCTGGAAAGCCATGAAAGTAACAATGCCAATTAGTAAGGATTTTTGTTAATACAAAATAGGAATTTGAGATTCATCTTTGTGGGTCAGCCAACCAATCTGTCTTCAGGTTACATAGGCATTCATCAAACTTAAACAAGTTATTTTTGCTCCCTATAAAATACCTATTACATCAGTAAGATGTCACACAACATTTTATAACCCCTCAATCCAGATCCAGTGGGGTATGGTAGTTTTAACTGCCCTACAACTAAAATCTCTTTTCAGAAGAAGTAAATAGCAAGAAAATAATTTGATTTGTGTAGTATTTACCCAAAGAAAAGCAATTTTCAAAGTATGTGTTGAGATTAGCCGGTTAGAGAAGGCGTGTCAATGACAACTAAGACCTATCTCAGCCCGTATACTCCACCAGACATTGTGCAAGATGTTAGTATGAATTAACACTCAATCTTCACAACATCCTTTTGAGGCAGTCATTATTCTTCTTACAGATGATAAAACTGAGGCTCAGGGAAAATTAAGAACTTGCCCAAGATCAAATAGTATCTAAAAAGGAGGAATCTGAACCCAATAGGAAGGACACAGAGAAAACGAGTAATAGGTCCACTGGACGTCAATTTGTACAGTGCTCTCCAGGAACTGCATTCAGATTACAAACTCAGACCCTGAGGAATGCACCTCAGCCAGGAACCATTGCATTATGTTTACAAATCACTTTTTAAAAAACAATTGTTCAGGGGCACCTGGAGGGCTCACTCGATTAAGTGTCTGCCTTCTGCTCAAGGTCATGATCCTGAAGTCCCGTGTAGAGCTCCCTGCTCAGGGGGAGTCTGCTTCTCTGTCTCCCTCTGTGCCCTCTCTCTCACTCTCTCTCTCAAGCAGATAAATAAAATCTAAAAAAAAAAAAATAAAAAAAGAGAGAGAGAGAGATTGCTTAAAGACTTAACCAAAAGGACTTTCACATTAAATCTAAAGTCATCAGAATGTTGGCTTAATCAGAAGACAAACTTCCTTAACCGTTTCTACTGAACAAGACCGTTGCCTAAGAATTACACGGAAAGACAGAATACTTTCTGCATTTGGAATACTTCAAAACTTGTAAGTGAAAAGTTTCAGCAGATGGAGTATAATTACCTTAGCTGTATTTAATTGCCACAAGCATTCCCCCAGATAAAATAGGACAAAATGCTTTGCAAATAGAAGTGCTGATAACTACAGGTGGAAGAAAACACCACCGGCATCTGTCAGCACTGTGCCCTCAGTCCTATGACAGCTTGAGAAAGAGGGGGCCACTGGGACAGCCCCTTATGCTGTCATCTGTTACAAAGGAGTGATTCTTTATGAAATCAAATGCAGTTGAGATCAGAGCACAAAACAGTTTGTTCTTTCTGAGACAAAAAAAAAAAAAGTTAAAGATGGCTCTAAGTTGGGGGACAGGAATAAGAAGGGGGTATGGTCGACCAAGAGATTTTCAGATTTTAAACAAAATTTCTACATCTTTAACCACAGCTCTTCCAGTTTGTAAAGGATAAAGTGCTGGAAAGTTGATCCTTGCTCAGTAATGAGATGCAGGCATAGTCAAGCGGGGTGCTTGCAGACATCGAAGTGGGGCTTGGCGGGGAGAGGAGAGTGCTGTTCTAAGATCCTTCTCACAGTGCTACTCTGACTTGAGCCAGCCCCTCTGGGGCCCTAAGCATGGCTTGACTGACTAACATAGGGCAAATTTCATGCTGGCTTGAACCTAACGCCGCTCTGTTTCTATTGCATTTTTTTTTTTTAAATTTACAAAGAGATTTGCACAAAAAACCCTAGAATAAGATTTCAAAGTTTTTGGGGGGGGTGGTGAGGGTTTGGCTACAAGTTGTCAGGGGAACATAAAACCAAAAACACAAGACTTGGCCTCATTCTGAGTAATTTCAGAAGAAAACAAGTCTTTTTGGAAATGTATGCTCCTAACAGAGCGGGTTGCAATGCCAGCGGGTTACAATGCATTTGCAAGACGGACTGGAATCAGGCAAACCTGGGTTCATGTCACATTTCTGCTATTTATTAATTGTTTAGCTTTGGAAGAGCCACTTAATTTCTGTATTTTTTCACTTCTTCCACCTTATGATGGGTGAGACTGCTTACTTCACAGAAGAGGGATAATTAAGTGAGATAAATTACTGAAGGCATTTTCTGCAGCGCCTACCATGTAGCAACTGTTCAATAAAAGCCGAGTGTTGTTGCTATAATTGTTTTATAAGGTTTGCAATTTGGCTGAACTTCATTAAGATTCCAAAGGATTCTCTTCCTTCCTCTCTCTCCTTCCCCCTTTCTCCTTTCTGTCTTTCTCACCTATTATGGCTCAATTCTTTGAGACCATATTGAGAATTTGACTATACTGATTCCAAAATGCTTCACAAAAGGATACATAAATGATTCTGGGAAGCTAACATGGTAATCCCATTAGAATTGACATGTTCACTGGAAAAAAGTAAAGACTAAAACATAAGAGGTTCGAGGAAAACATGCAGTGGAATTTGAATTCTTACTGCATCAAGTCATTCCAAATGTTTTCATATGGATACGTTCAGAGTAGCTTGGAAAAAAAGTAAAGACAAATATAAGAAAGTTATGCATAAAATGTGCCATTCACAAAAAAATCTGTTTTACTTCAAAACATTTAAAATGACCCATGAAAAGTTTGTGGGGTTTTTACATTACATTATTGTTTACTAACTTGCAAGGTAAAAGGGACATAGCATGAAAATATAATTTTCTTTAGGGTAAAAATGAATACAAATTAAAGAGTTAAAGTCTTAGGTTAACAAATGTGCTTGACTTCAGAAAGAGTTGTGGGAATCACTCATATGCCCACATTTATTTAATGAAATGGAACATGCTACTGAAACATTGCTTTTCACCAATACTTTATGCCGTAGTCTAAGAAAAGCTGAGGATTAATAGCCGAGAAAACAGCTCTGTTTGGCTGAATAAACATTGCACAAACACTGAACTCTGTATGGGATCATTAGTTTTTTCATCGTACTATTTCTAGAATTGAAAAATCACAAATCCCTCTCCAGCCTAGTTCTTTTATGCAGCAAAAGCATTACCCAGACCCGCGAAGATGTATTCTTCAGGATTCTGACATCTCTGGAATGTCAAACAGGTTCAGTAGATACCAAATCCAGATTCTCTCTTTCATATGGAAAGGTTAAGTAAGAAAAGACTTCATGTGAAGAAACTGCCCCATAACTCACGGTTATTTTAATTTAATCTGAGTGTGTGTTTCAATTTACATATAGACTGGAATGCAGTCTCAGAGGGGGAAAAATCTATTTTGAGTAAATCAACATTTGGGGGGAATAAAACTGACCATTTTAAAAAACGATGCACATTTTGAAGCTCCATATGTATTTTAGAGAAGCCAGCATCAATATAATGTAAGATGGGCATTATTTAAAATGAAGTATCCATAAAAACATTATGAGTGTATTCCTTGATTAAAAAATTGGCTCTACAGCCTTCTGAAAATTCGAAAGACTTATGGTCTTTAAGACACCATAGCTTTTAACGAGACAAGCACATTCTTCTGGAAGATATTCCTTCAGTAGAATATAAATTAACCACAGACGCGATGAAATGGCCAGAGTTGGCAACAATGGGAGAGAGCTGGATGATATTAGAAATTAAATGAATAAAATATGGTGATCCATTATCAACAAATATTTAACCATCACGTTATTTTTATTGTAACCTTGAAAGAGGAGAGTAAGATCGATAAATAATATTTGTATATCTGCTCTTCCTTAATTACAATTATTTAGACTTAATCTTATTGACTTGTAAAAATGAATATAACACTATGATTTTCTTGAATCTCTTCAAGAAATGATTGTAGCCACTTTACTTAGAATTTTAATTCAAATCATGACTAATTATTTCAGTACCCCTGAGGGGTTATCAAATAACTGTATTTAATTTAATCTTTAGCACAATTTGTGCCGATTAACCTTTACTATAAGTTCAAAGATGCACTATAATTAACATTTAGGACACAGATCTATAGAAGCAGAAGACTTGAGTTATGTTTTGTTGTTATTGATGTTGTTTGTTTGTTTTTTCAACAGGGTCTGAAGTCAACTTCATACACAAATTAATTTAGTGCCTACTTAAACAAATCACACCTGTATGACACCTTTCCGATGTCTCTTCTGGGACTTCTTTTATGTCTGAAATTCCATCATTAAAACTTTATTTCTTTTTCTATGTTTGCAGATGACTTGTCTATGTGGAAAATTCTGGAGAATGTACCAAAAATCTATTAAAACTAATAAGTGAATTTAGCTCCCATGATCCAGGGTCTATAGACAAATCAGTTGTATTTCTATATATTTACAATGAACTGTTGGTAATTGGAACAAAGAAACAATACTATTAATGATGACATCATAAAATATGAACTACTTAGGAAATATTTTTTAAATGTCTACAAGACACATATATCAAAAAACTATAAAACATTGTCAAAAACATTAAGTAACAACTTAATAAATGGAAAGCTATACCATGTATTTGAAGCTTAGTATTGTTAAGATGTCACTTCCTCCCGGATTAGTGTACAGATTCAATGCATTTCTAATTAAAATCATTATAAGTTTTGTTTTGTTTTGTTTTAAGTGATAAACTGATTCTACAGTTTATGCGGGAAAAAATAACCCTAAAATAACCTAAATAACTTTAGGATGGGAATGAGAGGACAAAGTTGGAAAACTTACATTGTCTGGTTTCAAAAATTACTTCAGTAAGCAAGCTAATGTGAAATTGGTATAAGCGTAATATGTAGATCAATAGAACAGAATAGGGAATACAGAAATAAACCCAGACCAACATGGGAAATGGGTTTTCAACAAAAGCGTCAAGGTAATTCAATGAGGAATGATAAAATTTTCAAAAATGGTGCCAGAACAAAATCAAAAGATAAATAAATGCAAAAATAAATATACTTCACATAACAAAAATTACATCAAAATATATTAGCAAAACTATAAGGCTTTAAAAGAAAGCACAGAACAAAATCTTTTTGACTTTGAATTGCACAAAGATTTCTTAGGACCCAAAAGTATGAATCAAAAAAACTAATAAATTGGATTTTTTTAATACTAAAATTTTCTGCTTTTCGAAGGGCACTGCTAAGAAAATAATAAGACAATCCAGAGACCAGGAGACAATATTTGCAAAGCATATGTCTGATAAACGATTTCTATTTAGAATATATGAAAACTCTTTCAATTCAATAAGAAAATGTACAACCTGATTTTGATTCATGGGCAAAACATTTGAACAGATATTTGACCAAAAAGGAGATACTATTACAAAGAAAAAGATGTGAAAAGAAGTTCAAGATCATTAGCCACTAAGGAAATGTAAAATAAACCAGAATGAGATACTACTATACACCTATTAAAATAGCTAAGTTCTAAAAATAAGAAGAAAAGACCAAGATCTGATGAGAACCCAGAGTACCTGGAACTCTCATATATTGTTCATGGAATGGAAAATGATAAAGCCACTCTGGAAAACAATTAAACATACACTTACCCTGTGACCCAGCCATTATACTCTTAAGTATTTATTCAAGAGAAATGAAACATGAGTTTTTTGTAAGAGCTGAAAACCAGGAACAACCCGAATGTTCAACAACAGATAAATGGGATAGATAAATTGTTATATATACATACAGTGGGATAATATTTAGCAATCAGAGCGCCTGGGTGGCTCAGTGGGTTAAGCCTCTGCTTTTGGCTCAGGTCATGATCCCAGGGTCCTGGGATCAAGCCCTGCATCAGGCTCTCTGCTCGGCAGGGAGCCTGCTTCCCTTCCTTTCTCTCTGCCTGCCTTTCTGCCTGCTTGTGATCTCTGTCTGTCAAATAAATAAATAAAATCTTTAAAAATATATTTAGCAATCAAAAAGAATTAACATGCAAAATCCTGGGTGAATCTCATTAACATTAGATAAGTAAAAGAAACCAGACACAAAGATTCATGCTGTATGATTCCATTTACATGGAATTCCAGAAAACGCAAAACTAAGCTATTGTGCTCTTTGCAAAAAGAAGATAAACACATAATTATAAAAGTACAAATGAATACCTAGTTCTTTATTGAAGTTATTAACACTAAGTGCCATAATGGATGATCCCTGAAATTTCAGTGCATCAGCACAAAGTTTATTTCTACCTCATACAAAGTCTAACACAGCCCATGAGGGCTCCTATCTACTCTGTGTTGCAAAGTTTCAGATTCTCTCCCTCTGGGATGTTGCCATCTCCACAGGTTTCTGAGGTCACTGGAGCTGGAGAGAAAAGAAGTAAAGGAAATACATCGGCTCTTAACTGTTCTTAACTGTGTTCATTCAGAAGTCACAAGTGTCACTTCCATTTATATTCCATTGGAGAGCGTTAGTCATTTGTCTGTAAACTCCGTGGAAGACTGGCAAACTTGGGGGGACAAATGGAATATTTGGTGAACACTGGATGTGCCCCATAATTTTTACCAAGTTCAAGAGATAGATGAAAGGTGAAGAAAACTTAAAACCCAAGGCAAAAAAAAAAAAAAAAAAGAGAGAGAGAGAGAGATCCAGATGCTAGGCTGGAAGAGGAGAGTGGGTAGGACAATGCTGAAGGCAAACTATCTCAAAATTTTCCTCTGCTAGGCCCAATCCACTGCTGTTATCATCTCTTCTTGGCCAGATATTGACCATCTGTCTGCTCTGTTTCCTCACCTGCAATATGGAGGCAACTCATTATTCCACTAAGATACTGAGTGAACATAGTAGCAGGGATAAAATTATCATGAACCCTACCAAACAACTATAACTGGAGTCTGAAAAATCCAGTCGTGTAAAGTTTGGTGTCATTGTTGCAAGATTAAAAATCTGATGAGGATGAGCCTGCGGTGGAGGACAGGACCCAAATATCATTTGCATCAAAGCCAAATTTGTGTTATCACAGGAGAAATGATCATAGGGTTTCTTTGCATGTAAATGAAGTCATCACCATTAATTTTTGTGGATAAAAAGCTGGTCTATGAAAGGTCATTTTCTAGTGTCATATTTTTGGATTTATTTACTTAGAACAAGCTATGGAATGTGCCAAAATACAAAAGTATTTCCATGAAAGTTGAATTCAAATACTTAATTCTCCCCGGATGTCTATTGAATGATGAATGGATAAAGATGTGGTGCGCGCGCGCGCGCACACACACACGCACATACACACTGGAATATTACTCAGCCATCAAGAAGAATGAAGTCTTATCATTTGCAGTGAATGGATGGAACTAGAGAGCATTATGCTAAGCAAAATAGTCAGAAAAAGAAAAATAGTATATGATTTTACTCCTACGTGGAATTTAAGAAACAAATGAACATAGGGGAAGGGAAGGAAAAATAAAAATAAGATGAAAAGAGTGAGAAAAACCATAAGAGATGCTGAACTCTAGGAAACCAACTGAAGGTTGCTGGAGGGCAAGTCGGGGGAGGGATGGGGTAATTGAGTGATGGACATTAAGGAGGGCACTTGATGTAATGAACACTGGGTGTTATATGCAACTGATGAATCACTAAATTCTACTTCTGAAACAAGAAGGAGAGAAAGAAAGAAAGGAAGGAAGGAAGGAAGGAAGGAAGGAAGGAAGGAAGGAAGGAAATGCTAAGAGGTGATCCTGTTATTGTATTTACAAAACCAACTCATGGATTTGCAAATTAAAGTGTAAAATATCCTCCCCTCCCAAAAAATAATAAACTCTCAATAAGCTTAGTGTTTAATTCAATGACAAGCATTTATTACACATTTATCAAAGGCCAATCATCTTTCTAAATGTTCACATGTTATCTCATGTAAGTTCTAGAACTCTGTAAGTTAGATGTAACTTTCTTTTCTTCTCCTTCTCCTACCCGTCCTCCTCCTCCTCCTCCCTTTCCCCCTCCCCGTCTTCCTCCTCCTCCTCCTCCTCCTCCTCCTCCTCCTTCTTATTTGCCAGGAGCTCAAAACACAAGATCCGAAGCCAGGTCTTCTGACACCTGCACTCTTTCTGCTACGACTCCAGCCTCAGCTGAGGTAATTCAAAGGTCTTTCTCCTTTAATTCCTTCTTTTAACCTTATTGTTGTGTCCCCATGTTTTACTTAATATGACATATCTGTAAATAGCTACTAAATAGTTGAAGATGTGTTGGGGTGCACTGGACCAGGTACTCACTGTAGGGTACATTCCTCACAAAGCAGGTATGTTAGCACAGTTTGCAGAGGAAGAAACCAAGACCCAGGGAATTTCAGTGACTGACCTGAGGTGACATATGTTACTACTGAGCCAGAATTTGAACTCGATCTGTCTGATCCAATTCCATTTCATGGGACCCAAACCCTCTCTTTTTGTGGATGAAGAGAAAGGCAGCAGACCAAAAAGTCTCTACTTACATATGTGATAGAATTATCTCTGGAAAAAGCTGAATCTTCTAACATAATTAGCTAATGACTCAATCTCATGCAAGAAATTTTATAGCCTTCATCCCTTACACCATGACATTGGAATACAACACTAGGACACAAACAAAAGAAAAATAGGGTGAGTGAGAGAAAAAACATTCTTAATACTGTAAAAATATTGACATAATTATTATAATAAAAAGAAAAGTATCTTTAATGGATCAATAGTAGCAGAGTATTCTATTAGCATTCATCAAATGTTCCTAAAACATGTAAGGTTATAGGCATTTTACAAAAGGATACCATCCAGAGATGAGGTCAGCCGCCAGCAATTGACTTCCCTTCATGTCAGGCTGAGCTGGCCTTAGCTATAATTTCTGATGAAGGAGCCAGAATGATACCTAGTCACTTAGGTATTTGGCAATCCTGTCTAGTCACTAAAGAAAATCGAGGTGGCTAGATGAATGCTGGGCAAGATACCTCAGAGAAATTCACTCTAGTCTTTATCTTGTTCAGCATCCCATGAAGTCTTGCTGGCTTTATTAGGGGAGCCAGCCAGGACAACTCCAGAATTCCCATGCAGGAGGATTTATGGGCAAGAGGAGTCTTGCTCTGATGCATTGGCATGTGCTTACATTTCACATTCAGTTGAGGAAATACTAATTATTCACATCAAAGGAGGGATGGAGGGGGGAACCGAGAGTTGTGGAAATAATTAAAAGGACAGGGGTGAGTTTTCTAACAAGAGGACAATTTCCCTGTATCTGAGACCAGAGATCCCCACCCAACACACCACCAGATTTTGTGACACCCCAATACAGAAGCAAGTGAGTCTATATCTTCTGGGGACATTGATGAGAGCTGCAGGAACCTTGTATCTGGGAACAAAAGACATTAAGGGACCAACTGGAGATCTCTGGAGAACAAACTAGACTGAAGATAACCCAGCAGACACCACTGGGGAAAAACAGACCCACACCAGATCCCCATACCCACCTTTTCCCCCCTAGCTCACATACTGTCACACTACCTGGAACGAAAAAGGCTGTTTTTCCTGAATTGACTGAGATGTTTAGCCATGGGGCAGGTGATCATCATACAAATGTAAATTATATTTTAAAAAAGAAAGAAATGTAAATTACATTAAATATCATTTATAAAAAATAATGAAATTATCTTTCATGCACATTTCAGTCTGTAGAGTAAGTATAGACCGCACACATCTGTGTTAACTGGACAGCCTCTCAACCAAACCACTGGAGACGATGTATCTGGGTTCTGCCTACTTCTGTCCCGTTCCCATGAATAGTGCCAATGTGTTCAATTCTTGCTTTGCCATTTCTGTAAATCCAACCCACCACTCCATCACTTACATGCTGTGTGACTGACAACTGGAGTGAGTCTCCCTTAGTCTGTTTTATTTAAAACTTACACTGTTTTATTTATTTACTTAAAATCTAAGTAGTATTATATCCCCTATCATCCTGAGAAATCAAATGCCAATGTTAACCCTGTTTTCAGCTTTAAGCCAGTCCTACCTATCCACACATAATGAACCCAGCTCCAGGAAAACAAGTACAGACTTCCACTATGATCGTAAGAACTCACCCTAAGCCTCACCACCAGCCCTCAGTCTTAACCTCCTTGCCCCTGGCCTGCCTTTGCTCCAATCTCATCCCCATCTGGTCTCAAACTCTTGATCTCTGACCTTGCCCTCGATCCTACCTTTGGCACTGTGGACTTGATGTTTATACAGAGTCTCCCTGGGTGTGACCTTTGACATTTTCCTGTGGACTTTGACTTGACTTGTATTCCCTACTCTCAGGGTCTTATTCTACCCCAGGCATAAAATTCCCTACTCCAAGTTCAGCCCTACTGAATGCAAGTCCTCACTCTGACAGTTCCAAAAATATCTAGTCCGGCCAGGCATGGCCTCACTGTAAATGATGAACTTTGGCAGACAAAATGGAGAAGAAAGCTCTTTGGGAGGTTTCAAATATAAAGGTACACTATTAGGGAATACCATTTCTCTAGTAAATATCTAATACCTAAAAACAGCACACTGCCTGCTCCTTCCCGTTGCTGCCTAAAAGCCCTCTCACTGCCATCGCATTTGATTCTCTTTCATTCTGTCTATTTATAAGCAAGTTTCTATATAGTAGCCCCCAATGCCCGAGAGGTTATTTTAGGCTTGGACAATGTATGAGGGAGAGCATGTGTTAGGATGGCTATGGGCTCATAATGAAGTTCAAATATTTTCTCCACAACTTAGCAAGTATGGACAGTGGTTTCCTCATCTAGCAAACAGGGATAATACCATGTCACTCACAATAGGATAACTCTGAGGATTAACATACATAAAACACCTAGCACCATATATGGTACACAATAGGTGCTCAATGTTTGTTTTCCCTTACTTCCACCTTCCCTTACTTGGTTGTAACAGTTGGGTTACTTGGCTGCTGAAGGTCTTACTCTGAAACGTTACTTTGGAGAGAGCAGAGCTGGATGGGTCACCTCAGTGAGCTGATAAAGACCCCACGTCTCAGTGCTTCCTTGTATCCTTATATCAATACACTACTCTCTGTCTACAGTGCTGGCCACGGGCTCCCGACCGGGATGTTATGGGAGGCAAAGACCAAATATCCCCCAATTGCAAAGACCAAATATCACCCACTAGTATACTCCAATTCTGGGATAATTACTTGAGAAACAAATACTCACTTCAAACCTCATTGTCTGTATTTTTAGCACAGATTTAACTGGCTGACGGCTTGTCGTCTTACTTTCCAAAGTGAACCTAACAGCCAAATCTCATGAGCTTTTAGGTCACTGCCACACACAGAAAGCAGGATAGAGAGAATGAGCCTAATGCTTTTCTGAGGTCAGGTTAACAATGTACCTACTGAGCAGGTGTAAGGTGATTCATTGTATTTATGGGACCAAAAATGCAGTAGATGGAGAAAGGCAAAGGTTGGCCTATCAGCTCAAAAGAGATTAAGGGGCAGCCATTGTGTTCCTGAAGATTCGAAGTGAAACCTTCTTTCTAGTTTCTCCAGTTAGGGGCCAGGAGGTCAATCTCTCTTCCTCACCTCTTGGGGCTGGAGTGTTTGCCTTTAGTCAACACAAAGAATCACCTGGAGGTGATTATTATCACATTCTTATCACCTCCACAGCTGCCGGCTACTTAAGGAGCAGGAACCTCCAGGGACGACAAGGAGCAAGACCATCACAGGAAAGGAATGTGAGATGTTTGGGAGAGAAAATTAAAATGACTTCCATACCTCTATTAGTTAAAGTAAGAGAAAACTCGGAAATACTTCCCTGCTACTCTTGTTCTAACACAGTGCATCCAACATACTTCGTGTATGATTATTTTAAAAAATACTCTTGAAGATGGAAGGAACACAGAATGTAAGTATATAATACCTGAACCTGAGCGTGGGAAGGAAGGAACAGAGAGAGAGAGAGAAGGAGGGAGGGAGTGAGGGAAGGAGGAAAGGAGGGAAGGAAGGAAAGAAGGAAAAGGAAGAAAGAACTCAGTACATGGGCACCTGGGTGGCACAGTCAGCTAATTGACTGGCTCTTGATTTCAGCTCAGATCCTGATCTCAAGGTCCTAAGATTGAGCCCCATGTCTGGATCCACACTCAGCACAGAATCTGCTCGAGTTTCTCTCTCCCTCTCCCTTGGCCCCTCCCATTCATGCGCGCGCTCTCTCTCTCTCTCTCTCTCGCTCTCTCTCTCTAAAACAAATAAATAAATCTTTAAAAAAAAGGAAACTCGGTATAAAGTATCTTTTAAAATATGCTAATTATAACCAAAAAAAATAGTGTGAAGTGTTGAAAAGTTTCTGTACCCGTGTCCTGAACAGTTGAAATTGCTTAAATTATAAAGTGATGGAGGTCCCTATTGAGAGTCGATAATTTACGGTGTTTGTACAGGGAAAGACATTAGCCAACTACAATTCATGCTAAGGAGGATTTTGAACAAAGTCCAGATGGTGTTTCAGCAGTAAAACGCAGTTATCCTGGGACTATCTGGTGAACAACAAAATCACTGAAGTCAAGCTCACTGTTCCTTATAAGAATCAAGCTCAACAGAAGCAGAACCAAAAACAATGGAAAAGAGTTGTACAATATTTTTATGTTAGGAATGGCACTATCATCTTTATTTTACTGCCTAATTTTTGTTTAATGCACAAATTATATTAGTACTGTGGCAAATGGGGAAAAAGGGCAAAAAGTCCACATTCTCATCATCCTAATACACATAATTACAAGCACATATAATTTAACACAACTGAAATCAAAGCATAGCTTCAATTCACATTCTTTTTTTCCCATTTAACTAAATACGAAATAATCATTATGTACCATCACTTTTGACAGCTCCGTAACATTGTAATTTATGTACCATAATATACTATTCAAGTCTCTTAAAACTTGCCAGTTAGGATACCCTCAGATTTTTTTATTCTTAGAAATAAAACTACAAAGCATATTTCAAGCAGACAACTACCATCCCTTTCTGAATTTTCTTAAGCACCATAGTCTTTTTTAAAATGTGACAATTTAGTTCCAATATTTCTTTCAAATGAATTTTGGAACTTTTAAAGAAAGACAAATTATTGTTTTTATGTTTAGTGTCTCTTCACATCTGTGCTAATAATCCTCACCTTAAAATTTTCCATTTCATAAAGCTGTCACCAAATTCTACTGAGCTCAGGTGACTGCTCACAGTAAGTTCTATTTTACTTGGCTCCAATCAATTACAGGAATATAGATGATTTACAATCCAAATCATTTGAGCTCATACATCTCACATAGGGTAAAATGGAGTTGACAACCTCACTTGAAAATGTTAAAAGGATAGTCCATGTTTTCATGCACTAGTAAGTGATTTCTCAGTTAAATCTGAATGAATTTGAATATGTAATAGAGCCAAAATAGCACACAAGTCTGGATTTTGTGGAAAGCACAGCATGGGACCATTTCTATACTGAGATTAAACATTTCATTAATCAGCAAAGGCTCAAATCTGTTTTTCCTTTTTATTCTTGATTCAGTAGCTCCCTTCATGCTAACACTTCTTTTCTAGAAATAGAAAGAAATAAGAATGCTTTTCTTAGAAAAACTATGAAAGTTTTTAAAATTATTAACAGAAATCTGCTTGTGACAATATTACATGATTTCTAAATTATCTAGAACTTCACTATATACTTAAATTACATACTTAAATTATATACTTAAATTGCTTTCCCTCTGTTCTCCTCAGTGATTTTTTACTGAAAGAGGGTGAGGGCAGGCAGACCTCACTTAGCTACAGGTCGAGGGCAGTGGACTACACTGGAAGAAAACAAGACACCGGAAACAGCTTTGAGTCGTCCTTTCTACAGTAATTGATAAGTTGATTCAATTCATATGGACATTAAGGAGGAACTGGTACTGATAACCTTATCAGAAAAATCCGTGTTTGAGTCATTATAAAGTCCTCAATTTCCTTAGCAAAGTCTGGTGTGGGAATGATAAAAATGAGTTTAAATATTTAAAAAACATCGTATAAGACATGCTTCCAGGAATGTGGGGTAGTGGGAGAGAAACTATGGGTTTTAATTTGGAGCTACAAACAACAAAGGAATTCAATTCCATGTTCACAGATAATAAACTTATAGTTCAGAATCCGTTATTTGAATAAAATTCACTAGAATGAGAGGAAGAAAAAAAGAAACACATTATCCCACACATCCCACAGCTAGATGCGGCCCCCATTTACTCATGTGACTGATGTTAGTCTAATCTCTATGGTTTTAGTCTTTATGATGCTATCTCACATGAAATAGAAGAAGAAACAAAATCAGATCCAGGAAAGAAATGTGCCAGGCTAATCACTTTAGGAAAGTAATATCATTTCACATTGAAAACATAATTCTGGCAGATTTCACAGAAACATAAAAAGGAAACAATTGGGGAGTGCCTGGGTGGCTCAGTGGGTTAAAGCCTCTGATTTGGCTCAGGTCATGATCCCAGGGTCCTGGGATCAAGCCCCGCATTGGGCTCTCTGCTCAGCAGGGAGCCTGCTTCCTCCTCTCTGCCTGCCTCTCTGCCTACTTGTGATCTCTGCCTGTCAAATAAATAAATAAAATCTTTAAAAAAAAAAAAAAAAGGAAACAATTGGCTTCACTAAGGAGCAAGTTAACAAGTACCAGGAGGGCATTACAGATAGCAAAGTGCTTTAGGAAAGACTAAAAAACACTACTGCACTCTGAAAAAGGAGGGACCAAATCACATGCCACTGAAGGATATCAATCTGATGAGTAAAATTTTTGCTCCCTGTCTGATATTCCATATTTTTCAAAGAAAGGATCATGGAAAACTTCTTTCAGTTATATTTAAGTATGGGAATACAATGATTTCTAAGAATATTCAAATTATGTTGTATATTATATTATACTCAACTTATATATTATATTCAAATTATATTCTGATATTATGGTACTAAGCTAAGTTCTCTCTTTCCTTTCTTTTCCTTTTCTTCTTAAAAAACTTTATATTCCTTGGCTTTCTGTTAGTGTATTCTTTAAACTGCCTTTTTTTTTTTAAATGAAACAGTAGGGTATAATTCATAAATAAATATATCAGAGAAAGGTGACAATGCCTAAACTGATCTCAAAAGTTCCTCTTGGTCTAGTAGCATTCCAACAAACTTAATGGCATTCAATATGAATTAAAGATGAATATGTGTTTATTAATTTCCAAGCACATGTGTGAGAAAGAATAGTTCTGGTTCTAGGGGAAACGGAGAAGTTAAGACACAATCCCTATCTCAAGCTGACAATTGAACTCTTTGAGCTTTCTAGAAAGGGGGATAACACTTGGAAAGGTAGAATGGCCGTTCTGGTTGACACAGTGGCTGGGGTGCTACTGACATTTAGATCCTAGAAGCCAGAGATACCCAATGTCCTCAATATCCAGACGGTTCTAGAGACCAAAGAACAGTTCAATACAAAATGCTAACTTCTCTTTAAATCCAACTGAGAAACCCTTGGGGAGTTTGAATTTGATGCTGTAGACCCTGATGCATTCACTCATTAACAAATAACTATTGAGCACCGCTGGGGGTTAGACACTGTGTTAAGACTAGCAGAGATGCATACGTGAACAAGGTTCAAGCCTACAATCTACTGGGGTAAAATAATATGAAAATAAAAAATCATACTATTTAAAAATAGCAATAGTAGAATATTGAAGGAAGGAATGAGTTCCAAGAGGAGTACTGCATTCAGCATAATTCACCTGAATGCTTAATTCCTGTGGCACAATTAGGAAATGTTTCCAAAAGAGATTAACACCTAAAATGCATGCTTTTCAGGTGTTCATTTATTTTTTCACAAATACATATTGAGGATAGGTACTGTACTACATTATAGTACTGGACCAAACAGACATGGGCCCTGTCTTCATGGAGCAAATAATCTAGTAGGGTTGATAGTAAATAAAACACTGACAGTGTGATAAATGCCACCAGAGAGATTGGTTGTTCTAGTAGAAAATATTAGTGATGTGTGGAACTATGAAAAATATGGTTAGAGAAGTCCTGTCTAAAACGGTGACATTTTATGAAACAATGTTCAACATCACTAGGCATCAAGGAAATTCAAATCAAAACCGCAAGGAGATACCACCTTACACCAGTTAGAATGGCAAAAATTAACAAGACAGGAAACAACAAATGTTGGTGAGGATGTGGAGAAAGGGGAACCCTCTTACACTGTTGGTGGGAAGGCAAGCTGGTACAGCCACTCTGGAAAACAGTATCGAAGTTCCTCAAGACATTAAAAATAGAACTACTATATGGCCCGGAAATTGTACTACTAAGTATTTACCTCAAAGATACAGATGTAGTGAAAAGAAGGAGCACACGCACCCCCCCATGTTTATAACAACAATGCCCACAATAGCCAAACTATAGAAGAGTTGAGATGTCCTTCAACAGATGAATGAATAAAAATGTGGTCCATACATACAACAGAATATTATTCAACCATCAGAAAGGATGACTACCCACAATTTACATCAATGTGGATGGAACTGGAAGGGATTATGCTAAGTGAAATAAGTCAAGCAGAGAAAGACAATTACCATATGGTTTCACTCATATATGGAACATAAGGAATAACACAGGACCAAAGGGGAAGGGAGGGAAAACTGAAGGGGAAGAAATCAGAGAGGGAGAAACACCATGAGAGACTATGGATTCCGGGAAATAAACTGAGGGTTCAGAAGGGAGGGAGGTCGGAGGATGGGGTAACCAGGTGTTGGGTATTAAAGAGGGTATGTGTTGTGATGAGCACTGGGTGTTATATGCAAATGAATCATTGAACACTACATCAAAAACTGATGAATGGGTCAGAAATAAGAGAAGATTCAAAACCTTGTTTATTTCCACTCAAATCTAGGTAGTCAGTGGTGCCAGTTACAGAGATGGGGAAGAAAGAAGGAGGAGTAGGGAGAACAGGGAAGGAATTTCAGATGTTCCACTTTGGATAGATTAAATTTAGGAAGCCAGAGACATCCAGGGGGAGTATGCAAAGGAAACTTCAGCTGGAGACAAGTTTAGAAGGCATTGACACATGAGTCCATGGCAGAAAGCTATGGAACTAGAGGAGAGCTCTTAAAGAGAGACTTTAATGAGAGAACAGTCTGGGATCATGCTTTGAAGAGCACCAATCCTTAGGAGTTCATTAGAAGGGGAAGAGGGAACAAGGAAGGCTGAGACGCAGTAGTCAGAGAAGTCAGGAAAATCTGTGAGGAGCCAAGAAGAATAGACAAGAACAGTTTATCCAGAAGAGAAAGGTTGAGAGGGTAGGGAAGGGGGAAGAAAACTTCAGGCAGAAATGGGAGAGTTGAATGCACTGGAAGATTTGGGGACCCGAGTTAGCCCAACAGAGCTGAAGGAAGGAGTCCAATTGAGGAGATGCTGAAGATATCTTAGGGAAGGTAGAGAGACATCAGATTATGACAGACTGTACTTCCCATTCTAAAGAGTGTAAATTTTGTCATGAAGGTATTAGGAGTCTAGTAGAGGATTTTAGACAAGGAGGTGACACAGATTGATACATGTTGTAGAAAAACCCTCTAGAAGCTCTGACAAAAAGGGAGAGGAAAAGAGAGGAAGGGAGCCCAATTTTAGGAATTCAGTAACTCTTTAGGAAGACACCAAATTAGGACGCTGGGAATGGGTTAGAGAAGAGAGAACAGATCGGTGATGTGTTTCGGAGGTAGAAAGAAAAGTATTTGGAAATGGGGGGTGATGAGGGAAGTCTAGGATGATTTCAGATTTAACCTTCCAGATGATTCCAAGAGTTCTCATGCAATTAACCAAAGTGAGGAAAACAAGAATAGGGGCAGGTCTGAGGGAGGAAGGGGATAATGTTTGCACATATTGAGTTAGAGGTGCCTGTGGCATATCCACCTGGAAATACGGTCCTGAAGCAAAGGCAAGTGGCATAAGGTTGATATCTATTTAAGAGTTCTGGGCTCCCGCGTGGTAGTTGAAAGCCCTGGGAAGAGGCTGTGGAAGGAGAAGACCCAGAACTCAGCATTAGGGAATCATGTGTTCAAAGGTCAAGTTAAGGAAAGACTGATTAGTAAAGTTGGAGAAAAATCAAGAAAATAGTGTACTAGAAGTTAAGGAAAGAGAGAAAGAAGACAAGGCCAAGAGTATCAAATATTACAGAGGTTGGGAAAGAAAGTGTATGAATGTATGTGGATATAAACATAATAAAGAGAGATAAATAGATATTATTAGTATGTAAATCTACACCCTGTTGGCACTGAATGTTTGTGCTTCTCCCCCCACAAATTTGTATGTTGAAAGCCTATCCCTGGCTATGATCACGTCAGATGAGGTTTGGGGAAGGTAATTAGGATTAGATGAGTTCATGAGCATGGAACTTTCATAAATGGGATTAGTACCCTTATAAGAGTCACAAGAAAGCTCACTTCCTCTCTCTGCTCTCTGCCAGGTGAGGGCTCATGAAAGAAAGCCATCTGTGAAGTAGGAAATGGCCCTCACTAGACACTGAATCTGCCAGCATCTTAATTTTGAACTTCTCAGCCTCCAGAACTGTGAGAAATGAACTGTTTAAAAGCCACCCATTCTATGGCATTTTGCATAACACCCCATGCATGTGCGCACGCGCACGCACACACGCACACGTACACACACACACATTTCCATTTTTCCATTAAGATGTCAGAGGAATTAAGGACTTTCCAGGTTTCGGAAAATAAAGTAGGAGCTGAGAACAGAAAATTTCAATCATGGACAAGAGGAAATAAAGATACCACTTGGCAGTCAGCTTTTTGTATTGTTGTCATTTATCTATGAGCGTGGAAGTCTTTTAGTGTGTGATATGAATATTATATGATATATAGTATCAAAGAAAATCAAACAGTGATGTCTATAAAAGTACTGGATAAATAAAGAAAAAGAGGGAAACTATCGAATATACATTCATTGTGATTGAATGACCACCTCATCTATAAAATAAAATTATTTTGAGTACTGTTTTGTAATAATCAGTAATCATTGTTTTTGAGTTGCTCTTTAATTTCAAAACAAATAATTTTTTAAAATAGATTTCAATTTAAAATATATTATTCAAATTCAGTAAAATATTGCATGTACAAGATAAAATTTTCACCAAACAAAAATATCACACTTTGTAGTTCATATTTTGCTATACTCTTTTAAATTTTAAACAAAAATACAAACTCCAAAGGGCCACTCAGTATGATAGAATGGAAATGACTCAAGTTCTGTGTTACAATCACTTGCTCATTTTGAACCTTCTGCTTAAATTCAGGAGTATGAGGTATCACAGGGATTGGAGACAAGAACTACTCCTGAAGTGAGCTCGAAAGTTTCACACAATCTTGGACTAATTCTTGGAAGTAACATATATAGTAGCTGAGTCCCAATCTGTTGGAGCAACTGTATTAAAAGGGAATTGCTTCAAATAACTTTCACATAGAATTGGATGCTCATTAAAGGATAAGTACTTAAAATGTTCTAATTTGAAAGTTGCATATACAGTTAAAACTCAACAGTAATCACAGCAGTTATTTAAAATGTAGAGGAACAAAAGACATTTTTCAAGGAAGAGGAATTTCTTATTGACATTGCTTGGAATTGCTGGCACACGGTGATAATAAAAAGCAGATCAACTTCAAGTCAGTTTTATTATTGTTTTTAAATTCTATACTGAAAATGCACACCCTTACTGCTTGCACCCAGGGCAGTTCATTCATGCCTACTCTACCCTTGGTGAGCCACTGGGGAGAGGATCTGCAGTCCGTAGTTTGGTAAAGCTCCCTGACCGCCACCACGGCCATGCTTCACCCCACCCTACCTAGGCCCTGCTGAGAACCAACACGTTCATGGTTTCAGAGAATGAAATAACTACATTAAGGACCTAGGGAAAGCATAAGGCTATTTCCTGATTTCTACGCCTGGAATACATTGGCATCTGGAATGCTATGGAGAGGGTAAGGACTGGAATATAAAAAGGTGATCAGCATAGGGGTCAGATTTTTCCAAAAGCAGTATGTTCTCCAAGGGAAAAAGGATAAGGAGACAAAGGCAGCAACCTGGTTCTGAGGTGTAGGTAAAGCCCCAGGTAAGAAAGGAAAAAATAAGAGAAGACAACCAACGAATGAGTTATCCAAGGAACTAACTAACTAACTAAGTAACAAGAAACAGAAAACAATGGCTTTACGAAAGTCAAGGGAGGTGGGCATTGGAAGAGAAGTGTCTGCACTGCTGGATGCTACAGAAACCCCAGGAGAGTGGGGACCGAAGGGAGCCATTGTGTTTGTCCAGGAGCTCACTAGCAATTTTTGAGAGACAAGTTTTCAAAAACGAATGGAGGCAGAAACTTGCTTCTGTGTGGAATTAGGGAATGAAATAAATGGTACCAAAATGAAAGGCAGAGGATTCGGATCACTCATTAGAAAGTCTGACACCAAAAAGGAAGAAATCAATTGAGTAGTGGTTAACCCTATGACAGTACAAAGGAGAGGTTTTTTGTTTGTTGCCTTTGATTTTTTTTAGGATGAGAAGACATGGGCAAACTAGAAAAAAGTGAGGAGACATGCAGAGAATACACCAGGAATGACCTAGGTTAACACCACGCCATGATCGGCGGGGAGTGGGTGAGCAAGTCAAAGGGAAAGGAGCAGAGCCCTGGAGTCTAAACTGAGGCATTTAGACAAAATGGTTTCCAAGGGAGACACTAATGACAAGTTGGGTAAAGTTGGAGGAATCAAATACCTGGAGACTTGGTGTAAATGGAGAGAAGGTTTAATAGTTATGGAAATTGGAAATATGCAGGTTGTGGTCACAGATTAATTTCAAGATTATGGAATTGGAGGCGACATCAGCTGATCTTCAGGCAAGAAGGGATTCCAAGCCCTAAGAAACATCTGCATTTAAAGACTATGATTAAGTAAGCAAATAAACAAGTGTTCTAGAGATGCCCTGATGAATCAGAAGAGCAGAGAGAGCCTAGAGTTACCTCTGATATTCTTCTGAAGAGTCTGTGTTTTGGAGCACTTTTTTGACACATGCTAAACCACAGATGGGATTTTGAATCTGGGTATCTTTCTGTCTTAAATAAGGGATCTGTAGGGTTCAAGATAGTTTTCATTGAGATTCAGGTAGCAAAGTCCTTAACGCTTTCTCCTTATTATCTCTAACATAACTACTCATTTTGCTGGAGATGAGATTTACTAGATTTTCAGGATGAAATTAACACCCAGAGGCTGGCCAGAATTTATGAAGCCCAGACGGAAGACATTTACCATAATTATCTTCACCAAGAAGTTTTTCCTTATATTTTTTAATTATAAAAATAAGATAATCTCAACGAATACACTTTGGAAAAAATACAAAAATTCATTAAGAAGAAAACAAAACTCTTCCTTAACCCCAACATTCACAGTCCAACATTACTCATCTTTTTCTGTAGATGTATGTATGTATTTGTGTGTGTGTGTGTGTGTGTGTGTGTTTACGTATTTTAAAGAGATGACAGTTTTGGAAAGCTGTAGCAGTTTGTCAGGTAGACATTAAAACTTTCTCTAAATACAAAAATATGAAAGAAATTGGAAAGGGAAACAATAATTCCGGCCCTTTCCTCGTCATCCATTTCTGGATTTCAATTCAATTAAACACTTTGCATATTTAATGTCTATAATTGAAATGAAAATCTTGGGCATCTAATAGTGCTTTTGATGTGTAGGCATTAAGAATTTAAGTGATAGTTTATGTTTAAACTATTGAAAGATGAATCAACTTTTTAAAACCCTTAAAAACTACTCAAATGTATGAAATAGGTGGTTCCCCCCAAAAGAATTAATGTAGATTTTCAAAGAGCCCAACTTAATGCTGATTTTTGTTGCTGTTCATAAGAAGGAAGATGTCATTAAAACAATAATAAAAGGGCACCTGAGTGGCTCAGTTGGTTAAGTATCTGACTCTTGGTTTCAGCTCAGGTTATGATCTCTTGGGTGGTGAGATCAAGAACTGCTTTGGGCTCCGGGCTCAGCGGGGTGTCTGCTTCAAGATTTCCTCCTTCTGTCCCTCCCCCAACTCATGTACTCTCTCCCCTTTTCTCCCCTTTCCTCTCTAAAAACAAACAAACAAACAAACAATAATGAATAGAAGTCTTCACTTAGAAATCAGGAAGACCCCAAAAGGCAGCTGAAATAGATAAAAAATAAGGCCAAAGATCCTCAACTCATCAAGGACCTGGGATTAAACATTAAGCATAATACTTTATTTTTGGTTAATGATGTACAGTGGGTAAATTCGCAATAAAGAAAACCCATTACTTCTCAATTCCTCCCATTTTCAGTTGACAAGAATGAATATGTCTTATAAAGTAAATGGATAAACAGTGCAGTTATCTGAATAATTCAGGAAAGGAAAATTAGATAGAAAAATTTGAACCGAATAGCTCCAAAAACAGAGACAAAAGGGGGATTTTGTCAAAGTGGTTGTCTAAATGGTTATCTAAACCTGTCATATCAGAATTAACATTCAACGTTTTGTTTTTATTTTTAATCTATTATTCCAAATCGTACATCAAAATAACATCAGACATTTATTTTTGCTATTTTGATGAAGTGCTAAAACTGAGTACATGGAAAACTGTCTCCAAATAAAACCTTTTAACTCAAATTGGAAGAAGTGGACTGACCTTCATTTTATTTCATGTTAACCACGCTAGCTCGTAAAATTTATAGTAATAGAAATTGGCTTGTTCCTTCGGGCAGCATCTCACCATCGCTGGAATAAAGCTAACATTGAATGTGCTGGCAGGGCTGCCTGACTTCAGCTGTTTATTTTACAGGTAATTAGTACAGATCTTTTATATTCTGCTAAAAGGGTCATTCCAAGAAAAGATAGAAAACACTGGACAAAGGAAATATGAGTTGATCTTGTCAGCATCAAGGATTTCTCTGCAGGAGATCTTGCTGTGGCTTTCATTATTACAACAACCAATAGGTGTTGCTATAGAAACTATACTGTTAACAAGCTAATGGAACAAGGCAGAGGCAGAAAAATGATGAAACTGGAGGGGGAAAAAAAGAGGAAAAAGAAAAAGCTCCAACGTTTGGTTCTTGTAAATGAGTCTCCTGCTTTAAAACCTTACTTATCTCTCCTGGTTTTCCCCTTAATACTGCATGGATAATGTATGACCAGTAATAGGAGCCATATAATAAATTCACACAGCCTTCTTCAATAAGGTCTCGGAGAGCTTGATAATTCAAAATGAAATTAAAAGCAACAATAAACCAATACCTTTAAAAATTAGGACTTTAAAGTCCAAAGTGATCCAGACAAGTAATGAGGTATCTCAAGGAGAGAAATACTACATATTCATCATCTATGTATGACAGATGTATCTGAGAAATCTGTCAGTGCAGTCAAACACAAAATACATCATCTCGGTTCAAGTAATAATTAGGTTATCTAAAAAGAAAATTATTCAAAGATATTTTTAAAGTATATACTTAGATTAAAATGTTATAAAAATCTATGTGAAACCTCAACCACAGATAGTGTAAAGGGGTTTGAATCTGACCTTTCCTACCGCCTTCCCCAAACTCTTAACATTCAGGTTAGACAAAAGGGTAGGGAATTAAATCCAAAATATATATGAAGTACATTTATATCTCAACTCCTTTGGGGTTGCCATCTAAAAATCTTTTCCCATTTCTATTCTATAATTGCCTCCTTTACAAGCCTAAAACCATCCCTGCAAAATTCACCACTTTCCAAAGGATTTCTGTGCATAAGGACAGGAGGAAACCCAGCCATCTCTTTAAAACACTGCTCTTCAAAAGAAAAAAGAACAGAGCTATACAGCTTCCCTTCCTTACTAGTGCAAGTTTGTCAACGGTCTGTGACTATCACTAAGGTTGAATTAATGTTCAATGTTCAAATTACAATGTCTCTTCACCTGATTGATTTCTGTGCCCCTAGAAAATGTCTCCCAATTATTCCTGCAAGTCCCCAAAGAGGTGATTGTGTGTGCTAACCAAAGGTTCTCCCCTGTCACAATCAGAGGGCTGCCTCTGTCCTCTTATTTCCCTTTCTCTGGGATCCCTGCTCTCTTGCTCAAGGAATCCTTACTACAGCTTCTGTTAATGGATCTTCTCTTCATAGGACCCCAGAATCCATGAGGAAGTGGAAAGAATCTCCTACAACCCAATAAACCCTCCTTTCATTTGTTCAATAATAAATGGATAAATGAATAATTCTTTTATTCAAATAATCTCTTGGCAGCTCTGCCCCAAAGTTGCCCTGTTTGTGGGCAGTGTTGCATAAAGTGCTTTCTGGCAACAACTCTTTTAGCTTCTATGTCTAAGCTCCAACTAGACAGTATCTGTTTAAAAAAAAAAAAAAAGTAATCCATGTCCACAAGTCATAATGACATTATTCAGGCATAGAACATTCTCAAAAGTGCTTAGAAAAAATTTTTTAAAGACCCAAGGAAGCAGAATTTGTAAACATGTGACTCTACTTACCATTCAGAGGATATGGAATATTTTTATTTGGAGTTCCTTGGAGCCACTGACAACAAACATCTTGTTTAATTGTAGTTATTATTTTAAGTTTGCCGAATTATGCGTGTCATTTGAAAGCTTGTCCCAGACAAAGACCATCTATCTACTCCAACCTGTGGCCAACTCTCCATCCCACTTCTGGGAAGGGGGAAAATTGGAGCTTTTGAATAATGTTTTGTCCTACTTCTAAACTTGTCACCAAGATTTCAAAGGTTTAAGGGCTAAATTTCAATCCAGACTCAAACTCAGCTACCTTATTCCCTTTGTACAACATTTCTATAAGATGGAACAATCAAAGCATTTCATGGTCTTGATGATGGAGAGAGCACTTGGGGAGAGCCCCAAGAAGAAGGAAAAGCCAGACATTGGGGCAGAAAGTTGCCTAAGGGTGTCAAATTTGACAACAGGGATCGGATAGGAATGTCTACCCCAAGAATTCTGGGTGTCAGGGCAGTCCACTAGTAGCTCTTTCTGCATGAAGGAAGTAGTAGGATGGACATGTGCTTACGTAAGCTTATAAGAACATGCACGTTGGGGCGGGATTGCTTTCAGTTGCGAACAACCCAACTGTTCTCCAGTAGGGAAATAGGTATATAAATTATGGTAGTTATGTAGGAATACTATAGAGGAGTTAAAATGATAGAACAAGATCCATATATAAGATGAAAATATCTCAAAAATACAATATTGAATTGAAAAAGCAAGTCCCAAAAGAATTCTCTTGATAGATAGATATAAATTCTCAAAGATGCCCAAAGATACTATAAATTATATATGTATACAAACATATGTGATCTTTCCACCCTAGTTTCTCTCTCTCCCTTCTCTCTTCAGAAACCGTTGAGCAGCAACACCATCCTGCTTCCTCCTTATGCCCCCTGTTGTCTTACCTCCTTACTTCCCTCTAATTCTGCAGAGGGAAATCCCAAGATCCAGGAGTGGTTCGTCTGTGGAGGACAAGATAGAAACAGAGTGGATGTAGGACAAAGGAAAGGAAGGCCTGGACTCTAGAATATAATATATTGAGCCCCATCCCTCCTTAAGGTAAGGAATGATAGTCCTGAATCTACTTTTTAAAATTGTGATTAAAGAACACATAACATAAAATTTACTATCTTAACCACTTTGAATGTGCAATACAAGTGTTAATGATATGCACACTGTTGGGCCACAGATACCTAGAACTTTTTCATTTTGCCAAACTGAAACTCTATACCGATTAAATAACAACTACCCCTTCCCTCCTCTCCATAACCCCTGGCAACCACCATTCTACTTTCTGTTTCTATGAGTTTGACTGCTTGAGATACCTCCTGTAAGTGAAATCAGGCCTTACGTTTCTTTTTGTGACTGGCTTATTTTGCTTAGCATATGTCCTCAAGTTTCATCCAGGTTGTAGCAAAAAATAGGGTTTCCTTCTTTTTTTTAAGGCTGAGCAGTATTACATTGTATGTATATACCACATTTTCTTTATTCATCCATCCATCAATATGTATTTGGGTTGCTTGCACCTCTTAGCTATTGGGAACAATACCAAAATGAATATGGAAGTGCAGATATCTTTTAAATACCCTGTTTTCATTTCCTTTGATTAGCTACCCAGAACTGGGATTGTTAGATCACATGGTAGTTTTATTTTTAATTTTTTTGAAAACGCTCTCTACTCTTTTCCGTAGCAGCTGCACCACTTTACATTCCCACCTGAAAGCTATTTTTAAGGTCCTGAAAAAAACATAAAGCTTTTAAAAGGAGTGAAACTCTCCTCCCTGGGCAGGAGTGACCAAAGAGAACATAGCATCTACAAGCCCAACCTTGTAGAGGAAAAGGCAGAAAGAGGAGCAGCAAGAAAACCACAGGAGCACCTCAACACAGATTCCTAGAGCAGCAATCTAGGAAGAGGGAGAGAATCATCTCCCTAACCCGACAAAGTCCAGTTTTCATCAGCCCTGGGCCAGAACATTACAGTTCCCTTCGCATCCCCACTCTGAGTAACAAACTTTAATTGGCCACACTCCAGAGCTCAGTTCCACAGCCCGCCTTAACCTGCCAGTCTACTCGGGACAGTGTTCGTGCTATGATCAGGTGACTCTGGGAGGTCCAGGGCATGGAGGCTGCAGAGGACTCCTTTCCTGCCTTCCTCCTCCTCCTGACCATTTAACAATCTTAATCTGCGCTGAGGAAATTTGACCAATGGTGGAAACACCGTTATATATTTTACCTTCAAATACTCTTACCTTGAAGCAACAGCAAAAATTTTATGTGGCAAAATTCTATTCAGAAAAATATATATATTAGAGTTATAAAACACCTGCTTATGTGTGTTGAGTTTTAGACTACCAGTAGGAAGAAATGGTTTGATTTATCGTATCCATCAGGACTTGGGTTGCTGAGGCTGGAAATTCATAAATCCTAGGCTGAAGAGGAAGGGAGGAAAGGAAAGAAAGGAGGAACAGGGAAAAGGAAGAGAGAAAAGAAATCAACTGACATAACCAGAAAGAAAAGACTATGGTAGCCCTGAGCTCAAGACATCCACTCCTCAGCAACTCGTTAGCATCATCTGGGCTTCCCTCTCCCTCTGCAGGCCTGCTTTCTCCACATGGTGGGAGACAGGCCTAGGGCTGCTCCCAAGCTTGCATTCTTGAAGCTCCATGGACAAAGAGAGAAGCTCTCTTTCCTCAATTGCTGATTAAAAAATCTCAGGGAAGAACTTTGACCTAATTAACCAATCAGGCAGATAAAATGTTATAATTGGCCTGGGTTGAGTTGGGGACATTTGCTATGACAAATCACAGTGGTCAAAGAATGAGAGTTACTTAATAAAGAGTATCAGAGGGAAACACTGGAATAGAGGGAAGAAGGAGTGGATTCTTAAAGATTGGGGCAGATAAACTCATTGCAGAATCCCTGTGGGCCAATCAGCCAGCACAACTTGGGTCTACGCTACACAAATTATTTCCTTTGCAGTACACGGCCTATTATAGAAAAAATTTAAATGTAGAAGACCTTTAAGGAAAGTGTGAGGAAAGCTCATAAACCATTGGTTATTTAACAATACATGTGTTTTTGGCACGGGGGAGAAAGGCAGGGTTACTTAAAACATAGTTTTAGACCTATCTTTTTTTAAAGTTGACCACTTCAAACATAAAAAAACAACCAACCAACCAAACAAACAAACAAAAAACCACAAATGAATTCTCCCCCACACAAAATACAGAATGCAGGCTGCTTTCTATGAAAATGCAATTTTCTTTGCATTACCCCTTTCTATCTCTTAGTGATATATATGTGGTCCTCTACACCTGATGCTCTGAACATAAGAATCCACGTCTCAGGAGGAACATTCGAAGAGTAGATTATGAGTTGTGGAAATTAGACCACTTCCCACAAAAGCACATCTGAATTTTTCTTATCGTAAGCTTTGAAGAAGGATCAAAATTACTTGGAAAATTTCTTGAAGTCATCACGTCACTAGATCCACAATCACCCCAATAGCACCCTCACTGGAAAAGAAGAAGTAAGCTTGCTGTTCAGAGTACCCCCCCTGTACCCCACCTGCACCTTATTTTCATGGAAGTAAAAATCTGAAATAAACACGAATGCATGATCATTTTCTTTTGGTTCTTCTTTCTCAAGTTTTATCCCTGAATTATAGCAAAAGAACATGGGCTAAGAAATAGAACAGATGAGTTCTCGTTCTGGTTGGGAGAGACCACTCTACCTCACTTGACAAAGTATTATAGGAAAGCAAATTTTAAGTTCTTTTCAACTTTTTATTTAATAATTCTTTATGGTAGGAGACCAAAGTTATGATTAGTGCCTATGAAGAAAGTCAGGTTTCTTGTTCCAAGAGTACATCCATATTAGCACAGGATTTCAGTCTTTGCTAAGACTTTCTGAGACTCATAGATCAAGCTGTGCCTCTCTCCAGGGCTGTGGGGATGGAGAGTTGCAGATAGATGTTGGGTAGGAGAACCAAGCAGCAGCAAGAAGTCTGAAATAGTCCAGTGCAACATAAATAAATTCACTGTAGGTTCAAAGGACACATTTATCAGAAGCAGTCTTTTAAGTGACCTGGAAAGTTAGAAATGGAGCCTTGCTTACTAATGGGCTGCTTTAGATGGCCTAATTTTTAATAGGACTTTATTTACTCACTCTTTGATTATGACTAAGTTTTCTCCTTTTCCTCGGCTATCTCCTCACCTTTACCCCCATCACCTTCCCTGCAAGCAATTTTCCCATTTTGCTTTCTGAAAGCCAAAATGTAACATGGATACAATCATTTGACCGGTTTGTTTGCATCCACAGAATAAACCAAATATGACTTAGAAATAAAAAATACAACACAACAAAACAGAAAAGCCATTGATTGTTTTCATTCACTCAATAAGGATCAACATGTCACGTACTTTTCTCACACTTGGGAATACCCTGGCAGCAAAGAAGTCCCTCTCACCCTGGAGGTTTACATCCTAGTCAGTTGAGTTAAATGACAAACAGTAGACAAATAAATCGATAATACTGAAATTTTACAGTATATAAGTGCTGTGGAGAAACTTAAGAGCCAAAGGAATTGAGAGAAACAGGGTACTGGGGAGAGATCTGTAATTTTGAAAGGGGGTGATCACAGACCTGAATTTACTGTGAAGCTAATGAAACTGATGCCCTCAGTGACACGCATCCTTCCCAATATGCTTTTGTAAAATTTGCAAATATAGGGGCGCCTGGGTGGCTCAGTGAGTTAAAGCCTCTGCTTTTAGCTCAGGTCATGTTCCCAGCGTCTTGGAATCGAGCCCGCATTGGGATCTTTGCTCAGCGGGGAGCCTGCTTTCCCCTCTCTCTCTGTCTGCCTCTTTGCCTACTTGTGATCTCTGTCTGTCAAATAAATAAATAAATAAAAATCTTATTTAAAAAATTTGCAAATATATGAAGTTTTAACTGAAACTGGTTACATTACCGTCTTCTTCCTCTCATGTCCCTTCCATCACACTTTGTTTCATGTGAGGTGGTGTTGGTAGGTCTTGGGCATATTTAGGGAACAGCTAAGGGAGGTTTGAACTAGAAATCCTTTTAGTTTGGGCTTGGTGAGATATGGTTAGGTAACTCACTGTCATTACTGCTTGTAATATTGCTAGGAAGGTTTCATAGACCAGTAAGCATTAGAACTAGAATTTAAATCAAGCATTTGATCCAACTCTGATACCAATTACCACACGATGCTTATCACTTTTCATGTGCTTAATTTTCCATTAAGAAGTTTTCCATCCCTTAACTTAAAAGAGTCACAACTCAAAATATTCCTCAGCGATGCCAGCATTTGACAATCATCCCATCTGGTTCCAACATATCTTCATAGTCTTGTTTCCTGCAGCGCTCCACTTGTACACTGCAGCCCCCAAATTGGGCTCCTTGGCTTCACTGGACCCCACATCTGCCCATGACCTTCTCTCAGTCTGAAATAGTCTTGGTGTTACTAATCACCTGACAAATCAGACACAAAAAGCTGACGTCAGCAAAGACAACATAAAGTTGTATACAGTAGTTCTCCTTACCCACGGGAGATATGTTCCAAGACCTGCCCCACCCAGTGGACACCTGACATGGCAGAAGGTATGAAACCCTGTATATACTCTGCTTTCTCCTAGACATACATTCCTATGATAAAGTTGAATTTATAAATTGGGCACAAAAAGAGATTAACAACAAAAATAACAATAACAACAATAACTAATTATAAAATAGAAAAATTATAACAATAAACTATAATAAAAGTTATGCAAATATGCTGTCTCTCTCAAGACATCTTATTGCACTGTACTCACCCTTCTTCTTCTTGTAGTGAACTGAGATGATAAAATGCCTAGGGGATGAAATAAGGTGAAATAAACGATGTAGGCACTGTGACATGGCGTTAGGCTACTACAGACCTTCTGACCATACATCAGTAAGAAAATTTCCTGTTTCTTTTCTTTTCTTCTTTTTTTAATTTGTTTGAGGAGGGGGAGGGACAGACAGAGAGAGAGAATCCCAAGGAGGCTTCACACCCAGCATGGAGGCTGACCAGGCAGATGATCGCATGTCCCTGAGATCATGACCTGAGCCAAAATCAAGAGTCAGATGCCTAACCGACTGAGCCACCCAGGCGCCCCTCACCTGCTTCTTGACTGCAGTTGGCCATGGGTAATTGAAACCATGGAAACTGAAACCACAGATAAGGGAGACTACTACGTAACTCACCACTAAAATAAGAACATCAACAAGAAACAAGTTAATGAGTCTCAGTCAAAGACTATTTAAGATCAGTCAATGCATAAGAAAATTTGGTATTTCCCAAAATCTTAAAGTTCATATATCAAAAAAACCTTGATGGAGTTTCCCCAAATTTGACAGTTCTAAAAATTTACACAATATTACCAATCACAAATCATTTAGAGGATGTAAGGAATTTTTATAATCTATCAATGATAACAAATGTTTTATAACCATGCTACAGAAAAGGCTAGAATATCTATCTTCTTTATAGAAAATATAAAATTATTGTTATGTATAGAAGGGATCAAAGGATATACAGTCAAAATATGGGGGAAATGAGCCTTAAAGAGGTGTGTTTAATCGTTAATTAATAAAACTTACTGTGCTATTCTTTTGCACTTTGTGATATGAGTAGTGGTCATAAGCTTCTTAATTGTGTAACAGGACATTTCTCATTCTAAATCAACACTCACTTTCAAATGTAAGTATCTAATTTGATATTTACAATTTTCTGTCTGTCTCCCAAAGGGTGTAAGCTTCAGATCCTGCAAAACTGGGATCCATTCCCAGATGTCAGGGAAGATCTCAGTGATGAGGTAAAATTTAAGCAGAGACTTAAATAAAGTATAAAGCTCTGCAACTCTGTGAGAAACGTTTTTCAGGCAAAGGGAATAGAAAGGGCAAAGGTTTTTACGAGGAAGCATGTTGGGCACGCGTGTCCGATGAGGGTAGAAGTTTAAATTACCTTAAAAAAGACCCCTATTTGCATAATACTTTACCCTATGGACTTGGCACTGTACATGTCATTTGTGCCTGGCAAACCACAGCTGTGGCAAACAGCACTACTTGCTTATTCAAGGGTTTGTACTCACATAACACTGATATTTGGGGCTTCGACGTGCCTAGCTAAAAAATCTATTTTTCCCAGCCTCCTTTGCAGCAGGTCATATGAGAAAGTTCTTGTCAATGAGATCCAAATGGAAGGCCATGGGTGGGGCCACTGGGGAAACCCTTGGAGGTGTGGACTCAACTGGAATTCTTCTCTTGGCCTCCATATTCTCTCTGGAAACTGAGGTGTAAGGCTGGAGCACAGGCAGCCGTCCTGAGCATATGAGACAAGGGTTATACCCATCATAAGTATGGCAGAGCCAAAAGCTAGAAAGATCCTGGATCTTTGGTGACACTGTGAAGCCACCATGCTAGCCTGAACTTCAAATGTCAGGATCCTTCAGAAAAACATATCCCCCGATGTGTTTAAATCACTCTTCTGTTCAGATCCAAGTTACAAGTGGCTAGATGCAATTTCTGACTGAAATGGTGAGATTACAAACAACATCAACAAAAAGGTTATATATATTATAGGCGCATATATATATATATATATATATATATATATATATACATATATATATATGAAAACACACGTAAAATGCAATGCAAACTTGTGATCCGAAGTCTCACACCACCATGAATGAAAAACATTTTCTTCGACACCTGCTTGTTTAGAATAGTCTACACAGAATCCACATAAGCTTCTGTTTTGAACCCTTAGTTGGATTTTTTTTTAATGCAAGCAGTGAAGATGTCTTCATTAAAGTCTGCTGAATAGAAAAATGTCAGTAATCAAGGCACATAAACATCAGACCCCTTTCTCAAAGCAGGCACAGTATTTATCATTATATCACCTTAGACAGCAGCATTATCCAAAAAGAAATTACCTGCGTTTTATCCACTTAGTTGTTAATAAACAGTTCTTGCTGTTCACAATTTAATTATTGATGATTTAAAAATCCGGCTACCAAAAAATGTCCTTTTTACTCATAAGCAGAGCTAACATTGAATACATTTCTAAGGACAATCTTAAATAGAGAACACACAGAGAGAGAACAAATCCTGTGAATGCTTAAGCATTTCTGGCTGCTGATTCAAGCAAAGATGAAGAACAGATCTCACGCACACACAGAAGAGAACAAGACAGTAACCAAAATCAGATTGTTTTCGTCCACCACTGATTAGTAACATAACGGGGAAGAGAATCAGAGGTAGTATGTAGCGTATCAGATGACTTCTCAAGTACCACAGACCAAAGCACCTGTACGGCCGAAAATGTCTCCCCAGCTCAACGTTTGAAGTAACCAAATGCAGTTTATTGCCAAGCTAAGGAGCTCACCAACAACACGCTTTTGGCTGCCGTACAAGGTACCCCTCTCGCTGCCGAGGAGTGCCTTCCGCGGGAGCAATTCCCAGGCCGCTGAGCCTCTCACATATGGTGCTCTGAAACAGTTAAGGAAAATGAGAAGCACCGTGAAAGTACATTTTTGGCTCAGCATAAACCATTCATTGATTTGTGGGCCGCAAGTCCTCCAGGGGGTGTTACGAATCCATATGATAGCTAGATTTTTACATTTGGATCTCTTCTTTAGCTGATGGATGTGTAAAATTTCATGTTAGCCTGGCTACCCCCTATTGGCTACACATCTGAGGAGGTTCAAGTGTATGAGTTATTTCTTCCAAAGTCAATTGTAATTTACACTCACTAAATTGCCTCCAGATCCACCTTTTAAAGATAGTAGACTCAAAATTGCATTCATTTTGGCCCGCACTGCCCATTTGTGTTTAAACCGCAGCCCTACTTTGGAGAGCCGCCATCGCTAATGGAAGGACATTATGTGGCTGAAGATCCACATTTTCCACAGGAGAGCAGGATGCTGGCAAGTCAAACGGCCAATGTACAAGCAGTTTTCAGCCCAGCGAAAACTCAACTTTAATAGTGAGCTGCCAGACCAGGGGGATGCAGGGGTGGAGATACAGGATATCAGTTCTTCAGTCCAGAAAATCAAAAGCACCGGTTTCACACTAGGAAACATTTGCCCTTGGCCTGAAAATAGTCTCAAAAATGAAGGCGTATTTTACTTTCTTCTTTCTGTCTTTTCCCATGGTTTAGTATACATACACGTCTCTATGCAAAGCACTCTTGAGCTTAATTCCCCTGCTCAGCTTAATTCATCTTACTGATTGGCTTTTAAAATTAGCGTTGTAAATGGTTCTGCGTGTCTTTTCAGTGACAACCAAAAAATAACCCAAGCAGCACACCTTCCTTCCCACAAAAGCCCAAATACCAAACTACCACTGTGAGGCCCAGTTATAATTCTCAATTCCTCTCGCTAATTGCCTTGGTGTGGTTTTAGTGGAATCTTAAGTAGAAGTTTAGAGGGCTTGTTAGAAAGGACGGTTTGTTTCAAGACATAAATAAATAAATAAATAAATAAAATAAAACTATGAAAACAGCCACGGATTAATAAGCCATCAGTCTAAAACAACCGTATTAAGCTCAGATGTAAGCCAGTGTGTACTTGAGGAGATTAATTCATTCCATGGCATTGACCTCAAAGCCCACATACCACTAAAATGTGATGAGTCTGTGAAAGGATTGTTTTTCAAAAGTTCTGTTTCTGTCAATGGGCTTTTAAGTAGGCTTTCTCATTTTAAAACCAGCTCTTGCTGACCGAGCTCCAAATGCACATTTGGGATGTTGAGCGGAGTAAATGAGATAAACAATGAGCTTCATCAAACCAAACACCTGATGACTCTCTCCACCAGCCTTCCTTTTTCTCTTCGGGCAGAATCTCTATTAGGCGTCCTCTTTAACCCAATTAGGTGCCATCAGTTTTCTACTTCGATCTCCCCATAACCTCCTTCTCATCCCCGTCCAGTTTTAAAAATCACAATGGGAATGCACCCGGTGTGTTCATCAGTCAGAGCTCAGTGCAAAAATTCATGTGTTCCATTTATAACATCAGATCAGTATAGCTAGCTGTCTTTCAACTTAGGCTATGTGTTCTAAGTGTACTTTTATTTCTGACTGTTAACACTGGCCGTGCAAGGTGATTCTCTGCATCTGGGAGACCCTTCTGCTCCGAGAGACCCACGCTGAAATTTTTGGCAATGCCACACGGTTAAAATTTTGTTCCCAACATGAAGGGGACAGGGTCTACCACTCAACCATGCTGACATTTGCTCCTGGGAGGTCCAATAGTCTTAAACAAAAAGAAGTAGAAACATCTGGAATCTCATGGTCAGCTTGTTTGTTATGTTCAACAGCAGGGGAGTCTAGAATCCATATCCAACCCCACAGTCAAAGGACCTAGCAGTCAAAATCACTGTTCAATGCAGGATTGGAGGAGGGGAGACATCCCATGTTAGATCAAAAGCATTGTATGAAAAGAGGAAAAATTACAGCCAAAGTCATGGTGTTATTTCAGTGAAATTCAGAAATCAAAACTGCACTTTCACTTTGGAAATACAATTTAAAAATTATTTCCTTCTAACGTTCATTATTAAATCTAGCTTTAATTAGTATTCAGAGTTCCCAACCTGTAAACAGACCCATAGCCCTCCTATGTCACGTGAAACCCTATTTTGAAGAGTCAATTGGAATTTTTTTTTTTAAAGATTTTATTTATTTGTTTGACAGACAGAGATCACAAGTAGCCAGAGAGCAGGCAGAGAGAGAGAGGAGAAAGCAGGCTCCCCAAAGAGCAGAGAGCCCAATGTGGGGCTCGATCCCAGGACTCTGGGATCATGACCTGAGCTGAAGGCGGAGGCTTTAACCCACTGAGCCACCCAGGTGCCCCGAGTCAATTGGAATTATATTGTGAATGGAAGTACTTAGAAAATTTTTAAGTACATTATAAATACACATTTAATATTTATTATTATTTTGTTATTATTATTAAGAATTACAGTACAGAATTTAATTCTTTTTTTTTAAAGATTTTATTTATTTGACACAGAGAGAGAGAGAGATCACAAGTAGGCAGAGAGGCAGGCAGAGAAAGAGGGGGAAGCAGGCTCCCTGCTGAGCGGGAACCTGATGCGGGGCTCGATCCCAGGACCCAGAGATCCTGACCGGAGCTGAAGGCAGAGGCTTGACCCACTGAGCCACCCAGGCACCCCTAAAATTTAATTCTTATTCTACATGATGTATCGCTGTTCTTACCTGGCCAAATGACTGCATAGCTATACTAAGCAGTTCAGTCAAACAGCTAAAATGAATGGAAATGCTATGTAGTCTATAGCTTTTCTTTTCTTTTTTTTTCAGCACAGGCTGAGAATTTGGTCATGTCCAGGTGAGTAAATAGAAATGGGAGAATTGGGGAGAATGAGGCAGGAAGATGTCCTGGGAGTTGTTTTTACCTCTTAGCCTGATGAGCTGGAAATGATCAAATTACCCAAATTTGCCATCCGTCAATTAATTATTCAAAGTCTTCCTCACTTGGCATGTAAAGATCCTGTTTAAATTCTTCAGAATCTGAGTAACAACACTGCTCTTACCAAATGGGGTCTAGCCTCAAAGGAGGAGGAAAGTGGCTATAGTGCATAAGAATGTCAAGTATGAGATCTTGAAGAGCCAAGATAAACACAGAAATCAGTGCAGCCTTAGCAAACTGGAGACTGCAATTAGGTTGGGAAAGGGCAATGTACAAAGAAAGAAAAACAAAAATACTCAAAATTTTTTTTCTTCTCGGCTTGCTCCACTTGATACCAAAATATACTCTAAACTTACACTAATTAAAATAGTGTGATGCAGGCACAGAAAAGATGAATATACCAATGGTATTGAGAGTCCAGAAAAAGACCCATGAATATATGTGAACATATAAACATAAAAGTGGCATCTTAAAATGTGGACATAATATTGATTGACTCAATTATTTGAGTTGAAAGTATGGTTGTTTATTAAGAACAAATAAATGTGAATTCCCTACCTCAAAGACACACAAAATAAATTCTAGCAGATGAAACTGCCAAACCAAAATAAATCCGAGGGTGTTCTAGATAAAACCCTAGGTATTTTTTTAGACTGTTTCTGGTAAGGAAAGACCCAAATCTTAGAATTCATAAAGAAAAGGATTGATAATTTAATCATGTAAATATCTTAAGCTGCTATATACTGAAAGGTACAAAGATAAAGAACAGACTGAAATATTTTGTAGCCCACTTAATCAGCAAAGGGATGCAATCTAATACATAAAAACTCAAGAAAAAGCAAATAATCTATTAGAAAAAAATCGGAAACCACTCAAATAAACAATTTATCAAATAGATGGACACTATTGTATTCATTTATAAAAACACTCAATTTAACTAACAACCAGGAAACACTAAGTAAAGGGAAAATCTACTTTTCCCGTAAAATTGGCAAGGAGTGAAACAAGGGCCTACAAGGGTGGAGAAACAAGCAGGCTCTGGCAATGTCTGAAGGGGTGAAAACAGAGACAAGCTCTTCAAGCACAAGCTGGGAGACTATTTAAAATCGTAAGTGTACATACTTTTGAAGAACTGTCTGTGGAAGTACTAGGACAAACACCTACATCCTTACATGCCGAGTAGTCATCGCATCATTGTTTCTAAGAGAAAAGTATTGGATGTAGCGTCAATGCCCATCAACAAACTACAGCACGCAGAATCAAAAATATACATTTATTCAAAAGAAAACCAAAGCACTGACTTGGAAAGATGAACAAGCTCTATTAAGTGACATCAAATATAGACACTCGAATATGTATATTTGAGGAATCAAAGAGAAACATGAGGAAGAAAGCATATCAAACTATTTCCAGGGATTATCTCCAGGGATATGCGTGAGGATGACAGGCAGATGTTCTCTCCTTATTTTATACATCTCTGCTTGGTTTGATTTTGCTGCTGTAGTTGATGTTACTTTTATAATAAGAAATACAAATGGGGATTTTTTTAAACATTTTTAATATTAAGGTACTATTTTAATCAGGCATAAAGATGCATTCTCACAGACATTCATCCAATCATCAAACTGTATTGAAGCATTTGGGGTGCTCTGGGAAGCAAAGTGGACACAAATCCTTGCCTTCGTGGACTCTAAGCTCTTATAAAAAAAAAAGAAGCAAAAATGAAAAACACAATAAGAAAAGGAAATTATAACTATGTAAGAAAGTAATAAGTACTATGGGAAAAAATAGAGTGAGGCAAGGAGATGCACTGTGTAGGACATGGTAGATGGGGTTTTGTTGAAATTTGAAATGGGATGGTCAGCGTAGGCTCACTGAGGAAATGTCTGGGCAAAGACCTGAAGAAGTTGAGGGCGTTGGCCTTGTGGATATCTGGGAGAAGACGATGCCAGGTGGACAAGAGGAGAGGACAGAGGCCCATGGTAAATGTGTTCCTCATGCCCTTTGGAGGAACCATAGGGAGGCAAAGATGAGAGCCAGGAGGAGATAAGGAGCAGATGGGGGTCAACAGAAAAGAGGTCATGGTAGGGGCTGGGTCAGACAGAAACATAGACATCATTCTTAAGACTTGATAAAAGACCTGATATATTCCTAAGAGCATATCTCAGTAGAGACTTTTGATCTGTCTTCTTGATTAGCACTTAAAACAATAATTCACCAACAGTATTATCCCTACCTATCTCCCCAAAAGTGTAGTATTGGAAGGGTCTGTGTAATTCGAAAATTTCCTTCCCTGTAAAAATTTCTTTATGTTTTCTGGGAAGTTTTATGAACATTTATTTCCACATTTAATAGTCTCCCTTGAGAGGTTAAAGTATCAGAACTTAGACTATTTGCAAGAAAGCTCTTAGGTATCTTACACATGACCCACTGCAAAGACAAAGTCTGCCACCGGGTATGGTGTCTTCTCAGAACCAAGAAAGGAGATAATTATCCACAGGCCTCCTCCTAGTCACCCTGACATGCAAGCTTGTGTAATGCCAATAGAATGAACTTGAAAGGAGCTTTTAAGACAATGGCCCCAGGTCCTTGCCAGGTGAGGGGACCAAATAAAGAGAGACAAATGAACCCGTTCCTTCAGCAGTTACCAGACGATGAATTTTAGTTCTTAAGCAAGGGAGATTTGGGGCTCCTGAAGAAATTGTTTATTCTGGTCAAGTTTGCAGAATGTTTCTCTTTCTGTAAAAAGGGTTTTTTTCCAGTTTTATTGAAAAATCATTAAAAAAATAAAAAATAAATTTAAAGAATCATTGACATATAACATTGCATGAGTTTAAGGTGTAATGGTTTTTTTCCCCATGATGAAAACTTTTAAGATCTACTCTCTTAGCAACATTCAAATATATAATACGGTATCTTTTAAAGCATATTCTTAGTTTTTAAAGTCCTCCCCACCTTTGTTTAGGCTCTGATACACGTGTGTTGTTTGTTTATTGATTGATCAATTGTATGTAATAAAAAAGGAAAATCAGGGAACTGTGTGCTGCTCCTAGCTCTTGCTTCTAATATCTGATATCATAACTCTGAATCTCAGTTTCTCAGCAATAATAACAGGACAACATCCTGCCTACCCTGTAATCTTGGCGTAAGAATAAAAAGGTAACTGGAAAAGCCCTCTAAAATCTACCACACAGAACTAGAGAACGCTAACCATTAATTTCATTATTCCATAACACATTATAAATATTTTCCACATAAATGGCCTACTTAGAACCTATGGAGGCAGCCAGTAGCTGATCTATCTTATTTTCCTTTTAATTTTTAAAAAATTCTTTTAGTGGCACCTGGATGGCACAGTTGACTAAGCATCCACTCCTGGTTCCGGCTCAGGTTGTGATCTCATTGCCCTGCGATCAAGCCCTGTATCGGGTTACCCTCTCAGCTCAGAGTCTCCCTCTCCCTCTGCCCCTCCCACTCATGCTTGCACGCTTATGCTCCCTCTCTCTCTAAAATAAATAAATCTTTTTAAAAAATTCTTTTAATTTTCTTTTTATTTGGTCTTTTATGTTTCATCTCAATATGGGTTTGTCATAAGACCTTAAGTAAAAGTATATTGTACATTATTGTGTAACCTGTTTACCTGAAGTTTTTATAAATTTAAGTATACGCAACAAAATCTTGAAAAATGTGATGAAGCTACAGGCAGATCCATTTTATTTTATTTTATTTTATTTTTTAAGATATATTTATTTATTTGAGAGAGAGAGCAAGTACACAAGTGGTAGGAGGGGTGGAAGGAGAAGGAGAGGGAAAGCAGACCCCCCACTGAGCATGGAACCAACAGGGGGCTCAAAGGATCTCAGAACCCTGAGACCATGACTTGAGACTGAGCCACCCAGACGCCCCCAGGCAGCCCCATTTTAAAATGAAAGGATGTGATGCACAAAGGGTGACTAACTCATCCTGTTCACCCAGGACATTCCTGATTTTCAACCTGAAAGTCCCTCATCTCAGGAAACTCTCTGGTCCTGGGGAAACTGGAATGGTTGTTTACCCAAGATGGACAAATTATGAAGAAAATCTCATGGCATTTTGGAGACGAATAAAAATAATTCCTCTCAAACATTTAGGAAGAATCCAGTCTGTTGAAAACTGTGAATGACACATATAATAGGATTAAAAATGCTCATTTCTTGGAACATTGCTTTGTGTCATAGAGAAAGAAAGCATGCAAAGACTGATGGGGCCATGTCAAAAATGTAGGGGAGTCAGCCCTACTGGTCTTTCACTGGCCGGATCTGGGACGATTTGAACATCACAGACAATAATGATGTTAATGGATTATAACACATTTGCTTTTGTAATCATGCTGTATAGGATAATAACAAAACATAATGGGGGTGAGGGGGGAGAAGTTATGTGAGGACAAGCTGAAGACTGCCAGCCAGCTAAGAAATTGGAAGGAATGATAGAATTTCTGAAATTACTAATTTATAACCACTCATGCAATAATTGATTTGGGCAAGTATTACTACTGAGTGCTAAAATAATTAGGTGCAAATTTTCTGGGAAAGTCACTTCATAAAGCCTAGTATCACACCACATATTACTTACTAATAATTACAGAGGGAAAAGATCATCACAATACACAGTCACCACCTTAACCAAGTGATCAAACTTAGCACAACAAACAAGTGCACAAACTAACACTTTGTGCCTCCTATGGAAGTGCATAAACATTTACATAGCGTTCTCACTGAAGATGTTTAATCTGAATCTAGTCATGAGAAAATAGATAAATCCAGATTGTGAAAAATTCTATGAGACAGTTGGTCTGGGCTCTTCAAAAATGGCAACGTCCTGAAAGACAATTTAAAAGAAAAGGAAAAGGGGCACCTGGCTGACTCAGTGAGTTAAGCGTCTGACTTCCGGTTTCGCCTCAGGTCATGGTCTCAGGGTCATGAGACCCAGCCCACGTGAGGCGCTGTCTTGGGCGTGGAGCCTGCTTAAGATGCTCCCTCCCCCTCTCCCTCAGCCCCTCCCCCACTTCTCTCTCTTTCTCCCCCTCTCTAAAAAAGAAAAAGAAAGGAAAAGAATTGCAGAGTATAGTTTCCAAGGATGGTCGCCAATAATTGCCGCTTCCTGTACATAAACGCTATTCCCAGTCAAGAGGTAAAGTCTATTTCTTCTCCTTGAACCTGGGCTGGCTTTTGGACCTGTGATCCATAAGAGGCAACAGATGCTGTGTAAGTTCCAGTACTAGCCCTTAAGAGGCCTGGGAGGATGGGTTCTTGCTCTGAACCCAGCTGCCATGTTATAAGAGGGGCCAGGGTAACCTACTGGAGCGAGAGTTCATGGTTGGAGAACATGCAGAGGAGCTGCCACATAGGGAGGAAGACTATAGGGGAAAGAATTGAGGCACCCAGCTGACAGCACCCAAATCCCAGACGCGTAAGGAGGGCTTCTTGGACCCTCCAGCCCATCCAACCCAGCTGCCGGCTGGATGTAGTTAAATGAGTGACCCCTGTTGGTACCATGTGAGGAAGAACTGTCTTGTCAGCCCACAGAAATCAAATAAGTAAGTAAATAAGCAAGGAAATAAGTGAATAAATAGGTATATTTGTAAGCCACCAATTTTCAGGTTGATTCGTTACCCATTAGTAGGTAACCAATACAAAGCTAAATGCAACACCTATAAAGGCCATGCTTGGGACAATTAAGGGCCTTTGAAAGGGGCTGTATATTAGATAATAATGTATCAGTGTTAAATTTCCTGGGGTGGTTAAGTGTCCTACTCTGATTTTGCCTCATCTCATGATCTCAGGATCGTGAGATCCAGCCCCGCCCCAGGCTCCACACTGGGTGTAGAGTCTGCTGAAGAGTCTCTTTCCCTCTGCCCCTCCCCCATGCCTCTCTCTCTCTCTCTCTCCCCCTCTTAAAAAAAAAAAATACAACATTTTTTTTAATGTGAAATTCTTTAGATATAGTAATCTTATTGGGGTATGTAAGACAGTGTGCTGTGTGCTTATTTTTAGGACATGCCTGCTAAATATGTGGGGGAGGAGTGTCACGATATTTGCAACTTTCAAATGGTTCAGAAAGAAAAACATTCTAGTCTCTCTTTCCCTCTGTACCCATACATACATAACTGTGTGTTTTATATACTATACCAGCAAACGTGGCAAAAACAACAACTGATTCATCTAGGCAAAGGACTATCCAGGTTTATTGCACTGGTCATTCAAGTTTTATGTAGGTTTGATATTTTTCAAAATAAAAACCTGAAGAAGGGAAAATAAATGATTTAAAGATTAATGGTGACATTTGTATTTTTAAATAAATGTTTTAAAGATTTTATTTATTTATTTGTCAGAGAGAGAGCACACAGGGGGAGCAGCAGGCAGAGGGAGAAGCAGGCTCCCTGCTTCCCCGATGTGGGGCTCGATTCTAGGACCCCAGGATCATGACCTGAGCCGAAGGCAGACCCTTAACCCACTGAGCCACCCAGGCATTCCCTAAATGAACCTTGGGTACAGAATTCTAAATATCCTTGGTATACAAAAATAATAGTTTGGAACAAATGAGTGTAGCTCGGTAGAAGGCAATGAAGACGGAGTGGCAACATAGGTGGTCAGGAACACGGGGACATAAATTAGCTGTGGGACTTTGAGCAACTTTTTCCTCCTTTCTGGCCCTCAGTTTCCTTGTCTTTAAAATAAAAGCTAATTGATGTCTACAGTTGTTTTAGTTTTATGGATCACCAAGGTGATGTAGCCTAATTTACTTAAGCATATGCCATGAAAGGGATAAGACTACAAAAAGAGTTGCAAAAAAAATCAAGAATGAGGAATTTAAGAATAAAGAAGAGAGAAAAAATTTTCAAACACAAGTTTCCTTGGAAGGGTGAAGTGTTATGCAGGGGCAATGTGTGGATAAAGCAGTACATGCTTATGGGAAACATCGTGATAAACATGGCATAGTGGGGTCTGAGTCCATGCAGGGGGTTGAAGTGGAATTGAACACACCCAGAGAGGAGCCTCATTGAGATTCACCTATCAGATCCAACACAAACCAGCTTCTTATAGGTGGACTTCATTCAAAAGCTTACTGACAAAATGTCTATAAGTCAAAGTTGATTCGAAGTTCCATAACAATTCTAAAAGAAAGCAAAGAACGACCCTAGATATACCATATGCCTGCTTTATATCAATGCAGTGTTTCATATGACAGCTTTGCCTTAAAAGAAAATAAAGCCTGGTTCCTGGCATTATAGGATGCCATGCTTTACAACAGGCACTCTCGCATGTTCTTTTACTTCAGCTTTATAGCCTCGAGAGGTGGCTACTATTTACCTCGTTTGTAGTCCTAAAGAAATAGAAAACGAGGAATGACTTGTCAGTCATCAAAACTAATCATACCAGAGACTCTATGTCTTTATGAAGGAAATACGGTAAAACAAGCAAAGAAACAAACAAGAAGCAGGCTTTAATCGTGACCCAAGAGGGTTGGTTACACTGTACGTCTGACGGGTTTTCCCTCAGAATCCTTAGGTCCTGGAATATGCTTCTACAGAGGTTGCAGGATTCTTCCTTCAGATCTTTTTAGACAGGCTAGCAAAGGTCAAAGAGTAGTATGAGAGGTGGTGGGTAGGATAAAATGTTCACTGGACTGAGTGAAGTCCGTGTTTCTGGGTCCTCCTTGTGACTCCCTCTCACCTATTAACTGTGGGATCCAGAGCATGTCAGGTGACCTCACTGAACCTATTTCCTCATTCCTACAAGATTGAGTTAGGCCCTTTGTCCTTCGTCTCCCTTCCACGTCTAATTAATTCCAGCACCTGTTGGGCTTGGTGCACACCTATCCTTTATGAGCCATTGGTATTTCACTTTTGCTTTCGCAATTTTTTTAATGACATCTATGTTTTGAGAGTCTGAACAGGTTAAATAAAATAAACATTGGCAATTATATTATCTTACAGGGCATTTAAAATTCCAATCCCAAAGAAAATGGTTTTGAGGAACTGTACTAAATTACTGAAATCAAGTCCTGAAAACAAGTCCTCATTCAGTCACAAATTTACCTCCCATCTCTCTCTTCAGAGACCCTTTCCCAGTGAAGTAAAGGGACAAGGACATAATAAACTCATAAGGACAAGAGAACTAAAGAGGAGTCTTCTGTACACGAGAGATTTTAATGCACATTTGGGAGATGAAAAGCAAAGCAGAGGGTCTATCAATGGGAAATCAATCAATTCACCTAGGGACCCCAGGAGACTCAGGGTTTGGAGGTAGGATGAGAGATGTCAATTGAAAGCCTGCATGTACACAGAGTAGTTGGACCCCAAGTGCCCCCTGGCGCCCCACACATCTTCAGCCTCAAAGGGGAATCAACTGAGAAACTGAATGGCATGCGATCCAGGATATAAGGGCTCTGACACAGAGGTACACTGAAAGAATGTTCCAGTAAGAAAGACACATAATAGATTTGAGGGTAACCATCCAGATTAGAGCAGAAGGAAAGAAGACCCATAAGAAAGATTTCCAGAAGGGGGAAAAAATTTTATCTGATGTATTTGAGCATTAGAGGGAAAAAAATCACTAACTGTTGTATATCAGATCTAAAGGAACATATAGAAAAAAAATAAGGATGGAAAAAAGAGAAAACTATACAAGTAAAAACAAATAATACATGAATATTCATAGCAGCATTATTCAAAATAGTCCCAAAGTGGAAACAACCCAAACGTCTTTCAGCTGATGCATGGATACCTATGTCTACCCACACAGCGGTATGTTATTTGGCCATAGAAAGCAATGAAGTACTAATACATGCCACTAATAACTAATACATGGATGCTTTGAAAAGTGAAAGTAGCCAGACTCAAAAGGCCACATATCATATGATCCCATCTACCTACATGAAATGTCAAGAATAGGTAAATTTACAGGGATAAGATACACATTAGTGTGTGCCTACAGCTGGACAGGGTGGGAGGCAAAAACGGACAGTGTCTGTCAATTGAGTTTTAACTTTCTTTCTTTTTTTTTTAAGGTTTTATTTATTTATTTATTTATTTGAGAGCGATATAGAGAGAAAGCATGAGAGGGGATGGGGTCAGAGGGAGAAGCAGACTCCCTGCTGAGCAGGCAGCCTGATGCGGGACTTGACCCGAGGACTCCGGGATCACGACCTGAGCTAAAGGCAGTCGTTTAACCAACTGAGCCACACAGGTCCCCGAGTTTTAGCTTTCTTTTGGGGGTGATGAAAGTGTTACAAAACTAGGTGAGGGCAATAATTGCAAAACTCGATAAATCTGTTAAAAACCATTAAACCACATCTTCTTTATCCATTCATCTGTTGATGGACATCTATGGAATACTATGCAGCCATCAAAAGAAATGAAATCTTGCCATTTGTGACGATGTGGATGGAACTATCATGCTTAGTGAAATAAGTCAGTTGGAGAAAGACAACTATCGTATAATCTCCCTGATATGAGGAAGTTGAGAGGCAACATGGGGGGTTTGGGGGGTAGGAAAAGGATAAATGAAACAAGATGGGATCAGGAGGAAGACAAACCATCAGAGACTCTTAATCTCACTAAACAAACTGAGGGTTGCTGGGGGGGAGGGGGGTCAGGAGAGGGTGGTGGAGTTATGGACATTGGAGAGGGTATGTGCATTGGTGAGTGCTGTGAAGTGTGTAAACCTGGTGATGCACAGATCTGTACCCCTGGGGCAAAAATACATTATATGTTTCTAAAAAAAATAAAATAAAATAAATTATTAAAAGAAAAAAAAACGTTAAACCACACATTTTGGATGAACTTTGTGTGATATCTAAATAAGTCTATTACAAACAAATAAATGGAAGAATCAGGAAAATCTTGATTCCAAGTTAAAAAAAAATGTTCAAGAGAACAAAAATAATTTTATCACATGATATGGGTGAACTTGCATAGTATCACAATGTGCATTATTGATTTAACCAAAAATGTCTATACACTAGTAGTATGGAGGGTTGGGATGGGGAAGTTAGGAGAGGTATAGGATAGTTCCTCATATCACATGTAACAAGAAATTAATAATAGGTTGTGCCTAAGATTGACAAATCAAGAAATATTAGAGAAATAAGCCTGTTACTTACAAATTGAAGGTAACTGTGCCAAAGAAGCTCTAAAAATAGCAAATGGTTTCCTCTGGAAAACAGGAATTAGGGCAGGGTAGGGTGTGGTAGGAGCTACAACTATTAATAGGAGCTTCTTAGTGCTATCTTCTACTCTGTTAACCCTGTGCATTTATTACCTTACTAAAAATAAAAATTAAATATAAGACAAGTTCATTTTTTACTGCCGGCTTCTCCTGTAAAAAGCCACCCTGCCTCCAGCCCTTGCCTGGGAAAAAGCAGCCACCTCTCTCTACATTAGCCCAAGACACTCAGCAAGCTGCTTCCTGGTTCCTGATTCCAAAACTGACTCCTTTGAGTAGGGCAATTCTGACCAGGATTATTTGCTAAATCTGCCTTGAGGGCAGAATTTCAGAGGATCTGATTTCTTTGGGGTTTTGAATAGAAATTGACCATGACACAAGCCACAAAATTATATACGCCCTCCCCCCAGAAAGAGATTAAACTTGTGAACAAAGTGGTTTGTCCTTTTCATCAGGCATCCTCAGGATGATGTTGGATCATACTCAGTTTTACTCCTTTTTAAGATGAGGACAGTGAGGCTGAGGAAAGGTGAAGGGTTTATCCAAACTCACAGTCAGGCAGAGGAAGAACTCAGATGTAACAACTCTAAAGACTTAAAATATTGCCACGGTAGCACAGCTACTGCTATGAGCCCCTAGGGTTGGGCACCATAAAATGCACACCACGGGCTCCCAGACTGAAAAGTAACTGAAACCAAGTGCATTGCACTCTCCAAACCCTGTGTATCTTAAAATATGTAGTGGAATGTTTTCTAGATCCTCCCCAAATTTGAAATAAAATACCTGAAAAAAAATTAAGCCAGTCCTAAATCTTTTTATATATCTTCTCTTTATTTATCCCTCCCCCTAATTATTTTTCAACCACCGTGTCATGTAAAACCACATTTGTGTAAATTAGATACATATGTGGAGAATCTGACACCAAAAACAGAGTTATTAAGTGATACTTTTTAAGCAATGTTTTGGCTTAGGAAACCTCACATCAGATCAATTCCCTTAGTTCCAAGGTCCTGCCTGATACATTACTGTATCAATTTCACTATTTCATAATTAAACACACTTTTTCGATATTGCTATAGAGGCTCTTATTATCCACAGAATATTATTTACTCTGGGTCGCACGAGAAATGCCAGATACACAGATATGGGTGAGGCTAGGGACACATATATAACAGCCACATAGGTAAGGACAGAAATATGGCTATAGACGCAGATTCAGATAATCACATTTCTTCTCATATGATCGTCATTTAACAGAAGAACAGGCACAGGAAGGTGTTGGTTGAATACAGACTCCAGCAGAGGCACCTCTAATTAGTTTCCTCGGTCCTCTCTACACAGCCTGGATTTAAATGTTTTTATTAAGGGCAGCCTTCGGATTGATGCAGAAAAATGCTGCACAAACCAAATGTTTTGAAATGTCTTTTATCAGCAACACATGTACATTTACGCCCCTGACAGCAACAACTCAATTTTAGATCATAACTCCGTAAGCATCTGCGGCGATAGCTACCTTTTTTATGTTGACAGGTGGCTGATTAAGAAGGAGGAATGTATCTTTAGGTTTGCCATCATGAAAAAAAAATATATATATATATGCCACCCTCTCCAGTGGTTCCGCACCTTGTGATTCCTCGTGGTCCTTTTCCTTCTGAGCAGTTCAATTAGCGGGAAATCTCTCTCTGATGGACTGAAGCAGCTTGAGTGAACGCCCGAGCGCTCAGCCAATTAGGCTCATTTGAAGTTGCAGAATTGCCTTCTTTGGTGTTAAAACCCCATGTCAAACACTGGGTCTAAGATCATTTGTGCTTCAAAATGAGATTGACAGAGCAGCTGCAACAGGGGGCATGCCTGCTGGACGACTTAATTGTGGAGCCTGAAGGGCCATCATGAACCAGCGTGCGGAGACCGCCTCGCCACTGCTGCATTACAAATGCTCTTTATTAACAGCGATCTGTAATCAATGGGCTCAGGCTTTTTGCCAGAGCCCCCAAATCAGACAGGCGGGCCTCTGCGTCAGGGTGGGCGGAGCCACGGGGCCTGGCTATCGAACTGGGAAGAGAAAGCTGTGTTGTCCTGCCTGACTCTTGGGTGTGATGCTAAATCAGAAAGGGACCGTCGTGATCATTCCAGGGGCGCCCTTCTCTCACTCCTGGTTGAATATTCATTAGCCTGGGTGAGCACGGCTCACTATACATACAATTACATATTATTGATGTGAATGAAGCGAATTGCTTTTGTTTCAACAAAGGCAAATGTTCTAAATTAGTTCAGCGTTCTGTGCAGGGGTAACTTTTGATCCGAAACACAAAGGCTTAGAAATACATATCTATTTGTAGATACGTAGACAGAGACACACAATTCCAGTAGGTGTTAGGGCGTAGTAGGAGTTAGGAAGGCTTTTGTTAAATAGACAATAGGTTAATTTCAGAAATTTAAAATCTATTTATTTGGAAGCAATCTGTAAATTCTAATGCACGATTTCCTTTTCTTGAAGAGAAATCATTACATGACGTTCTTTCTGACAGTGTCTAATGGAAAAAGCATTGAACTGGGAGTCGGAGACCTATGAGCTAGACCAAGCTCTATTGCCAGGGAGCTGTGTAACCTTGGGCAAACCATTTAACCTCTCTGGCCTGCCTAGCCTTATCTGTAATACCTGAAGGACAGATGAGTTGTAACGTGCATGAAGTTCATTTTCTACCCATCTTCTCTTAAATGTGCTTAGTGCTATTTCTTTCACTCTGTAGGTCAGGAAAGCCATTTATTCTACTATGAGAAGCACGAGAAAGCAAGAGTCCAGATGGGATGATCAAACTATACTGCCTCAGCCCCCTTGCCCTAGTCTCAAACAAATATCATTTGCAAATATTTTTACTCCAAAATCCTGTGTTTTTAGTGCTATGCATGATAAGGCAGGGCCAGCACCACGTGGACCCTGCTTGTCAAGAATTCAGAGCCTCTCAGAGGAAAACAGACCGATAGACAAAGAAGTCAGCAGTCCTTGTGTAAGATTGCTTTCCAGTTCAATGATGGATCTGTCTGCCTCCTATCCAGGGCCGATGTGAATGACCACCCCATCTGTGCACAACACAACTTCAGGGGGCACCATACACATAGGCCACCAGTTGGACTGATACCCTCTGAAGTTGTGCAACATGACCGCCCTGATCCTATTAGATCAAATCAACAAGCATCACATTCTATCAAGTTCTGAGAGGGATAGCATAATCTCCCTGATCTCTGGTCATTCTACTCTAGAAATAAACTCATGGAAAGTATATGAATTAAGAAATGCAAAAAATATTATGTAAACAAGATACAAACTATAAAAGAAATAACTGACAACATCAATTGAAAATCACAGCAATAATTTGTTAAAACTATACTATGGTCTAAATTAAATGAAATTATACATGCGAAGTGTTTAAATTGTGCTCGGTACACACCGAACTTTTAGTAAATGTCAGTTTTTGGCCTATTTATTTTTGCAATATTGTGCACAATGGTAACATTTACTAGGGAAATAATTTTTTCAGTTTGGGATGCCCAAGGAAGCTTTTATAGAGGAAGCAGGACTTTTTTTTTTTTTTTTTTTTTGAGGGAGCTGATTTTTGAACTGAATCTTTAAGGGTAGATAAAATCCAAATAAGCAAAATATTAAATTATGACTTTAATTCAGATTCCCACAAAGTGTACCTAGAATGGTGGGCCATCAAGGTGGAGCACCTGGGGACACTCAATGGTCTGGCCATTTCTCACCAGGATTCAGAAGAGTTCAAATCACCAGCTGTGTGACCATTCATCCAGCTGCCAGTTGGAACAGCTGGTCACAAGTCTACAAGTCACCCTCGTGTCCCTCATTTTTCTCTTCCACCAGGCAATTCCAGTCCTTCAAAGCAGGAGGGCTCCACCAAGCTGATTCTACATTCCTGAGGCCACCTACAAGCTTCCCTCAAGCTAAGTTGGCTGCTAGCACCTGTTCTTAAAAGCAGGTAACACAGTTTTGAGTTGAAGATGAGAATATTCCACTTTCTTTCTTTCTTTTTTTTTTTTTGTTAAGATTTTATTTATGTATTCGACAGAGACAGACAGATCACAAGTAGGCAGAGAGGCAGGCAGAGAGAGAGGGAAGCAGGCTCCCTGCTGAGCAAAGAGCCTGATGCGGGGCTCGATCCCAGGACCCTGAGCTATGATCTGAGCCAAAGGCAGAGGCTTAACCCACTGAGCCGCCCAGGCACCCCGAGAATATTCCACTTTCTGCTGGGACCCCTGTCCCCATGGCTGATTCTTAACAGATCCCTCAGGTGCAACTGGAACAAAATTAAATCGTCACATTCCAACCCAATGAACCATGGAGATTCCAATGTGAGGACTTAGAAGAATGACAAAGATAATTATTAATGATAATAATAACAACTTATAAGTCCCAAATACTTTACATGTGAATAAAAGATAAACATTGTTGAAACTCAGTTAGTCCTCACAACAACCCTTTGAGGTCAGTACTTTTCTAATCCACATTTCACAGTGGAAGAAACTGAGGCACGGAAAATAATCTGCGCAGGGTCATAGAACTGCCTTGGGTCATAAGCAGGAAAGCCAGGATCTAACCCCAGGCCATTGACTCCTTTCTCAACACCCGCACTGCACTGCTTCTCTCCTCACGGTTGGGATTCTCCGCTCAAAATGGCTGAGATGTCATACCGGCTTACATGTTCTCCAGTTATGGTCATTTTCATGACTTTCCCACTTATATTAGCATTTCAGTCTAGCTCCATACTGAATCCTGACCAGTATATATAATTGCCTACTAGAAGATGATCCTTCCTACTCCTGCCATCTCAGCATTTCTTTTTTTTTTTTAAAGATTATTTATTTGAGAGAGAGAGAGAGAGAGCGCACACACAAGTGGGGGAGGGGAAGGAAGAAGGAAAGAATCTCAAAGAGACTCCCCAATGAGTGGGAAGCCTGAGTGGGTCTTGATCTCAGGACCCTGAAATCATGACCTGAGAGGAAATCAAGAAGTCAAGAGTCGGAGGTTTAACTGACTGAGCCGTTCAGGTGCCCCTCAGCATATTCAAATATACCTCACTGTCTCCCTTTCTGTACCCCCCTCCACCCTTCTAAACCACCCCCCTCCTGAACTCCCAAGATAAGGGAATGACATCAGAATCAACTTGAGCCAGAACCCAAGACTTATTCAAGATGTTTTCTTCCCCTCCATTCTCCAAACAGGTGACAAAATGGTACATTCAGATGTCAGCATGTTACTCCTTTGCTCAAAATTCAAAGCTCTCTCTTCACCTACTGGATGTAGTATAATCTCCTTGCAGAGTGTACAAGGTTTTGCATGATTTGATCCCAGCTTGAGACAGTCCCTCCTTACATCAGACTCGGTGTTCCTGACCAGAATGAACTTTGTGTAGTCCCCAGCGTGCCGCCTTTGCTCAGAGCCCCGCCCTTCAGCTTCCCTGTCTAGTCTGCCCTATCCTCATTGGTGCACTAACCATTGCTCCCCAGTCCTTCACTATCAGCCTCCTGCCTGAAGTCTCCCTGCATGGACCAACTTCCACCAAGCAGATTAGTAAGTGATCCCCTTGTAGACCTATGATATATATCGTCATTTTCCTGTCTTCATCAACATGATGTGTTTTCATCTTCAACATCTAACCCATCTAACCCCTTTATGTGCTTAGTTGTTCTTCTCAAAAAGCATTTGCTTAATGAATACATTGACATTTCTGGGATTTTAAATTGTGATTAATATTTCTGTCCTGAATGTATCTTAGGAATATAAATAATATAGGTCATAGTTCTCTGTCAACTGCAAAAGTATAATAATAAAGTATTACTACTGCATCCCTCCGCTGAATATATTCTAGTTATTCCACAAAGTACTTGGGGAAAAGACCTGTGGTCCTATTCCTAAAATCAGGGTAAGAAATTTGAATCCAGGAGAAAACCAATTGTATGGAATTTTCTTCTATTCAAAATAATTTTCTCTCAAAAGTTTATACGTAACACAGCTTCTAAAAATAGGCAATGTAAATCAGAATATCTTCTTTTTAAATAATTTTTAAATAATTTTCATTTTAACTCCTAATTTCTTAGGAGTCTCCAAAGTGTATATTGGATTTCTTTTTTTGTCATCTTACAAGGCAACATCATTTGTACTAAAATATATATGTCTGCTAAGGAATGAAGGTACCTATGCTTCTTGGGAAATAAATGCCTTTAGCCTATGATCCCCAAAGTGAACAAACTTGTTTTATAACTCACATGCAACAATTTTAAATGTTATATTCTGATTTTATTCAACAGCTGCACTCTCTGTAAACGTGTACAAGCAGAAGTCTATGATTGATGTATATCTATCATCTTTCTAGAACTTTCTAGAACTTTCACCTCTCCAAGGACATATCTTTGCTGATCACACAGCCATTTTTCAATCTCTAGTATCTATCACTTAAAATAGTTGAATGATTGCTGTCCTTAAATAATGTCACAGTAATAAAAGAATTAGCATCGATACTTGACACTGTTCATGCTAATATTTTACGCTCTGGATTTTTCCACAGTATGAAATCAAATTGCACATCCAGAGAGAAATGCACATGCCATATTGTCATGCACAGTAGATCAAACTAATGTAGTAAAAACCCTAAATGGAAAACTTCTAAGGAATTTTAAATACACAAGCTACATCTGCAAGATATTTAACTATTGTGCTCTCACTAAAAATTAATGAGATTTAAATTCAGCTTGAAAGATAGAACAACCAAAATTTAAAGTGCATGTTAAATTTGTATCCTGGGTTGGTCCCTCAGGGCTCTCTCTCCACAGCCTACTTTGGACAAAGTATTTCAAGTTCAGAACAATAGTGGGTGGGGGTAGAGACTCTCACTTCACCCTTCTATTTGTCCATGATCTCAACACAATTCCGAATGCCTTTGAATCAATGTATTAAATATCTTGGCTTATTTGTAAGGCATACATAAAAAGGGAAATTAGGGAGAATAGCTACAGTGTGCTGGTCTGCTCTCACGTGGATGATTCACACTTAGAATTTGTCAGTTGCAAGAAAGCACTGACAAGATAACTGTAACTGACAAACTAGTGACCGCTTCGGGCCAACATACCACTGGGTCAAACAACTCTGCCGCTGTAGTTTATTCCATATGGCTACCAAAAATACTTTATACTCCCAGAATCCTAGAAATCAAAGGAATAATTTCTTTTTTTTTTAAAAGATTTTATTTATTTGTCGGGGGTGGGCACAAACGGGGGGAGGCAGCAGGCAGAGGGAGAAGCAGACTCCCCGCTGAGCAAGGAGTCCAAGGCAGGACTCGAGGGATCATGACCTGAGCCGAAGGCAGATGCTTAACCAACTGAGCCACCCAGGCATCCCTGAAGCAATAATTTCTAAATAGACACACAAAATGACATGTATATCTATTTTAGAAAAGAGAGTCAAATACATCTGATTCATTCCACTCGCTACACAGCATCTTCTCTATTCTTGGAGGTAGCCACTTAAACAACACTCACCCCTTGCAGAGAATTCCCGTATTGCAACTAAACTCTAAAGAACACACAGGCTCACCAACAAATCCACAAAAATATTCAGTAGCACTATTAGTTCTTTAGCAGCTTGTGTTTAATAATTTTATTCAATTCCAATAACACTTTTTTTTTTTGAACCAGTAAACTGTGTGACTGTGACATGAAAGTCATAATGGACTATGAGTTTGCGTGCTGAGGTATCATTTTCATAAAATAGCATTTTCACTAGGGGCACACAGTGAAAAAGCAGAATCTTCAGATCTGATACTGAATGGTCATCAGCCGTTAATTCATTACAATACTATTTTTCCATCTAGGCAATTTGTGATCTGTCAGAAATACAGACAAGTAGTTTACCTTTTTTTTTTTTTTTTTAAATTTTATTTACTTGAGAGAGAGAGAGATGACAAGTAGGCAGAGAGGCAGTCAGAGAGAGAGGGGGAAGCAGGCTCCCCGCTGAGCAGAGAGCCCAATGTGGGGCTCGATCCCAGGACCCCGAGATCATGCCCTGGGCCAAAGGCAGAGGCTTAACCCACTGAGCCACCCAGGTGCCCCATTTACCTTTTTTTTTTAAAGACTGTTAAACAGGAGCACTCAAACTTAAAAGCTACTGATATACCAAATAAATACCATTTGCAGGCAAAGCACCCCCTTGAAATACCCACAGGTGCAAGTCTTTTCAGTTACTGAGGTTTTTTTTTTTTTTTAAAGACAAGACAATGAAGCCACAGGTAGTGAAAATGAAATACGGCTTTAAAAATTCTGTTTTGGCCCATTTCTATTCCATATAAAAATACCTAGCCATAAGTCAGAAAGAGCATGGTTCATTTACTTATCAGTTTACTAAATCTGGATCTTACCTGTTAGGATAAGCTTGGAATAAAACACATAATCATCACTTAATGGAAAAATCTTTTTGAATTTCTTTACATGTAACATAGGCTAAAGAACACATTGAATGATCGTTCTTTTTAAACCATTTGCAAATCCCAGACTCTGAAGGAGACATCCACATTGTGAGGACTTCAGTCCTATGGACCAGAGAAAACTCCGGCTATGCATCCAGCCGCATCTACCCCTAGGCCCACTGTGTCTGCTGCACTTTGCTCCCTGTTTTCCCCCATTGGACGTCACCTGGCAGTGCCGGCTGGCCTCCCTTCTGACCCCAAATCTCAACCTTGCCAAGGCAGCGATGGCAAATGTATCCACGTTAGGGAAGCCTCTGGGAGAGGGCGGTAGAGGGGAGGAGGGGGGAAAAAGGCTGTTCCCCAGATGATTTGAACGCATGCCCCGACATTTGCCGCTGAATGGAAGTATCTTAAAGCAACTAATGGTCATTCGGCTTTGTTTTGCTTTGTTTTAATGATTTACATATGCTTTGCATCCCAATGTACCACCTCCGATTTGCCTGTAGGGTATAAAGAATGCCCAGGTCTTTTAAAATGCTAAGCTTGTATCTGGGAGAACTACCCGTTTGTTGAGATGGTAATTGTTTTAACTTTGATGTCCCTCGCTCTGCACATCTGTTTCAGCTCTTCCGCCAGACACACTCATGAATTTATCACCTCTGCATATGTTCCTGGGTTCGGACGCCTTAGTGGCAGAGTGCATCGGTAAATTCCACTGCTGTATTAAGTTTGTTATTCTTGGATTTGTCCTGAAAGTACAGTGTTTATTACCTGACCGGTTCACACTTACAGAATGAAGAGGTACTAATATTGCAAAATTGTGTTACCTGATCTGACCTATAGAGCCAGCGCTGCATTCCTGAGTTACATAGTTTATTGTGTGATCAAACAGATTTTTTATTACTTTTTACTTGGAAGCCGCTGCCTTTCTGCTGGACCACACTACTTCCCTAAAATAACAGGTTCTCACCCTGATTCTATTAATTACTGCTTGTGTAGCCTGAAGTAGTACACAGTTTTTTTCACTTGTAAAATGCATAAAAAATGGTACCAATCCCTCGAAAGTTTTGTCGAGAAATTAAGGATCTCCTAACAAGAGCGTTCTTTATAAAACATTTCAGTGTTAATATGCATGACTTGGAGCTCATCTGGGCTTTTATTGTACCTAGTGAGATTTGAAGAGTACTAATTTAATCCACAGTAGAGATGAATTTATACAATAATGAATCATAATCTGAAACGCATTAACCATATCTCACACAGCTGACCCTTGAACAACATGGGTTGTTCAACATGTGGTTAGGGGCACGCACCCCTGCCCTTCAGTCAAAAGTCTGCATATAACTTTTCACACACCTAAAACTTAACTACTAATAGCCTACTGTTGACCAGAAGCCTTATCAATAATGTAAACAGTCAATTGACACAGATTTCTTATGTTAAATGTATTATACACTGTATTACATACTGTATTCTTATAATAAAATAAGCTAGACAAAAGGAAATGTTATTAAAGTCAGCTAGAGAAAAGGAAATGTTAAGAAAATCATAAGGAAGAGAAAACAGACTTACAAATATCTTACTGTATTTATAAAAAAAAAAAACCCACATATAAGTGGACCCACATAATTCAAACCCACATTGTTCAATGGACTCCTGTATAACCAAGCTAGGTCTTAAACCACAAACATGGGGCACTGCTCACTCCTGGGCCAGAGGTCTCTGCGTAACTCAGATAAGGATGGAGTTGGCACTAAGGTATTATTATATGCCCCATACCCTCTGCATCAAAGCAAATCATTTCGGATGAGGTGTCTAGTAACAAATTGCGTTTATTATTGTCTAGTCACAATTATGTCCATATTGAAAATCTGAAAATCTTTGAGCCCTTTAATGAAAAAAAAAAAAAAACAAACTGTCTGTAACATGATAGTTATAATGGAGCATGAGTTCATATGCTAACAGCAGTTTCATAAAACAACATTTTCACCAGGACTACATAGGGAAAAATCAGAGCCTTCGTTGTCAAAAATAATACAAATACAGAAGAGCATAACATAAAAAATTCCTCCTCCCCTATGTCATTTTCCAGTTTGCCACTGTTACGATGTTTTCTCTTTCTGGACATTTCTTTCTGGACATTTCCTGCTTTAAAAGTCTTTCAAATATATATGTTTACATAAACATATTTTATAATTTTACCAAAATTTAACATTTTTGGTCATTCACTCTATTGTGGACATCTCTTTGTGTTGTCACATTTAGCTAGATCTACATTACTTATATAATAATGGAATCATAGTGTACCTAAACAATCTGCCACAGACAGACATGCAGCTTGTTTTCATATTTTGCTGTTACAAAAGATGTTGCTTTCATGCAGGGACATCTCTGAACACTTACACCAACATTCTGTACCACAAATTCCTAAAGTTACAATTGCAGATCAAAGGGTATGTGTGGTTTTATTTTTACAAATACCTTCAAAATCCAATGTAAAAAAAATTGTAGCAATTTATATTCTTTGAAACAATGTGTGACCACCTGTTTGCCCAAACAGTAGCCAATACTCAGGATCATCAAACTTTTAAACTTCTGTTCATTTGATAAGTAAAACAATACTTGCATTATCATCATTTTAATTTGCACAATCGCTATTGAGTGAAAACATCTTTTCAAGTGTATAGTTTATTCATTTTATAAATGAACCATTTATATTACCGAAGTGTAACCGACCCTATTTTAGGAAACAGTAGTAGAAAACCAGTTCTAATCTACAGATTCAACAGAATAAGATTTTACAGGATAAGAGTGTTTTACTAAGTAGTCCTTTGGCACCAACTTAATGAAATAACTGTCACACAAAAACTGATTTTTATACTCAATTTACTTTGTTTTTGCCATAATATTGTAACCCAAAATGCTTAAAATGGGACCAGTGGAGGACAACTCTGTGGTATTTCTTGCACAAATGTGTATACGCGCCTCCCACATGAAAGCTTCGGAGTGGATATTTGGGGGACACAGAGAGGAAGACAACCTCATTCTTCTCTTCAAAGGCACTTGCTCTCTAGTGAGGCAAACATACATGCACAAAGAAGAAGTGATATTTTATGGGCAGGGCTGTATGAAACGTAGCCAGCTCAGGTTCCAAATTATAATTGCATGAAGATGTGATCTTCTTCAAATCTCCTATCGATGTCAGAAGCCTAAATGGAAAGCTTCACAGCTGACTATGAACTACAGATGTGGTTTGTCAAGCACGGTGTTTTTTAAACTTTTGATTTGGTTACCAACATTCTAAATTTCAGAGATTTTACACTAAAATATTAAAATTTCAGGCTTGTCCAGATAAAAATGGGAGGATCTGGCAACATCGGGTTATCCTTACAGCTTGGTAATAGATCAGATGGCGCTGGGTATTGGCTTTCCCTTTTAGACTGGGCGTGTACCCTCCAGCTGACCACAGTCTGCACCACTCCCCATTGTATAACCTGCTCAGTGCATGTCTGTTACCTGCCAGCTCCTTATAGTCATTTATGTGTGGGACCCTTGAAATACAGGGTCAGGGTTTGTGCCGGAGGGTATGGCTTGGGGACAAAGAAAGAAACCATCTATGGAACAGAATCGAGTCAAACGAATAAACTAAATCCGTTTTTAACAGAACATTAATTGAAATGACCTCGACCAATGTGTTCTGTGATTGCTTAGCAGAACTCAGAATACAATTTTCCGGGCAAAAAAGTTACAGGGACATATAAAACAACATATCTTGAGTGGTGCCCCTTTCCATCAAATAGGCACCGTTGCCAATTAGACCATTTTCTGATAATAGGTCATGACGAAGGATTAGGCCTGAGATTCTTATAATAAAACTGCGGTCTCAGTTCCTGTGCAGAAGAAAACTTTGAACTGTGATGAAATCATACCAAAGGCCTCAGTCTATTTCACTGGAGTTCTGGTGCTGGGATGGCTTTCCAGGATTTCACTGTCTTGAGACAAAAGGGCTTGGATTTTATAAAAATTTGTTTACCAGTCACTGAATGTGGGCTACCTCCAAGTATGACCTTGGCCACAGGACAGTCCTTCTGAAGGCTATTCCACGGGGGTGACTCAGCTGAGAGCTGCCCGCCCCCTGCTCTCCCTGAAGCTGGGGGAGCATGTGGCTCAGGCACGAGGGAGGGTCTGGGGGACACAGCACAATACCCTCCACAGCCGCTACTTTTCAGGGAGTCCTCCCTTAGCCCCTCCCACTGTATTTTAGCCATCCCCCCCCCCCACGACACATTCTGTATTTCTTTGCTCTTTTTTCTCTTTAGCTCTTAACACTAACATGTTATGTACTTTTCTTATTTATTTTATTTGTGGTGTCTCCTCCACTAGGAAATCAGCTCCTTGTGGGAATGGATTCCTGCCTGTTTTATTCTCTGATGCACATGCCCAGTGGTTGGAATGTGGATGGCCTTGCACAGAGTAGAATGACGGAACGATGCCCCTGACCTTGGCAGCACAGTGTGCAGAGCTTTGGTTTGGAGGGCTCCTGCCTTCACAGAGCTCTTCTAAATCTGTGTGGGATGCCTGCTTGAGAAGGGATCCTCAGCTGGGTCATAACTGGGAACTTCCGCAATTGAGCCCTCTTCAGCCACTGGAAAGTCAGGAGCTGCAGAGAGAATTCCTTTGCTTTGAAGGAAAGCCACGTTCATGAAGGATTTATCACAGGTCCTCTCAGTGGAAAGGCAGATTGTGTTCTGATTATCTAGTAACCAGAAATGACGAGGCTAATGAACTACAGAGACAATTAGAAGGGATTGTAAGTGGCTTTATGTTTGAAAAATCTGAATGAGTGTGCTTAGCAATGTACTCCTCTAACAAAAGAGGTATCGAAATGAAGGCACGTGAGACTCAAAGAATACATTTGCAGTCACCATATCTTACATTTACAGGGAAAAATACCTTCATGGACATCAGATCGGATCTTTCAATAACGCAGAGGCGAGAAATCTGAGGCGTTGCAGGGCCCTGGCAGGTGTCTTCACAGCTGTACAGCTAAAATCTGTGTTACGTGTCGTCTGCAAGTGTTAGATGACATTACATCTCGGGCCAAATTCTTAATGGGGCCTCAACCTTACTTTCCAGATTTGTGACAGTCTGGGTAGAAGCAAACATATTCTCATGTTTTTATCCTTGATGCACCACCCAAATTTTTAAATATTTTCTTTTCTTTCCTAGTTTTTTTCTCCTTTTTGCCTTCCTCTCCCAAGACCCGTGCTGTTCAAATGAGAACAGCCTGATTGGCATGAAAGAATGGAAACCACTTGAAGAATTTTCTTTCTCCTATCTCAGATAAATAAACGACTTTTCTCAGTTGCTACATGTCATAACTTTTTTAAATTGTCAAAACATCTTAGAATTCACATATGCGTCCCAAGTGGAAAGCTATCAGCATTCATAATAAAGCCTCCTCTTTAACTGAAAGATATTCTTCATTAGACAAAATTGATTTATATTAACAATTTCAATGCTAATATTTTAATCTGCTTAGTCACTCCTAATATTCTTAGATGTTACACATTTTAATGAGGAATTTGAAAATACAATGAATGTTAAATAGTTTTCAAACCCTCTTACTACTTCATGAATAGAAAAAAAAAGCATTGAATTTGGTGGATCATATTCTAATACTGTTGTATTTTGAAGCTGTAATCACAAAAATTATTTTATTTAATTTCTCTTAAGTAGTATTTCTTTCTGTGTCTCTCTCTCTTTCTCCCTCTGTCTCTGTCTCTGTCTCTGTCTCTCTCTCTCTCTCTCTTTCTCACACACACACACACACACACACACACTCTCACTCATATCAGATGTGACCATGCTATCCTTGGCTCTATTGCAATCCAGTTTTTTTTTTTGGTGTTGTTTTTTTTTTTTTTTTGAAAAAGATAGAAACTTTATCTATGATTAAATCTAATATGGAGGTTACAATCAATCTTCTATCATCTCTGAATCAAGCAAATTACCCAGTCAGTCACAGTATAACTCAATGAGAGTAGCTGTCACCCTATTCAGGATCAGAGCCCACACCTGTGAGAAACTCATACCCAAGGGAAAGAAGGATACAGCAGTACTAATCAAGCATTGCCTTTTAATCATTTCCAAGTTTCCTTTGGTACAGCTAGTTAAAGGGGGTCTTAGAGGAAGTAAGAAGAGTTATGAGAAGAGATTTTTTTTATTACTTGGAAAAAACTATCAAGAAGGGAAAATAAAAAATGCCCCCATGATCATCCACAAGCTGTTTTTTTCTCAACCCATTGGGTTTAACCATGATCTACAAAGATGAGGTTATTCATCTTATAGGTGATTAACAGTCTACCAGCATAAGCTTGGGCTGCCTGGGTGCCTTCGTTGGTTAGGCATCTGCCTTCGGCTCAGGTCATGATCCCAGAGTCCTGTCTCATTCTTTCTCTGTTTCTCTGTGACAAATAAATAAATAAAATCTTAAAACAACAACAACAACAACACAAAAAAACAAGAACAAAACAGTCTATGAGCATAAGCCTTATAGCAATCCGCTTTTTTTTTTTTTTTTAGAGAGGAAAAGAGTGGCAAGGAAGGGTAGAGGGAGACAGAGAATCCCAAGCAGAACCCAATGACCCTACCAAGCTCAGAGCCTGACATGGGGCTGGATCCCACGACCCTGAGATCATGACCTGAGCCAAAACCAAGTGTCAAATGCTTGACCAACTGAGCCACCCAGGTGACCCTATAGCAACCCACTTTTATTTCAACCTGAATTTTTTGTTCTTTTGAACTAACTCTTAAAGCCTCAAAACATACTTACATCAAGTAGTTTCTCATTTCTCCAGATATTATTTTCTCAGAACCCCGTAACCAGACGAAACAACCCAAGATATGCACTTTTCCTGGTTAGGTCATTTTTAAACTACAAGAATCAGCAACATGTTGTTGACAAGTCATCAAAACTGTAGTGCGTGCGGTAAAACCAAGGAGCCTTCATATTCAGTGTGGTGTTTGGCATTGGGTCACAGAAAGTGCGACAGTGTGTGGTTGGAGTCATTAGAGTCATTAGATTCATACTACCTAAGTAGACCCAAGTAGACTTAGGTGTCTGCTGAATGGTTTCCAGTTTTCCAGTTTCCCTCCCATTTCAATAGTCAGCCCCAGGAAGAGAACACGGGGTATCCTTTTTCTGGATTTCTGGATTTCTTTCGATGCACATTACATCAAGTTCCTCTCCTTCTCTGGGAATGACTTCTCTGGGAATGACATTTAAGCTCCAGATTTACAGATGTTCAAAAGTTATTTGAAACATTGAAATATTGAAACAGGAGCAGGCACAGAGAAGATTTTCCCTACTTCTCAGAGGTCAATGACATATTGAAATAATTTTTTAAAATTAATTTATATCTCTTTTTCTTAGAGAAATATAAAGCATTCAGTTCATCTGCTTTTTAAATTAAGGGCAGGGACACTGAAGATTTATTCAACAAGTGAAACAAATATTTTTAAAAGATCTCCCAGGTCCATTTTATGTCCAGTTTGGGACAAAAAATAAGGGAGGGAGGAGTGATAGTGAAGAAAAAGGTTAGAGGGGGAAAGAAGCTGCACGAAGAGAAAGTGAAATGCAGGTGGAGAAAGACAAAAGGAAAAGGAGAGACGATAAAGCCAAATAGTCAAGGGGGGCAAGGGAGGGCAGAAGGCTTTAGGAGGTTGTGAAGTTTAGATTAAAAGCTGCAATTCACTTGGACCATAGATTCCAGAATGTTATTGTCATGTACTGAGTAACTCAGTCATTGAACATCTACTATGTATCAGTCCTTCCTCTAGGCATGGGATATAGAGTGTTGAACAAAACTTAAAAGTATCTCTCTTTTGAAACTTATAGATAATAGATAAGAAAATATGCATTAGACATGCTCTATTAAGATAAAAACAAGGGGGGCGCCTGGGTGGCTCAGTGGGTTAAAGCCTCTGCCTTCTGCTCAGGTCATGATCTCAGGGTCCTGGGATCGAGCCCCGCATCGGGCTCTCCGCTCAGCGGGGAGCCTGCTTTCCCCGCTCTCTCTCTCTGCCTGCCTCTCTGCCTACTTGTGATCTCTGTCTGTCAAATAAGTAAATAAAATATTAAAAAAAAAAAGATAAAACCAAAACAAATTATTTAGCAACGGAACCAGCTATTTTAGGTTATGTGGTCAGGCAAGTTCTCTGCGGAGGTGAAATTTAAGCTGAGATCTAAATGGCAAGGAGGGGCCAATTAATTATGCGGCAGTACGACAACCATTCCACCACAGGGGAAGAGCAGTGCGATGTCCATAAGGCAAGAGGGGGCTTATCAAATTTCTAAAAATAGACCAAAGGTGAGCGTGCCTGAGGCATCTGGAACAAGGAAGAGCCATCTGATGCAAAGTCAGAGGCGTAGGCAAAGGTTGCATTGTGAAACAGTGCGGAAGAGTCGATTAGCTTGCTAAGGGATTGGAGGTGAATGATGAGGGAAAGAGCAGGACCAGAGATGTTTACTGGGATTCAGGATCCAGGACGAAGTGGTTGAAGATGCCATTTACTAAGCTGAGGGAGAGCTGGGAGAGGAGAAGTTTTCAGGTTTTGACAAATGTTGAAACATTTGTTAAATGTGGTATGGGGGGGGGGGGGCATGGGAGAATTGGAAGGTCTCTTTTGGACATGTTCAATCTATCATGCCTGTTAGACATCTAAGTGACTGTGTGGAAGAGACAGATGCGTATAAAACCTTAGAGTTCTTATTAAAATTCTTGATGACTGGACTTGACTTCCCTACAGATTTTCCAGCACTCGGATACTTCAATCTGTGAAAAATAAACAGGGAAATTGGTGAAAAAGATTCACTGCCCTATTATATTGTATATGGTGCCACCAGCCAGAAGATTCAGATGAAATAAAATTCAGGGTGAAACCAATCACTGAATCCTGAGTTCCCTCGTCCTAGCAGAAAGGAAACACATTTTGCATTTGGGAAGTTGAGACACAGGGACGCTGGAATTGCCCATGATACCTTGTCTGTGAATACAAATTCAACCAATAAAGGAAAACAGGGAGAGGGGTAAGCTTAATTTGAATAAATTAACTTGATGGGAAATTCTCTTTTCAGGGATAAATATTTTCTGTATTGTCTCAGGATTGGTAACATTAATTACAAGTTACAAAACGTGTAGGCGTCAAGCGCATTTGTCGTTTTGCTTATGTTGGTGTATAAAGCATGTTGGTGTGTGTTTCTGGTGAACTATTTTATTAATATAAAATATTAAAACTGTGGGAAAAAATTCAAAGCCACAACATTTTATTGTGCAAGAATTGCCTATATCTCATTTGTACCATATTTCATATCAATAGCATCTGATTTCTACAAAGTCAATTACAGGTGTGGCTTACTGATACAATCTGTCCAATGTGCAATGTCCAACTCAAGATAGAATCTTTCACTAGTGTCATATTTTCTTCATGGTGAAAATAAAATACAATGAATAAATATTAACATGGTAACAGCAGGTAAAAATGGTCTATTTCATTCTATGCTGAAAGCATTGCTCCATGCAATTGTATTTAAATTTTTTCAATACTTTGAAATACGTCTTAAGAATTTCTCCCTCGAATGTCTTAAGAATTTCTCCCTCGAACATTCTGCTTCAGAATGCATTCAGAAGCTCCGCAACTGGAAGAAATGGAAGATCTTGCAACTTGAATGTATTGTTTAAAATCTGTATGAAAATAAAACAAAATAACAAATGGGCAATTTTTGCCCACATACATGCATATAGTAAGAAATAATTACCTTAAAAGGAAGAACAAATGTGTTTCAAAGTATTTGAGGTGAAGTTATTTTTAAAAGTTGAGTTAGAAATAAGTAATTCAGTAAGTTTATTTTATTGCATTTAAATCTCTTCCATTGGTTGTTCCTGAACTGCCTCCTTTATAATAGACCAGTAAATGTAAAGTGTTTACATAAAACAAGTGTTTTCCTGAGTCCTAGGAACTGTTCTAGGGACTGATCTGAGGAGGGGGCTGTGGGAAACCCCTCAAATTTGTAGTCAGATGGGCTATAGGGTGGGTGATGGGACACACCATTAACAGCTGGCATCTGTAGTGGGGACAGTTACGTGGGACTGAGACCTTAACCTGTGGAGTCTGTGCTAACTCCAGTTAATCAGTGGCAGAAGTGAATTAAATTGCTGGTTACTTAGTTGGTTTCAGAGAATAGAATAGTCTTTCATATTTATTTCGTTGATACAGACTTAATGTTGGCAGAGGAGATTCAAGTATGTGTCAAATCCAGAATTGATTTTTCCTGCATATACTTTGATATAATTTGATTTCTTTTTAATGAAAATACATTTGTAAGTTACTTACAGAAATGAATGATGGACCCATCAATGCATTCTCAAATTTTTTAGTTGTAGCACAGGTTTGTAAAAGCCAAAATTAGAAATCAACCCAATAATATACATACATATGTATACAGGCACACATACATAAATGCCATCCTTATCTAAAATCTGCATTTGAAACTAAAGAAAACCGCAAAAAATATGTCTTTGCCTTCACTAACCCCCATTCTCCTCTCCTCAAATAACTACTATTATTACTATGGTGTCTGTCATTCCAGACTTTTTTTTTTTTAATATGCTTCCATGCTTCTCATTGACTGATGAGAGAGAAAGAGATTAGATAGAAAGATAGATGATAGAACCTAGAAACAGAGAGCCTTGTTTTATGACTAGAGTGTAGATGGAATACGTTCGTACCATATGGATTATTCCAGAGCTGTCTCTAGTAAAATACATGTCTTGATGTTCTCTCCAGGATGCTATTATCCCATCCTTTTTACCTGCTGACTCCTATTTCGTAATATGGTTATACCATATTTGTTTAGCCACTACCTCATTAATGGAAATTTAGGTCGTGACCAAATAGTTCGGTTTTATAAACAAACCTTGAAATATCCTTTAAAAGTTATTTAATATGCCTTTTTGGAAACATAGCTAAATAGCTTTACCATCTAAAAATCTAGAAATAAAATTGATAGGTTGAAGAACTATAGATTCATCTCTAATTCACATTGGTGGATTATGAAAATGATTTCCAAAAATGACTGTCCCAGTTTACACATCCAACAAAGTTCGTGGAAGAAGTGAATATCAGTCTTCGAAAATTTTTGCCAAATTAATGAAGATAAAATATACTTCCATTTTCCAATTGCAATTCCTTAATTACTCATGCCTGGGCATATTGAATTTATTCATTAGTCATTTTTTTAAAAGATTTTATTTATTTATTTGACAGACAGAGATCACAAGTAGGCAGAGAGGCAGACAGAGAGAGAGAGGGAAGCAGGGTCCCCGCCAAGCAAAGAGCCTGATGCAGGGCTCAATCCCAGGACCCCGAGATCATGACCTGAGCCAAAGGCAGAGGCTTAACCCACTGAGCTACCCAGGCGCCCCTATTCATTAGTCATTTTTAGAAGATTTTTTTTTAATTTATTTGAGAGAAAAAGAGAGCATGGAGAGGAGGGACAGAGGGAGAGAATCTCAAGCAGACTCTCCACTGAGCATAGAGCCCCACAGGGGTCTTGATCTCATGACCCTGAGACCATGACCTGAGGCAAAACCAAGAATCTGATGTTTATCCAAATACGCCAACCAGGCACTTCCATTCATTAGTCATTTTTATTTGTTTTTCTATGAACCTCCTATTCTTAACTTTGGCCCATTTTTCTGTTCGGTTATCTTTTTCATTGACTCATGAAAGTACTTCCTGTATTCTGGGTATTAAATCTTTGTATTACACATTATTGTGTAATATGTATACTGTACGTTCTTTTGTTTTTTTTTTCTTGCATTTTAACCTGAACATCTTTCCTTATACAAAAGTGTTTTTAATTTTGATGTTAAAATTTGTTAAATTTAAAAAGACTTTGCAGGACTTTACTGATATTTCAGAACATGCTAAGCATACTAACTAGCAGTCAGTAAAACACCAAAATAAATTTGTTCCTGTTTTAGGAGGACTAAATCATATGTTTTCTAAAAGTTATGAAGACATTTCAATTATTTTCAATTATAGCAATAGTTAAATTGGTGTATATTACATCAAAAAAATTTTTTTAAACAAAGGGAACTCTTTTTTTTTTTTTTAAGATTCTATTTATTTATTTGACAGACAGATCACAAGTAGGCAGAGAGGCAGGCAGAGAGAGAGGGGGAAGCAGGTTCCCTGCTGAGCAGAGAGCCCCATGTGGGGCTCGATCCCAGGACCCTGAGATCATGACCTGAGCCCAAGGCAGAGGCTTTAATCCATTGAGCCACCCAGGCGCCCCTACATCAAAATGTTTTAAGACAAAGAGGTACCAGGACTCAGTTGGAAAGACAAGGACAGTGATGTGCCATTCAGAAAAAAGTTCTATTTAGATCCTCACCTCACATTATATATAAACAGAAATTCAGACAAATTAACAAATGAAAAGTTTTGAAAATGGTGAAACCATAGAAAAGTTATAAGGCAGATGAGTATTTATCTGATTTTGGAATAGGGTAGGATTTTCTAGGATTAAATACTATGGAACAAATTACAGAAAAATAGAAAGACTGATAAATGTGATTTATAAATGACTCTTAAAATGTTAAAGTAAACTAAAAATTTGAAAAAATACACAGATTAAAGACTAACGTTTTTGGCTTACAAGAACCCTAAGTAAACTGATAAGAAAATAAGAATAAGAATAAGAAAAGAAGCCCAAGGGACAAGTGGGTAAAGAACTTAGACAATTCACAAGGGGAGAAACACAAATAATGAAAGAAGTCAACTTACAGTAATCAAAGACATTAAATTAAAACTGCATGATCCCTATTTTTGCAGCATTTGGTTTAAAAATGAGCCAGTCCTGGTTGCAGTGAGAACTGTAATTGAGATCAAGGTTAGAAGAGCACACTCCTTCATGGTTGATACTAACAGTACAAACTTTCACAAAAGTCAGTTGGCGTGAGTTAAGAATGTTAAGATATTCAGCCTCAGGGTGCCTGGGTGGCTCAGGGGGTTAAAGCCTCTGCCTTCGGCTTGGGTCATGATCCCGGGGTCCTGGGATCAAGTCCCACATGGGGCTTTCTGCTCAGCAGGGAGCCTGCTTCCATTCCTCTCTCTCTCTCTCTCTCTCTCTGCCTGCCTCTCTGCCTACTTGTGATCTCTCTCTGTCAAATAAATAAAATCTTTAAAAAAAAAGATGCTCAGACTCTTTGGTCTGTAAGTTTTCATTCTAATAATCAATTCCAAGGAGATAATTCAAAATGCAGATAAAAAATTTAAGCATAATTTTTTTGTGCTTAAATTAAGCACAAATCTTTTTCATAATATTAATAAAATTAAGCACAATTTTTTATAATATTATTAATAAAAGCCCCAAAAAAGTAAAAAGGAATAACCTAAAGTTTTGATATTATTAATTCATTCAATAAATATGTACTGTTTACCTACAATGTCCCAGACCCATTAGAGGGGCTAGAGATTTAGTGTTGAACAAGACAGACAGCTCTTGTTCCAGGAGGACCAAGACAGACAGTGAATGCATGATTCTATCAGTCGTTCCCCCAGAGCTTTCTTGGGGCCTGTCTCTGCAAATCTGGCAGAAGAGTCCTGTAGGGAGAGGAGATGGCAATACAAAGGCCCTGAGTTTCAGGAAGAAACTTGATTTTTGAGTATTTGCCAAAAAAAAAAAAAAAAAGAGAAGGAAGAGGGAAAGAAGAAAGAAGAGAAAGAAAAAAAAAGAGGGAGGGCAGAAAAAAAAGAAAGATAAGAAAAGTTAAAGTAGGGGTGCCTGGGTGACTCAGTGGGTTAAAGCCTCTGCCTTCGGCTCAGGTCATGATCCCAGGGTCCTGGGATCGAGCCCCACGTCGGGCTCTCTGCTCAGTGGGGAGCCTGCTTCCTCCTCTCTCTCTCTCTGCCTGCCTCTCTGCCTACTTGTGATTGCTATCTGTCAAATAAATAAATAAAATCTTTAAAAAAAAAAAAAGAAAAGTTAAAGTAAAGTAAAAACTAAAAGCCCATGTGACAGAGCATAACATTAAGGCTCTTCCACTGTAAGAGAATGACTTAACACTGACTTAACACTTCCTGCGTGCTATAAAATACTGCTCAGCATTAGAAAGGATGTACATTTGCAAAGGGTGTTTAGTAATATGAGAAATGCTTGTGATATACTATTAGGTGAAAAAAACCCACAAAAATAGTCTATATTCTATTGTCACAATTATGGCAAATATGCATAGACAACCCACTGGGGGAAAGAAAAAACTACATTGTTAAAAATAACTGTCCCTAAGAAAGGATGGTAGCATTATTGTTTCTCTTTCGGGGGGAGTATATTCTTTTCAAATTCTCTATAAGTAGTCCATATTAATTTAATAAACCAGGAATGCTTAAAACTGGGGAATAGAGAAAATATATCCAGTTAGTATTTCACTCAGTTCACTGAAAAAATCAGCTTAAAGCTACGTAATTTAGCATTCCTTCCCAGAGACGACAGGGATCTCTCATTACCTTGTGCTAGCAGAGCACCATTTTACTATTTCTGTTCTGCAGTCCTGTTGATGCATTTCACTAAAGTCAGATTTACAGAGGTTCTAGAACAACCCATAAAAGCAGGCTTCACCCTGCCGTGTCCCAGCTCGCTCCAATCTGTCCCACTCCCACCCCACTAAATTTAAGATGCTGAAATATGAGAGATTTTGAATGTCAGCTCAGCTCAGATGATGGCAGATCTTGACAGCAACTCCATCCCCTTGTACAAACTCTCAGTCAGCATGAGCCCTACTTAGTATAATAAACACCACAGCATGAACTATTTTTGCAGGTGAGTTGTCCTGTGGGCAGCCCACCCATAAATTAAGAGGGACAGACTGGAACAAGAAAAGTGGTTCCAACAAGAAGGCGGGGAAGTGGAGTGGAGCCTCGAACCCCCTACTGACTGAAGGTCACAGGCCTGTTGAGACTGACAATTCATTATAATTTATTAGTGAGAGCATTTTTCCTTAAACCAGCAGGAACATTAGAACCTGACACATTACTTTCAGAAACTCAATAAAAACTAAGGATTTCAGATGACAGGAAATATATGAAGGATCAGAAAGGGAGGGAAGGTTTATGGCTTGTCACCAAACTTAGATCTTCTTGTGGGCAAAAGGACATTCAAAATGCTATTAGTGGAAGGTATGATAGTGAAATTATAAGCTATCAGGAGCTTTATTCTAACTTTAGTTGATATTCAGAGTTCCTAGCATTCTTTATAAAATATTCAGCAAGGATTAACAGCTATACAGTTATTAATGGGAGTGAGTTCTAATTCTATTTTGAACTCCCAGCTTGAAAATAACTTCGTTGTAATTTGGTGTTAATCTTGCAATTATTCAACAAGTCTTCAAAAGAGAATTTTAGAAAGTGTATCCCATATATGAATATCTGGATGGCATTCTGTTGGGGGAAAAAAAAGAGAATTAATTCTGTGGTCAAATAAGTTTGGGGAACTGCTGAGAGCAATTTCTTCTCCCCACGCTTACCCCTCAGATTCTCAATGCACACTAGCATAAAAAAGACTTTAGAAAATCCAGATGGAAAGAAAACTGTTTAACTTTGTTTAAACCAGCACCAACTTTTGAATGTTTTCGTACAAGGTATCTTTTAGCACTAACGCCTCCAGAGACATTTCCTTAGAACAATTTTGCCCGCCTATCTGTATCACAGTGAAGAAAAATTTTTTCTAAGCCATGAATGGCCCAGACGTCAGGGGCTGAGAAGAAAACTGGGAGTATCCGGACCAGTATTGGGTGCCATTTATTTCTTCTTCTAGAGATTCTAAAGTCTTGGTTCTAAACATGAGTGGGAATTCAATATAAGCCAGAGGAGGCCCAAGTGGCTCATCCGGCAACCCTCCTCTCCCTGCTATACCTCTCTTTTCTCTTTCTCCTTGGCTTCCGTAATAGGTCACATGATGGAAAAGGGCATTCCAACCTATTATAGTAACCGCCATGATAGTCAACATGTGTTTCTCTGCCTAGGGTCCACTTGGTATCCACTCAGCAAGCCCAAGAACCAAATCAGTACCTTGTTAAATTCTAGAGTTTGTACAAAATGCAAAGTCCAATAAAAACATCATAAAATAGTGAATATTTTAGTTCCCCTGGCTGACTTCAAGCTGATTTGGCCCACATGACATTGGAACGTTTACCAGGGTTGACGAATATTCTTTGTTCTTTCTGAATCAAAATTGAAATGTAGCTACAATGATACAGAGCAGAAATAGAAACCGAATCCAAGAATGAGCATCATCCCTAATACGGGAATAGTCAGCTTGTGAGTCAAGTCAGCTACACTTTTCCTAGTTCCACCTTCAATGTATTCTGATGAAAGGGTCTAAATATGTGAATAGAGAACACTGCCTACGAGTTTATAGTGAAGGGAATGGAGGAAGAACACACGGAAGTATTCAAATGCATGATTATTACACTTAGCTGCTCAGCTACTTAGAATAGTTGTTCATTTTCTAGTTTGCTGTCTGTTGTCATTTCTAGGTTTAACGCATTCTCACAATTTCAAAGGTATTTTCCTCCTCAAAACTGTGAATAGCCCCATGGGCTTCCTCCTAAAGTGGGCATGCTAACTATGTGTAATAGTTTAGAGGAAAGTCGTATCTAGAACCAGTTCTAAAATGTAATATCGTTTTCCTGATGACAAAGGAAGAAGAAAAAACTGTATTTCTGAATCAGCAAAATGTTTGACAGTTTCACTCAGTGAGGGAGGCAGAGAAGAGAGCCCAAAGACAGCTGACTAATGGCTTGATTTTGTTCACAGCAGGAGGAGCGTGCTTGGCTCTCTCCTGTTCAACGCTGTTCATTCACAACCTGCTGGAGAAGGGCCTCAAGCCAGACAAATAATAATGAGCACGGATGACAGAGGAAGGATGGGAAAAAGTGATGAAGACCTTGCTAATCACCAGAAGACCAGCTGATCACCTGGGTAACCACTGACAGGAAGTATTGCTACCTAAGAGGAAAAAGAAAGAAAAAAGTAAGGGAGGGCAATGGTAACAGTGAGGGTTTTGGCATGAGCCTGAGTTCAAACCCTGATTTAGCCTCTTCCCAGCTGTGTGGCCATGGGCAAGTCGCCTAATTAGTCTAAGTTTCAACTAATGAGAACATTAACGGGAATTATCTAATAAGATTACAGTGATTGGATGTGGTCATTCGTGTAAGCACAGAATGGAGCCTGGCATGTGGTTGGTCTTCACTCCCTTATTATTAAGACAATGCAGCCTTTCTTTGTGTGTCCTATGAAAAGTGTAGATTCTGCTATGTACCTACAAAGGGCAAAACTAGGACTAATAAAGGAGGTTACAAAGAGGTAAATTCGAAAGAAGGAAGAAATCAATAAAGCTTGAAAGTGAAGCTGTGAATGAAATGTAGGATGTGTCTTTTCTGTACTACGGAATGGAATGTCACCCAAGCCGAGTGATGACGGTATCCCAGTGGAAGATAGCGTGTACATTAATGGTTGTGAAGGAGCTACTTAGTCGATCAATTCTGTGCTCTACTTTAAATTTTTATGGCCAATCAATATCTCTGCGTATTTTTACAACAAAACACTCCTAAAAATGAATACATATAGATTCCTCAGATGGGAAACAAAGCATAAAAATGTATTAGCATGCAGGTTTGATGTGATTCTCTAACAAATGCAACACACGTTTGCCCGCACATCAGGACTCCGATGACATAGAAGCGTGTTTCTCTTTCACTCATCGTCCCACATGTAAGCATTCAGAGCTGCTCCGCTCGCTCCTTCTCCCCTGTCGCTCTGCCATCCACACAACCTCTTCCATCTCCTGGTCCCAGTCCGTCACCAGAGCTCAGCATGACTTTGTAGCCAAAGCCATAGCAAGATCTTTTAAGAGTTCAAACTCTTTTAATAGTGTGAAAATACTGAGCATTCTGCAGAGACATCATCCTGAATGACCATCTTGTGTTTTCCCCCTGTACCAGCATTTCTATTCCTTTTTGAGGTAGAAGCAGGATGACCAAGATTGGTGTGGAAGGGAAATAGAAGGTTCAGAAGAGGATGAGTAATTAGTCCATGAAGCACAGTATCTGGGGTCAGGATTGGAATCCGATGCTGTAGAATCACTCTGCCGTCAGGGAAGTCCTCTCAAAGCCTCAAAGCTGCTTGGGTTCTCTCATTGTCGTCATTGTGGAGACACCTACCACCCATGGTCTAAATTTTGAGAAGCACAAGCCCTCACCAAAAGACTATAATGGATAAAACCGTCTCCAGGCAGCTGTAAGCAGCTGCCTACTTGACATAAAGTAAGACATGTGGCAGCTGGGAAGACTGACTAGCCAAAATAATGCATTTGACTTTCATTGCAAGAGGTACCTCTCCATCAAGAGGGATTATGCAATAGGGGCCCGTATCGTGCCCAGAGCCAAGGCAAAGCCTAATATGGAAGTCCGTTTGGTCTATAAACTATTGCATAGGTTTCCCAGGTTCTTCTCAGAACACCCAGGGTGTCATGTAAATGAGATTCTGCAGTAATCTGTATTGACTGTCCTTGAAATCCCAGCTCGAAGCGTTACACACATTCTGGCAGAGGATGCAAAGGGAAGCAGGTGTGTCCTCAGTTCAAAAGCAGGCCACTGGTCTGGATGGTTATTACCCAGGATTAAACTTAACTACATTACCTCTTTTTATTCTGACACACTTATTTACTATCCTGTATTGATTCAACCAGACTGTATTCCTATCTCCAACCCATATTTCTAAATGTCCAAGAAAATAACAAAGACACTCTCTGAAATTGCTTTAATACTCCGTACAGCTTAAATCCACTTCTAGAAATCGAATCATTAATTCCACATGACATTATCCTAGATCTTCACAGGGGCAGATTTCTGATGTAATGAAATTGTATCACTTAATTTTACACAGATATGAAACGGAAGACCAAGACCGATGCATGATTACAATAATTTGACTTCAATTTAATCCAAGTGATAACTAATATTTGTCAATGTGATTTGTATCTTCTTTTATTCCCTAAGGAAATGACAAGGAAAAAAAATCAGGTATTTAACTGTTCCTTACAGAAAAATCTGATTGGAAAAAAATTAAAGCTATTTTGTACGACTTTTCATTGAGGTTAGACATCCCCCCAAATTTCTCTAATGTTTTTTAGGGGAAAGGATTGAGAATTTCCAGTAACGAGGCATTTCGGGGAGAAGGAATACATAAAATTCCAGATAATTTTTATGAACACATTTCTTCTTACTTAATATAAGGAAAGATTTATAATATATACAATGAAACCTCCCCCCGAAATTGGACTTGCTAAAATGTTTGAAGTCACTAATAACAGCATAAAAGTATAAACAGTTGGAACAAAAACCACTTCTCACCAATAACATTGGTTGTGACTTTCACTGACATCTGACATTTCCAAATGATATTTTTCGTGGTGTTGCCTTTGGTCAGCCCCTTTATCCCATGTCACAACAAAGCCTTTCTTTCTTCCAGTTAAGAAATAAGATGAGGTTAGTCACCTAGGGACCGAAAACACAATTTTGAGAACATAGTTTGAAATCCAAAATTTGCATTCAACTTTAAAAATACTTGAAATACTGAGTGACTGCTTCCCAAAAAGTCGCACAGTTGCATTTGGGGACCGATTTTACAAATCTATTTCAGAATGAAAAGTTCTGATTTCTACACTTGCCATAATCGAGCAGATACATTATAATGGCATTTGGGACCTCTGGGGTACCTGCTGCCAAAGCATAAAGACACAGTCGATGAAGGTAAATGTACAAAACTTATGCTTTTAGAACCATTCAAAGGTAAATGTAGAAAGCGACTTTTGAAAACTTTTAGGTAGGAAAAAAAGGAGAATATATAAAGAAGGGATTTCTCAAGACTTAAAATGTACAAACCATAAAGAAAAAGATGGATGAGTTTGGCTAAGAAAATCTAACAATATCTTTTCATCAAAAGACACCACAAATAGAGTGGAAAAAGGAAAAAAAAAAAGCAAGTAACAAACTGGTCAAAGGTTTGCAACACATACAACAAAGCAGAAGAGAGAAGGATATATCCTGAAAATATATTTTAAAAAAATAACTCACACAAGTGAGTAATCAACAGACAACTTATAAAAAATGAGCACAAGTCATGAACAAGCATTTGACAGGTGAAACAATTTAGATGTCTAGTAAATATATAAAATATACTAAAATGTATACTAAAAGGTAGTAAAAGATATTACTTTACTAGAATTAAAGCCAAAATAGGGTACTATTTTACACCCACAGATCTAGCAAAACTTTAAAAGACTGAGTATATGTAGAGCAAGGAGGATGCGATTTCACTTCTGGTGGGAGATAAGCAGGTGCAATCGCTTTGGAGAACAAGTTGGCATCATCTCATAAAGCTGAATTTTGCATAACCGCCCAAAGTCACACAGTTAAAATCCCCGCTGAGTGATATGACATAGTGTCTGGGCCAGTCTTTTCAAATATCTCTTGATTGAGAAGATGTTTTATCTGTTTTAGGTCATTAACCGCAACAACATCTGTTTGTGTTTGCAGCTTATCAGTACACGTTTGTGAATGGATCTGGCCATCAGGCAAGCCTGAGTATGCGTGTGACCTCAGCCTCTTTCCACAACTCTGCAGCTCCTCTCGGGCCTTCTGTCCACAGTTAAGGAACTCTGACTGTCCCAGCCTTTGTGAAAGCTGACGTCAAGGAATGTCATTGTTTCCCTACTCTCTCTGAAAGGAAGGGAAGGAAGAAGAGTGAGAGATCATTCACTCACTAGAATAACTTAATTTACCTGATCAATTCACACTCTATATGCAATTAAGTCAAATGAGAGCAGATGTCAAAAGAAAGTGTTTCTTTTCGTGTTCCCTCTCTAGTTGATCTTGTAACTATGCCCTTGATTTTCCATATTGTACGAAGCTTCCAATAAGCTATACCTTCCTCTGAGTTCCAAAAATGTTCTTGGTCAGGGCGATCGCATCTATTTAATATTTATTTGTTCTACTCTGTGCCAGTTTTACTATGTGTAAGTTCCACCAATACATCGTGAACATATATTGGAGGTATTTTCTAAATTTTTTAGAAAAGTTAAAATTTAGAATTTTAAATTTAGAAAAGTTAAAATTTAAATTTAGAAAAGTTGCAATTAACGTTCTTGCTCTAAAGCTTTCAGTGGAAAGTTAGATAAGTAGATAACTCCATGTATACCTAATATAAAGTGTAATGAGTTTCATAAAACAAGCTGTGGGTGCAGTGATGAAGGTACATTATCCTCGAGAACGGCCATGTCCATATGGGTGAGGCAGTCTCTAAGGACAAGCCCTTTAAGCTGAAATCTAAAGAACAGTGAGGAGCCAGCTGGCTCAGGGTGGTGTCCAGAAAACCTGCAGTTCCGCTCCAGTTCTTGGTCTCCTAAATAAACCTATCACGTTGTCACTCACATTGCTTGCTGTGCAATTCATACTCGGTGCTTCTCTCTGTAAGGGAAACATTAGGAATGCAATCTTAGCCTATCTCTTTTTTAAGCATAGTAAAATACATAATTTTCGGGGCGCCTGGGTGGCTCAGTGGGTTAAGCCGCTGCCTTCGGCTCAGGTCATGATCTCAGGGTCCTGGGATCGAGTCCCGCATCGGGCTCTCTGCTCAGCAGGGAGCCTGCTTCTCCCTCCACTTCTCTCTGCCTGCCTCTCTGCCTGCCTCTCTGCCTACTTGTGATCTCTCTCTGTCAAATAAATAAATGGAATCTTTAAAAAAAAAAAAAAATACATAATTTTCCTAAAAAAATTAAAGACCAATCATTCTATTAACCAAAACTGAAATCCCGTTTCCCCACAGATACACCTCCCTTCTGAACCACCCTCAACTCCTTCGGAATGCTTCCTGCATCGGCACAGGTGCCAAAGCTCTTGGAACTCTCTTCCCAGATCTCTTACATCCACCCTCCCCATCATTCCTGCCACCAAGCCCGCTCTCTCCCTGACTCCCGAAGTTGTCTTCTCACTGGTCCCCCCATCCCCTGTCTCTTGCCTCTCCATGAATCCATGTGGTTTCCCCAGCGTTTATCCTGCCATTCCTCCAATGACCTTTACTGAATCTCTACGACATGTCGAACAAAAAACAAACTCTGTACCGTGGTGTTCAAGGAGGTCTTTGGTGACCTGGTCCCAGCATCTCACAGAGGCTGAGGTCACTTTGGCATAGTCTTCTTTCCCCAGATGGGTCCGCATTTACCTCCTCCATGATTGCCGGTTGGTTCTCTACTTACAACTTCCTCCACACTTACCATCTCTGCCTACTTGCTCTTCAAGACTAGGCTCAGATGCTTCCTCTGTTCAGACGCTGAAACCAGAAGAAGTTCTCCTTGGTTGGAACCTCTAGGGCACTCAGTTTGTGCCTTTATTGTACCATTGATCACATTCTGCCTTGCAATTGACTTATCTATGTTGGGGTCCATTATCAAAGGAATGAGACTGAGACAAAGTGAAAGTTATGCAAAGCTTTATTTTATGCCAAGCATTAGAAGTCAGACTGACCAGCCAGGGCTGCTTCCAAAGAGAGCGACCCCTCCCAGCCTCACAGACTAACTTTTATAGAGCAAAGGCCATGTGGTTAAGCCTGGCCACACACAGTGGCCAATGAGATTGTAACATACACAGAAAGTTGCATAATCATGTTAGGCCACATGCAGGTGGCCAATTGAATTACAATTCACCCTATAGTAGCTGTTTGAATTAACCTATTACTCAGGTCAGAATTGGTGCTCAAGTTTGGTGCCCAAAATGTGGGGTTTACATTCTTTGGTGTTTAGGGAGATAGTATGTGTGCTTTTTACTGATTGGATGTCTCCACCTGGCCTGATTCATCCTTGTATTTGGGCTCTGTTTCCCAGACGTGCTTCTAAGTAAGTTCCTCAGGGGGGTGGGGGGGATGGGCAGGGTCAGTTTAAGTTTTACTGCACAAACAACAAAATGGCTTTTTAACCGAGTTGGAGTCGCTCTGGCTAAGTAGGCCCTTACATCTATACATACAGCTCTGGTACATGGTGATATCCAAGGGAGGAGCGATGATGCCTCCTCACCTCACCACTACAGCGCCATTTCTGTGACTTTCTTGTTGCCGGCATATAAATACCAGTTGACTGAATCAAGGTTATAGGTTTAAATAATATAATTGTCTTTCTCAGTTTCAAGATTCCAATGAACTTTAAAAGGGACCAATTCCAAATATAAAATCTATCTCAAGATTTTTATCATCAAATGTATCATTTGAATGTTAAAAAAGACTACCTTTTCTCTGAGAATTTTCCTCTACGATTTTGAAGCTAAAACTTCTCAGTAACTATCCTTATGTATGAGAAATGTGCATATATCCTTCTGCATGGTAAATATTCAATAAATGTTGCTAACTTCTGGTGTCTATGCATTAAATATTGATGTTGTGTTCTTTTTCAATGCCATAAAAATGCAAGTCAGACAAAAGGTCAAACAAAAAATACAGGACAGAGAATGACTTAAGGGTGGGGTGATGGATTTCATGTTTACTTCTTACACATTCTTTTAAAAATGTGGTCAGTACAGTGTCTTGATGCATCTCCAGCATCCCCTACACTTATGACACACAAGCACCCTGGAAATAGTAGGTTACCATTCAGTTACTCACAAATTTCAGTTTGTTAACAGACCACCCCAAAAGTATATGAGTGAGATATTTAAAGGAGAAATAAGAAACAAAAGTGATTGGGTTATGGACATTGGGGAGGGTATGTGCTATAGTGAGTGCTATGAAGTGTGTAAACCTGGCGATTCACAGACCTCTACCCCTGGGGCTAATAATATATTATATGTTAATTTAAAAATTTTTTAAAAAAGAAACAAAAGTGAGCAAAAACATATAGTGATAAAAATACAGACATTTGTGAGAAGGTGAGAATGGAAGTGGAAAGATGTGAAAAGAGAATAAAATCTGAAGGGAAATAAGGGGTCTGTCAGCCTCTCATCCCCTCAGTAATCCTCTTTCATATCTTAGACTCAGGGGATAAGCTATTTTCATTTCCCCTCTCCCTTTCCTTCTATCACCAGTGTGCCCAGAGCTCAGGGTCATTGTCAGGTTTCTTTATTCTTTTCAAAACTGGTTTCAGACATCATCGGCAATGAGCAACCTAACCTGCCCCAAGAAGTTCCTTTCCGCAGGGTGTTTGTTCTGGGCTCCTGTTAATGCCAAAGGGTTTGCTGCTCAGCCTCTCCTATCCCATCAGTCCTTCTCCACTGCAGTGTGCAATCAAGCTAGCTTCCCTTTTCTGCCGCCCAATGCCTCCTCCTTACAATGGAGCATGTTTTCACCGTTGATATTTCTGAAATGCTCAGAATGTATATGCCACGTTCCTATATATAAAAAGGAGCTCTTTTCAAGCATCTACTATGCATGGAGTCCTGCACTCTATGTGTACCTCTCAAAAATTAGGTCTCTTTGGAGTAAGGCTAGGTCTTCCCGGGCTGAGTGATGTTACAGTATCAGTGATGTAGACAAGGTTACCATCAAAATACACTAACCCATGCTGGTCAGTGGGTAGAACCCCTGAGATTATTTGACTGGTGTCTCTATTCATCACTAGATGGTAGACAAAATGAGAACAGAGATAAAGTCCATTTTGCTCATCATGATGTGTTTCCAACATCTAATATATTGATTGTCATATAAAAACTACTCCATAGGGCGCCTGGGTGGCTCAGTGGGTTAAGCCGCTGCCTTCGGCTCAGGTCATGATCTCAGGGTCCTGGGATCGAGTCCCGCATCGGGCTCTCTGCTCGGCAGGGAGCCTGCTTCCCTCTCTCTCCGCCTGCCTCTCTGTCTACTTGTGATCTCTGTCTGTCAAATAAATAAATAAAATCTTTAAAAAAAAAAAAAAAAAAAAAAAAAAAAAACTACTCCATAAAAAAATGTGTCAGATGGATGAATAAATGAATGAATGACAGAAAGCTTGAAATGCACATTGTCCTGAGACATAGAAAGCATTGATTTACAGACCTGGATGATGGCTAACAGAGAAACTTATCACAGCTGACTTTGGTAGGGAGGGCAAGGAGAATGCAAAAAGGCTTTTGAAGGTTGATTAAAAGAAAGAAATAACACAGAAAGCTGACTCCAAGGGAACTGAAGTCAAACTCAATAGGGTTTTAACATGTAATTGGGAGTCAACTATGCACTATGAATATCCATGTAATAAATATTATTTTGTGAATAGACTATAAAGAAGGTGGTTATGAAAGAAAAATAAGTCCTCCTCACTGAGAACCGCCATGGCATTGGTATTAGAATATTTAACTGGGCTTATAACTTCCCCACACAGACTCTATATTGATTTTCCAAAAAGGTTATTAAAACTTTCTGCCTTTCCTAGACTTAGTTTAATTGTTCAGGTAACTGACTTCCTGCATTTCTCTCAAACTTTATTTGAGACTAAGTCAATATAACTTAGTTATTTCACAGTTTTTTAAAGAATTCTATTAGATGTTTTTTCCACTTTCAGGAAAATACTACTAACAGTATTACTTCTATTTGTGGCAAGCTAATTTGCTGAACCACTAATTTCTATTTTGCTACTTCTAGGCTTTTTCCCATTTCCAAGGAGGTGGTGAGATCTTTTGAGACCATTAGAGAGAGGTGGTAGAACAGGCCATCCTGGGAGTAGCTAGAACAATTCAACTACTATATGGGTTCTCTCTGCAGCATAACAAATTGCCATCAACACAGTGGCTTAAAACAACACACACTTACCAACTCCAAGTTGCTGTCAGCAGGATTCCAGAACACACTCATCTGGAGGTTCAACTTAGAAAGAAACCTCCTTGAAGATAATCCCGATTGTTGCAGAATTCATTTCCTTGTGCTCTGGTAGAAGGCCTCAACTTCTTACTAGTTTTTGACAAGAGGTGTCCCTCAGATCCTAGAGACCTGTCCCAGTTCCTATCATGTGACCCTCTCACATCCCCTCACACAACAAGGCACTTTACTGCGGCAGGGCCAGCAGGAGAACATCTCTCTCTCCAGTCCACTGAGTTGGTGTTACACAACTAAACATACTTATGGGAGTGACATACATGAATAACCTTTGCCACTGGTTAGTAGTAAATAACAAGTTCCCTTTGCATTCAGGGTGTTTATACAAGGGATTATACAAGGGGGCGGGGATGATACAAGGGTATCACTCACTGGAGGTCAACTTACGGCATGTCTGCTACAACCACCTAGTTTCACCTGATGCCCGATTTTCAAGCTGAGCATACAAACTTCTTTGGGGCAAAATGTTCCTGCAGTCATTGATGATCATTATGGTGACTTTAAACTCTAATCCTAAAATTCCCAAGTTATTATTAGAATTTTTGGCAAATTCCAGCATTTCTTTACATCTTCAGAATTAAGAAAATATCTAGGAAAAGGATGACAGCATAAAGACAATTTGGTAAATTTACTAGGAGCAGCAATTGTGACAGATGGGGATAATCAATGACAACCTTTTACAAAGTAGTGAAGATTATAGTCTGCTGCATTCTGTAAGTAGCGTAACATTAATAACAGTTTTTCATTTTCAGATTACTCATAACCTCTGTTTAAAATTTTTTTTTGTATGGATCCCTTCTGTGAGGCTTCTTCTATAACTATTTTCTCTGAAGTTGAACAACAGGGAAAACCAATTACCATCTTCTCTTCCCATGGAATTTATCCAAATAAAAAATCTCCTTTGGCTTCCACAAAACAAGAAATGAAGCAGTGGCCTCAAACCCAAGAAACAGGCAAGCACTTCAAAATCCCACCCCATTATCTGACCACGACCACCAGCTTCTCTAATTTGTTTTTTCTCTTTCTAATGCCAAAAAAGCTTTTACACATGTCTCACTAGTCTTATCCCATTGTTTAGATACCATTTTTCCCATTCTTTCCTTTAAAACATGAGCAACAGACAGGGAGGGTGAGAGAGGGCATACTGGGTAAAATCAAAAGTAGAAAAGGGATTACTAGTTCATCAAACATCTTGGACTTGCTTCCAGATTTTTTAAACTTGTTGAAATCTAGAATGTATTGTTTCAAATGCCCTTCTCTTAATTAGAATCAAGATCTGTATTCTTAAAAATGAATTCCATATGTTTCCATTCACTTATACTTAGTTTCATAAAGACACTGTAAAGATTATCTGAGGTCAAGTCTTGTTGGAGACTTTTTCAAATTTGTTAAATTTTTAGGCCATGGGTTAAAAGGAGGACTAGAAAAGAAAACCTCTTTCCTCCTGAACACTGTTATCCAACTATTCTGCACAGAACCATTGGATGCTTCACAAAACTAAACACACTGGTTTGCTGAATAATCATCAAGGCAGAAAGTATTTCAATAAAACTCACTGTCTTAATTTAAAATTATAATTTTGAAACAGTACAGAAATAGACTTAGGAAACTGTTTTGTATAAGGTTTCTCCACAAATCCAGAGCAAAAAGCACATTGTTTCAATATGATGCTTCCGTGAAAGAGTTCCAGGCTTTGTCAGAATCTTTGAGAAACACACATTTCCTCCTCTTACTCCTCCTCTACACCAAGGTTCAGAGAAACGTGGCGATTGTCAGAAGCGTGCTTGATAATTTTGATAATATATGCTTAGAACTTCAATTCCCCAAGAAGTACATTGGTATCAGATCACACTGCAGTGGGGAAACATCAGTCTGTATGTCTGTGACACTCCTTTGCCTCCATTTGAAATGAGTGCTCTGGAAAGGAGGCCAACCGTGGGCACCCTAGAGGAGAGACATGATAGCAAGCCAGCTACAGTTCTTAACCCACACCTTCTTGGAGAACCCCCTTCTTAGGTTCCTGAAGGCTTCACCATCACCCTAGACTTGCATGTGAAGCAGATCTGCGCAAATCTCAGTGACATAAATCTCTCAGTAGTAAATATTCTGAAAGCAAAGGGGAGGTGATTTCTATAGGGACTAATCCACCATAAATTAATTCAGTTCTTCTTCTGGTAATTAGAACTTTATAGCTTTACAATTTCTCAGACAGAAATATGCTCCAATGTGGGAAGAGATCCTATGAAACATTTTAACTCCCAGCTCTTTTCTGGTATTTACTATGGGTGTCAAAAAGACAATTGTGGAAAACAAAGGTCTGTTCTAGTTTTACCTCTGATCTCAGAAAGTGAAAACTATCACTCATTATTGCTTCTTTACTTATGTCCTACTTGTGCTTGAAGGGGATTTGAGAGGTAAGTTTACAAAAGTGCAGGTTAAAATATTTAAGTCAGTCAGTTTGACTCTTCATCTTCCTAGAAATCCAATCAATAAGAAAAGCATGATTAGTTATAAAATGTATAATATCTTCAAGTAAAAGCAAACTACCACGACTCTCAACAGAAGTGCAGATCTTCAAGACATCGGTACACTTGGTTCTTAGATGTGGCTTCTAACAACCACAAAATGTAAAGGAGAAAGTTCAGCAAATTTGATTCTACATTTCTGCCAAATGTTCCAGATTTTTAAGGCTTGATTTGAGTTATTTATTCCTTCAGCAAATATTCTTATGACCACTTTTGCCAGGCACTGTGCTGGCCACTGGCAAATCAATGGTGGTTGGCATAGCTGCATTCTCTGTCCTCATGGAGGACATCCTCATCACCTACCCAGCCTGAGGTGATCGGGAAGACAAAAAATTAAGTAAATGTTAATAGAAAATTAACACATCTTATGGTAAGCCCATGAAACAAAGTACAGAGCCCCATATTTAAAAGAGGCACTAACCTGTTGGTTAAGTCAAGGAAAGCTTTCCTGAAAAAGCGATGTTCGTGCTGAAACACAAAAGATGAACAGACAGTAACTAGTTTATGAAGGGATATGAAGAAAAGAGGGACAATCCAGGCAGGGGGAAGAGCACACATGAAGGCTTTGGGGGGCTTTAAAACTATTTTAAGGACATACACACACACACTAAATTGCCATTATATTGTATTAGAATACGATATTATATGGGAACATTACAGAGAGAAAAGGTACTATTGTTGTCAATGGTTGTTTTTGCCTTGCCCAACATTATCTTTTGGTAACAGGACCTTACTTTTCCTTTGAGGTACCTCCCCTTCTTCAGACCATGTAGACTGGGTGGGGTGGACTACACCATGATCTCCTACCTTGTCCAGACATAGCCCATCATAGAGTTTCCTCCCTCTAGCAGCGTTCAGAGATAGGCTCATGACTCAAACAGGTGAATCCAAGTCACCCTAGGAATTTCCATCAGAGTTGCCAAGAGGCTTGCTGGGTTAGCCTGGAGTTTCTGGGGTCCATCTTACCACCTTCTGAACAGAGCCGGCCTAAGGGGAAAAGACAATATGAAGACAAGAAGAGTCTGGGATGGAGAGAGACTAAGTCATCTGAGTTCCTAAATCTATATATACCAAACTTTAGTTTAGTGAATAGATTATTTTCCCTCCCTACTTTTTTTTTTCCTTAAACCTCGTTGAGTTATCACTTGCAACAAAAATAATTTTATATTAAAACTGTACAAACAAAGCATTTATTTTTCTCTTAATGGATTCCACATGCAACTATAAAAGAACCATTGGCTTACCACCACTGCTCTTTTTCTTTCCTAGTTTGGTATTATTTATTCTAAGATATCCATATTCAGTATACATTTTCTCATCTCCATCAGGTCCCAGAATAATAAAAACATGCTTGGCTCTGCCAATTTACAATTAATCCTTGCTTTAAATAGGCACCTCTGCCTCACCTTCTCCAGGAAATTCTCCTTGATTCTATACTCACCCATTTCTATTCTCCACTCTGCAATGCATTCTTTGTCCTCTTTGCTCTTCCACACCACCGACCTGACTCTCTGCTCATCTCCTACCACACTAGTAGCAACTTGGTGCTAATACTTCATTTCATCTTACCTTTTTACTCTTCAGCAAGTACCATATACCCAGTCCTTGAAGGCTACATATGAATATGTATTAATTAACTCAAAATCTTAGAAGGTCTATTTTTGCTTATGGTTTGTCATTCTTTTTTGTTTGTTTGTTTTTGTTTTGCTTCCTGGATTCCACATATAAGTGAAATCATATGGCATTTGTCTTTCTCTGACTTATTTCACTTAGCCTAATACCCTCTGGGCCCATCCATGTTGTTACAAGTGGCAAGATTTCATTCATTTTTAATGGCTGAGTAGTATTTCATTGTGTATATGTACCACATCTTCAAATTGTTGCATCATGGGATAAAGCAAATAAAAGGAATTTAAAAATCCCAGTGTTTTTTGTTTGCTTATTAAAGAGTTTGTGGGAGGAGGTAACTTTTCAAGTAACTTTTCAAAATTTACCATTTGAATCAATAAAATCATTCAACTTTTCCTGCTTATTATTTCAAATTTTATCCACTATTTTTAACCAACGTCATAGGTATCATATAAATTATCTCACATAAGCACCTCCACTGAGGTCAAGCTTAGGTTTTATAGCTTGTGCTAGGAACAGTCCTAAAAACAGCATTTCCCACTTCCAGCAACAGTTTCCTCCCTTAGCAAAAGCACTTAAAATGAATTCAACAAATCTCAGGGTAAGGCAGAATTCCGGGTTTGAACTCCAGCCCTGCCGTTTACCACCATAAGTAAGTTACTTACCCCCTCTGGGCCACAGCTTCTGTTCCGTCAAATGGAGAAAAGAATGGCACCTATCTCAAGGGGGATTATGGGTGCTCAGTGAATCCTCAACAAGGTGCCAAGCCCTGTGCTTTGTGCCTTATGAAGGTATCCAGTACAGGTTGGGTTTCTATGCCTGTCCTCAGGAACTTTACACTCTAGCCAGCCCAGCATCAAACTCTCATAGAGTTGAGGATAAGTAGAATGAGACTTTCCCACTACAAAATTCCAGAGCTTTGAAGAGCATCTAAGGATGTACCTGGGATTTCTGATTAAATTCCCACTTCACGATAAAGCCTCAAGGGTTGGCCATAGCAATTAGAAGAACCCAGGAGGTCCTATGACGCATGCCCTTGGCCCTGAAACAGGACACAGCCATAAGTTAGCAAGGAACCTCTACAACCAATCTAGAGCCCTGGAGAGAGGGGTCCTTACATAAGAATGCCACTGAAGTGTTCTCAATACTTTGGAACTCACTCTTCTCCAGTCACTTCCCCTGCACCACAGACCCACCTCTGCCTGGCCTATGGATATCAGTCTTGAGCAAGCAAACTGGGATCAAGCCCTTCTCTCTATGGAATACTTTGTTTACCATTTGTTTCATCTGACCACCTTCCAAATATGAGGGAATTTGGAACTTACCTGGTTATTACTCAGTGCAAACCCATTCTGCACACATCTCATTTGCTGATCCATGACTTAGTCATTTAAGCAAGTCACAAATCCCTCATGAGATTTCTTGTTAGTGCATGCTACCAAACATTCACAGCATTTCCTAGCTTTAAAGACATGCCAAACAATAAATAAGTAAAAGAGGAAGATACATTTAGAAAGAATGGTGGAAAAAAAATTCTAACTTGCTAGATATTCCCCACAGCACTTTTTCTTCAACCACATCACTTAGTAATGACTACGTCCCTGATAGATTTGTTGTGGAAAAGTTTTTATGAATATGGATTGTTGTAGGTGGAGCTTATACAGAAAAGATTATTTGTTAAATTAGATATATTCATATATGTTCATATATATTTGTGTGTGTAAGTGTGTGTGTGTGTGTATGTATGAATATACATTTTATATATTATATATATATTTATATAAATATATAAATTTCACCTCAATATACTACCTATAAGGATGATAAAAGTATTAACTAAAGATGTTAAATATGATTTAAGGATTAAAATAGTGCCCAGAGAGAAAATCATCTATAGAGCTAAATTAAAAACTATCTGTAACACAAGAGGTCTGGTTTTCTTAGGAAGATAGTTGGGAGTCTCCCCAGTCACATGAATTAGCAGAGCAGTGAGGGGATAGGAGACAAATAACCTTTTAAAGAAGATTTTGGTTTTTTGTCCCTAAATGAGATTGAGGAAAACCCTATATGTGAAGAAGGAAAATACTAAGAACTTTAACTCTGATTTGGAAATTCCACCCCAATGAATCATTTAAGGATGTTTCTTGTGAAGAAGTATAAGACACAGCTTCCCAGAAAGTGACAAATTGTGCCAGTTGCATAAGAAGAAACTATCAAATCTATAATCTAGGATGATAGTAAGAATGAATACATACATAGTCCTTTGTCTAGCAGGGTAGCTAAACTTTGGATTTCTTTCCTTAAAAAGAGAGCTATCCAGAGACAAAGATTACTTCAGAGAGTTTGAGCAAGCAGCTTTCCACTAAACTGCAAGTTTAAATTCTAGCCAAGCAAGCAAATGAGAAATGGATCTGTTCATTTGAAAAATGAATTAATAGAACACGTCCAGATTCTCTAGCTGGGGACATACAGTAACTTCTTTTGTTTTATTTTTCAGGCAAGAAATCATGGATTAATCAGTCTATAGTCAAGCAATGGGCTGCTGTAGAGACATAAGAGACACAACTTGTAACCCACCTGGCCTGGGCAGAGAGGAGAAAGGTTCAAGGACCATATAAACCTGGCAGCAGTGACAGAGCTGTAACTCTGTGTGATTCCACAGTGTCCACCTAGAATAAACAACCCTCTTCAGGACATCAAGCCTCATCATTCCTATCATAAAGACATACTTGGACTGTTGAGTTTGCCCAACTGTCTGGTAAATTCCATTTTCAAAACCCAAGGCACTACATGGCATGGTGCCTTTGCCACTACTCCAGCCCGGGAAGTTTCTGCCCATCTCGACAGATTAGAAAATGAATCTAAAGCATGCTGGGAAGTGCTGTCTTCATTAACCTGTTCCCTTCTCATTATCTCAAACTTCTCTCTCCACTAGCAGCCACCATGGCCTCGGGGCAGGATGCTTTCACAAGCATAGAAGTTTGTTGTAGAGATCCCAACTGAGCAACTGATCCCAGCTGATCCCCAAACATCAAATTATAGAGCAAAATGTGACATGAATTGTTAATTGCCGTCCTTTCCTCCTTGCCATCTGCTCCAGCTCAGCCCTGACCACTTACCAGACTGAGCATATGCAATAACCATTGCATCTTTAACACCTCCGTCTTAATTCCAAGCACTGCTTATTCAAAAGCCTTCTCTCTGCCAGAAAAAAAAAAAAAAAAAAAAGGAAGAAGAAGACTGCTCTCAACTTCTCTCAGCCAAGATCACACGCTGCTGTACTGAGCTTTCAGGGTCTACATCCCATCTGCTACCTGGCAGAAAAAGACCCTTCAAAATGTGTGACATCATTTGGGGTGAAATCCCACTATTAGCCGGGACAAATTCAGTGGTATTTGTAGATGATAGGTTTAACACCCAGTCTTCCCAGTTCTGTTGATGTTCTGGTACATTTGCCTTCACCTTCACTTTATTTCTGCTGTATAAACTTATCTTGTACCTTACAATTAACATAACTGATGTAGAGCCAAAAATTTAAATACCGACATTCCACGGACTGACCTCATCCCAGCCCTAGAACTTCCTGTTCTCTCATAGGCTTGCTTTCAGCCTGGCTGAAATCTTCAATTCTATGATGCCCCATTTCCTCTCCATCTACCGTTCTCTTCCAGTCTTCATTTTCTTTGATATTTCAACTTTATTGACCCTTGTCTTTCTGCCACAATACCAGTAATATTTCAACCATAGATCACCCCAAACATCTACTTTCTGCCTTCCAAACCCTAAGCTGACGAGTGAAAAATCTCTCTCCCTCACACACACACACAGTATCGTTCCATTATAAATTCACAATTTCTTAGCAAGCACTTTAACAATATTGAGTAACGCTGAAGAAGATATACAAACCATAAACCCTAGAAATTTTACCAATACCCTTGAAGAACTCTTGAACATGTAGACAAGGAGACATGCACAAGAGAGTTCACTAGGGCTCTGTTTGCAAAGGCAGAAAAGTAGCAACAACCCGATTGTCATTCAGGGGTGTGGGTCAGTGCTTCCCGGTATATTCAAACACTGTAATACTATATAACAGCTAAAATGAACAGTCTAGATGCATCAGCATGATATGCCTAAAAAATAAAAATCATGATTAAAAGTTGTAAAATGATACATAGAGTATAACATTTATGAGAAATTCAAACACAATAGCCACATCCTATTTAGGCACACGTCATTTTATTGCACTTAATTGCTTTATTGTGCTTCCCAGATATTGCATTTGTTTACAAAATGAAGGCTTGTGGCAACCTTGAATTGAGCAAGTCTGTTGGTGCCATTTTTTCCAAAAGCATGTGCTCACTTTGGGTCTCTATGGCCCATTTTCATAATTCCCACAACCTTTCAAACTTTCTCATCATTATTCCATATGTTATGGTTGTCTGTGATCAGCGATTATGACTCACTGAAAGTTCAGATGATGGCTAGTATTTTTTAGCAATAAAGTACTTTTAAATTAAGGTATTTATACTGTTCTTTTGGACATAATGTTATTGCACATTTAATAGACTACAGAACGGTGTAAACACAACTTTTATATGTACTAGGAGACCAAAAAATTCATTTGACTCACTTTATTGTGATGTTTGCTTTATTGTGATGGTTTGGAACCAAACCCAGAATATCTCTCAGGTATGCTGGTAGTTTTTATGAGTAAATACATTATGATAAAAATTCAACATCTATATGGCAATGATGTACACTATCTTCAGGAACAAGAAGAGGGAAGGAAAGGAGAGAGATCATGGAAGGAGAATGTTCAATGGTCAGTATTTCAGTAAAATTTTATCTCATCGATCTTATACAAATATAGAAAGAATATTAGGAAGTTATATTTAAATGGTGTATATTTGGGCTTTTAGAGGATGTGTGTTACAGTAATTTACACTATTTCTATATCTCTGAAATATGATTACAAATAGAAACCAGTTTAAATAAATTCATAGTCTCAACCTTAAATATCCTGTAAGCTGTCAGGTGTAGTCAGCTCTTTTGGATTCCAGCATCCTCTGTCACTCTCGTTTCCTTCTTCCTAGAGAAAACAAAATAAGAATTCCTCCAACTTCCTGACCCTGTTCACAAACCTACAAACTATGTGCACACTCTCCCTTCCTCATTTGCATCTTTCCTGGCTCAGTAGAAGAAGGGTCTCCTCCATCTCTGCATTTTTCCCTCTCAAACTCTTATGTGATCTCCTTGCAGCCATATCCTGCCCCTCCACATTCTCCTCATGAGCTTCATTTAAGTCTTTCATTCAACAGATAAATTCCAAACCCCAAGCATGTTCCAGCATTCTGTTTCATGATGAGGATTCAGCTAATCACAATATCATAATACAGGTGTGACCCCTGCTTTCACAGAGTTTAGGCACTATCTCTTTGTTCTCTGATGGGACTTATCTTTCAACCTACAAACTTGCTCAAGTCTTTTCTTTCTCTCTCTGTCTCCTCACAACAAAGCTTCTCAAAATACGTCCCTAGTCACTGTTTCTACTTGCTCTAATCCTTAACCTACCTGACTTCTAAAATCTCTTTAACTTCTGATTCTAAAATTTCTCTTGCCAAAGTCATGAATGGAATTCCCATATAATACAGTGGAACACTTTTAAGATCTCTTCACTTACCTTGACTTTTCTTGACGCTCCAAATTTTCTCGAGATTCCTCCCTTACTGTCAGTGACATCATTATTTCCTGGATTTCCTCCAACATCCATGGCTACTCCCTGTTGCCCTACTAATCCCCAAAATGTCATATTGGGCAAGATTATCACCTCAGAGTTTCTTGCACATTCCACATTCTCCTCGGGAGATTCATTCACTCTCATAATCTCCAGGAACTCCTGTCTTATGTTGACTCTTAGTCCATTTTAAATTTTAGTCCTAAGTTCCTTCCTTATGCACCATACTGCCTATTAGACATCTCCATTTAGGCAGGTGCCTCAACTCAACATATCCAAGATAGGGCAATAGCTCTCCCATTGGTAATAATTATAACAACTAAGAAAATACCTTATAAAGTTACAACAGGGGCACCTGGGTGGCTCAGTCAGTTAAGCATCTGCCTTCAGCTCAGGTCATAATCCAGGTACTGGGATGGAGCCTCAAGTCTGTCTCCCTGCTCAGCAGGGAGTCTGCTTCTCCCTAATCCCCTGCCCCTCTCCCTGCTTGTGCTCTCTCACTCACTTTCTCTATCTCAAATGAATAAATGAAATCTCAAAAAAACAATAAATTATTTTTTAAAGGTTACTATAAAATAACTAAGAGCAATGAAGGCAACCAGCATATCATGAGGTGATAAGATCATGAGGAAAAGGGAAGCATTGAGGAAAGGCCTATGTTCACAGCAGTTTTCTGTCTCAGGACATTTGTCAAATCACAAAGAAAGTTTAATAGGCCAAACAGAAACAGCAGTGTACAGTTGACATTCAATGTTACAAAACCAGCCAGGATTTGAGGGATCAAGATCCCAGAGAAACAGAGCTAAAGAAAAGTATAACAAATAGTCTACATGAAATGTGAATGTGCATGTCAAGGCAAATCTCTGAGAAACCAAGCAGAAAGCATCTAACAAGAGGTTAAAAGCTAGACAGAGATTTGAGACACTCTTAACAGTGTTACAAAAGGTGGAGTACAGACCTTACTAAAGAAGAGGGTTCTGATCTTTTTTGAGATCCCTGGAAGGGCTATCCCATAGAAATAAAGGCAAACTGGAAATAGTTCAGCCTCAATGAGATTTAGTGCCCTTCTCCTACTGTATGTATAACCCTGCCAGAAGAAATCTAAATCTTTTATGAAGGAAAATAACATCATTTTTTAAAAATTTTATTTAAATTCCATTTAGTTAACATGCAGTGTATTATTAGTTTTAGGTGTAGAATCTAGTGATTCAATATTTAGGTACAACACCCGAGTTGTACCTAACAACAGGTGCACTCTTTAATCTCCATCACCTATTTAACCCATTCCCCCATTCACTTTCCCTCTGGTAACCATCGGTTTGTCTTCTATAGTGGTATAGATATACAATGGAACATTACTCAGCCGTAAAAAAGAATGAAATCTTGCCATTTGCAGCAACATGGATGGAGCTAGAGTGTACTATGCTAAGCAAAATAAGTCAGTCAGAGAAGGACAAATATCATATAATTTCACTCATATGTGGAATTTAAAAAACAAAAAAAAGATCATAAAAGAAAAAAGAGATAGGAAACCAAGTCCACATCATTTAATAAAACATCCCAAGTATGAAATAAAACACAGCCCAATGACTGAAAACTGAGAGAGCAAGTAATAAAAATACATTTAGAGGCAATACAAATATTGGAGTTGTGTAAAACAGACATCAAAATAATTATGATTAGCATTTTTATTAAAAACTATGAGATAAACTATATAATCAGCAAACTGAAATTTATAAGCAAAGAATCAAATGGAACTTACAGAACTGAAAAATACAATGTATAAGTTAAGAATTCAATAGATGGTTTCTACAAACAGAGACAACAAAAAAAGAGAAATAGCACATTGATTAATAAAAATTAAAAATCAAGATTGATACTCAGAGAGAAAAAAAGAATAAAAGAACAGAGGAAAAGGCATATATGACATCAATAGCACACATGTAACTGGAGTCCCAAAGATGGAGAAAGAAGCAAGCAAAGGCAATATTTGTAGAGATAACTGAATAATAATTTACCCACAGATACAAGAAACTCCATGAAACCATGAAGAATAAATACAAATAGAACCAGAACTAGGCAACTGAAGACAGAGAAAAATCTTAGAAGTGTCCAAAGAGAAAAGACACATTTCCAGAGAAGCCACTATAAGATTGACAGCTGAGTTTTTAACAGAATCAGTGGAAGCCAATGATGGAAAAAAAAAATGACTGCCAAGCTAGAATTCTATGATCAGTGAAAATAATCTTGTAAAATGAAGACAAAACTGATTCAGACAAACAAAACCTGAAATAATTCATAGTCAGCAAGTCTGAACTAAAAGAAATAAGAAAGTCATTTCTTCAAGAAGAACAAAAATGATCTCAGATGGAAGTATGATAATACTAGAAGGAATGGGAAGCCTGGAAAAGCCTGGAGAGGGGCAATCATGTGGCTAATTCTAAATGAATTTCAATTGTTTACAGCAGTAATACTGATGTATAGTGAGGCTTATAACAATGCAGAGGTAAAATATATAACAGTATCACAAAGGACAGAAATGTGGTAAATGAAAAATCAGAGCCTAATTAGACACTAATTGAGCATAGGCTCTAAGAAGACTTGGTAGAGGCTAGAGTATGGGATGCATGCTATAGGCTAGAGTAATCCTTAAGCAATGTATTACTAGTAATCTCAAACATGGAGGAAATGGAGTAATAAAATTAATTAATTAAATATATGTCAAAAAAAAGGGAAGGAGAACAGAGGGGACAAAAATGTATATAAAAATGATTTAAACCAAAATATGCTAGTAATTACATTAAATACAAGTAGAATAAATAACCCATGTTAAAAGGCAATGATTGGGGGCACCTGGGTGGCTCAGTGGGTTAAGCCTCTGCCTTCAGCTCAGGTCATGGTCTCAGGGTCCTGGGTCAAGTCCCGCATCGGGCTCCTTGCTCAGCGGGGAGCCTGCTTTTCCCCTCTCTCTGCCTGCCTCTCTGACTACTTGTGATCTCTCTCTCTCTGTCAAATAAATAAATAAAATATTTTTTTAAAAGGCAATGATTGTGTGTATACTGTATGTATATAACATTTTATATGAACAATGTGACGGTTAGGGGAACTGACTCCCTGCACAGTCAAAAATCTATGTATAACTTTTGATTCTCCAAAACTTAACTACTAATAGCCTACTGTTGACCAGACCCTTACTGATGACATAATCAGTTGACTAACACATATTTTATGTTATATGTATTATATACTGTATACTTACAATAAAGTAAGCTAGAGAAAAGAAAATGTTATTAAGAAAATCATAAGGAGGGACATCTGAGTGTCTCAATCAGTTGAGCCTCTGCCTTCGGCTCAGGTCATGATCCCAGGGTCCTGGGATAAAATCCCATGTTGGGTTCTTTGCTCTTTGCTCAGCATGAAGCCTGGTTCTCCCTCTGCCCCTCCCCCACTCATGCTCACACGCTCTCTCTCTCTGACAAATAAATAAATAAAATCTTTTAAAAAAATCATAAGGAAGGGAAGATATATTTACAGTCCTGTATTGATCCCTCCCCCCCCAAAAAAAACACCTTATATAGTGAACCTGCACAGTTCAAACCCATGTTGTTCAATGGTCAATTTTATTATACTTACAAGAGTTGTACTTCTTATACAATGACACAAAAAATTTCAAAGTATGTGGATTTAAAAAAGGTATACTATGCAAGTATCAGTCAAGACAAAGTTTGTATAGCTATAATAACATCAGACAAAGTAAACTTTAGAGCAACAAGTATTATTAGAGATTAAGAAAGATACTTTGTAATAACAGAAATATCAGTTTAACAAGAAGATATAACAATCCAAAATTCATATATACCTAGTAACAAAACACGTAAAGCAAAAACTAACATTAAAAGGGAAAAAAATAAATAAACCCATGATTATCATGAGAGAGTTCCATGCTTTTCAGTGATTTATAGAAAAAAGAGAAAAAAAAAATCACTGAAGCTGCAGAAGATTTGAACATGATTAGCCAAATGGACCTCTTTGACTTCTAAGGTACGCAAGGTATATTTATCAGAATATGCCATACACTAAGCTACAAAGTAAGTCCAACAAATTTCAAAGTATTGAAACACACGGAGTATGCTGTCAGACTAGATTACACCAAGCTAGAGAGCAATAACACATGTTTAGAATTTAAGTAATATTCTAAATAACAACAGTTTAAAAAAAAAACAATGAAAATTGGAAAACACTTTAACCTAAGTATAATAAAAATTACAAGAAATGAAAAAAAAAAGTAAAAGTTATGTCTATATCAGGAATTCTTAATCAAGGACTAAAATTCAAGAGATCCATGAAATTGGAAGAAAAAAATGTACGACTTCATTCCTACTAATCTCAAATAGAAGAAGAACAGCTATTTCCATTACGAATAGGCAACAGACTATATTAGTAATGGTAGGTTTTGGAAAATTTGCAAGATAATTATAAAATTTATAAGGAAATTCTAATACAGAAGTAATGAACAAGAGGAAGAAAACTTAGGGCACTTGGGTGGCACAGTCGGTTAAGTGTTTGATTCTTGGTCAAGATCTCAGGGTCCTGGGGTTGAGCCCCACATTGGGCTCCACACTTAGCATGGAGTCTGCTTGAGATTCTCTCTCCTTCTCCCTCTGTCCCTCCTGCTTGTGCTCTCACTCTCTCAAATAAATAAATAAATAAATATTTTTTTAAAAAGAAGAAGAAAATTTAGAGGACACACACAACTAGTTATTAAGACATTATACAACTACAATAATAAAATAGTGTGATATTGGAACAAAGATACACAAATAGACTAGTGGAACAAATGTTTGAGAAACAGACCTACACATATATGGTTATCTGATTTATGATAAATGTGAACAACAGTGTGATGGTGAAAGGACAGCAGATCCATTGGAAAAACATACATGAGAAAAGAGAAGAGAAGAGACCAAGGAAAAGAAATTTGATCCCTACCTTACAATACAGAGAAAAATCAGTTCTAGATTTTCAAAGATGACATTAATAGAAGGAAAGAAAGACAAAAGTCCTCTTACTTAACATAGACAAATTTTTTAAAACAGAACACAAAAAGCATTTACCACAAAGGAGAAGATTAATAAAGTAGATTTTATTAAAATTTAGAACTTCTGTGACCCAAAAGACATTAGGAACATGAAAGAGATGCCACAGATCAGGAAGAGATATTCCCAACATAGGTCCAATAAAGTATTTGCCAACAAAGGACTTTTATCTAGAATATAAAATCATTTCCAAAAAATCAATAAACAAAAGACAGACAACACAATTTTTAAAAACTGGGTAAGAGATCGAACAGGAACTTTATAAAAAAGGATATCCAAATGGCCAGCCAGCATATGTAAAGGTGGTCAGCATTATTAGTCATTAACAAAATGCAAAATAAAACTGTAAGATACCACAATACAGCCATGGGATTGGCTAATGTTAAAAAATCTAAAAATTGACAAAACAGGAAAAAATATCCAGTGGAAAAAAGACAGTCTCTTCAATAAATAATGCTGGGAAAACTGGACAGCTATATGTAGAAGAATGAAATTCGACCATTCTCTTACACCGTACACAAAGATAAACTCGAAATGGATAAAAGACCTCAACGTGAGGCAGGAATCCATCAGAATCCTAGAGAAGAACATAGGCAGTAACCTCTTCGATATCACCCACAGCAACTTCTTTCAAGATATGTTTCCAAAGGCAAAGGAAACAAAAGCGAAAATGAACTTTTGGGACTTCATCAAGATCAAAAGCTTCTGCACAGCAAAGGAAACAGTCAACAAAACAAAGAGGCAACCCACGGAATGGGAGAAGATATTTGCAAATGACAGTACAGACAAAAGGTTGATATCCAGGATCTATAAAGAACTCCTCAAACTCAACACACACAAAACAGATAATCATATCAAAAACTGGGCAGAAGACATGAACAGACACTTCTCCAATGAGGACATACAAATGGCTACCAGACACATGAAAAAATGTTCATCATCACCAGCCATCAGGGAGATTCAAATTAAAACCACATTGAGATACCACCTTACACCAGTTAGAATGGCCAAAATTAGCAAGAGAGAAAACAACGTGTGTTGGAGAGGATGTGGAGAAAGGGGAACCCTCTTACACTGTTGGTGGGAATGCAAGTTGGTGCAGCCACTTTGGAGAACAGTGTGGAGATTCCTCAAGAAATTAAAAATAGAGCTTCCCTATGACCCTGCAATTGCACTACTGGGTATTTACCCCAAAGATACAGATGTAGTGAAAAGAAGGGCCATCTGTACCCCCAATATTTATAGCAGCAATGGCCACGGTCACCAAACTGTGGGAAGAACCAAGATGCCCTTCAATGGACGAATGGATAAGGAAGATGTGGTCCATATACACTATGGCGTATTATGCCTCCATCAGAAAGGAGGAATACCCAACTTTTGTAGCAACATGGATGGGACTGGAAGAGATTATGCTGAGTGAAGTAAGTCAAGCAGAGAGAGTCAATTATCATATGGTTTCACTTATTTGTGGAGTGTAACAAATAACATGGAGGACATGGGGAGATGGAGAGAAGGGAGTTGAGGGAAATTGGAAGGGGAGGTGAACCATGAGAGACTATGGACTCTGAAAAACAACCTGAGGGTTTTGAAGGGGTGGGGGGTGGGAGGTTGGGGGAACCAGGTGGTGGGTATTAGGGAGGGCACGTATTGCATGGAGCAATGGGTGTGGTGCAAAAACAATGAATACTGTTATGCTGAAAATTTAAAAAAAAAATCTAAAAATTGGTGAAAGTAGGCAGGACCTGGAACTTTTGTTTAGTGTCGAGAGTAATGCAAACTGATACAACCACTTTGGAAAACTGTTTAATACATCCACTGATGCTGATCGTACTTATAGCCCATGATCCAGCATTTTGAATAGAAATTCATATGTATGTACACCAAAAACATGCACAAGAATATTCACGCACTATTAATTACATTAACACAAAAATAAAAACAAGGAGCACCTGGGTGGCTCAGTAGGTTAAAGCCTCTGCCTTCGGCTCAGGTCATGATTCCAGGGTCCTGGATCGAGCCCCGCATCGGGTTCTCTGCTCAGCGGGGAGCCTGCTTCCTCCTCTCTCTCTGCCTGCTTGTGATCTCTGCCTGTCAAATAAATGAATAAAATCTTTAAAAAAAATAAATAAAAATAAATAAAAACAACCCAACGGGCAATGAATAATAAATAGGCTAAATAAATTATGATATATACATAAGGGAATACAATTATGGCAATGAATAAAGAACAGTGTATTGCTACATGTGATAACATAAATGTCAAATAAAAGTCAGACCAAAAAAAAGAGTACTGTATGATTTTATATAAAATTCAAAAACTGAAACTAACCTACAGTACAAAAATCAGAGTCATTTTTACCTTTGGGCTAGATCTAAATCATCATTCAGTCATCTCCTAAGTAAGTTTTAAATCCAGCCTCTCTTCTCCATTCCCATTTCCATTGCTTTAATACAAGTTCTAAATATAGCTCATCAAGGTTATTATGATCATATACGACCATCTTTTAACTCTTGTCTCACTGCATCGAAAATATAAGTATAAATCTAACTATGTTTTCTTCCTCACTTAAATCCTTAACTGGTTCCCTATCACCTTCAAGATAAAACGGTATACGAGGTAGTTCATTTTACAGGCTCTGGCTATTTCTCTAGCTTCACTTCCTATGCTCCACATCTCATGCTGCGGCCATTTGAAGTTTCCAAATCGCACCCTGTTGCATGTCCCTGTACCTTTGAATGTGATGTTCCTCCACCCATAAGACCCTCCCTCCTACCCCTTCTCTGCCTGGAAAACTTTTACACATCCTTCAAAATGTCTGCAGCTCAAGGATCCCCTCCTCCAGGAAGCCTTTCCACCAGCCCTAAAACTAAGGAAGGTAGGTGATCCTTTCTGCAAATTCACATTTGCCTCTGATCGAGTCATGCCTGGACCCCATCCAGTTATCTGTTTACTCAACTGTTCCCCAACTGCACTACAAGGAATTGAGAGCAGGCAGTGTGCCCTTTTCTTAATTCTGGAACACTGAAAAGAAATAAAATAATAAAATAAAATAAAATAAAATAAAATAAAATAAAATAAATATATCAGAGGTTCACACAAAGCCAGCAACTAATAAATGAAAAAAGTATTCATCTCCATTTGTTCAATTTGCCCCAGTTAGTTACCTGCAGCTTCTTTCTTGAATCTAAAGAGGACATGCAATTTATTTTTTCCATAAATGTAAAGCCTATCTATAGACAGGAAAAATAGTAAGCAACTAAAATCATTTTTCAGAATTTTACAATTTTTGCTCATAAAAGTGGTTATTGAATAAAACAAACACAAAATGGAAATTCAGACTCCCAAATAGATTTGAATTCCGTGTCTATGGAAGGCTTTAGACGGCCTGCGTTCCAAATTCCAGGGCTATCATTAGCTAGCTATTAGCTATTAGCTATGAAATTATTGCCACATTATTTAACCTCTCTGCACCTTCACCTCTGCACCTGTAAAATGCGGTAGGTGTTTCTGTCTCATACAGTTGTCACAAGTATTAAGTGGGATAATACATATAATGCATCAAGCAAAGTGACTGGAAAAATTAAGTGTTTGATAATATCTACTGGTAGTAACAATAGCAACAGTAGTGTGGTAATTTAGAGAAATGTCTGTTTACAAAGTGGAAGTATTCTAGAAATTTTTATGACAGAAAGTTGTGGCTATGAGGAAGAAAAAAATCATTCTGTTGACACATTACTCCCTGAGACATCTCGAACCCAACCACCATTGCTTTTAAAGTACAACTTGAGAGATATCTGTATAAAAATTATTGAATTACTGTTACAGGAATTATGCAAAACAAATTATAAGAAGTCTCAAAACTTCCTATTTTTAAAAAAGGATGAAGGTAGGGGCACCTGGGTGGCTCAGTGGCTTAAGCCTCTGCCTTCAGCTCAAGTCATGATCTCAGGGCACTGGGATCGAGCCCCCCATTGGGCTTTCTGCTCAGTGGGGAGCCTGCTTCCCCTTCTCTCTCTATCTATTTGTGATTTCTCTCTCTCTCTCTCTGTGTCAAATAAATAAATAAAATCTTAAAAAAAAATTTTTAAAAAACAGGATGAAGGTAAATTGACACTACGTTTTTGACTTTTGTGTTTGTTTCAAACATTTGAGTCAATTAGCTGCTTTCTCAATATCAAAGTCTTGGAATATCGAAGTCTTGGCAAGTATAAAACCCCTTATTGATTTAAAATCAAGATCAAGCTAAAAATATCACTTCAAGAGTTTGAGTCCTTTTTAAGAATAAGAACCATCCTTTTACTTTAAAAATTAATTCACAGGGAGTTTCATTAAAATGATCTGCAAATAAAACAACTTTCTAAACCCAGAATCAAAAATGCCTTTTTCTTCCAGCACTTAATACTAATCTTTGTGTCCTTATATTGAATAAAATTTTCATAGACCATAGTCTTATAACCATTTCCACCAACTGAAGAACTAGACTTCATTTAGGATTAGGAATACATAATGGTAAAAAAATAATAATAATAATCTCGGTGATATAGTGCTTTCTTAATGGTGAATGTCCTTCAATGTTCACTTTTGATGATAAGACTTTTGAATCTCTGTCATATTTTCTGTTAGATGTATAAAGAACACAGTGACTTATGGTTCTGAAGGAAGCAGAAAGTATAATTTCCAACAAAAATGCATAGCAAAATAAACCTGAACTTAAATATGATCTGTTTATTATTTCCCACAGGGCCTTTTAGGACAATACAAAAAGTTGAGAGCAAAATATATATTTAAACTTAATCTTTGAAATCTGCATATCTATAATCTTAAAATCAAATGTTCTGCCTTAAAATCCAAGTAACAGTTTTGTCACACTCTCATTATCTATATGATATGAAATTCTTCCACCAATTATTTTCCACATTCTGACTGAGACAGAAATAAACTTAATAGTAATCTTATTTTTATTATTTTGTAGACTAGATTTTGTATAAAAATATGTTTTATTATTTACTTGTTTTATTATTGCTTCAGTGCGATACCAAAAAAAATCCTTAAAAATTGAAATATTCAACTGGCTAGTTGTTTTAGCTAAAAAATTTCTGGCAGTTGTTTCAAATGATTTTGTTCCCAAACTTATTGCTTTTTAGTCTGTCTTCTTTTGCCAGTAACAGATATATCTTGGAAGTAAATGATTACCTCACATATATGTAGTTCTAGCTACAGGGGTTGATGAGTATTATCTTTGAAAGTTGGCATCGTTTTTAATTTTAAAAATCCTATTTTAGCATGTGACAAAATTAAACAATATTCCTTCCAGATACTAAATGTATAGTGATGAAATGGAGAAAGCAAGAAACAATAGTAGACTTTATTTAATGACATCCAAATGGACATTTAGACTCAAAAGACACTTTATAGTATCCACGGCAGACCTATCATATTACATCCAAAGTCAGGCCAGAGTGATATGCTAAGCAAACCTAACATTCCAAAAGAAATAAAGTTGATAGAGAAAATCCTATCTCTTTAAGGGACACCAAATACAGGCAATTCCTGTAGACTTACACATGACTTTGCCACTTCTGCTTGGCAGTGGGTTCTCAAACCCATGAAGGGCTTCCAGGCAATGTCATTGAAAGATCTCAATATTAATTTTTTTCTAAAGAACAACAATAGAAAAACAACTGCCTCTAAGTCAAGCAAAGCTCCATAAATATTTAGATATGAAACTGTATAGCAAGAAAGAGCACAAAAGCAAATGACAAACTCAATTTAAAAGATATATTTGACCTTGTGTAACGGCTCATTGGCCTGTTCCTAAAAGCCAAGTAACAAGGTGGCCAGATTTCAAGCTATTTAAAAATATACTTAAATCTCCTGTATTTGGGAAATTGCTAGCTAAAAAAATTATAACACAGGAAAATATAAAGAAAATAATACGCAATTCCATCTAGTATATTTATTTTAATCATTGACTTTAAAAAAAATAAGAGCAGAACACACGTAGTTTAGAAATTCCAACTATTCAGAAGGGAAACAAAATAATAAGTAAACGTTTCCCTCCTTCCTCACCCCCAGCTACCCCAGACTTGGCCTAAAATTGTTTAAAACATTCTAATATATCCATCCAGAAATGCATGTTTACATTTGTACTCACACTTATGAATACTCACCTACCATTGTACAAGCATATGTATAACATTCTTCCATTTCGTAACACAAATGCAACAACTGTTCCACTCTACGCATTAGAGAATACTGGTGTAGAAAAACATGAACATTTTCTTTATGATTACTTCACTACATTTTGTAGGAAGCATGATTCTGAAATAAATTCTTCAATTGTGGTTTGTTTCAGGGTGTCTCAAGTCCCTGTCACTAATCCTTAATGACTCATAACATACAGCACATCCAAATCTCCACTAAAAGTGATAGGGAGAATTATCCACATAATTCTACATAGGTTCAAAGGAGAACGAAACAAAAACAAAAACTTCAAATCCTTTTTTTTTTGGTTTTAAATAAAAACCTTGGGGCGCCTAGGTGGCTCAGTCTTAGTCATTAAGCGGCTTCCTAGGCTCTGTCATGATCCAGCGTCCTGGGCTCAAGCCCGGCATCGGACTCCCTGCTCCCGGGGGGAGCCTGCTTCTCCCTCTCCCACTCCCCCTGCTTGTGTTCCCTCTCTCGCTGTGTCTTTCTCTGTCACATAAATAAATAAAATTTTTTTAATTAAAAAATTTTTTAAAAATTCATTAATTAAATAAAAATAAAAACCTTAAAAGAGAAACAAGTCATAAGGAAGACCTATGCTAATTGTATGACTCTAAATTTCTTTTATAAACCACTACTTAAAGCAATCTGAAAAACCTAACTTTACCACTGCTTAGATTGAACATAGAAAGATACAAAAATTAAGAAATGCAAATGTTTTAAAAATTGATATTCTAAAATTCACGTTTATCTTATATCATATGTAAAAATAAATAAAAATGTCTTGCCAAAATTCCCATTTAGATTTTTTAAGAAGCAACTTAAATTTTAAAAAGCCTCAATATTTCAATTTGTTATGAAATCTCATCAGGTTGAATCTTTAACAGTTGCCTACTACATTTAGACATACTCTTAATGTTTTCAATTAAAATAATTAATGATCCTGTTCCCCTGTTCCTTACTTTTAAGTTCTTTTTTAAAAAAATCCCAATTCTGTTCATTTATATGAATAAGAAACAATTCCTTCATTTTAAAACATAATCTGACCCCACATCAAATTTTTATCAAAACTTCATTTTTAATTAAGGATACAAATCATATAATTCTCATTTAATTCTTCGACAACACAATTTATCTCATGTAAGAAATATTCATCAAGTAAATCTGTAATTTTTTTTATTCTTTCAGTATTATTGATCAAGGTGTCTCCTAACACTAGCAAATCCTGCCAATATCAGTAGCATGACGCATGATAGTGAAAATCAAACTTCTCAATCAGCACTCATATTAAGAAATGCCTGGGTGGAAGCTGTAATTCAAGTTGATCATCTAATAGATAAAGCAACTCTGTCAAGGGAAGATACAACTCTTCCAATGGAAGAGAACCTTGAGGTTTATAATAAACAGATAATAAAAATAAAAACACTGCATTGTAGAGTATGTTTGGGAAGCAGATTGCGTCCATTTGGTCTGCAGAGTTCAGAAAGAGATTTTGAAATCCCCTTCATAATTAGTAATGGCTTGCCTTCCATCAAAATGCCCTTGCTGTTGGAATACAAGTGCACTTGAAAATCAGAACACTTGCTTTTAGAAGTGCTCACTTTTTCTCCCAGCCTCATCTCTTTGGTAGCCAGATCCAGCACCTCCCTCCCATCCCTCCAACGGCCGCCACCAAGGGCCAAAATGAAAAGGAAACTACAATGGCCCAAATTATTTCACCAACTTGACTCCTCTAGACACATTCGTCATGATGCGTCCTGACAACTTCTTACGATTAATATTGTCATTTGTAGACAATTAATATTGTCATTTGTAGTAGTCATTTGTAGACAATTGTACAATTGTCAATTGTAATATTGTCATTGTAGTATTGTCGTTGTAGTCATTTGTAGATTAATATTGTCATTTGTCATTTGCAATATTGTCATTTGTAGTCATAGGGCAGACTGAATCACCGGGTGTTTACAAAAAGTCCCACACTAACTCTGCTCAGTTATGTGACAAAATGTTTCCAGTTTTCATCCGGTCTCGTACAGATTCCTTGCTGCACCTTGGGTGATCGCATTCCACAGCAAGTTAGAGACTATTTGCTCAGTATTTACAATGAACCATATGCTGTGGGTAATTTGTCATCATCGTTTCAAAACATCAATCTCCTTGGCTTCTTTCGAGTAGAAATGTGAATTGAGAGAAAAATCTCTAACGCCATAAACCACCATTGTTGATAATCTGTAGTCTTTGCTAATCAGAATAATAATAATAAAACCCAGTGACCAAACTCGAACAACTTTCTCACTTGCACAGTGACTTCCCCCCTCACCTGCGTTTCCTCTTCGGGGACATAAAAATCTTCTTTTGGGTTTAGAGTTGTCAAAAATCAGCCCTTAGCTCCGTTCCTTTGCCTTTTCTCCTTTTTTGTCCTGAGTGAAAAATTCCTCTGGAAAACGACATTTTCTGCCTGAATTGATAGCCCAACCTTTTAATTCTAGCATTTCAATACATGGACTAAAGGAGATTATATATGTGTCTTGTGTTTCATGGACTTAGGGTTGTGATAATTTAGGTCTAGATTGCTGATAATATTGGGGCATTATACAATATATAGTCTGACAGTGGCCATAAAATGGACATTTGTTACTGCACTGTGCTTCGTGCTGCTTAATGGTGTCCACAAATATTTGCAAAACATAAAAAACACTGATATTTTAATGATGCAGTAGGATTACATCAAATAAAAAGCACTTTAGCTATAGCTGTGTGACAACAAAATTTACTGCACAACAATGGCAACAGAATTTAAATGAAAAGATCTCTGAAAAAAAATAGCCTCCCTTTTGGAGGTTTATACGTGTGTGTGTTTTTATTGGTGTGCTAAATTGATTCTATACAGTAAATGGCATCATTGCCTTTACATAGCATTTTGATAATTTCCAGATGGTCTGTGTTTTCATTTTACATTGGAAATTATGAACATAGAATCATTTTCCAAAGTTTTAAAATGTGACATGGTTGCAAATCTCAAACCTAGGTAAATCCCATGATTGTGAAAACGGTTTTTCCTTATAAATGTACCATCTATAGACATATTTTCTACAAACTGTACAAAATCCCTGTGTGCCTATAACTAATAGAACTGTTGGCAATGACCGTCCTGATGATAGTCATTGGTAGGCAGATTATTTGCTATCCCACCCATTCACTAATCAAAGCTAAAACTTAAAAAAAAAAAAATTATTTTGTTCTTTATCCTCTTGCCCTTCCCCACAACAAGACTCTTGGCCTGAAAGGAATTTTTCCATTGCCACCGATTTCCCAGCAGTCCACCTCTGTAGCCTATCATTTGATATTAAATCGCAGTGTTGCTTCTGCCCAACCTGCTCGTGGCGATCCCGTTTCAGCCCAGTGCACAGCCCGCATTGCCTTCCATTCTCCACACACGTCCTCCCCAAAGACCTCGTGTTGCAGACAGCTTTGCCACAGGGTAGGCAGCCTGGCTGAGTTCCAGGAGCACGTTGTGGGTGATCCCGCTTTGTGTTTCATGTTAAGTAGGGCTGGGGGATGATGCTGAAGGAAGGAAGAAGCCAGATGTGACATCTAGTAAAGGTTAGGCACTACTGTCATACCAGAGAATTTCCATTTGGTGTGGAGCTGGATGCCATGTTGGTTTCTGGTAGTCTTCTGTTTCACGAAGCACTTGACTGCTAGCGTTGTTGATGTGATTATCTTTGTTGAGGAAACTGAATACGGGAAGTAAAATTCATACTGTGTCTCAAATATGCTAAATAATAGCATTCATTTCATATTTGCACTTTAAGTCATAAAAATAATAGGCGTCGAACACATTGAAAACTTTTATTCTACTCATATTTATTGAATCCCTGCTTAATGTTGGGACCTGTACTAGGCCTGAGGGAAAAGGGTAGAGAGCAAGGAACCTACAGAGTTTACCACTCATCATTGGATTATGTCTGTATTTATTTCTTCAATGAATTGGTGCTGAAGAACTGATTCCGGAACAGTATTCCATTTTGCTCTTAATGAAAATGTTGGGGCACCTGGAAGCTCAGTTGGTTAAGCAACTACTACTCCGGTCATGATCCCAGGGTGATCATTGGACTCCCTGCTCTGCTGGGGGCCTGCTTCTGCCACTCCCCCTGCTTGTACTCTCTCTCTCTCTCTCTGCATGTCAAATAAAGAAATAAATACAGTCCTTTAAAATAATTTTTTAAAAGATTTTTTAAAAATTCATTTGAGAGAGAGACAGAGAGAGCACAAGCTGGGGGAGAGGCAGAGGGAGAGGCAGACTTCCTACTGAGCAGAGACACCCCCTCCCCCGACATGGGGTTCAATCTCATGACCTGAACCAAAGGCAGATGCTTAACCATCTGAGCCATCCAGGTGCCCCAAATAAAATATTTAAAAAAAGAAAAAAGAAAATGTTGAAGATTTGGGTATACACCAGTGTTATATGATAATCTTGAGTTCACTGAAGATATATCTAATTAAAACTTTCCTTTTCTGTTTGGGGGTAGTTGTCATCTACCTAAATATTGTCTTGCAAAATATTCAAACAAAAAGAATCAGACGGTATCAAACATGCTAGTTTCCATTTCACTGCCTCTCCTGCCACCTGCCAAACACACACAAACATCCGTACACACACACACATGCTCGCACACACAGTCCCCTCCCAGAAGTAACTTCTGTCCATAGTTTGATATGCATGCCACGCATTTATATACGTGTGTTCATATCGCAATTATACTTCGTGTCTTTTTTGTATAAATGCGATTATACAATATTATTGTTCCATGCATTTTTTTACTTAAAAATATGTCTTAGAGATCTTGCCAAGCCAATATGTGTAAGTCTACCTCTTTCTTTTCAACAGCTGAATAGTATTCTTTACTAAGGATGGACCATATTGGATCTAACCCAGGTCCCTATTGATGCTTCGTGGCACCATTTCTCAGCTTGAAGGAATAGCACTTTATTGCCAATTTTTTTTTCTATTTAAAGGAATTTCTGCAGAAAAGCTACACCATACATATGATCTCCATTTTCAATATGCTATTCCTTTTCATTTGTAGTGTTTGAAATGTATCAAAGCTCCAGAAGAGAATTCTGGGTCTAATTCTCTCAGGAGTCTTCTCTGAAGTGCTTCATTGCTTGGAGGCATAAGTTTCAAGTTACATATTTGGTGGCCAGGGTAACCTCACAATTACTTCACACTTATTCTATGTTTTTAGAGTATTAATTAGTTTATGGTATTATAAGCCCAGCATGGAAATTTAAAAACCAAAACTTGGGACAAAAATAAGTAAACAAATAAACAAAGTGATTTTGCCTTTATTTAGATGACTTGGAAAAGGACAGATCTCAGAAAACTGAGGATAAGAGTACAAGGCATTGTTTGTTTGATTGAATTCTGAAAATCTGGTCCCAATAGGAACAGATGATGAATCAGGATTAAATTTGTGTGCTTTGATTATGACACTCACATAGACCAAAACATATAATTTGTCCCTTCAAATTCCTTTTTGGTAAAGATATAAATAAATGTTAATGAAAAAGATACGATAGTGGGTAGTGAGGACGGAGTGGTTTCAAATAATTCCAAACAGCAATTTCGTCCACGCTGTCTGTTACTGGTTGACCTTTGTCCCCCATCACAGATGATAAGCTGCTCAAAAATCACTCTTCTTTGGCAATCTCTCTGAGGTTGTGAGCATTCTGGTATCCCATTAGGACAAAATATGTCAGCACACCCATAAGCATCACTGATGTTCCAGAGAATCGAGTACGACTGGTTTTGTGAGAATTTCTAAATTGAATGTCATCATTTTTATTACCTTGTGCTTATCTTTAAAAGATCACCTGACTGAAATTACATCTCCCTCATGTCTCTACACATTTTACCCAAGTTCTGCCTAAAGCAACAGGTTTAATTTTCATGGTATAGTGGATTAGCTGCATAAAGATTTTAGACTCAGAAATAAGCCTCTGACCATCCAAGAAGCATATTGGAGACTGAGGGTTTGGGGCGTGATTATCGCTGATTCGGGAGTATTGTCTTTTCCTTGACCTCTGTTCAGGCCAATAGACTGGCGTCGTCCTTTCTACTCCCACAGACCTAATCCAAACGTTATCCCAGCACACCAAAGCTGAGCAGAAATTGAAGGGGAGATCATTGTCCGACAATGGTACATATTCAACTCCATCCCCTTTGTCCCTGGGTTTAGGAGGCGAAAAAGAGAGTCAACCTGGGAAGCGGCATTCTGTATTTAATATCGCAACCTCTATCAGCACGATGAGAAAAGCAATCATTCGGCCTGGGTGCCCTGCCTCAGGAATGTTTGCCAGCTTCTACAGGCTACCTGCAGGCTCCCTGCCTGTCTCAGGCTTCCCCAGGCTGCTCGCAGAGCTAACACGGCCTCCACGGCCCGATCTCGTGATGCCTGGTGGTCTGTTCATTTCAAACAAATCAAAATGGCCATACTTTGTGAAATCATCTTACGTGACGAAGTCTATTTAATGTATTTTTCATTCCCTGTGCAAAGTATGGGTTTTTTCAGCTTCTTTAATTTCCTCTTATTTTCATTATAAAAAGAGAAATTAAATTTCTAGTATTTATTCATTCCATTTACTCTTATTGTTGACAGAATGTTAGAAGTTAATTTTATAGCATGGTTTTTACCCAAAAATGGTATGTAACAATCATATCAAAATTAAATGGCCAACCACGACGTGCCAGTTCATACCTGCTAGAATAGTTAAAATCAAAAGGATGGATTATACTAAGTGTTGATAAAGATATGCAGCAATTAGAACTCCCATCCACCGCTAGTGAGAATGGAAACTGATAAAACCACCTGGGAAAATAGTTTGGCAATTTTCTAAAAAGTTAAGTGTTTACCTTTCATATGACCCAACAATCTTACTTCTAGGTATTTACCCAAGAGAAACAAGAATGTATGTCCATATAAAGACCATATGCAAATGTTTAAATCAGTTTTACTCGTAACACCAAAAAATTAAAATCAACCCACATGTTCAACAATGAGTAGATCAATTAATAAAAAAAAAAAACTGTGGTATATCCATACAACAGAATCCTACTCAATAATAAAAAAAAAAATCCTAAACTACCAATATACACATGTATAAATCTCAAATATATGACACTGAACAAAACGAGACAGACAAAAAATTTTCAGACCATGTGATTCCATTTATATGATATTCTAGTAAAACTAGCAAAACTGATTTACTAAAAGCAGAGCAGTGGTTGCATGGGTGCAGGATGGGAGGTAAACTGACTGCTAACAGGCACAAGGAAATTCTGAGGAGCAACGGAAATGTCTTATACCTCGATTGTGGTGGTGATTAGATGGATGTCTGCAATTGCCAAGACCCACTGAGTTGTACACGGGTGCATTTTATTAGATATAATTATATTTCAGTGAAGCTTAGTCTTAAAAAAATAAATGGTCAATATTTAAAAAGGGAATTTCTAAGGCTGTGAGAGGACCCTGAAATGAGAAGATGAACGCAACTCACACTGTTGGTCGGTGTGTACATTGGCAAAATTTGGGGGAAACAATGAGGTCCAAAGAAAAATTTGTACCTTGAAGCCAAAAAACATTATGTAATCATTTTAAAAAATCCATATATAAGAAATTGTTAACTTTGCCTGGAAAAATCCATGTTATTTACAGTAGCAGAAGCAAAAATTTTAAAAAGGAATCATCTAAATTCTTAACAACGGGAAAATGATTATAGAAATTTCAGCACATTAATCCAATAAGATCTTCAACCATTAAAAATAACTGAAGATCATGAAAGAACATGAAAAGCGTGTATCATGTAATGTTCAAGAATACAAAATTGTGTCTGTATGCATTACATATCTAAAATATTTTGTTTCATGGGTGGACAACCAGTGAAGGGAACTGTGGGGAAATAAACAGTTATATTTGTAGAAGTAATGATATCAGGGGAGGCTGTTTACTTATTTCTGTTTATGTTCCCCTGTTCATAGAAAACGTAACAAGTAAATGCTAAAGGACCAGGAGTGCCTTCTAGGTGTCTTAAAAGCATCATAAGCTATTTTGTGGACCCCATGCTGCTCATACGTCTGGGAAAGGGACAAATCAGTGTGTCCAATGGCGTTTAGGATACAGTTTGTGTACATGCATCCATGAATGAGAATGTAAGCCAGCCTTCATGGTCTGATGTCAATACTAGCTTATTTGTCACAAGCTTTTTCTTTCCTTCTCCCCTCTATCATTTATGATTTAATGGTAATTATATTAGTTTTCTTTTGCTGCATTACAAATTGTCACAAATGTACCATTTTAAAACAAAACACACTTATGACCATCTGTCACAGTTCAACATAACTCCCATGTTCCTCATTAAGTCTTTTTGATTAACCAAGTTTGATGTTGACCACAAGTAACCCTCATAGCTCCCATATGTTTTCGAAGCCATCTTTCAATTAAATATTTATAGGACACACTAAGTATCTGTGTTCTTTTCTGGAGCTTGGGTTCCTCTTCCAAGCTCATATGACTGTTGTCAGAATTCATTTCCTTGAAATTGTAGGATTGAGCTCCCTACTTCCTAGCTGACTTCATTTGGGGTCTCTTGTGGCTCCTAGACACTGCTTCAGTTCCATGCCACACGGCACTCTCACAACACAGTGGTTTACCCACGTCTTCAAGGCCAGCAAGAGAGTATTTCTTGGGTGCCTGGGTGGCTCAGTCAGTTAAGTGTCTGTCTTTGGCTCAGGACATGATCCCAGGGTCCTGGGATTGAGTCCCATGTGGGACTCCCTGTTCAGTGGGAGTCTGCTTCTCCCTCTCCCTTTGCTCCTCCTCCCTGCTCATGCTCTCTCTGTCTCTCTCAAATAAATAAATAAAATCTTAAAAAGAAAAGAAAGAGATTATCTCTCTTTAGGAAGGGCCCAGTATGTTTTTAAAACAAATTGGGCCCTCTTCCTTTGGATTAACTCAATCAACTGATTTGGTCTTTAATTACATCTGCAGAATCCCTTCACCCTTGTGAAAATGTGACATCATCATCAGAGTGATATCCCGTCATATCAGGTCCTGCCCACATTCACGTATACAGGTGTCCCAGTGTTAGGATCTTGAGGGTCACCTTAGAATTCTGCCTACTATCATCTTTGATAAAGAGATGATTTCTACGGAGATTTTAAACCTAACTCTGTAGGTGTCCACTATATTTCCTGTAAATATTGTCCAAACAACAACAACAACAACAAAACACACACACACACACACACACACACACACACACACAGAAAGGAAAGAAAATCAACAAATAAGAAGAAATGTTTCCTTGTAGGGTTGACTCACCCATAAGCAGAGAGGCCACTCACCTCCATATATAAAGGTAACTAGACTCCAGGGAACTTAGAATTCCCTTCATACAAGAGATATGTTCTTGGGTTAAGAAGAGGATGCTGAACACTAGCAGTAATTTCAGCAACCCCCAGTCCATGCCTGTGACAGACGTTGCTGGTAGCCTCAGCATCTTCTCACACTGTCCAGCAGTCCTTGGAATCCTTCTCAATGTAGTAGGAGATGACACCCCAGATTAAGCCCATTTACTATCCCTGGGATAAAGTAATGTTTTCAGAAAGTGCCTAGTGAAATCAAACACATTTGAGTACCAGATGTGGGCAAGGTTCTTTAAAGAGCTTATGCTGCAGTTGGGGAAAAAATAAGGTTATTTCATAATCCATGTGGCTTTTGTCTTTATTCATATTAACGTTTATTGGATCTCTTGAAGAAAAATACCTATTTCCTACCACTTAGATCACAAACTTAATTTGACAGGAAAAAAAATAGACAGGAAAAGTGACATTATTTTTTAGCTACTAAGTGTTATCAGCAGATATAAGTTTCTTTTAGTGAAAACCACATTTACCGTCCACCAAGGAAGGTGTGAGACAAGGACTCGGTCATGAGAAAGTGCTTTAATAGAATTATTCTTGCTATAAATAATGCCAACTCAAACTGGCTTTAAATAATAATGTACCTCACATCAGATGTTATATCAGCTATTTTGTCTATTATGTTCTCAAAAGACTCAGGTTCTTTCCATCTGATATTCTGTCCTCAGTAACAGCCGCTCCTTAAATTGGTTTCCCTTTGTGGTCAAAGATGGCTGCGACAATGACAGAGCTATGCTTTCAGATTCGCAGAGACAGTGAAGCTGTTCTCCATATGTAGAAAGGACTTTGCTTCGGTCCTATTGGGCTTCTAGGGTCATGTGCTCATTTCTGGACCAATAACAGCCATCAGGACATGCCATGTGCTGAAATGGCTTAGTAATCCATTCTCACTGGAACTTTCTGATGGAGCCATCTTCCCAGGAGAACATGACTTGGTTGGGGAGAGGAAATTAGAAAAAAATAAGGTTTTGCTTGGGTGGGAGAAAAGGAAAACAGAAGTCAGGTTGGCAACTAAAGCTGTCTGCTTTGGATATAGCTCCTGATTGTGCCCAAACCTAAGCTCCTTCCCCAAGCTTCTAGGACCTCCTCTTTTCCAGGGCCTGGCTGGATGTCAATCCACCAAGCCCAAACATGGTGGATCATGCATCGTGGAATAGCAGCACCAGGCAGATTTGATACAGGGTGTAGACCCTCTGCCTGTTTTGCCTAACTTTTCAGCCCCAGCTCCTCCTGCAGCCTCAGACACCATCTGCAAACAAGCCCCTTCCATCGGACACATACTAGTTTCCTATTGTTGCCATGGCAAATTACCACAAACTTGGTGGCTTAAAACAACAGAAATTTATTAACTGATAATTCTGGAGCTCCTAAGACTAAAATGTCTCGACAGGGCTGAGCTCCTTCTAGAAGCTTCTGGGGGGAATCCACGCCTTTGCCTTTACTACAGGCGCCCTCTATTCCTTGGTTTGTGGCCCCCACCTCCATCTTCAAAGGGTGCCCCTGCAATTTCTGGTTCAGTCTTTACATGGCTGGGTCTTTTGTCCTCCTGTCTCCCTCTTTGGAAGACCCTCATGACTTTATTGGACCTGCCCAGCTAATTCAGGATAATCTTCTCATTTCAGGATCCTTAATTTAATAACATCAGGGGGAAAAAAATCCCTTTTGTCATGTAAGGTAACATATTCACAGGTTCCAGGGACTACAATATAGACATCTTTGGGGGACGATGATTAAGCCTGTGTTACCCAATTCCACGCACACCAGCATGTTACGAACTGGATTGCAAATGAGTCTCCTTGGGATGGGTGTGGCTCCACGCTGACGGTAAGCCACGCCCCTCCATTGCGTCAATGGACAAGCCTGGGATTCCAAAGTTTCGTGATGCTGACCAGGTTCAGCACAGGTACCAGAGGTCCCCTCACCACCACCAACAGAGCGGAGACTGAGAAGCCAGAGAACGGGATCAGGGCTGGGATGGAAAACAAGAGGTATAACTAGCTCAATTTACCACCAGCACTGCTGGGGACTTTGCTCTCTGGAAGGACCACAACCAGGGGAAAATAATCCAGCAGGTACATACCTTACACTCTATGGTTCACGGTGCTTTTTCCAAAACTCAGAAAACCACATACCACAGATGTTATTGTTTTTTTTTAATAATAGTATGAAACTCACTTTTTAAAACTTAAATTACATTTAAAGAAAGCTATGCATTTTCAAAGAAAATAGCTGTTTAAAGAAAACTCAATGTGGCATCATAAAAATGAAAAGTCGGTACCATAAACAGAAAGTGTGCATAAAAACAAACACAACTAAAAATGTTTAATGTCAGTAAATTCTAGCTAGATGCTGTAATCCGTCAAGGCTCTGAGCTGAAGGCCCAATCTCTGTTTTATTAAAAAGGATCATCAGCAAGGTTAGAGTCACTGTAAAGGCATGCTAGCACCAGGTTGAAACTTTCCCTTTACTATAACTTAACTGGAACAGATTGAAAAGGGAAAAATTTTCTCCCAATATGATTCAGGTTTATTCAATGCCATTTGGGGGCACAAACATTATTTCTCAAGCCACCAGCAGTAAGACACCCACACTTCAGGGGGCGCCTGGGTGGCTCAGATGGCTAGGCATCTGCCTTTGGCTCAGGTCATGATCTCCAGGTCCTGGGATCCAGCCCCACATCAGGCTCCTGGCTGGCTCAGTGGAGAGCCTGCTTCTTCCTCTCCCTCTGCCTGGCCCCTGCTTGGGTGCCCTCTCTGTCTCTCTCTCAAATGAACAAATAAAAATCTTAAAAAAAAAAAAAAAAAAGTCACCCACACTTTGGGAGAGGCTGGTTGCAGATAACAGCGGCCAAACCAATCTCTCTAGAGGAGCACAGTGAGGGAAGGGGGTCCTGTATGCTTGGATCTTACGGACCATATCACGTTCATTCCACATAAACGATAACGATAGAACCGGACTAATAAAGGAATGCCCCTTGGGTAAGTAGCCTAAAAGGCACTTAACTCCAGGGGGTCGGACTCCAAAGCCTTGGCTTATTTCCTGTCTGGATCACTGGAGAGGACCCAAATAAGGAAACGACTGCTTTAGGCTTCGGGCTAGAGTGGATGCATTCAGCTAGTTCCCTTTCTATGCGCATGCGCTTGTGCACACGCCACACGCACACAAAGCCTCTAGAACCCAAGGAACGTGAAAGCCCTGTTTCGTGCTTTCTTATAACAGGGAGTGTCAACCTTAGCTGCCCATTGGAAACACCTGGGAAGTTTTAAGAACTCCTGAGGTGTGGCCTGGTGCTTCCAGTAATTCTAATGTGTGTATTATTACCTCAGTTGCATATGAGGCATTATTTGCTCTTGCGGAGCCATTAGCATGAGAAGCAGAAGTTCAGATCAGACTCCTCTGCAAATGACAGCAACCCGTGCTGAAAGCCTATGCGGGCCCGGCACCATTAGGAGACTATATTCAAGAACACATTTATTAGTAGAAGACGCACATTGCATAATCTGTAACAAGTAGGTATGTGGTACATAATACAGCTGAAGAGACTGATACGTTAGGACCCTGCCACTCTGGCCAGCCGGCTCTGATTCCCAGCCCAGCAAATACCGAGCAGAAAGAACAATGCCCACAGCCGGGGACCACGCTGGACGGCCTTTCACCGACTGACTATGACCCCAGGAGTAGACTATGAGATGAGTTCTTGGGGAAGCAGGAAGGGAGAACAGATAGAAAAGTAAAGGGGAAAGGCCAAGCCCCCGGAAAGTCACCACTCCACCTGATGGAGTTGCCAGCTCCTTCTAGAAAATGTCCCAGTCCTCACCAAGGTCTGGCTCTTTAATTCAGAGGCAGCTTCTCAGCCTTCTGCCTTCCCCCCCCCCCCCCCAGACTCTCTGGGTCAGCTTCACCAGCGAAGGTCCCAGAACATGTTATTGTTCCTGACAACTTGAAAAAGCCAACCCACTGATTTTATGACATGGTATTAAACTTCCTCTGGGTTCACCAGAAAAATCCAATCTTTTACCATGGAGAAAGAGATAGTCACAATAATAAATATCAAAATGTTTCCTTATTGGGAGGAAATGGTTTTTTTTTTTTTTTTTTTTTCCTGAACAAAATTCTGTTTTCAACTCCTGACTGAGAGAAAAACCTTCAAACCAGGAAAGAGGAAGCACTTCAGCTCCCCCCCCTCTTCCCCAGCCTCATTCAAACATCTGTGAAGCCAGTAAAGTGAGCAACACTGTGTTTGCCAGAAATGGACCAAGTACATGATGTCTGTACCATGTAATTGATTGGGCAGTTCTATTTAGGCCACTTTTGGTTTTCATTTTAAACGTATCACATTTTATTTATTTTTATAATTACACTACAATGCTGCTAAATGCACTGGGTCTAGACGGAGCCTGCAGCATGCCAGGATCTGGGGGGGGGGGGGTACTAAGTTCAAGTACCTGGCAAGTGGCTTACAGGGTGAGTGTTACGTTTCCAACGCCACCCACTCTCTGAAATTGTGGTAGGACTAGCGAGTCATCTCCTATTTTGTAAAACCATGCTTTAAGTTAAAGTCACCCTCAATGCTTTGCTGCCCCTGGAGGGAAATACATAAATAAATATAAATAAACAAATAAGTAGGGACTAGACTGCCTTGTAGCTAAAATGCATATGACCCATGTGTGTGTTTTTCTTCTGTTCCAGCTGGTTGCATGTATATTTGGAGTGTGTGAATAATGAATCAGGAAGCGATAGTTCTTGTTTTAAAGGGAGAAAAACATCACTCCTCATCAGGGCAAGTTTCTAGCAGGCTGATAATCTGTGAATGTTGTTGCCACTTAGTGACCCCACCACGGCAGGCAGAGTATCTCCTTCTCCCCCGCCCATACTCACACCTGCACATAGTAAGCTCCTAAGTGCCATCAGTAGCAAACACAGTCTCTGTTTAAAAGATGATAACTCAGTTATTCCAAGATAGGAAGCTCTCCCATATCCTCAAGGCCTGCATAAAAGTGCCAGGGGTATCTAAAACAAGTGGCCCGGTATTTCTTTCCAAATACTAATGGTATGACTGCTGCAGCTAGATAAATACCACATGACATGAAGGATAACAAACATTCTACCACAGTATTCGATAGATCTGAGTTTACAGAGATGAAGGCGGACAACATTGAGTAACTCAGGCAAGAAAAGAACTTAAGATGTGACCTCTTCCTGACAGTGTGAAAAGCAGTGGGAAATTTGGGGGGAGGGAAAAAAAAGCAGACGTCAAAAGCTTTGTAAAAATAACTTGGGAGAAAATACTATAGCTATGAGTGTTTAAACACGTCTGGAAGTGGATTTTGACTCAGACAATGAGAGGTGGATTTTGGGCCTGGGCCACTAAGACCAGTCTTTATAAGGACATGAAATTGGCGGTAGCAGGCTTGGGGCTGGTTAAGATCTCAGGGCATTGCTAGCTAAAAGGACCTCTCTTATTTGCTGCGAAGTAAATTTCCTCCATCACAGCCTTATTTCTGTGACTTATAGCTTGTCTCAAATTAACAGGCCTACATCTCTGAGGAAAGCATTATTTACACTTCAGTGAAAATTATATTGTAATTTCCCCAGGATGATTTTCAATTGGAATACAGAAAAAAAGAAAGAAAGAAAGAATATAGAAAGAAGAGGAGACTTTGACAGCTATTATTTAAGCAGAAACATGTCTATTTTAACGTGGGAATCCCCAAAATAATCATCATAGTGTAACCATGGAAACCCATTTTTACCAGAATTTCCATTCTTACTGATGTACATCCACAATTTCTGTTACACCAGGAATGTATAATACTCAATGGAATGCAAATGCGTAATGAAATGGGGAAAAAAAAGTAAGAATACATTTTCTGGAGAGCTAAGCATGTCAGAGTATGATACCACAAGTTAAGAGGGGAAAATCCGAAGTTGGGAGTCAGAGCCCTGGCTCCAGTTCCAGTTTTGCCTCAAAATGACCATAGGTAAGGTTTTTGATGTCTCTAGGGAAGAACCCTCCCTTCTGTTTAAAAAATAAATAAATACATAAGACTCATATGTCATATCCACTCTACCTCTCTCACAGGATGTCGGAAGAATAAAAATTAATATGGAGTCACAAACCTTGAGAAGTGAAAAATACTACCCATATGCAAAATATTTTTTTTTAATTTTCATTTATTTAGAGAGAGAGAGAGAAAGAGAGGGGGCATGAGTCAAAGGGAAAGGCAGAGGGAGAGAATCCAATCCTCAGGCTGACTCCATGCCACATGGAGCCCAACATGGGGCTCAACCCGATGACCCTGAGATCACGACCTGAGCTGAAACCAAGAGTCGGACGCTTACCCGAATGAGCCACCCAGATGCCCCAACATGCAAAATGACTTTTATTAGAGTCCAAAAACCATAACTTGGAGCACATGCTGTTCTAAAGGCCAGTCTTCGGCTCTCATGTTCCCTGTTGCCAAGGGACAAAGATGACATAGCTGTACTCTTGCAAGAACAAGAGAACGAAGACAGACCAACATTCTCAGACATTGGGAGATGGTTCTCTTTTTTAATCTGTTCGATTGGGAAATCGTAAGTATTAATTTGACTCAAAACCCTGCCATTTTGACATCAAAGCATGGCTTTCATTCTTCCAGGGAATGTTTTCTGAATGCATACCATGTGCCAGGCTTGAAGCTGGGCACTGGAAATTCAAAGGCGGTATAAGAGGCATTCAATAAGCATTTGTTGCCAATTATTTGAACCAAAATAGGAACAAAACAGGGTTAAGACATATTGTGAATGAGTAAAGGTCTTCACTGAAGACTACTTAAAAAAAAAAGAATTTATTATTTTCAAATAGGATAGGAACTCAGATTGAGTTAACAAAAGTAACCCTTACCTAACAAAATGAAACGAGTGTTAACACAATCAGGAACTCCATTTTTTCATGTATACAAATCCTCTTAAAATTATTCAAAAACCATTTTTTCTCAACTACTTTCCTCATCCACCATTTTGTTCACACTATTAACTTACATAGTCTTATAATCGACTGAGTAAAAAAAAATTCAACTGTTTCTACGTAAGTTATCACTGTTTCTATATAGGTAGAGACCAAACCAACTCCACATGTTTTGTTGGGCTTCTGTGGCTCTTCTAGCCCCTGCTCACGTCACATTTAGAACTTTCTTCTTAGTTATGGTTGTGATTAACTAAGAAGCTCCCTGAACATAAGAGCTGCTCCCATCCGAAGATTTCCTTGCGGTCCTAATTATAAACATCGATATTCTCACTTAGAAAATAGAAGCCGACGAGTGAGAAATGCAGCTGAAAATAGCTTAGAGCCTCCGGGGCTTTTTAAGCATTTAGTAGTTCTAACCCTGGTGTTCACGGAGATCTACAAATTGTGTTTATTAACACCAAAGAAGATCCTGTTCTATAACATCATCATCTTATGATTAATAAACTTGTGTCTGTTGGAACTATTTAGTGTAAAAGTGATAGAGACACAGCATGCCACTTGTGATTTTCATAGAAATTATTTTTCTGGTGGACGCTTCTGTCAGGATGTGACCTACACCGTAAGCACAAGGGCATTTTTTGGTTACCAGAGGCAGTGGGACAGATATGGTACTGGGATTCGCCTTCTCATAGAACCCAGAGGAGTAGGAAAGAGTTGTACTGACTCTGAAGTTTGAAAGCGAGTGAAACAAGCTTTTCACTTCCCAAAGCATTCCTCTTGTTTAGAACATGGAGCGATTCAAATTCACTTCCCAGAATATAAAATCAGATCATTAAAGAGGAGGGGAAAAACAACTCAAGGAAAAAAAAAACAACAACACTGAAGGAAGCCATGTGTCATTAATTCAGTTATAAATTATTAGCCGAAAGCAGCCTCTCAGCATTTGTATTTGATGAACAAAAATTGATTGCTTCAAGGGCATTTCAGTCCTTTTGATGTTCCCATCTTTTAGCCCACCACAAATCTGAATCCTTAACAGAATGATTATAGCATTATAGTAATCCTGAGAGCCAATACGAAAGGATTTGCAAGAGCAACGGAGATCAATAGTTTGAAAAAAGAATGTCTTTTTGAAATGACAGCGCTGTCTCGCCTGATCGTGAACCTGAACAAAATAAGTGGGGCCTGAGTACACAAGCCAGGGCGCGGGCTGAGCCCAAGGGCTGCGAGGAGCCGGGCCCAGTGTACTTGAATAGGCCTGAGCGCTGAATATTTCTAAAGGATTAAACCCCAACTAATGGCAACCCAAAGATATTTTGCAAACAATCGGCCTCTCCCCAAAATAGTTAAGATAATACACAACGGCTCTCGGTTTCGCATTCAAAAGACCGGGTTCAGCTACAGGTTCAACATTTGCTTTTGCACAGAGTTTGAGATGATGGGAAATTGGATTAGAGGTAACGTCGTCTTAATGGCTCTCTCCTCTGGGCCACTTTGAAATCGAGAATCCGCCACCCTGTTTCAGGGTGAGACCGGAGGGAACCTTGTCCTGAACACATCCCATGTTAGAAAACCCGATGGGCCCGAATTGTTTAAAGACACCATCGCCTGCGTCTATGGGATTTCCAAGTTGTAACATCATTTGATTCCTCAAAAGACAGAGGAAGGCAGCTGACCGTTCAAGGCTCCTGGAACAATCCGGGGATTAGCATAAAATTACCCAGACAGGAGCGCAAGGAAGGCGGCGGCCCTTGCTCCCCACAGTACGGGCATTGTTAGGGAGCGCAAATGGACTCGGAGCAAGTGTGAAGGCGTCTGGGCGTTGTCTGCGGCCCCGCATGCTTTCACGTTGATGTATATATTCCCCAGCTCTTTGTTGCTCCGCAAGAGGCCGGCTGCGCCCGCCGGAGAGAGGCGTCCGCAGACTTCAGATGGCACACATCTGGAGAACATCTCATGGAAAATTGTGAATGGCTAAGTAATCTCTTTCGGTACCAAGACAAGGAGTGGTAATTTATGGTCTCACAGACTACGAAACCTGACATTAATTCTGAGTAACAAACCTGAAGCCGAATGATGGGGCAGAATAGAATATACAGCGGCGGTTAATAGAAGGAAAGCGATTCTTCCAAGTGACATGGGTTCCACGTTGTCTCGAAGCGGAAGACAGCCTCCCTCTCCTGGACAGAGCTCAGGTGTGCGGGCCCTCCGTGTGGGACAGCCTCGCTGGCGTGGCCCTGCATGGCGGCGGCACTGGTCCCCGGGTCCCCCGGTCCCGCGCTGCTGCTGGCATCCAGAAGGGTGGCTCCAATTAAAAGCATGTTAAAGCCACAGTCCCTGAGAGGTGTGCTGGAGCCGATCACGCGTTTTATTTGGAGGCTATGCATCATAGCATGTGATCCTTAAAGTTAACCCCCCCCCTTTTTTTTTTGAAGCCGTTTAAAATGTTTTGTAGCTGTTCTTGTCCAAACGAATCAAAAGAAGGATAAGCAGGAACTGGCATAAATAATAGCGGCCTTAAAAGGGGCGGCAAAATTGATAGCTCTACAAATGGCAGCCACCTGTACCAGGAAAACTCAAAGAATGAGAATAAGTATTTGAAGAGAAAGAATAATTGGAGATGTGACAGCAAAGAATAGAAATCACTCCCCAGAAGGTGTTTAAAAAGCTCTTCTCTCTCCTACTTAATCACTGTTCCCTCAAGCCCATAAATTAAAATGCACGGCATATGTTATATGCATTATAAGTAGGAATACTTATGTTATCTAAAGCATCTTAACTTTGCCCAGCTTGTTTTCATACGACCAGACTCCATTCCACTAATGGTATAAGGACAACAGGATCTTACAGGGAGCTGTTCTGCATCACATTCTCTTACAATTTTATTAAATTATCATATTGATGTTCTGCAAAGGCAGAACAGATATTACACTACGTTTGAAAGAAATTTGTGGGGAAAAAAAAGTAAAGTACTTGCTGGCAATCTCTCCCCAAGAATTAAAATGGTGCCCCTTGAGGTAGCCGGTTTGGCTCTATCTTTGTTACATCAAAGCTAATGTTTTAAAGGAGTCTGTTGTTGGGAAAAGAAATGCAATTTCTTCACTGTGAGAAAAACAAACTATTTAATTCTAGAACTTTGGCAAATTAATAATTCAATTCAAATGGTAGAATAGGCATCCACAAGTCCTGTCATAGAGATCTGAGGATGAAGGAGACATTGCAAGGATTTTGCAATTGAGTAGGGCTCAACTATGTGTCCCTAGATGTGCCTTTAAGAGTACTGTTTCAGGGGCGCCTGGGTGGCTCAATGGTTAAAGCCTCTGCCTTCGGCTCAGGTCATGATCTCAGGGTCCTGGGATCGAGCCCCGCATTGCACTCCCTGCTTGGCAGAGAGCCTGTTTCCCTCTCTCCCTCTGCCTGCCACTCTGCTTACTTGTGTTCTCTATCTCTGTCAATTAAATAAATAAAAATCTTTATCAAAAAAAAAAAAAAAAAGAGTACTGTTTCATTACTGCTAGTGTCACTAAAAGCTGGTACTGATAAAAATACCTGTGATTCCCAAGGGATTTTGGCAGCGTTCATAAATGAAAGACCCACGTGTAAGGAATAAGAGAGCGGGACGAGCCAAGTAACGCCAGGCAAGGTTAACCCTACCTGAGTACTTCCTGTATGACAATACACCTAGAATATGTCCCATGGAACCCTTGTCCTGAAAAACATCCTCTCCAGGAAAAGGATTCCATGGTCAATTTGTTCAGGAATGACTACAACTCTACACCAAATAGAGAATCACAATGTACATCATTGTATAAAGTCTTTAAAATGCTTCAATAAAGAAAAGAGCTGAACCACAGAATATTTGAACATAGATCTTTTTTACTCATTACATTCATGAACATCTGAAAACAAGAGTCCTAAGGAATAGACTTAGGGAAATTCGGCTATAGCCACCCTCTGGTCTGGGTTTCTGAGCTGCTCAAAGTGAGGGTTCCTCTGCTCTGAGATTCGACTTCAGTTGATTCCAGAAATGTTACACAGTTTCTTTCTTAAACACGAATTAACACTATTACAAATATTCTCTACAGAATTTGAGGCACCTCTCAATCAATGGTTAGAAATAAATAAATGTAATCAATCATCATTTCTTAAACTTCCAGCTCAATTATGAAATTAGACTAATTCCAAATTTCTATAACTAAATCTGATAAATTATCCCAAGTGTTCCAAGTGTTAAAAAACAAATAAACAAATAAACAAAACAACTGTTTGAAACACACATGGAGATCGAGTAACGCTGCACCAAAAATAAATAAAAGCAATAGAACGACAGAGGTCACAGGTGAGTGGTAGAGGCCCGTGGTTTGATGGCGATGGACTCGTGAACTTGATTTGAAATCATCTCCGACCAGAAACGGGAGTCTTTAAGGTATTTGGTTGCTGCTCAACTACCTTAAGTAAAAACAGAAAATTGATTATATAGACAGAGAAAGCTTCATAAAACTGGGGGGGCAAGAATATAGCTGGAACTGCCAAGCCACCAGGAATTCTGTAGGTCAGTTCTCTTTAAATCTCTCTGAATCACGTCTTGGCTTCTTTCATCTGCTTCATTCTTTTCTCTTCCTGCAGGCAAGCTTCCTCTATTTCTCTGCACCAGTGGCCCAACATGGCGGCCCCATAGCTCCCAGGTTTACATATTACAGTACCAGCCACACGCGGTAGCTAAAAGTCTTAGTTCCAAAGCCAAATGTTTGGGAGAAAGACTGTGATTGGTCCATTTTCGCTCAGGTGTCCTGACAGCATTGGCTAAAGAGATAGGTGAGGGCATATAAATATGTTTGCCAAGGGCCCACCCTGTGGAGCCTTAGAGATAGTTCCTAAAGAGCCACAGGGAGCACAGGGGTTAAGGAGTTGACATTGTGCCTTGAGAAAACAGACCATACAGTCCCACAGATGAAGGAAGATTGTCAAATGACATTACTAATACTAATAATGGAAAGGCCTAAGCTGCAAATTAATGGAGCAGAATTGCAGTGGTTTGTAGAATATCCTAACCTCACTTTGGCGAAGAAGATGCAACAAAAGACTTCTTCCCCTCTGGTCTGACTACATGAACTAATTTTTTAATAAGAAAAAATGCTCTTAAGATTATCTTTCAGATATGGTCCCCCCTAACAATAATTGCTAACCTTTTCTGAGACACTGTTCTAGGTTTTTTAGGTGTAATAACTCAATTAATAATCTTGACAACCTTACAATTAAGTCCTAGTTTCAACTCCACTTTGCAAACTATGAAGCTGAGGCTTAAAAAGGTTAAGTAAATTTTCAAAGGTCACAGAGCTAGCTAGGTTTTCAACCTAAGGAGTCACCATGGAGCCCTGAGAGTAACCAGTCTGTCCAATCCAGAGTCCTGGAGAAAACCAATGCCGCCCTGAGCCACAGTCCCGTATAGCCCTAAGTGCCTCCTCGACGTCATCATATCACCCACCCTTCCCATGAGATAAAGCAAATATCTTCAAACATAAAACTGCCCTCTAAATTAGTGCACTAACAGAGGCTAGGAAACATACAAAATTCATTAATAACACAAGACTTGAGAAATGATCGCTTCCGAAAGCAGTCAGGCATGCGCCCTGTACACCACATGTAGAGAGACACTCAACCCTCGGGTCCTGGGAACTCAATTTTTCCTTACTCGTGAGAGTTAGGGAAGAATTAAAAAAAAGAGTTTGTGTTGGGGGGTAAAAAGCTTCCCCACCAGGTTCGTTTGCTGGAGTTAAAGGACAGTTCATTTTAAAATACGTGCACTTAAGAACAGCGTTTGATCTGCCAACAAGTAAACCAAGAATTTTCAATAAAACGGGAAAAAGTTTAAAAGTCTGGAAGTGATATAAAATTGTCATGAGAAGGAAAATGTTTCAGTTGTGTGATAGCAGCTTGGTGCCAGGTCTGAAAGACACCGCAGGATTCAGAGATTTTTCCCAAACCGGGGGCATCTGGCCGACAACGGTTTTGAACGCCAGTCAGGTCTGGTGCAGGACCAGCCTTTCAGCGTGATAGAGAGAAGCTACTCGAGTATCATTTTCCATCCAGCTTCAGCTGGAAGGGGGACAAGTTCAAGTCGTCCCGAAGTGGCACCGGTAAGGCTCTCCTCCTCCGTGTTCTCATAGTCACGGCCGCAGCCCCTGGACACGCTGCCAGGTGACTTGGGCGCGCTCTCGCACGGATGGCCTCGCGTGGCTTTCAGACGGCCCATATGCTGGCAATTAACACCCTGGTTTTCAAAGAGGTGACTCTGCTCTTAACTCCACAGCTCTGTTTACGGAACTGCCCAGGCAACGAAAGGTTCGACAGCTGGGATGGAAGAACAACAGTTGGAAGATGAGGAGAAAGGAGGGCTGGTAACAAATTCAAGGAGGGTTCCTGGGACAACGCAGAGGCAGCATCGGGGGAGAGCAGAAGCCTGGGGATGATTAGCACAGGCCCCGTTGGAGGAGAGCCTGACCCGCGCTAAAAGGGGCAAGAACGAACCCGCGGCAGGTCCGAGCATTTGCTTTTCCTCTCTGGTCCTCAGCGTCGGAGCCTCGACATCAGCCCCAGAGAACACAACGAAGAACCCCGGAAGGGCTCCACTTCCAGATGAGAAGAAATACGAGTTTGAGAAACTCAGATTTCCTTGAGTCTAAACGGTCTGCGGCCTGGTTAGAAATGAAAGTCTTGCGTAAGGCCCTACCCTGGTTATCATAGGCATATGCTATCTGTGGATTATCAGTTTCCAAAGGTGCGACTGCAAAACATTACACTCGCTGCATTACATGAGATAAACTTCTTTTTCCCTGAACAGTGTGGGAGGCCCTTGAGAATCTCATTCTGCTTCAGGCACAGCATTTAACACTATTTATCATTCAGCTGAAGATGTGTGAAATTGCTAGTTAACACGATTCCCTCTGAAGGTCTGTCAAATTAAAAAAAAAAAAAAAACAGCTTTCTCTGTTTGCAATATGTGTTCTATATATAAATGAATATCCTATAACTGGAGTCCAACCCACAAATAATATTGACATTGCCATGGTCATGGGCGAAGGTCCATGACATGCTCTCGGGAGCCCTGTGCTTCAGCCTTGCACAGGTAACATTGACGCTAACTGGCTCCATGGCTCCCTCCTTCTATTGGCCCTGTCACCCTTTCTCCTCCCCCACGAACCTTTCCAGTACTTTCCCCATGTTACCGCTTTTGAATTTGGCCTGCTTTCCTTATTATGCCTTCCTTATGTCCCTGTGGATCATGGCATATATTCTCCAAATATGAATGTAAAATCAGTTCAGAAAGAAACGTTTGATAGAATTTGATAAAACTACTACTGGAAAGACCTGGGTGGGAAGGGGGGGTGAGGATGGGAGGGAAGGGCATGATTTAATGATTTGCAGAAAAATCATCCTTCTCTACAAGCAGAAAGTAAAACCCATTAGCATTCCAAACAGGCTGTTCAAAGCTTTCAGATGGCAAGGCTGAGCGGGTCTTGTCCTCTCCCCAGGCACACACATCCCAAGGCTGCCTCGGACCTGGAGCCTCCAGACACGGCTGGCACAGCATCTGGGATTTTATCACCACCGCAGAGAGTGAGTCTGGACAGACCCACTGCTGGTTACTCCAAATTTTTTTTTGTGACTGAATGGCTTGATATGCATTAACTCGCATGGTATTCTTTGTAGTTGTTTTTTGCAGATATTTGCTCTTTCGACACGTTTGTATTACAAAGAGGAACATATGGCCCCCAAAAAACTATTTCTATATGTATAGACTCCAGAGTTTTCAGATCTTTTTGTTTCTAATTTAGCTTCACACACAAAAAAAGAAAGAATGAATGGAAAAAAAAGCCACTTTTTTTTTAACACTTTAAAAGTGTTGGGTTTTTTTTGTTTTGTTTTGTTTTCTGAAAGGACTGCATACAGTCATACTTAAAATTCCTTAAGGTCAATGGAGTTTGGGTGAATCCATTTTACTTAGAAGATAAATAATGATCCTCAGGAGGCTTAACAGGCAAGTACGAAGAGTGGATTCTCATGGAGCAAAAATGTACAGAGCTACAAAGAGCCATCTTGCCCCTTATTGGGCATTTCTCCTGGCCCCCAAACTCACAGAGACTACCCGCATCATCATTAATAGGACTTGGCCATTGGGATTCAGAGGCTATGCTCCCTTGACAGCTGGGGTGCAGAGACAGCATGGGAATAAAGAATAATCCTGCCAAATCAAAAACAGAAAAGTGGGTAGATTCTCTCGTGTAATGTTTCACTCAGTTGAGGCATCCTGGCCCAAGTGGAAAAAAAAACAAACAAACTATAAAGATGATGCATACCTATTTACATTGTTATAAGTGCTGAAATAGGCACCAATGACCCAAGGACTAAGATTTTTCAGCTATTAAAACTAGAGTTGCTTGTAGCTTCTTATCACAAATATTTTTTTATGATGACTAGGGCAAAAAATTATTTGAAGCTTACTCCACCTCATGATTTAACTCTATAGTGCACAGATAATTATAATAAATGATATATTTCATAGACAATACCAAAATAAAATGGTTCAGTGTATAAGCTTCAAGATCATTCTACTCAGCTTTTAATCCTGGTTCTATCACTCATTAGCTTATAAACCTTGGTCTAGTAACATCCTCTCTAAGCCTCAGTCCTTGCATTTAATTAACATCCAACAGATTTTAGGTACATTTATTATTTTGAGTCATTTCTATGTTGGTAAAGTAGCATCTATACCAGCTCTTTTAGTCAGGGAAAGCAATGTTAGCTGGTATAACAAACGACTCCAAAATTTCAGTGAGCTTAACACTACAGCAGTGTTTTCCATTCATGTCACAGAATGGGGTGTGGGGGTAATTCTGCTCACCGTGTGGGACCCAGACTGTTCCTATCTAGTAGCTTCTCCATAGTCTATGACCTTGAAGTCCACCACTGGATCCTCTGATCTAGCCTGCAGGAAGAGAGCTCGGGTAAGTGCAGAGATTTGGGGGGGGGGGGTCGTGCCTAGGCCTAGAAGTAGCCTGTATATCACTTTCACCACCTCTTAGTGACCAGCATTTAATCATACGACCCCACCTAGATGTATATATTTAATATTCTCCCTTTATTGTACTCAGAGAAAAACAGAATATCCTTCCCAGTAAGAAGACAAAATCAAAGTCCCAGAGCAATATTAAGTTCTATATTTTCTAATAATCCTGCTACTTATTTCTCCTAGACCTCATCTCAGCCTCTCTCAGTTTTGTTGAGTGTATTGAAAATGGAAAAGAGTAATGGTGTAAGGGTCGTTTATGTAACCTAATAACACCATTGTGTTATCATTTAAGAACACAGTCTTCTTCACAATTTATGTATATCATAGCTCTCATTTAAAAATGACCTAGAATTTCACGTATTTTGCAGAAGTTCCTGAGAATCAATTGAATTGGGGTATCATTTTATTTATGTTTTTAAAGATTTATTTATTTATTTTAGAGGGAGGGAGATTGAGCATGCTGTTGGCAGGGGCAGAGGGAAAGAGAGAGACTCTTAAGCAGGTTCCACACCCAGCAAGGAGCCAGATGCAGGGCTCAATCTCGTGATCCTGAGATCAGGACTTGAGCCAAAATCAAGAGTCAGAGCCTCAACCAACGGAGCCACCCAGGTGCTCCAGGAGTATCATTTAAAAGAGTAATAAGCTTATACCAACTAACCTTCACAAAACATAAACCCATAAAGAAGAAAATATTATGTGATTTAAATCTAAAGGTGACTTGTGTCTATCAGGCTATCGAAATACACTAGCAAATTATTTCTTCCATGGTGATACCCTATGAGAATTAACTTAGAAATGTGTCAGAAATCGTATTTATTTTATAGAAGCAATGGTTACCAATGGGAGACAATTTTTACACCAAAAAAGAGCATGGGTTGGTTTTTGTAGAAAATTTTACTTCTCGAGTCTAAGAGAACTTGTTTCAATCATTTTCCAGCGTGAAGAATAAACTACCTATATAACATTGACAACACGGAATAATGAAATAAAATTGAATGAGGCTTCCTAATATCTTGTGATAAGAAAATACCAGCTAACACATCCTGAGTCTTTCCTACATGCCAGATAGTCTTTGAGATCCTGTGAGGTAAGCTCTATTATCGTCTTTGTACAGATGGGAAAATGGACCAAGAGAAGTTAAGCAAATTCCCTTAAGGTCCTGGTACTGGTTTGAGACGAAGCTAGAATTTGAATGGGGAATGTTGGCACAGGGTCCAAGTTGTTAACTGTTATTGGTCCTTAGCAATAGTCAATGCAATGTGTTAAATATTTCTCATGCCATTTCTGTGTTGAAAAATTACCAGTTGGTCTCTAGTCCTGAACAAAGGAAAAAGAATGATGAGACTAAGCTACCTGTTAACTAGTTATTTCCTGCCCCCTCTTCTCACCAGAAGCACCTCCCGCTAAAAGTGACTGCACGCTCGAAGCATCAGACTAACCGAAGGGTGTGGCAAGTTGGCGAGGGCAAAGAGAAACTAATAACCCGATGGGGTCATCTCCCAAATTGGGACTGGGCAGGAGATGACAGTACCAAAGGCTCTTCAGAAGTTCATGTTCACATGTATCTTGAAAACAGCATCTCTCCTCTCCCAGATCCCTGATCCTAATTCCCATTGTGGGGGTGGCGGGGGTGGGGGGTAATTGGCTTTGACATGGAGTTGCAGAGCAAGCGCCCAGGAGCAAGAGTCCCACGTGGCCAGCCTCCTGGAGAGGGCTGTGGGGCGGGGGCTGCTTCACGGGGGATTCTGTCCCTCCTCGCCATTCCCGACACCCCCACCCCCAAGTGTAAGCAAAGCTCAAGCTTACAGACAAGCCACACGGAGGGTGCGCATTCTCCAGTTCTTGCAGTATTGGATAAATGGATAATGGATGGATTGTAGATGAGGATATTCAAACGTTCTTGGTCCTTATTGCTTTTCTCAGTTGGTGCTTGCCATGAAAAGAGTAAAAGCTTGTTCCTTTTTATTTTTTGCACATTGAAGGGTATTAACCTTTTATGGAGAGGAGATGGATTGGTCTTTTTGAAGTGCTTGCTTTGCTATTACAGCTCAAAGAAAGAAATCAGTTCCGCATTAAGCCGAGTCTCAAGTTTGGTAGTAGCCTGGGAGGCCAGAGGGACATCATGTTTCCACTTTCTGAATTTAAGACGCACAGCTCAGAGAAAGTCATGGGATATCTCAGGTCTGCTCAGAGCCACTTGCAAATTAGTAGCTATAATTGGATCAAAACTAGCCAGCTGTTGTTTGTTGCTAAATGCGTGCAGCGAGGAGAAGCCCCCTCTTGCCCCCAGTGGGAAAAAATGGCTCAGTCAGACACAGACGAAACACGACTGAGACAATCTCTCAGGCCGTAGAGAGTCTGCAGCTTTTATTCAACTTTCTGAATTGTTGTGCAAAGAGAAAACTTAGAAAACTATTTCAGAAATGCACCCAGACTCTCAGAGCGAATGAAGAAAGTCCCCCATCGGTCTCCTTGCCTCCCTGGCCGAAAGCTGTGCACATACAGGTTCCGCGATGAGACGCAAGCTCTTTCCGTTCTCTCTCCCATCCCTGTTTTCTCCCTTACAACTATCTGGTCACCCACCTCACACCCCCTATCTGATGTTCCCCTCGGGGCAGCTTCACAGCGGACATTTGCACCTGTGCTCACCGCTGCTCCCAGTGGCCTCGAGGGGCAGAGGCTCGCCACCCTGACCCATGGCCACAGCTCTATCCGTAACCCAGTTGGGGTATTTCATCTCTGTTACGGAATGGGAAGTGACCTAGAGCAAGTCATTTAAAGCTCTCCAGGCCTCAGCTTCCTCATCTGTCAAAGGAGGATAATCGGGTGCAAGGGGAAAGCAAACATGGAAAGCTCTGACCAGTTTCCAGGCTTGCTGTAGTTCCTCTCCCTGTTGTCTCTCACTACGATGATTCACGTCGTGCTCCAGACACAGTCAAGTTCTTACCTGCTAGGACAGTTACCCAACCGGAAGTGTCTAGAACCATGAAGGACGGCCCCCTCCCCCAAATTGCTCATACTTAAACAAACTTAAATGTTCCCCTGCAGCTACATTTCTTAAAGTTTTTGATTTCAGCAGTAGAAGAGTAAACAACATGAAGGTGGGAAAGGGGTTGATTATGTCATTACCCCAAACTTCATCCCCTCAAAGGGTTTTGTTTGTTGTTGACATCTTGGCCAAAGAGCAAATGCTCTTGAGAGCACTGAAGGGAGAACAGGAGGAGGCAGGGGGAAGTGACCCACCGCCGTTTCCCCCGCTTTTCCTTCACGATGGCTCCTGGTCCGTCTTTGGTCCCAGGCTACCTCTGGGACCCCAAGCCAAATCGTATCATTAGAGGTAGAAAACAGTCCATTTCTGTTTCCACTCTAGGTATCAGAGCGGCATATTTTATAGTGGGCTGCAGATGCTAAATTATTTGAATCTTCGTTCAGATGTTCCTAATTTACATTGTCTGTGGCAAATAAAAAGATAAGTACAATCCATATTGCAAATGCATCATACCATGATAAATCTGTAGCCTTCCTTCTCGGGGCCTTCTCCACCTCGTGGAATTTATATTGCAGTCATAATAATGTCAGACCTACACTATGAATATCTTCCTGCTAATTATGCCTAGTTTTTAAAACAGTGCCCATTTATGAAGACAGTATTATGGCATTCTTGATTATACCCTAAATAATTCTGTAAACATAAAACATGCTGAATAATATTGGAATTCCACTAAAGAACTACAATAAAAATAGAACTATCACATACATTCCAACATTTTTTTTCTTTTTATGAAGAATGCTTTTGATGGGATGAAATGTCCTTTAAAACCCCTGAACTAAAAATATCCATCAATACTAATTCTAATGTCAGTGTAATCCTAGGAATACAAATTACAGAATTTAGCTCAAAGAACAGTATCAAAATAATAATGATTATAATAGTCATAGCACTAATCATAATAAATATATTGATTGAGTACTGAGCTAATTATGTCCTAAGTACCTAGTGTTTCCATGCTTTGAATATATTGCTTTTTAATCTTTTTTCAATTCTTCATGGTAAGGACTCCTCCCCATTTTATAGTTGAGAACACTAAGACTTGGAGATCAAGTATTTTGCTCGAGGTCACGTTGCTGTGTGACAGAGTATAATTAGCAAGACCTGGCTTTAAGGTCATTAATTAAACTGCTTGTTTTTATGATTCCTCGGATTCCAAAAAACCTGGGAGCAGAGATGGTGGAGTATTTCTCCAGCTAGGCTTTCAGCCCATCTCATCAACTTTTTTTTTTTTTTTTTTTTTTTTTTGCATGCATGTAAAAGACCTAGGAAGCAAACTTACACTCTTGGGTCTTGTAGGCAGGCAGAATCTCAGTGGCTACAGTAATCATGTAATATAAATGTTCAAGAATCGGGCTCCGAGTCAAGATCTGATATGTCGGTGCACAGGACACAACTGGATGACCCGTAAGACTCGGCTGTTGTTTTCCTCCTAATGCCCCTGACAACCCAACCCTGTCTTACTTTTCATCTGTTGCTATGTTCACAGCTTCTCCACTGTAGGAGTTTCTCAGAACACTGGCAGCAACAACACAGGGTCCCTCCCCCTCGCCATCCCGCCCTTTAAACATGACCTTTTAAAACCAAGGTAAGTGATGGAGATGTTCTTCTGACATTTTAAAAATTTGTTTTGATTTCCAAAGCTTAATTTTCATCCATCTTGGTCAAGTTTATGGTTCTGAAGACCATGTTCAGACCAGCAACATGTGACAGAGTCTGGGCGTGGGGGTGGGGATTGTTACTCCTGTTTCTGTGATGGTCACCTCTACCTATGATATGCATGTGAGTTTGGAACAGTGCATTGTTTGGTGGTAGAGTGGAGAGCCAAGTTCTCAATATTTGAAATAAAAGTATTCAGTTCCGTTCAAACGAACGATCCTAAATAAACATAGTGAACAAAACTAATGATTAAAATACACATGTGCTAGGAGCACTAAAATGTAATTTACTCACTTTGACATTAAAAAAAAAGACAAAACAAATTTCCCTATAATATAAATTTTAAAATCAAATGCAGTAAAACAAAACAAAACAAAAACCGAAAGATTAATACATTTATTCCCCTCCCCTCAAATTATCTCAAATCTTAGAACAATTAAGTGACCTGGCCCCTTCTACATAAGGCAATTCAAAGTCGGATAAACAGCCTCTGTGCTACCCCACACCCCAGGACATCACCACCAATAAAATCTCACACTTAACAAAAAGAAAATGATTCCATGTGCCTTGCGGAAAATTGGAAACATTAGCAGAGATCTGTGCAAATGAATTTTTTTGGATCAATGATAACGTATTAAATAGGACTTGGTCTGAAATGAATATTGTAAAGTTTGGGGCACACTAATTCTTCTCAATACTACAAAGGTTTATATTCTTTGTATCCTTCACAGATTCTTTCTTCCAGGGGATAAATGAAAAAGAAAATCCAGTTCAATTCATTTCCTCCAATATAGCGCACTAGGACTTCCTCATTTAAACCACAGACAATGTCCTCTCCAGTCTCCTCCTCCTCCCCTGAGCCTGAATAGAGGGTTACTCTCTCAATGTATGCTCAGCCACCAGCTACCACAAGTCACTTAAGTAAACACAGAGGCACCTTGGTGAAAGCAATTGCATGGTCTGAATACCATCAACTGACACTTCTATTCAGTGACCCTCTCAGGTCTCAGAAATGGTCTTTTCAAATTCCGGGTCTTGAGATATTGATTTCAATCAGCAGCTTTTCCTAAGAGCATCATTTCAAAAATAGCCCTGTCACAATTTCTACGATCTCATCTCAGTTTCATCTGGGGTTTGTATTCCTATTTGAAACCATTCAGTGAGATGACACCAGAGGGCTTTACCGAGGCATTGATTCAACTTCATGCATAGGCAATAGAATTTATCCTTCTGTATATGAGAAAACATTAATATTTAAGTTTGCAGAAGGAGGTTTCAGGTTTAAACAGGCCAGCTCCTTTTTTTTTTTTTCTTCTGGTAGAAATCAAACGCTCGAATTAAACCATTCTCATTATGAAATTCTCGAGCTTCCTGCTAAACTGGTGACTTAACAAATCAGCATCAATTCTACCCTCTTGGAACATATTAGAGATAAACTGGGGGAGGGTGATAAAAAAAAATGTGTGGCAGGCATACACACATGTAAGTAAAATAGAAACATGAAGTGATGAACTATAATTTCAACATAAATGTCTTCCAAATTGCCCCCTGACACCTATCCAATAGTAAGGTCTTCTCAAGTTGTAATTATAAGCTGCCTAACAAATATTTATTTAATGACAGTAATCAAAAGAAGGTTGACATGCAGCATTTCACTTTGCAGTGAGAATGTGGAGGCTCAGGGTCACCCATAACTATGTCTATTAAAAACTCGTAGATTGTCCTGATAACTCTTCCATGACAGATAAATTCAGATTATTTTTCTATTTCAAAGGGAAGCGAGAAAGAACCGATCTTAATTACTTCCTATGCTCTAAACCTTGTAATAAATACTTTATATATGTTCTTTCATTTCATCTTTCCATAGGCCCTCAGAGGAAGTAACGTCACATTTAACAAATGAAGAAAACAGGTTGATAGTAAGTGACTCGCTTACATCATTAGAAACAGGCAGGATTGGCATTTGAATCCAATTCTTCAAAACACAGATGGAGGCATAGTTTTAGCATCTACTACGTACCAGGTGTTCTGTGAGACGAGGGGTATTTCCAGCTGAACAGCATTCGGTTCCTGCCCTCAAAGAGCCCATATTCGAATAGAGACAAACACGAGAAATTAATGACAACTGAATACAGAGGGAAAATTCTCAAGTTAAACATTAGCACACTGAATACAGAATATAGTAAAAGAATAATTTGATCAGGTTTTGGCCAGGCAGGCAGGATTTTTTGACATTAAGAAAGAATGTTTCAAGTTAGGAAATTAAGAAGGAAATGTATTATCATGTTGAATGCCAAAATGGCATTTGATAAAACTGAGTATCTGTTACTGAGATTTACAAACTTACTAATATAGAAATCAAAAAGTAAATAATTGTAAATACAGGAAAATAGAGATTCTTGTCTACCCAGAAGATCCAAAGGAATCAACTAAAAATTATCAGAAGTAACAAGGGTTAAATAAAATGTCATTAGTGTAAGATATACAAAAATTAGGCAGTTTCCTTATACACTATTAATACCAAATTAGAAAAAAAAAGTTATTTAAAAAGATTCATGTGTTAGTAGATCACAGAATTATTGAGTACCTAAGAACAGAGTCAAGAAATACACAAAGACTATATGAAACTTTATTAAAGGATAAGAATATAGTATCATATACAAGGGGGTAGTCCACTTTTACAATGTCTTTGGAGGGCAATTGGGTAGTATTTATCAAAATTGAAGATAACCTTTGAGTCAGCAATTTTACCTCTAAGAATCCGTTTACTGAGATTCGGTGACAGATGCAAAAGGATCTATTTGCAGAGATGTTTATTATATATATGTATGTAATGTAAAATAATAAATAAAAATTGGAAAGAAGTAGGTCTCTATCAAAAAAGGGAATAAATAAACCATGGCACATCAATACGATAAAATATTATATATCCATTAAGGAGAATAAAATAGATACAGGGAAACTGACATGAAGGGTGCCTATAATACATTGCTGAATGAAAAAAAAAGTCACAAAGTTGTACGTATTCTCTTTATGACTGTACACACTTTGGTATTGTATCAATTTTGTAACTGGCCTATTGTTTTCATAATTTAAGAAAGATCCTACAACTCCCAGTATGTTCTATAAATATTGTAACAGAAATATGAACCAGGTGCTGTGTGAGCCCAGAAAGGAAGTGTAAAACTCTCCCAAAGGAGAGTCAGGCTTCAGGCATCACATGAGATCTCTGTGCCTTGAAGGGCAAAGAGGAATTTTCCCAATAAAGAATGGCTGTAAAGAAGTCCAGAGAACAGCCTGTGCCAAGGACGAGGGGAGCAAAAGACATGGCACAGTCCAAGAAGTTGGAAAACTCGGTGCAGCAGAACCCTGGGGTGCCTGGGGGGTCAGATGGAGAAACCACCAAGGAGGTAGTTGGTGGCTCCATTGTGAAGAACTCCTGTGACAAAGGGTTTAAATTTCATTCAGATGCAATAGGGACACAAAAGAGCTTTCTAAGCAGGTGAATGGCATAAAATCTGTGGGAGGAAGACCCTGGTAACAGCAAGGGAGATAAATCCTGGAGAACAGAGGAGGAAACTAGATGGAGAAGAAAAGGATTTTGGTAAGAGAGTAAGGAAGTCAGATTATGGTGGTATTTCACACTGGGACGGGTAAGATCTGAGAACAGTGTTTTTAAAAAGGGATCTGTGTCATGTAATATGTAATATGCACCAGAAATACATAAAAGAGACTTAGGGGCAAATTAGGGGGAAAAGTGGATTTGATGGGAGGGTGTTGCAAAGGGGGAGGTGGAACACGGGGGCGCGCATACTCACAGTAAGCCAGGAACTGATAGAAAGTGCACATACGTATCCCCTCCTTCATTATACAAGTAATAGGAAAAAATCATGAACATGGAGGAGCTGTTCGGGTCTCAAAATCAGAATGTTGAAAGCGAGTTGCAAACCCCCTCGCTCAAAGAAAAAAAAGGAAAAACATGAAGCCATGATCATCTTGTTGCTAAGATCCAGAGTATTATTTTGGGTAGCACAGGCCACAGGAAGTGTAATGATATGGACCGTAGAACAAAATGCAGTGACCTGAACTACCTCACCATCATTTCTGAGGGCGCATTTATTCACTCTTCCGATGCATATTTACCACATTTCTGGGGTGCATTGAGCATCTAGGGGACTGGGATGCGAGGTAAGGGGGTGTGGGGAGCGGGGAGGGAACAGTTCCTGCATGGAGGATCTTTGCTGCGAAGGAAGGAGCCCAGAGGAGCACACTGGAGAATCGGAGCGGGTCATTGCCAAGCTGGCTCAGGACAGCAACAAGGGGAGTTCGGAGACAAAGTGAGTCCTGAGGTGGGAGGGGATTGTGGCGGGTGGGGGGGTGGGGGGGTGGGGGGGGGGTCTGGGGGGTCAGTCAAGGGAGGTCATGAGCGCAGAGTTCGGCGGAGGGGCAACGCGGAGGGGAAATGGAGGGGGCGCGGAGGGCTGCTGGAGTTCTCCTTCCCCAACGCCCCCGCCGCGAACCTCTTGAGTCAGGGGCCCCATGTGTTGTATCTGCATTGCTGAACGTCGTACATGGAGGCACTTGGTAAGTGTTAATTGGACGCTGAGTGGATGATGAATGAGGGGAAGTGGAAAATGGCAGGAGCCTATTCTCAGAGCCAACATCTCCCGAGCACTTGCTAGACGCCAGACGCCGAGGGCTCCCTGGGCGTTGCTTCCTCGGACGTTCACGAAGGCTTTGGGGGATAGGAAACCGTCACACAACACCCTCGTTTGCCAGGTCGGAGTCTCCTGGTTCATGAGACATAGGAAAGACGTGCAAAGATCTGGTGGTATTTTGAGATGCTGGAAAGAGAAATCAAGATATTCCAGGAAAGCAAGGACCCCAGAGCCCTCGGTCTTCAACTCAGGATAGGATTCAGGTTGCTCTCAGGACTTAAAACGGAAGTTGGGAGAACGGAGCCAAGAGTGGCTGAGCGGGAATGAGGCCTGACACACAGAAGTCCGGGTTCGTCTGGGAGTGTGTGTGTGCGCGCACCTGTGTGTGCGTATATGTGTTTATAGGCCTAAGTATGCGTCCGAAGAACACTAGTACGTGTGAAAACGTGGGGGAGGAGCTGGGGAGAGCCAAAAAGGAAAGGAAGGAGAGAAGGGCAGGTCGATGAAGAGAGCTGCCGACAGGTGAAAGAAGGGTCCTGAGAGGCATCAGGACCGTAAGACATAAGGACAGAACTTCATGCCTGATCTCCATCTCCTCCTTTTAAAAAGTGTCACGTAAGAAGTTATCGTTAATTTTTGTAGGTGTGACAGTGACATAATGGCTATAGACGCATATTTTTAAAAGTCGTTCTCATTTAGAGATGGTCACTGAAATAGAATACCATGTCTGCAAGGTGAGAGGGACTGGAGAAAAAAGGTGAACATTTTGGAGTAATACAGTAGGACAGGAAGTCTCCAAAGAAGGAGACCTGGCCGTAAACCCACCAAAGGGAATAGGAAAGACTGCTAGAATTTTTCAGCTTCTTATTTCCTTTTGAGGCCGTTAAGTGGAACAATAGCAATGCCCATGAAAGAAAAATGAATTTCAAAAATAAAACAGCCTATGTCTTACATTAAAACACACTTCCTACAGAGGGACCTGTGTGGCTCAGTTGGTTAATTGTCTGCCTTTGGCTCAGGTCATGATCCTGGGGTCCTAGGATCAAGTCCCACATTGGGCTCCGTGCTTGCCCCTCCCCCTGCTTCTGCTCTCCCTCTCTCTCAAGAACATAAATAAATTTTTTTAAAAAGACATCTTCTACATACTTTTTCAGAAAAAAACACCGGGGTGGGGTGCCTGGGTGGCTCAGGTCATGATCCCAGGGTCCTGGGATCGAGCCCCCCCCCCCCCCTCAGCAGGGAGCCTGCTTCCCTTCCCCTCTCTCTGTCTGCCTCTCTGCCTACTTGTGATCTCTGTCTGTCAAATAAATAAATAAAATCTTTAACAAAAAACAAAAACACCCCACCAGGGTTAAGTATTTAAGCAAGGTACACAGGTGACTGAAAGTTTTTAAGGAATATAAAAACTTGCTAGTTTTTCCATTTCTTCTCCTCACCACCCTGAAAAAATTTCTCAGCTATTGGTAACTTTTAGTTATGTAACAGAATTGCAAATCTTTATTAAAAATGTGTCTCTGACCTTTTAAATGGAAAAAGGTTTAGCATCCCATCATAGATAAACCTGCCTAGCCTAACTAATGGGGCATATGACTAACACAAGGCCTGAAATTAGGAATTAGAAATGTAGAAACAGGGGCACCTGAGTGGCTCAGTTGGTTAAGCCTCTGCCTTCGGCTCAGGTCAGGATCCCAGGGTCTTGGGATCGAGCCCCCCATTGGGCTCTCTGCTCCGCAGGGAGCCTGCTTCCTCCTCTCTTTCTCTGCCTCCCTCCCTGCCTACTTGTGATCTCTGTCTGTCCAATAAAAAAATAAATAAATAAATAATCTTTTAAAAAAAGAAATGTAGAAATACACTGAATAATGAACCCCAATTACTGCCTGGATGATTTTTCTTGCATTAGATCCCAATTACACTTTCCCAAGTCAACTCCGGAGACTTTACCCATACAAAGACTCCGTGGGTTCAGCTTTTTAAAAAATATATATACTACACAAAGCTATCAGAAAATCCTCACCAGAAACTGAGAATGATTTCCTTATGGCTCAGGAGATACTGCCAAGATTTCCTTTAAGGTTTACTTAGATGGCACTCCAGTAAGATTCCCATATGGAATTACTCCCCACACAGGAGCCTGACCTGGGGGAAGTTGAACAAAGCAAAGATTATTTACAAACTCCCAAAGCAGGGGCTGTTTTACATTTCTCCCACCCTGGATCTAATTCCATCGGTAAATACAGCACATGTTAAGTTATAAAGCATAATTATGAAAAGGCCGAGAAGTGCTACAAAGGATCGGCCTTCCTGATACTGTGAGGCAGAGACCAAGGGCCAGGGATGGCGGCACAGGCTGCCCACGTTGGTGGCACCCACAAGTTACCACACTCCCCAGGCCAGCGAGATCCCAGCAGGCTCCTGCTGTTGCTTGAAGACATCTTATAGGAATCATCTATGTTCTGGGGGGCACATTGCCTGTCAGATAACTTTTGAGCAGTTTCCTTCACGTGAGGAAGACACATAATGTGGTAGAGTTTGCAACAGTCCAGTAAGCTCTACCCTCAAAGTAACCTTGAAACCAGGCCCTTGAATAATATAGGCAGTGCTGACACATCTGTTCTCGGTGGGGTGGGCTTTGATCGGGCTTTCTGCAAAGAGGAAAGGAAGTTTTCCATGAAATAAAGCACAGTACTTAACGACAACAACGAAAGAGCAATAGTTGGTTTGGGTGCATATCCTGAAAACGTTGGGTAAAAATGTATAGCTTTTCTTTTTTTTTAAAGTGTAGTTTTCAGTTACACTTTAGACCACTTGTATTTTATTGAGAAAGCCTCAAAAATTTTTTTCAAATAATAGGGATCCTGTTAAGACACTATTACCTGTAATTAATTGTGCCCTGGACATTCCTTGGTATCGTGTTCATAAAAGAAACATCAGAACATTCATTTGGCAGGAAGCAAAACATTATGTAAGGGGGTGGCAGACCTGGCCTCTGTCTCACTCAGGCAGGTCATCATGTGTCAGTGGAATAATGGAGAAACAGCATCTCTAGCCCTGAGACCGTACATGGGGCTGTTGGAGCGGCTTGACTGAATGGAGTGATCTGTTTTATGTAAACGCCGTGCAGACACTCTTTTATTTTACTTTTTTAATTACATAAAGAAAGCAGAATGAAGTAAGGTAAAGTTTTGCAGTAAACCTGCGTGGGTTCAAATTTCTTCTCCGCCATTGCTGGCTGCGTCACTAAGTCACATACCGACTCTGAGTTTCCCTTTCCTCAGTGAAACGGAGCACATTGGTGTTCCCTTCAGTGATGGTCTATTCAGACTTCAGTGACAATCTAAGCTTGGTTCAGTGCCTGTGACATGCAACTCAATACATGCTTGTCGTTTTTATGATTATCTCAAGAATTTACACTTTCAAAGCACAAAAGGGAAATCAAGAACCGTCTCTATGTGCTTTCTTAGAATGTCCTACAATGAAGAAGATTCTTGGGCACCTGGGTGGCTCAGTGGGTTGGGCCTCTGCCTTCACCTCGGGTCACGATCTCGGGGTCCTGGGATAGAGTCCCACATCGGGCTCTCTGCTCAGCGGGGAGCCTGCTTCCCCCTCTCTCTCTGCCTGCCTTTCTGCCTACTTGTGATCTCTGTCTGTCAAATAACTAAATAAAATCTTAAGAAAAAAAAAAAGATCCTTGGTTTCTATGCCTTTTGAGGCATAGGTATGTATCCCATAAATGCTATAGATCAAACTGAAAACACAGTTATTTTGAAGTATGAAGTGGTGAAAACAATTTTACTTTCAGAAACTAAAGCGCTAAAACAATTATTTACAGAATCGTTTTAAAAATATCTGATAAATGTTATAATATTAATGTGATGATATTTGGGACAGCTTTATCAAAAAAGCTTTATGAAATACAAACATTTCCATTGAATTAAAAATATGTTGTATAAGTTTGTCAAATTAGCTAATGGTTGACAATTTCTAGAATACATGAAGGTATATCAAAAAACCCCAGAGGAAGAAAAGGAAACATGCTTGGTGCTATGAACTACCTGAAAATCTATTTCTGTTTGACCTAAATTACTAATTCTAGATTTAGAAACTACTTTGGATTCCAAAATCTTAATTATTCAAGACATGGGGCACCTGGGTGGCTCAGTGGATGGAGGGTCTGCCTTTGGCTCAGGTTATGATCCTGGGGTCCTGGAATCTAACCTAGGGTCAGACTCCCTGCTCAGCGGGGAGTCTGCTTCTCCGTCTCCCTCTGCTCCTCCCCGTTGCTTCTGCTCTCTCTCTCTCTCTGAAAATAAATAAAAAATCTTTAAAAAATAAAAAAATAAAAAAACAAATAATCCAAGATGTGATTTTTAACATGTATTTGATTGACAGCAAATTAAAAAATATCATATTATACGTTTTCTTTTCCCTTGGGCATTAAAAATATAATATGTACTTTTAAATTTCTTGCTTTATTTTAGCAAAGAGGCGATCACAGGAGTCTTTCCTAAGATGTTCTAAATTGAGAAAACCATTTTCTAGTATCTAGTGAAAATCAGACCCATTACTTGATAGTTATTGTGTATATGTGTAAGCTTCTATTGCTAGGTCCTTTAAAGTGTGTGTGTATGTGTGATGTGTTACCTATTCCAACAGAATCTAGAACTAAAATTGTTCTTATTTCTTTACAGTTCTAGTCTTCTAGTGGACAGTCTGTTTTGTCCTATCGAGACCTTTCATTCAATGAATAATTCAGACTCAAACTGCATATTGGTAACTATATTTTAAACCAAAAAAATTCCTCACATAATAAATACATTTTATGCACATTAACTTCAAATTTACTTCAGAAAGCTATTTACAATATAAATAATTATAAATGGGAACACTTTGCAAGATATCATTGACATAGCTAATATCTTCTACTTTACATTCCAAAGTAAAAGTTCAAATTACAGATTTATACTATGATACCACTAAAAACTATACATTGCAAGATGGTATTTGAAATATTGGCAATCAGTATCTTCTTTCACAAATATAATCCTTTTTATAGCATGTCAGTCAAAAAACAAACATAAAATATTTTTATCTTTTTTGAAGTGCCTACTCATAAGTTTCACTTTTTGAAATATTTCCCTTTGGAAAAAAAACAGAAAAAAGTTACAGTACCTCTAAAAATTTTTCCACGCCAATTTCATTTCTTTTGAAATGTAAACACACCAGGGTTGTTGGTGTAAATTCAACCGTGATTAAATGTGTTCCAGATCAGCAAATTAGGACAAACTCTCCATATAGGTATATGAAAGCAAAGTCCCATGCAGCGAAATTTTTGCAATAAATTAAATTGTAAGTGGTTCAAAAGTTTTAGGATTTCTTGTGTGAACCATCAGTTTTTAAAGAGCACAGCAGACCAGAATCTTGTTACTTGCTTTACAACTGTGTGTGTGTATATATATACACATATATGTATATAAACATACATATATACACACATATGTATATATACACATGTATATACACATAAATATGTGTGTATAGAGATACTCACACACACATACACACATGTGTAGCCTTTCTGCATACAGTCCTAGAGAAGGAACTCTGAACAAACCCCTATTTAATATGAGCACAATATCACATTTTGAGTTAAGCACTACCCGTACAACTCCTGTGCACAAGAAATGAGCACCACATGGTCATTTCCCCCAAGAACCTTTTCTTTGTAAGATACCCTTTGCATGTGCCCATAGTTGTCCTGTCATTCATTTAAAGTTTAGAATGATCGTTTATCCACAATACATGTCCCAGTAAGAACTAACCAGTAGGTTCTGCTCTCTTAGAGTCAAATCCCTATTCACAAAAACTGACATTTACATGAAAATTGAATCACTTATTTGGAGAGCCATAGGATTTACATTCTTTAAATCATACAGAAAATAAAATGTATATCTATGTTCTATGGTTTGAATGAACTGAGGAACCAAAGCTGGGCATTCAAACTTGTTTAAAGCAAAGAAAGTATATTAAAGTGTAAGCTAGTCCACTGGGCAAGGTAAGTAACCCCCAAATAACCAAATCGTCACTTTTCCAAGTATCAGCATTCACTCTGTCACTTCCAAACACTACTAGTACTAATAGAATTGCACTGAATATCTTAGTAATGTCCTGCTCTTGAAAGGGAGAGTAAGCTATAAAAAAATATAACTGTATTCAGAATGTCTCTTTAGCTGTGGTGTCTTCTATCAAACTTGTCTGAACCAAGGTCTGGATCTTGGATGGTAAAAAGCCTTTCATTTTATTTTAAGATAACTATGCATATTTTCCAAATGACCTTTTATTGAATAGATCCTTATCCCTCATTTAAAAAAGAAAAGAAAATGGATCATATTATCCTTTTCTGGAAGATCCCATTAAAGCTTATTTTAAGTGGGATTCTCTGCCCAAAGGCAGCATGTGGCAGCAGGGTGTAGAGAGAATTAAGAATAGTACCCGATGGAAATATTCTAGCCCTATAAAATATAATCAAGAGAAAATGAGTGGGTTTTCTGTATAAACACTGAAAGTTAATTACTTATTGCATCCTGTCTCATTTTAAATGTCACATCAGCACTCTATCATATTATCCTAGATCAGGCAATTATGGTTTAGAAAAGCTAGCCCATTATATTCAGCATAGTAGGTCAAAAGATTTGTGAAACTGAAGAACACCTAAATGTCCATCTGTAGTGTTTATGACATTAAAATTATGCATCCAAAAATAATATATCAAATCTGTATATTCTCAATAGTTTTAATAGAATTTTCTCAAGGAACATTGGGGAAATATTTATTTCTTTGGTCATCCAAATTGTTAAATTAGGTCTGACAGGCAGGTAAAATGGGCAATAAGGATATTCTTACTATTACTAGAAAGCATGAACTTTGTATCATCTAATGAATTGCTACATATTACACTAGCAGTTGGATATAGCACATTTTTATGAATCCGGATTTGATATAAGAATCATACTTCTCTATTTCTATTGAGTATCATGATTCTCAACATTTAGCAAAGTTATGGAACTCAAGGATTAAAACTAAAGCCAATTTAACTTTAACTAAGTAAGTTTTTGGGAACATATGCATTTTACATCCCGTATTTTAAAAAGACACAGATGACATCTTCATTATGAGGAAATATGTTCCTGGACAGAACAAGATAATGTAGATTATAAATACATTTTAACACATTGTGTATATTAAAAAGGTTCTTTGTCATAAACTATCTCATCTTATTTTGGGGTCATTTTGTAATAATCATGCCACATTGCAAAAATTGTAAGCTTATAATACTGTGGACCTGGAAGGCATTATATGTAATGTAATAAATCTGCCACTATAAAATTATTGACATGTAAATTTAAGAAATTGTTTGTATTTAAAACCGAGTCACCTACCAAAATTTTTAATTAGGATGTAACATGGATATTTTTGTCTTCACTTAAAAATATTGGTCATACCATTTTAAAGAGCATTATTTCTTCTGATTATCCCCTATTGGTAGAGTTCATAATCTATTTTTCACCAATTAACTATCTGCCATTTTAGGATTTCACTGAAGTCTCTTCAATGGTGTTCTTTTCTTTCATATCAGTTCCTTTTCCTTGATTCTGAGGACTCTATTTATTTTATAGCATCTGTCCCTGACATTTTTGGTAGAATGTATATCCATCAGTAAAACCCATCTGTATAGATTTCCTTTCCAAAATACACCATATTCTTCCAATATTTGTGCCTTTGAACCACTTACCTACCTACAGAATTCCCCCAAAACTTTAGCATTCCTAAAACCTTACTTCATGTTTCAAATTGATCAAAAATCTATTTTAAGTATTCCAGAGGTTTTTCATGAATATTCCTCTCAAAATCACTACACACTTTTTGCTTCCGTAGTTTAATATGTAGTTTTTCTTGTTCTTTGAACTTTTTTGAAAGTATATATGATAACCACTAACTTCCTCACTTATACTTTTTCCCTTTATGACACAAATGTTGCTATGTCATACCCAAGAAATACTTATTTAATTTCATGTCACCTCTGTTGTCATATACAAATGACCCCCTCTTCATCTCTCAGATTATCATCATTCAGATTGTCACCTACCTATAAACTGCCAAATAACTGTGTTAAATGATGAAACTAGAGTACTAATCCCTGAGTGGTCAGTGTCATGTTCTGTCTTCAAAATCATGAGTCCATTTCTTCCAATACATTCCCCTCCTTGCAGATGGCAAGGGTTGCAGGCATGGGACGCCTAGGAAATACTGCCTAAGAAACTTCTCTAATCACTCACGTGATTTAACTTTGCTTTGATTACTAGAGACTAGTGCATGAAATAAATCGTCCTTGTTTTCCTATTCCCTCACCAGTTACCATCTACATTCTGGCTGGACCAGAAAGTTGACTATAACTACACATGCCTAAAAGAACCCATGCACCTGCAAAAGTTACAAAGAACCTGGACCTCTGCAGGAGTGCAGACAAGCCAGAATGATGGCCTTGACAACTGACAGTGGAGAGCTAACAGGTTAACAACTGTAATTCTGCCGCACCAATGATCCATAGAACCAGGGCACGTTAGAAGGGCCATATAGACAAAGAAAGTAGGGCCCAGGCACAGTGAGTAATATATCGATATTCCCAAACTAACTCACAGGCAGGGCCAGGACTGGAACCCAGAGATCTTGTATTCAAGTCTGCTGGGTTTTCTACCATACCGCACGAACTTAAGACCAAGTTTGTTGTTTCCATCGTTCACAGACAATAGAGGAAACAAGCGCTTTGCATGTTCCTTCATTGGAAGTGACTCTTAACCTTTTGGCCACCTGTCCATCAGCCCAAGCTTTTATCTTGGGCTCTCCCTGAGGCTTTCCACATGTTGTCGCATTTGCACATCTGTGCTCTGAAATGTTCTCGTTCACACTGCTGCCATGTAGCCCTCCACTGGCTTTCCTTAGTTCTTTTTTGCACTTATCAGCCTTTTTTTGCGTGGTGAATTGGTTTGAGTCTTTTATTTGGTTGGTTTTATAGCCTCAAATATATTGATTATGTATTTAGAGGCTTAAATTTTTGTGTTGAGATATCATTTCATTTCTCTCTGTCTCTGGCCTTTCCATCTTTCCTAAACTATTTCCAATTGGGCGCATCAGGTTTTTGATGTGCGCCCCAACATCTTAGTCCTTTTACTTAGAAAACCCTTACTGCTATGTCAGCGTGATCCTGTTCCTCGTCTAACTCAAAAGTAAGGTGAAAAATCACCACTTCCTGATTGCTTATAATGGATACCAGGTGGAAACTCATTCTTGTACCATACCCAGAACCATTTCCCTAATTTATGCCTGAACCAAAGGGGCTGACTGGTTGAAACCACAACCAAGAAACCAGTTTACAAGATGTAGCTCTTTCTCTTTCTCTCAGTTATTTTAGGAATGGAAATTTCTTTAATAAGCTTAATGTGCTAGGGTTAAGAAAACTTACCCATGTGGGTTGTATTTAAGGTATACAGTCAACATTTCTGCATGTAAAGTGTACACAGCAGTGTGTGGATGGTGGTCTGTGTGTGTGAGGTTTGCTGGAGCATCACAGTGCAATGCTGTCTTCTACCAGTCCTTTAATGTGGTATATAGGCTCATTTAATCTACACGAGTACTTCTCAAATCAAAATTTATCTATTCTGGTTCCCATATAATTAGAGGGGCAATTTATGTATTCATTTAACTCCATTATCTGCGTGTAACCCTGAATGCTAGTGCTCTTTGATTTCGCAGGAACACATGTCAAATATCCAGTAACTTAAATTATCTTCTCTAACCATCTGTGGCATAGTAAATGCTGGTAATGGGGCATTAAACTATAAATATGTTTCAGAGAGCCTTAAAGAACAAAATATTTTAGAAAAACATCAGCTTCCATTGGTTATTATAACAGATGTTCCCTTGTGTCCTTGTGCCGGGTCTGGCTGCATCCTTAGATGGGAAGTTACATCAAAGTGTGAGCCATTACAGCCCAAGGAATAGTTTCTAATGGTTTCACTGTCATATAAGTGCTCCAGGGCATATCCAGTTAATGTGTAAGCATGCTTATCAAAATACTGCCGGTGAGAACCAAAGCAGTTTGGAGAGACGGCAGGATGGTCTCCTGCTGTCTGGTGTGGAGACATATCCGAATGTAGATAGTCTTTAGCTAGGATCAAACTGGATTTTGAAATGCGATCCGAATTGGGACTACTTATTCGAGACAGTGCGGTGGGACTGTTGTCATAGTCATTTTCGTGGGGGCTCAGCATCTTTCCCTCTCTCTGCTGGATGTGGTCACACGGTGAAGTGTTGGCAAGAGCCGAGCTGTGGCAGACTTCCCCCGCTGGCGGGGGCTGCTGGTAGTTTGCAAAACAGAGGGAGTGTTTTTTCCCAGCTCCATTAATGGAAGCCAGTGGGTCTGGGGGGGGCTTCCTTAGCTGCAATCTGTTCTCTTCTTCTTTAATCATTTGCTGGGTGGCTCTTATCAGAGTTTCAATTTTGCTAGGTTCGTGTGGGCTACTTTGATACTGCTCAGTGCGGTATCGGTCACCTGATTCGCTGGCAGACCCAGGGTCTGGAGAACTGACCACACTATCTTCATCCCAATGACCTCGCCCTAGAAATTAGAAAAAGGAAAAAGTAAGTGGTCTCAAAATTGACCCCCAAACCTGTGTGTTTCTTTTTCCTATTAAAAGAAAACTCCATCTTTCATTTTAAATATATGCACCAATATTTGAAACAGACATGGGCTCACATGACAAAGCGTCAATGTATTGTACTGGCATTCATAGTTTTCAGTGGCTTTTAAGTGCAGATGAAGTTTATCACAAGTTTTTTAGAAAGTAAACTTTGCCCATGGGTCCTAGAGGCCAATTAACAAAATAATAAGAGTGTTTATACTTCTCCATGTATGCATATCATTGGACCTGTCTGACTGCAAATAATAAAAGAAAAATGCATAACATTTGGTTGATGAGACTTTCTAGAGAAATGTTATGCTTAGAAAATGCTTTCCATTGAGTTTGAGGAAGACAATGATAGAGACTGGTCTACCTTCCCAATTCCAAATAAATCATCTAAAATGTTAAAATCATTAAGTGGATCATAAGTAGAATTACAATAAAGCTCTAATGTTAGTTTTAAAACCATTCGAGGGTTAGATAGATACATATATATTCATAAATACATATGTGTGTATATGCATGCATGGATATAGATATCTTGTCCCAATCAAAAATATAAGTATTGTCTCTTCAAATCTAGAGAGAAAAATCTCAGTTTCACCTATACTCATACAGTAACTCTGGTATCTTAGTTTCTGAAGTAAGGTAAATAATAAATAAATATTTAAAATGTTAATAGCAATCTGTTCTGAACCCCAGAGAGAGATCTAATACAGAGGAACAATGCATCCAAAATATATTCCATAAGCTACATTATTCTTAAAGCAGTGTGAAGTCAAGGGACATATGAAAGCTGTAAACTGCTTAATGCAGAAGAGAAGCCCTGGATCACACTGCTCACTGCTCACTGCTTTTCTTCTCCTCTTTCTCCTTATTTTATTTCTAATATTTTCTTCCAGACCATGTAGGTTAAGCCAGGATTTTCGCTTCACTCCATTCTTTGGCAAGCAATTGCCCTTTGCCCTGGGTTTCCACTACTAGTCTACCACACTAGAGAAACTCGAAGCAAAAGCAGAAACAAATGAAAATCCTTCGTGGAAGGCAGTCAGTGCCTGGGTGGTGCTGGACAGAGACTACAGGTGAATACGACATTGTTCAGCACGTTTCCCACCCTAAAGACCCAGCCAGAAGGGTAACAGTACCCTGTTCGATCAACCTTAATGTCACTGACTTTTAATGAAACAGGGAGGGTGTCGGGGACCTGTCCGGGCCCAAGACTGGAATGGACAGAACGGGCTCTCCCTCACCAGTTTACTTTGAAATGAACAAAGAAGAACATTACTGACCCTAAGAGCTTCCACCACAGTGCCCGTTTCTACGTGGTCGTAAAACTGTACAATAATCCCAGGGTGAAAATTTCCATGGGTTCTGTATATCACTCTGTCTTTCACCCACAGAAGACATTATGGGTTTTCATAATAATGCAGGAGGGGGTGGTTACCAGTATTTAATGCCCAGCGGAGGGTTCAACCACCTGTGAAGTGAGCGACAGACTGTACAGCAAAGCCTGGACTCCCCAAGAGGTCAGTGGCGGCCTCATTGAGAAGCACTGCTGATGAGCCCCAAAACTACAGAGGTCTACTTTTGAAGCATCAGAATGCAGAAGAAAATCATACGCAAGAAATTTAAACGCATGCATATTCCATGTTCAACAGACTTACTCCATATTTGACTTTCACTTAATTTCTACAGTTTTTATGATGTTGACAGTGGGAATCATTTTTACTCACATGTCAAAAGTAAATGCACCTAGCAAGCATGAGCAAGATTAATACACTTAAAAAGAGTGGCTGCCCTTTGTAAAACCCCACTGATGCCACTTCCTGATTTATCAGTTCAAAGGAGAAAACTACTGGGTCAGTCCCTGCGGCGTCAAACCTAGAATCTCAGAAACCTGCCCAGGGCCCCAATGCTGCCAGCTCAGGACTCATTTCAGCTGCCCTTACCGTGGATCCTGTGGATGGAAGCGATGTGAGGCATGCTGTTTTCATAGGCTTCTCTGCTTTCTGGGGAAGACTTGGTCAGGGGCAAGGCTGCGCGAGAGCCCCACCAGGGCTCCCTCCCGGCCTGCGGCGTTCCCAGGAAGTACCTGCCTGCCTCACACCGGCCTCCCTCACAGGCCTGCGTGTGGAAATGCCTCTCCTCCACCAGCCTGGAATGGTCCAGCGCAAAGCCGTAGCAGAGAGAGCCGCGGTCAGAGAACTGTCTGTAGGCGCACGACGCGTCGTGCTGAGAGCCTGGTCTCTCCGCGGGGTCCAGGAGCTGAGGAGAGGCCGTGTCGGTCAGGGGACTTCCACCCCACTGGCTGTCGTGATCAGACTCAGATCTTTCCGTGTGAAATCCTGAATACTGAAACCAAGAGAGTGAAAAAAAGGACATTTCAAAAAAAAAAAAAAAAAAAGGGAAAGAAAGCCTTTTTACTCAGCCATACACCACGAAGGTCATGTTGGGCTTAAAGGCACCAAAATAAACTCTACAAACTCTAGCCCCACGCTGGGCACTGGGAATCACTTAATTAGTCACGCTGCCTCAAGAGGAAATCCTGTTGGCTGCGGAAAGGAGGTAAACGTGGTAATGACAGGGATGGAGGAACTAAACACCAGGCACAGCAGAAGGGCTTCACGGGAGTGACCTCAGCTCGTTCTTCTATCAACCCGTTAACGAAGGTATTAGTAACCCATGAATAGAGAAACTAAGGCCCAAGAGAGAAAATGATTTGCTCAAGGCCACAGGTGAGCAGCTGGCAGAGTCAAAATTCAAACCCAGGTTCCCCATCCCTTCCCACATGGTATTGCCAGAGGAAGAGCCCAAGAAAGCTCCATAGTTTATTCCCATTCGCTGTTCAGATTTTTTTTTTCTTAATTTAAAAACAAAAGAAAAATAAGGCGTAAGGCCTGAAGTGCTGTACCTTCACTCTTCACACTGGCCTGTGAACTCCCCGAGGGCCATGCTGGATACATGCTAGGACAGCTAATGAAGGCTTAACTAATTCTATGGCAATATAACTTTTAAAAGGACTGGCGCATATGAGCTGAACCCAGTCGTCAGGAGGCATTTCTTGCTTTCCTAGGTAAAACTCCAAGTATGCATGGGATCCTCAGGATAAAAGAGCCGCACAATACTGTGCCTCGTTGGAGTCATACTGCTCATCTGCTGTCAGTTATCTGATCTGGCATTGAAAGAAAATGCCAGAGGTTTGGCAGACCTCCCTAGGAGATATGCTCAGTTGGAAGCTCCTCATGAGCCACTCAAATTCGTAATATAGTTTCTACCAGTTTTTAGTTACCCAAAGCTAAACACAGGTCTAGGTCCCATACAGAGGTTACCTGCTCTGATAATCATAGGTGCCATTTATTGAGAATTTACAGTGGCGGTTGCTAATCATGGTACATACATTCTAGCATTAAATCCTCACAACTCCCTGGGCAGTAACAAGGCTCCATTTTACAGATGGGAAGACTGAATCACTGAGTGTTCTAATAAGATGGAATGGCTACCTGCGGTCCATCTGGCTCAAAGCCTGCCCTCCAACCATGTTTTATGCTCAAGAGAAAACACTGTTAAGGAAGAGAGAAGAGAGAAAAGGATCCAGTGTTAGAGATATTTCCAGAAAAGAAGCAGGAACCAAAATACAGTCTCTGGAACCAAAATATGAGTCCATTACATTTTTTCTCTTATCCCAGGAGAAAGAGGAATGGATGTGTGGTGTTGTGGGGGGCCCAGGAGAAATTCAGGCAGCTCTGGCTGGGGGCTCTTGGAGCCAGAGAGATGAGGTACAGAGGTTCTGGGGGAACCCCGAAGTCTGCTAATAACATAGCATGATCAGGAAGGAGTTCTACACTAATTCCGAGCTCGAGATCTTTCTGTTGCCATACCTCTTTATTACTTTAAATATTTTCCAAGGGTACATATGGACTATCAGCATATGCTACCAAGAAAAAAAAATAGTAAATGTAACTTCTTTCCCTGAAGAACCACAAGTCATCTGAAGTGCCATTTCCCTACATCACACTTCCATATGCCATCAGCCTTTTCTCCCCATGAACACTGGGCTCTCATTTTATGAGACACCACCTTCACTTTCACCGAGGGAATGTTGGTACCCCTTTGCTTATTGAGGGGAATCAGAGTGCCATACATTTGCCCTTTGGTAACACCATTTGTGCACCTGCCTAGGAAAATTTCAGATCATCAGTGCTTTTCCAAGCTAGGAATTGCCCTGACTCTTCTTGTTTTGATAAAAGTATAAACCGGGCCTATTTCTGAAGTACTCCAGTCAAGACTTTTGAGCCTTGTTGAGAGGGGAAAAAGCTTTCCCTGAGTGTGTATGGGAAAGTGCTATTGGCGCAGCACAGAAGAACATTCTGTCCTTCACTGACAAAGAAAATTCAACACAAGGCAACCCTGACATACATGAGGTACATGTTTCAAGAGCACCCAAAGAAGAATTTGATGGATAAGCCTCTTGTCAATAGTCAGGAAACTATGACAGCAAGTACACTGTCCTTGAAGCAGGCGGAAGTTGGGTGGTTGAGTTAGGCCAAGATCGGTACAGAGCAAAAGCCTAGATGCAAACCTTTGTTTTTCAAGACCTGTAAACCTGCACCTGTGTGTATCATCAATCCTCTGAGCCACCTTCACCCCTTTAAAATGAATGGCACTGGATGTAAACTCTGTTGAGAACCCTAGAGACCCGCACATTGATCTGAAAAATTTCAGGTGTTTGTCAAGTCTTGGAGGGAAGAGCGAGAGCAGCAAGGAAGGCAGGCGGCCAGTACATGCAGAAGGTGCCATACAATCAGAGGGTGCTGCCTAAGGTGTGAGGTCTTCCTCACACCTACCTTTGCTGCTCACTACGTATACAACCTTGGGCAAGTAATTTAATTTCTTTTGTCCCAACAGGAAAAGACTCATGAAGATACTTAACTTATCAAAGGCAAAACCAGAATGGGGGCCATTTAACGGAAGAGGAAATAGGGACAGGGAACCAAGAGAACCTGATTCCAGGTCCACCCCTGCTAGTAACTCTCAGGGTAACCTTGGACAAATTACTTTACCTTTCTTAGACTCCCCCATAAATGATATATTGGATTAGATTAGATGCTCTCTAACTTTTCTTTCAGCTTTAACATTCTACATGATAGAATCATTATTCAGTATCCTTTCTAGTGTTAAAACATAGGATTCCTGTGCCTGTCCTTATATTTCACTGATTTAAAGGAGATAAATTATTTAGAACTATAATCCAAGTCCAGGAATTTTTATTGTCATGGTTATAAAAAGAAAGTTGTTATGTAAGTTTTATTTTACTATTATGTAAATTTTCCCCCAAGTGTCCCCTTAAAGCACAAGTTTTATAGGGACTACATGATGCCTTTTGGTCAATAAATTATTATATTCTAGAGGCTTCTGGCAGGATGATGGCAGCCATTTGAATGTATACCTCTTCACAAATACTACCCCTAGAACAAAGAGCACAAATGGAATCACCCATGACCCATGCTATCGGCATTACTGAGAGGCAGAGAGAATGCTAAATTTCAATTTATAAAAAATAAAAATAAAAAGTCAAATAGCAAACACTATGAACCCGTGGGTCCAGAGAGCAGGGTAAGGGCAGGTATAAGAAACTCCAAGAGAGAGACGTCAACCAGAGAAGAGAGAAAGAGAGAGAGAGAGAGAGAGTGAGTTTAGGACAAAGGTGAAACAGACAAAATTGTCCACAGAAAGAAAAAATACATCACAAGTAAGTGCCAAAATAAGAACACAAGTCAGTATCTGGTAGTTCACCATTCTGGCCACAGGGAAAGGGCTCAAAATCAAACAAAATCTAAGGTAGCAGCCTGGGACAAGTGTCATTTTCATAAGAGAAAAATGTAAATTGAGAATGCGTTGTGTCCGAAAGGAGATAGCAGTGAAAGGAAAGGAGGAAAGGGGGAAACTAGGGATCCAGAAAATAGAAAAGAAAAAAAAAGGTGAATCCCTTCTTTCCTCTCTACCACTGTCGTCATCCATTTACACAACTGTATTTCACAACATTGATAAGATAGGGTGCTCTTTATTTTTTTTTTTAAAGATTTTATTTACTTATTTGACAGACAGAGATCACAAGTAGGCAGAGAAGCAGGCAGAGAGAGAGAGTAGGAAGCAGGCTCCCTGCTGAGCAGAGAGCCCGATGTGGGGCTCGATCCCAGGACCCTGGGATCCTGACCTGAGCTGAAGGCAGAGGCTTTAACCCACTGAGCCACCCAGGCGCCCCTAGGGTGCTCTTTAAATAGTAACTCAACCCATGAAATGCTAAGGAGTAGGGGAAAAAATTAAACTCTCTATAAAACTTCTGTAGGAAAACAAAACATGAAATGGAAACACAATCATCTCAGCTGATAAAAATTCTCATCAAATAACCAACTATGTCACAAAGAAAAGTTGTAAGACAACACACCAACCTAAAATAACTACCTTTAACAAGCACACGCAAAGTACTTGGGCGCACATGCTCAGAACCAGAAATGTTAAAACTGAGCGATGGACCCCAAAACCCCACCTAACAACAACAACAACAACAACAAAAGAGGAAAAAAGGCAACAAAAACTGACCAAACACACAGAAACTGAATAAGTGAAGAATAAGTTACAAGTTGTGAAGAAAAGTATAGATTTGAATCAACATTTAATGAGGGAGATTGAAGATAAGTTGGAAAACATGTAAGGATACAAAAATTGGATAGAGAAAATTAAAAGGTCAAAGTAGTTGAAAGAAGATAGAAAAGGTTCAATACATACATAGTGTTTATGTAGAAGACAAAGTAACTAGAATTGTCAGAACAATTTGAAAAAGAAGAATATAGTGAAAGAGAAAATCAACTTCAAGACTTACCATCATAACTGTGGTATTGATTGAGAAATACATGTACAGATCAATAAAACAGAATACAGAACCCATAAAGGAAACCAGACAAATACGCCCAACCGATTTTTTACAAAGGTGCAAAAACAATTCAACAGAGGAAAGACTTCTCAACAAATGGTTGCTGAAATAATTGGACATCTACAGGCAAAAATAAAATGAACCTCAATCCAGGTCTCATACCTTATATAAAAATTAACTCCAGTGGGTCACAGACTTAAATATAAAATATAAATACATAAAAAAACTTAAAAATAGAAATATAAAATTGTAAAACTTTTAGAAAATAACAAACAAAAGAAAATCTTTAAAATCTGGGACTAGGTAAAGATTTTTTAGACTTGATACCAAAACACATGCATTAAGAAACTTTTTGGTAAATTGGACTTGATCAAAATTGAAAACTTTTGCTTTGTAAAAGATTTTGTTAAGAGGATGAAAAGAAAAGCTGTAGACTAGGAGAAAACATTTCAAAACCACATACCCAACAAAAGGACTGGAATCTAGAATATAAAGAACTCTCAAAACTCAATAATTTTAAAAAAGGGGGCAAAAGACATGAAGAAACATTTCACCAAGTAGATAATAAGATGACAATCACATGAAAAGATGTTCAATATCATTAGCAATTAGGGAGATGCAAATTTAAACCACAATGAAATATCACTATATACATATTAGCCTGGCTAAAATTAAAAATAGTGACAACAACTGGGCTCCTGGGTGGCTCAGTTGGTTAAGCGACTGCCTTCAGCTCAGGTCATGATCCTGGAGTCCCGGGATCGAGTCCCTCATCAGGCTCCCTGCTTGGCAGGGAGTCTACTTCTCACTCTGACACTCCCTCTTCGCATACTATCTCTCTCATTCTCTCTCTCAAATAAATAAACAAAATCTTTTTTTAAAAGTTAAAAAAAATAAAAATTTAAATTAAAAAAATAGTTTTTTTAATGCTTTTATTTTATGCTGACAAGAATGTAGGAAAATTGGGTCACCCATACATTGCTGATGGGAATGTTAAATTGTACATCTGCCTTGGAAAATAGTCTGGTAGTTTCTAAAAAAAAAACAAAAGACAAAAAACACCAAAAGTAAACATACAACTGCCATATGCAATCCTGGACATTTTTCAGATAAAGGAAAATTATATTCACACAAAAACCTATATACAAATGTCTAGAACAGTACCTTTTTTTACTAGTTCTTTTTTTTCCCCCAAGATTTATTTATTTATTTGAGAGAGAGAGAGAAAGAAAGCGCAAGCAGGAATGGCAGAAGGAAAGAGAGAGTCTCAAGCAGACTCAGAGCTGAGCTCAGGGCTGGATCCCACGACCCTGAGCTCATGACCAGCGCCAAAACCAAGAGTTGGAGGCTTAACAGCCTGATCCACCCAGAGGCCCCTCTGGTCCTCTTTGTTACTGTGCTCTTTCTTTTTAAATTTTTAACTGTGGTAAAATGCACATAAAATTTTTAGTCTTACCCATTTTTAAGCGTACATTTCAGTGACAGTTAACACATTCACATTCCTGTGCAACCATCAGCACCATCCACCATGTCCTGCAAAACTAAAACTCTATACCCATCAAACAATTACCCCCCATTCTCCCCTCCCTCAAGCCCCTGGAAACCACCACTCAACTTTCTGTCAAAGGAAAAATAAACGAATCCCAGGAATCCCTGGACTTCCCTTACACTAGGTATTCCCGGAACCTAGCCACCTCACAGATCTTTCTGACACTCTTATCCAATCATGCCACTCTCCTGCTTAAAACCACTCTTTTTTTATATCTTTCTGTCTATGACTCATATAACACATCAATACCACCTACGCATAGAAAAACTAGAGAGGATGCAAGGAGAAATAGGAGACTAAAAAACCACTCTCAGTATAAAATAAGTAAAGTCAATTAAAAAAAAAAAAGACCACAGAAGACTTTAAAAAAAACAGTTAAATTTTAGGGCTATCCATCAAACTTTGCATATTGGTAATAAAGGATGAACCTTAGTATATACATGACTAATCAAAATTAATCAAATAGTAGGTCACAAAGAGAGCCTCAGGTAACTTCACAAAGTATAAATATTATAACTGATACTCTGACAACAATGAATAAAAAACAGAAATTAAAAACAATTTTTATAAGACTCTTTCACTGAAAATAAACCCCCAAACTATTAAACAACTCTTGGGGAAAATAAGTAAATGTAAACATAAACTATAGATTTTCTGGGAAAATATAATGAAGATATTACATGTCTGGATTTATAGGATACACAGCTTTAGACACTTAAAATAATAAAAATGAAAGAATAAAAAGTTCAATTCTCAATTCAAAAGCTAGAAAGACAAAAAAAAAAGCACAATGAAAAATGATCAAAAAATATACATTGACTATCCACAAAAAATTTAAAAATAAGTCCTAAACTAACTCCTAAAATAACTCCTATGAAAAGATAGTTAATTTCTTAATAAAGCAAATGCAAATTAAAGCAGCACTGACATTCCATCCGAGCCATCAGATTAGCAAAATTTCAGAAGCTTGGCTATACACTGTCTGGCAGAGTGTGGGGAAGCAGGCATGCTCCTGCCATATTGCTGGCAGGAATACAAATGGATACAACCTCCACAGAGGATAATTTGGCAATTCTTAACAAAAACTGCAAACTTCCACGGCACCGGGGTAGCTCAGTCAGTTGAGCGACTAACTCTTGATTGTGGCCTAGGTCATGATCTCAGGGTCCTGGTACTGAGTGGGGCTCCTCATTCAGTGGGGAATCTGTGTGACAATTCTCTCCCCTTCTCCTTCTGCCCCTCTCCTCCACTCACTCTCTTTCTCTAAAATAAATAAATAAATCTTAAATTTTTTTTTAAACCCTGCAAGTTCCTTATTCTAAAGAATCATTAGACCAAGCAATACACATTACAGTATTAAGGCTGATGTAAAGAGACATCATATATGGAACCTATTATGAGATGATTTAGAAAAAAATAATGCGGAAGATGGCGAGGAAAAGAGAGAATGAAAATGATAAAGCAAATACAGCAAAATGTTAAGTCCTGGTGAGCCTAGGTTTAGTATACAGGAATAATTTCCTATTCTTGCTACCTTCCTTTATGTATGAAGACATTTCAAAATATTTTAAAATCAAAAAAACCATAGAGTACACTGATACCTTATTTGTAGAATAGAGACAAAGCCATTAAATGAAAATATTTTTCTGAAGAAAGGGGAACTTGACCCAAAAAACTGTAACTTAGTTATATAAATATCTTTGTTTTTATTCCTGATTATTAATATTTTATCCATAAAAATGTAATTTTAATTTATCCATTAGGGATTCCAGTAGAAACAACATTGGACTCAAATACGGGAGGACCCTGGTTTACTCTCATGCGATTATGCAGTAGTAAACCTCTGCACTACTTTGTGACTTGTACAGAAGACCACTTTCCTTGGGTCTTGATTTTCCCATCTGCAGCACAGGAACAGACTATCAGCATTGTGGGATTGCAACGAGGAGCAAATAAATAATATACAGCAAAGCACTCTTAAAAAGGCAAACATGTTACAGATACATATGTATGAAGTAAATGCCCTTAATTAATAACTTTTACTTGGTTAAAGTAAAGCAGGAATGGTTCATATCACCATCTTGTAAAAACTATTTTTTCCCCAGACTGTATTATCTAGAGGTCATATTTTTCAGTCCCACCCTACAGGTATGAAAGAGATAAAACATACATGTTAAAGGATAAAGAAATTAGCCTTCCGACTGCAAAAAGAAATCAGGCCACTGGCCGATCATCTGAATACTAGGGCCTTTTCTTCCAAATACTCTGATTTTCAAAGCTGAAATGCACTTCGATACCACTGGTTCTTAATGCTTAAGATTTAATTGATGAGCACCGGGTGTTATGCAGAACTAATGAATCATTGAACATTACATCAAAAACTAGTGATGTAGGGCGCCTGGGTGGCTCAGTGGGTTAAGCCTCTGCTTTCGGCTCAGGTCATGATCTCAGGGTCCTGGGATCGAGCCCCAACATTGGGCTCTCTGCTCAGCGGGGAGCTTGCTTCCCCCTCTCTCTCTGCCTGCCTCTCTGCCTACTTGTGATCTCTGTCTGTCAAATACATAAATAAAATATTTTTTAAAAACTAGTGATGTACTATATATGCTGGCTAACTGAATAGAATAATTTTTTTTAAAAAGCCTCAAAGGTGTGTTTTGAGGGTGGAGAGAGAATGGGAATCGTGATAGACTGGAATACATGTAAGCCCTCGAGATGATTCTTCCAGCACCTGTTGACATCCATACTGATTTCAAGGAAAACAAAATAATGTTTTAGGATCTATAGAAAATCTGCTATTCTTTGAAAAGGTAAGGGTGCTTTCTCCTGTATTTAATGCTAAGAAACTGAACGATTTAATTCCCTAGTTTAATTAGGTTACATCCATCAAAGAAAGTTCACTGAAAATTAATTTTTGGTTTATTTTGCTGAAACCTCTGTTTCTCTTCCATAGAAAATACGTTGTCATCCTGAATATTCTGCACCTTAATTTATCCCTATTTCTTATTTAAAATTTAATTTTCAAAACAGGCATTCATGTTGGCAAATTAAAAAATAAGTCAGATGAAAGATGCCCTTGTTCTCACGAAATATGAAACCAAATGCCACCCACCAAAGGTGGGCTAAAGCTGGCAGGCAAAGAGCTTGGATGACTGCCAGAAATAGATGTCACCGACATCCACATCCCCCAGCTTCCCTTCAGGATTCAGTTCACAAAAGCATCATCCCTTCTAGGAGGCACTGCTGCCTCATCTGTTTACAGGTCTCAACCATCAGCAGGGGCCTAATATGCATCCAAAGGGAACTTTTTGTAATAATTCATCCTGCGATTCAATCTAATGTTTATTGAGTGGCTACTATTTGCAGAGCAGTATACCTGGTGATCTGAGAAACACAGCTTCACCTTCACACCAGTGAACAGAACATAAACAGTGCACAGAACATAACTTTAATAATACAAGTTAGAAAATGGCATTGGCCTGAACAGAGAGAAAACCCATATAGTTTAGGAGTTCAAAGAACGGAGCCATTTCTCCCTCTCTCTAAACACTGTAGTTGCTTGGGAAGGTAAACAGGACTTTATGACTTGATTAAGAGGCAATTGACTATATGACTGGCATATGCTAACTAACACCCATAACAACCACAATATCTACCATTACCAAATACTTGCTATGTGCTAATCACTACGCTGAGAGCCCACAGACACCATCTTATTAAGTGTCAGCATCTTTAAAGTATTATTGGGGGCACCTGGGTGGCTCAGTCGTTAAGCTTCTGCCTTCAGCTCAGGTCATGATCCCAGGGTCCTGGGATCAAGCCCCTCATCAGGCTCCCTGCTCAGTGGGAAGCCTGTTTCTCCCTCTCCCCACTCCCTCTGCTTGTGCTCCCTCTCTCGTTGTCTCTCTGTCAAATAAATTAATAAAATCTTTTTTAAAAATTAAAGTTTTAAAAAGTATTATTAATCCCTTTACAGATGCAGCAAGTGAAGCTCAACAAACAAACAAACAAATTACCCCGAGGTCACATGACTGAAGTTTCGGAGGAGAGATTCAATTCCAGAGCCCTTGCTCCTTCCGGTTCCCCAGACTCACCTAGACATATGTACTTAGATACCAAGGACAACAGCGTCCTACTCTCTAGGCAGTAATGGATGCCAGGTCCCCAAGCGTGTTTTCGCAAAGAAGGCTTTCTCCAAGCCCTACACTACAGTAAACTATCTCCCCACACGCTTGGGTGATGTTCTCCCATCGCAGAAACGTTCTTCCACCACGACTGCACTCACAGATAGTCTGCCTTCAGCAACAGTCACGAGGTTCATTCCTGCCTCAACAGAATGCTCCAGGCAGGTGCTCCGCACTCCTCTGGAGGTGGCAGCAACCACCCTGCTCAAGACAAATGCCAGATGTTCCAACAATAGAAGTTACAGTTATCTATTTTTATTCTGGCAGCTCATTGAAGTTTTTATCACTTTTAGCTGTAAAACATAGAGAGAGACCCTCTTACGGCAAAGTCCTGTTTTCCATGAAAAACTTTCACTCTATCAGGCATGAGCAGCTTTCGTCTTGATTTGTGTCTGAACCATGAGAAAAAACATCACAGATGCAGACTGCATTGGACTAAGAACATATGCATGCTTTTAAATCACTTTTATCTTACTTTTTACTAATGTAACCCTGAAACATAAAATATGTTCTTTTTTTTTTCATTCACTGTTACGGGAAGAACAGATGGTAAAAGGGTTAGATTAAAGTAATACAGCATGTCCATTAAAATAACCCCCACTGCCGGGGATGCTTCCCTCAAACGGGAGTTGTGTTTACGATGAAGAACGACTTTGGCTCACACAAATTGGAGATTGCCAGGGGTTTTCTCAAGGATAACAGAAGGGTAAGAGAAAAATCAACATCAAAATCAAATGCATTTTAAAAAAACAATTATGCAGGTTAATTTTGCTAATCTGAGAATCTGAGTGAAAACACATGCCTGTGATAATGTAACAGAACAGCAGTGAAATAAGAGTCCATTTCTAACTTGAAAAATTATACTACCTAGAAGTCATCAGTAACTGAAACTGCAAAGAAGGCATCAAGGAGACATTATTTTCTACATTCCTGAACTCCTGTTAATTGTAGGTAGAGATTTCTTGCATCACTTATTTCTAACTTATTAACTTATTAATCAACACCAAGGATAATTCTGTACAGAGTACACATTAAGAGAAGCTAACTATAATATACTTTATATACAAGTAGCAAAATATTTAGCATTGGAAAAGAATCCTCATGAGTTTTTTTTTTATGAAATCCAGTTGAATTACATATAGGTTTTAAGGAGTTAAGCTTTTTTAAAAATTCCTCAAGAAAAATTAGAGAATGCATTTTAAAAGAAAAAAAAACTGAGTCACATCCCAGAGTCAAGGATGGTTTTACCAAAAGAACTGAGCAATAAATATGTCCATTTATACCATAAACAATTAGAAAGCAAATATAGACTCAAAATTCAGCTCTTGGCAATTTTAAATATTTTGGCCATTTCCTCTCTCATCTAGAAAATGGTATTAATTGTCAGCTTCTCATAATAATTGTTTAAAAATGTGTTCACAAGATTTCTCTCATTATTTTTATGGTTTGCTCCACTTACAACTATTATTTATTGTGACATTGTTTTTCACTTTAATCTACATTTTAGTTATTTTTAGCTCAAAGAATATTCTGGTGAGAAGTCCTGCATACCTCTACGTTACCTGATATATTTCATGAAGTAGAAACATGGGAAGTTTATTAATGTGCCTTAAGTATAGTTTGGAATGTCATAGGTCTTCTCTTAATCCACCCCCCAGAGTTAAAGAAATGTTCCTGGGATCTGTTTCACTCATTTTTCTCACAGAAAGGTAACCATACTTGACATCTCATTAGCTGTCAGGGTGATATGCAGCTGGAAGGGAATCAGCACCCAGGGCCTGAGGCAAGCTTTCCTCCCTTGGAATTCTATAAGGTATCTCCTATAGGGTTCCAATCGGAGAGAGCTGTTCCCAAACCATGAAATCCATAATTCACATCCTTTCATAAATCCAAAGGTAAGGTTCTAAAGGTTTGCAGGCATTTTCATTGCACCAAAGATTCTGAACAGGTAATGAACACAGAAGGAGCATTTAATTCAGCCCCTGATGTCATGGCATTTGCAGCTGTAATGATCAGGAATATCCCAACTTGCAGAGACAATCAGAAAGAACTCTGGCCCATTGGGAAAATCATGGGTTTCTAGGACCAGTAACATTAGTTTTGATGGTGATGTTCTTCCATGATGGGCTTCAGGCATGAGCCAGAACCTTTTCCATCCTTTCCTCAATGCTCTAACTCACGCTCTGATTTTTCACATAGAAGTGGCTGATTAGATGGGTATGAATTATATGGATACAGGTGGTGCCACCCACCCCAGCTCCTTATTGCAGTGTTGTTGGGTCTTCTACTGGCCTCGTCTGGTCTGGACAAGGGACTGGCTGCCCAGGCTACTCTTGGCAGTGTTCTAGAACTAGGCCTATAGATTGGCAGCTGTATTACCTGCTTTCTGCCTGCTGAAAGAGAAGATCTATCAGATTTGTAATTTTTTGAAAAGAAATTGGAGCTCAAAGGCCCTCTAAGAAGTTAATCAGTTTCCAAGTGGAATCTGTAAAGGGAAAAATGGTTCCACCTCTTCTTCAGCTAAGTCAAACACAGTAAAATAATGAGAAAAATTAAAATAACATTAACTATTAACACTATATGCCAGAACCTTGACTTCTCTGGAAAATCATAGCAATCCAATGCAGAATAATATGCAACAGGAGTTTCCTAAAAATTGTGAAAGAAGGAAGAGTTAAATCTAAATTTCTTAAAGATATCCGATCTAACTCTTAACTCTAGAAGTTTCCCATTATGAGTGGGTCAAATCCCACCATGAACTGTCAAATAAGGCATGGCTGTCTTTAATTTCACTCTTTAGTTTTAATAAATTTTAATTAAACAAATTTTTTGTTCAAATAAATTCCCCTGGATACATTTTGATGGTAGATTCAGCCATTCCCTCTTTCTGTTCAGCTGGGGAGCAGAATTGCTCACTCCAGCTATCACTTCCACTAAGCCAAAAGCAGAGGCTTTCCACTTGATTTAGCACCACTGCTTTACCTGGTGCCCTTTTTTTTTTTTTTTTTTTTGACACTAACCCTAACCCTAACCCTAACCCTAACCCTAACACTATCCTATGTTTTGGCACAGATATGTGTAACATGAATTATGCCTTATAACCCAGAATCTCTGGGGATGAGAGGCAGTCTGAAGCTGTGATTTTACGGGTAGACGGGATTTGAGGGGCTCCACAAGCGAGGTGTCCGCGAGGACACAATGGGCTCCGGTATGGGGAAGGCAGGCAGGAGCGGAGATGTAGCCTAGACCACATTTACAGATTGGACCTAATACTATAACCAACAAGGAGCCTCTGTAGGTTTTTGGGTTTAAGATTTTATTTATTTATTTGAGAGATAGAGAGAGAGAGAGAGAGAGAGTGAGTATGGGTGGTGGGGAGGGGAGTGGTAGGAAGGTGCTGCTCCCTGAGCAGGGAGCATGACATGGGACTCAATCCCAGGACCCAGGGATCATGACTTGAGCTGAAGGCAGATGCTTAACCAACTGAGCCATCCAGGCACCCCTTGTAGGTTTTTAAGTAGGGCCAGAGGCAGAGGGTAATATATGAGGTGGATATATGCCAAAAATGATTTGCTCTGGCAGGAATGATCAGAAACTGAAAGAGTAATAAGGAGGCAAGGGAGGTAGTCTAAATGTGATGTCCTATTCCATAAAGCCTGGAACCACACAAAGACAGGAGGAATAGGAGGAGAAGGACCAAGCACCAAGAACCATGAAGCAACAAGACCCTCACAAAACCCTTTATGTTCAAAGGATCAAAAACCAAACCAAACCAGCAAACAAACAAACAAAAAAAACTGCTTTAAGAGAATTTCCCCTTTCTTATAGAAGCAATCTACCCCACATAGAGCATAATAGTACTGAAGGTATAATACAAAAAGTGCATATAGATTATTAAAAGGGAAATCAGAGTGCTCTAGAAAGTATCCACAGGTCAGGGGAACTGAGCCCTAGAACTAGGGCTGGATCTATAAACAAAGACGGGTCTCTGAGATGGAAGACAGGCCAAATGGCCTTTCATGCACAGACACTCAAATATCAATGCAATTATTTTGTAATTACACACACACACACACATACACGCACATGTGTGCACACAAATATCAGCTGTCACATCTCTCCATTGTTGCACTGAAGATGCAGTGGGGACACGGAGAACAGAAAGCGCACTTGAGATGTGAATGGTTTCCTGCCCCTAGAGTCAGAGACAGAGGAGGTTTATTCAAAGTTTTACTCTTACAACACATCTAATTCCTCCTCAGCACCTGGGTGTCTGATTTGTGCTGCAGGATTCTGCACCCGTGAAACCCATTCCCAAGTTGTTTTGGGTGTGTGTCTTCTGCCTCTCTACAAAGGTTATAAATTCTTTTGTAGAATGTTTTCCCTCCTTGGAGTTTTTATATTTCTAAAGGCAACCAACAAAGTATTCTCACACTTTTTAATGTAATCATTCATTCATTCATTCATTCCTTTAACATTTGGTGAGTAAACATGTGGAAGACACCATCCTAGATGCTGAGGTGGGGTTGGGATGGATATGAAATAGACATGGTTACTGCTTCCAAAGAGATTATAATCCAAGAGAGGAGACACAACACATCTAGGAGGCAGTAGAAGGTAGGTTATTCCAAATAGAGACCCGAAAGGGAAATATAATCCAGTTATATTTCATGAAAGAAGTATCATTCAATCCAGACCTTGGAAGATAGGCAGAATTTTGAAAAATAAAGGCAATGCAGGCAGAAATAAATGCACAAACACGAGTACGGAAACAGGGAAGAACAAGGGATTCAGCAAACTATGAGCAGACTGATCTGGCTGCATCACGGGGTTCAGGCCATTTAGGACCCAATTAGAGGTGACCTAGAGTAACAGCTAGAGCCCAGGCAGGTCTCCATGCACTGACTTGATTGGTGTTCTTTTAAGGTCAGTCTGGGAAACAGGCAAGCTGTAGAGGAAAATGTCCCAGAGTAGAGGGAAAATTAAGATACCACTGCAATCCTCCAGAGTGAGAGAACTTCTAGGACACCGGCAATGGGAAAAGGTAAGTGGGCAGGAAGATAAAAAAGCACAGCTGCTAGGTCAAGCATGGGGTCTGGTCCTTGAGGGAGCATCCACGAACTAATGGGCTTTATTGACTGTCATTCCATAGCCCCACTGCAACTTTGCACACAGGGACAAATTTGCACTTGCTGATAACACCCCCTGATGTGTGAGGTCTCTAGGCCTCGAGGCCATTGGTTCTCTCACTGTCAGTCCCCAACTCCAACCTCTAATCCACTGCTGGAAGGGCAGGTCAGCCCCCAGCACATGCCACCACACTGGCCACCACAGGCCTTGATCACACATATATTACACTGGGTTTCGATTTTCTTTTTACAGTTTTTTAAAATCCTTTTTAAAAATTATTTATTTTGGGGGGCACCGGGGTGGCTCAGCGGGTTAAGCCTCTGCCTTCGGCTCAGGTCATGATCTCAGGGTCCTGGGATCGAGTCCCGTATCAGGCTCTTTGCTCGGCAGGGAGCCTGCTTCCCCTCTCTCTCTGCCTGTCTCTCTGCCTACTTGTGATCTCTCTCTCTCTGTCAAATAAATAAATAAAATTTTTTAAAAAATTATTTATTTTTTAAAAGTTCTCTATTTAAATTGAAGTCATTAACACATTCTATATTATTAGTTTCAGGGGTAGAATTTAGTGATTCATCAGTTGTATATAATACCCAGTGCTCATTCCATCAAATGCCCTCCTTAACGCCCATCACCCAAAAACCCTATCCTGCCTTCACCTCCCCTCCAGCAACCCTCAGTTTGCTTCCTAGAGCTCAGCATCTCATATGGTTTGCCTCCCTATCCATTTTCTTTTATTTTTTTTTAAGATTTTATTTATTTATTTGACAGACAGAGATCACAAGTAGGCAGAGAGATAGGCAGATAGAGAGGGGGGAAGCAGGCTCCCTGCTGAGCAGAGAGCCTGATACAGGGCTTGATACCAGGACACTGGGATCATGACCTGAGCCGAAGCAGAGGCTTTAACCCACTGAGCCACCCAGGCACCCCTCCCTATCCATTTTCATCTTATTTTATTTTTCCTTCCCTTCCCCTATGTTCATCTCTTGCTTTGTTTCTTTTTTTTTATTGTTATGTTAGTCAGCATATAATACGTCATTAGTTTTTGATGTAGTGTTCCATGATTCATTGTTTCTGTATAACACCCAGTGCTCCATGCAATCCCTGCCTTTCTTAATAGCCATCACAGGACTAACCCATCCCCCACCCTCTCCCTTCTAAAACTCTCACTTTGTTTCCCAGAATCCATAGTCTCTTACAGTTTGTCTCCCACTCTGATTTCTCCCCCTTCATTTTTCCCTTCCTTGTCCTAATGTCCTCCATGTTATGCCTTATTTTTTTTTCTTTAAAAAAATTATCATTACATTTTTATCTCCCCCAATGAATCTGTAAGCCCTCTGGAGCAAAGAATATATCCCAGAACTTAATACATCTCATCTTTGCCCTATTTCTTTCTCTACCTCCCCTACATGGCTCATCCATCCATTAATCCTGGACACATGGTACCCCTGACTCAACCATGTGCCAAGAGAACTAAAAGGCCGAAGCTGTGGCCTTGAGGTCCCACGACTGAACACATCTTACAATTCCTCTCTAAAATGTTGCCTTGCCTCCCCAACAAGACCATGCACGTGGTTCCTTAAGGACCCACCTTTAGCATTGTGGTGGACATAATAGTTATTTACCTAAATATAAGATTATAGTAATATAATCTAATAATATAAGAGTTAGTAAAAACCAATGAACAAACCCATAACACAGAGGTCTCTTCTTACTGAGCAGAATCTTTTCTAAAATAATACTCAGAGTTTCATTTATGAAGATGGTTTTAAAAGAACATAAAGGACCATTCGAATAATCTTCTGACGTTTCTGTAGGACAAGGAGACTAATCTCAAGTTATACATGGCCAGAAAATATAAGCATGCCTATATAGCACAGAAATTTCTGAAAAGATAACCTCATTTATTTGAAAGATGCATTAAAAACTTTTCTTGTGAGGGGCACCTGGGTGGCTCAGTGAGCTAAAGCCTCCGCCTTCAGCTCAGGTCATGATCCCAGGGTCCTGGGATCAAGCCCCGCATCGGGCTCTCTGCCCAGCAGGGAGCCTGCTTCCCATCTCTCTCTCTCTGCCTGCCTCTCTGCCTACTTGTGATTTCTGTCTGTCAAATACATAAACAAAATCTTTAAAAAAAAAATTTAAAAAAAATAAAAACTTTTCTTGTGGTTAGTGATCAAGGATTACAGGTTCTCATACCACATATAAACATGAAATGAGAGGATGTCTATCCTGATAGTCATGAAGGTACAATACTTGAAAAATCCTCAGTCCTTCTCTTCTCTGGAACTTCAGATGTTAGGCTCTTAGCATAGCAGTCACTGGTATGCTTTTGAGGCCAGAAAGAACCTTTGTGGAAACAGAGATTTTACCTTCACCAAAAGCAAGCCAGATTGCTGGCAGTGAAAATTAAGAGGGTTCTGTAGGATTATTTAAGGTAACAGATGTGGAGTAAAACCTGCAAGTTGTACAGTGTGTCTGTAGCAAGTGATTAAATACTTTCAGATTTCAGAAGCACAAGCAGGCTTATGCATGCGCTGTTATAACAGAATTACATGGTGTATTGGTTATTACTGACTAGGGAAAAAGCAAGAGGAGGGCAGGATGATGCAATAAAGTAAGAGGGCACGCACTGTCTATAATAAACCTAACAACTATAAACATGCCATAATGAGAAGTTTAAAAGGAAACTGGAATCAGGAGGTGAGATGGGGGGTGGGGGCTCTGGAATAGGAAGGCAAATTATTCATGATTGACATGATTAAACCATAGCAAGATAACATCCGACTATATTAAAATAGCCACGACTCCCTCCATAAAGACAGGTGAAAAATATTGTAGCAATCGTTAATAGATAAGGTCTGCAAAATAAATTCTACAAACTCAACATTTCTGATTCAACAGAACGATAAAAACAAGTTGCTATTTTCATGAACATAAACCCAGGAACAATAAAATACAACTGTCATAATGTATCCCCAGGCCTTAACAGTTTTGCCGTAATATAGAAAAGCACAATAGCTCTGTGCAGAGTCTTCGGAAATCAACTATAATAGTGCCTATGACAATTTTTCCAAAACCATTCAAAAACAATTCTGTTCTGACCTTTCTTGTCCTGAGTAATACAAAGAGGTACAAAGGTGATCGAGTCATTCATTAAGTGGCTATAATATAATCAAGTCTAAAATCATTCCCAAGAGCATCTCATATCAGGAGGGGACCTGAAGGTTCATCTATTACTGCAAACTGGGTGTGACAGCAAATTACAATTTGTGCATGTCTCACATGTTCAAAGAAGGGTGCCTAAATAATTCCAAAAAGCAGTGTTACTATGTGCCATTCAGCAGACATCTTTGAGAGATTTCTAGATATGCCCAACGTATCATAGAGCAAAGAGCCTAATAAATAACATTGATAGAATCATTAAATCACCATTTACATAACTAATAAGAGGAGCAAGATGTACCATGTGAGCTCAGCTTTGCTCTGGAAACTGCCTCTTGAAAATTCTAATGAGAAGAATTTGCACGCTGAAAGCATGTAACCATGCAAATAACAGACAAGATTTTCTTTTTATTTTTGAGAAAAGGGGCAGAAGTATTCAAAACTAAACATAAAAGCTTGGGGCCCCTGGGTGGCTCAGTGGGTTAAAGCCTCTGCCTTCGGCTCAGGTCATGATCTCAGGGTCCTGGAATCGAGCCCTGCATCGGGCTCTCTGCTCAGCAGGGAGCCTGCTTCCTCCTCTCTCTCTCTGGCTGCCTCTCTGCCTACTTGTGATCTCTGTCTGTCAAATAATTTCAAGATAAATCTTTAATGATCAAAATAACTCTATAAGGAGAATTGGTGCAAGCAGCCAAGGATAAAAAGGATTTCATCCATTCTTCTTCTCTAAGGTCTTTTACTTCTGTAGAGAACTTTAGTTCAGACCTTCACAGATGCATGCCAGGACTCTTCACATGAGGAGTCTGCCTTGCTTCAGCCACCTTAATGCCCTCATTTCCTGTTCAAAAGCCCCTACTGGCTCTCCACAGAACAAATTCGAAATTCCTTGGCCTGGCTGATTCTTGGCACCAACCAACGTTTCCCAATGTATCATCCCTAGTCCTCAACCACAGGGATGAAAATCTTCCCCACTTGACTCCAGTTCCAATCACAACGCATCTCTGCCATTTCTTCATAATCTTGGTCTTCTGAAATGTCCTCATCCTTTCCCTTATGCCTGTACGCCTGAACCCAACTCTCAAAGCCAGGTCAGGCACAATGCCTTCCCCAGTCATCCAGGCTACCATCCCTGCAGCTGACCCCACTCATAAAGCCCTTTGTGTACACCATCTCTCTCCTATGCAGTACTGATTCTAAAGTGTAAATTATCATTTCAGCTGTCCGGTAAAGCTTAAGGACATTTCTTATACCACTTCTTTATATTCTAGCACCTTTCACCCAACCCCCACCCTCATTCACCACAATGGCCAGCAAAGCATCTTTCCAATGCAGGGGATCAGTGAGCATCTACTGAGACAAGGACACATAATAGCGGTGATGCACGAAAATTAAAGGTTAAGTATAATATAAGGACAATTTGAAACAAATGGGACTTCTGAGTAGCTAATTTTTTTTCTTTAACATTTCTAAGGGTTTGGAATCCAAGATGATGCTACCCAATTGCTTTCTTCCAGAAGATACAGTGAGGAGTTTGCCCTAGATTTCATACTTTGCCAGAGGGCCTTCTGCTCACACCATGACAATTCACTACAAACACCTGTTTCCTCATCTGTCTATAGGAGTGGCTTCTTGAAAGCAAAGGCAGTGTGTTCCATTTCTGATCTCTGCATGTTAGTAGCCCAAATTGTAGGAACTCAGTCAATGATTGACTTAGTACCATGATTGTCTAAAGTAAACACAATTAAAAAATAATCTTTACTAGGCACATAAATGTTAAGTAAACTTAATTCGTGCCTTTGTGATTTCAAAGATTTTTTTTTATTATTATTTATTTATTTGACAGACAGATCACAAGTAGGCAGAGAGGCAGGCAGAGAAAGAGAGACAGGAGGAGGAAACAGGCTCCCAGCTGAGCAGAGAGACTGATGCAGGGCTCGATCCCAAGACCCTGGGATCACGACCTGAGCCAAAGGCAGAGGCTTTAACCCACTGAGCCACCCATGTGCCACCTGTGTGATTTCAAATGAGACATACAGCCAAAGTTCTAAGGACTACATATATGTAAGTACTAACCACAAAAATGGACACACAAACAGCAAAAGAAATCCTATATGGACATATGTGTGGGCATGTGCATTATTTTTATACACCCTAGAATATTTCCAGAAGAAATCACGATATCAGAGAGGGAAAATAAGGGAATAGAGGTGGTTTTTTTGTCTATGTTTCACTCTTCTGTATTATTAATTTTTTCTGGTACAAAAGATGTTTTTATTATAGCATGGGGATAGGACTCGTGGGCACTGGGGTCATGAGGAGCAATGGATAATATACGTTGGAGTTGAGGAAGGTAAAGAAAGAGGGAAGTTTCCAAAAGAACATTCATAAGCTAAAGAAGATGCACAGGATCCTGGAGGCCTTACTATTGTCAAGCTAAGGTTGTTTTTCCCTCTAGCAAAGCATAAACAGTAAGAGTGGAGCGTCCTAGAGCAAGGTCTATTCTACCAGCCTCAAGTATTTGTCTGTGGGTTGCAGGTTTTAAGGAAATTTAATTTAATCTACATTTTTTTCCTTGCCTTTGTTCTCCACATCATTCCCCCCTAAACAATTTTGACCTTAAATCTTTAAGGTTCTCTAGGATGGAAGGTCTTATCTTTGTACCTTGTTCCTGCTAAATAGGGGCATAGAGATGTCCCTATCTATGGGTCAACATTGGTAGGTTGGAGAATTTATATAGAGGAGTTACCAAAGGCAGAGGCAGCCAGTCCAAGGTAAACAATCTTCTGTATTTTTTTTTTAACTAGGGAACATGTGGGGCATCTGGGTGGCTCAGTTGGTTGAACATCTGCCTTCAGCTCAGGTCATGATCCCAGGGTCCTGGGATTGAGTCCCACATCGAGCTCCCTGCTCAGCAGGGAGCCTGCTTCTCCCTCTCCCTCTGCCACTCCCCTCTGCTCCTGCAAGCGCTCTCTCTCTCTCAAATAAACAAAATCTTCTAAAAAATTAAAATAAACTAGGAAACATGTATAACTTTGAAATTAACTACTCCTACGTATATGACCACATGTACAAAGAGCAGTCTAATGGCAGTTACAACATTTTTTAAAAAATGAGTCATCTAGGGGTACCTGGGTGGCTCAGTTGGTTAAATGTCCAACTTGTGATTTCAGCTCAGGTCATGATCTCAGGGTCGTGAGATCGACCCCACACTGGGGTCCATGCTGGGCATGGAGCACGCTTAAGATTCTCTCTCCCTCTGCCTCCCCCCCTACTCATGCATGTTCTCTCTCTTTTTCTCTGAAATAGATCAATCAATCAATCTTTAAAAAATCAGCAGTCCACCATTAGAGCAAACTAATAGAAATTTTAAATGTTAGAGCTGTGAATGAAAGAAAACAGAATTAGTGAGTTTTGGGAAGTCCAATGGGGAAATATTTTATGGCTTAATTTCTGTATAACGACAGATAAATGGCTTCTTAACATAGTATTTCCTAATTTAAATTCTTCTTTCATCTATGTGTTCAACATTCCTGTTTATTTAAGGATAAAATTACCCAAAGGCGTAATCGATCCTTTCACGTATTAAAGAGAGACAGTAAAAATTTTCCCCAAGTTACAAGATTGTAATAAGAAAAGCTTCTCAGATGTTCAATAAAAAGAAGCAAGTCCTCCTCCATGGTGACTTTAACTAAAATGTATTTTTTTAAAGATTTTTATTTATTCATTTGTCAGAGAGAGTGAACACAGGCAGACAGAGAGGCAGGCAGAGGCAGAGGGAGAAGCAGGCTCCCCGCTGAGCAAGGAGTCCGATGTGGGACTTGATCCCAAGACCCTGGGATCATGACCTGAGCCGAAGGCAGCTGCTTAACCGACTGAGCCACCCAGGCGTCCCTAAAATGTATTTTTTAAGTAAAGTGCTCAGTCCTCATAACAGAGGGTGTACACTAAAAACTGTCTAGGCGTCACATATCAACTCCCTCCCCTTTGTCAGAGCAAAGAGATCTAGCCTTCTGTGGGAGATTTTAAATTGTGTGACATAAATCTCTTGGGGCCATGATCTTCTCATCTTTATATACCAAACTGCTAAAATAATCTAGCAAATAGTAGCTTCTTAGTAAGCATGAGTTCAACGAATGACATTTCCCCAAATAGTATACACATTTGTAGAAATCAATATAGTAATATTGCTCTGATAAGTAAGGAAATAACAGTTTCTGTAACCAGTAGATGGCCATGTTTAGTTTAAAAACTATATTTAAAACATAAACGATAAAGACCACTTTGACAAAATAACTCCAAATCCAGTTTGGCTTTATATAAGCCTAGGAATCTTCTCCTGAGTTACTCGAGTGATGTGGCACCTTAAGGAAAAGGATATAGGTGAGATGGTCCCAAGATCCTACGTAGAGAATCCCCAATTCTGTCCCACTTCTTTCAGGCCAGGAGACAGTTGGGCATGTATCTTGATACAGTCTAGTTTCTAAGAGTGACTGATCAGAAAAATAATATTTTTCTTTCCAAGAGCACAGACTCATCCTGCGCCTTGCAGCATTACTAGAGTACCTCATCTGGGTCTCATCAGCTCACCACTTTGTCAAGATGAGAACAGAGTCGCTTTTCCTACCATTCCTGCCATCTGGTAGATTCTATTTCCCTCCTTCCCCAGATAGTCCTCGCATGCACACATCTCATGACAAGACGCAGCCTTGATTCTTGGCCTCCACCTCATCATTTCCCTCTACTTCAGTGCCTATCCTAAGAATCGATTGTACCATGTTGAGCTCTTGTTTTCCACATTTTGCTATGCCGGCTACATCTTTTCGGTCGGGATCAATCTCCTTGAAAAAACAAAGTTATGGCTCCAACTGCAACTGAGACTCTCACGATCTCCGTATAAAAGCAGCAAACCACAAGATCATTTCAAATTTTTACTAGCATAGTTATTTTAAAAGGAGAAGAGCGGAAGAAGATAGTTTTAGAAAGCTTTACATAGAAGTTTTAAATTTATTACAACCAGATAATGAATTCCAAACTGTGTTAATACTTCCTCAACGTTGAGACCAAACCAAGTCACCCCCACACACAAACAAGAAAAGAAAGTTGCAAAATGGCAGTGCACCTACCTGAGGATATGGGGAAGTCCTGGATTTTGACTTTGAGCTGGAGAGCCTGGACTTGGCCCCCTTCCTGCTGTCAGTCATGGTGGGAGTGGAACTGCTCGTGTAGGAGAAGGCTGGTTTAGAGGCTGAGATCTGATCCAGGGAGAGCTGCAATCCTTTGTATTCTGTGTCCCTGTAGGGTGAGAGGACACAGCCCTTAATCTGCCACCACAGGAAATGGGTGCATGTGTTCTCTCACCAGGAATGGCAGTAATCCATATTTGAAAAGAAAGCCAGCAAAAGTTAGCCATATAACTGGTCGCCACAAACACCTTGATTATTTTAGAAATGTCTAACATTTAATTAATGTATACAGAGGTAGCTGCCCCATATACGACAGCCAAATTACATGATACACTCATGAAAATGTCTAGATTTTAAAATACATTTTTGATTATAAGTAGAAAATAAATCCATAATTCAACTTCTCTGAGCTATTGTGCCCTCATCGGTGAGGTATAGATTATAAAATCTACTCTAACAGATTTTCTGTGTAACGTGAATTCAACAGACAACTGACCATCTGATGCTATCTGATTATTGGCAAGAAGAATGTCAGCTGTTCCAAGATCAATCATTGTGGTAAACATTCCTAGTATTTTTATAGCTAGCAAACCAGTGAAACTAGGCTTATAAGTAGTTAAAATTCCCTTTTAACAGGCTAACTAATTCAGTTACATTTGGGTACATTTTACCACCAGTTCTTTCCATTCCATCTTCAATAAATATCTATTAAGCTCCTAATATATACCAGGCTTTGTGCTATGTGGAGATGGAAGAATGAGTAAGCAGCCTAGAGTCCTTGCCCTTCCACAGATTACAATCTATTTCCAAGAAGACACGGTAAACAAATATGAAACATAATAACTGCAGACTGTGATGTGAAGAGGATATAGAGTACATCTTGGAGAGCTTATTACAAAGGTATGGCTTGAGGTATTTAGGGACTGAAGATGATAGGTTGGGCCCTGCTCACAGCTATCACCTCAGACCGCTTCAGGAGAGAGGATCTTGACTGACTCCTCAGTTTCCATAAGAAGATTATCAACCCTTCCCCCTGGCAGCCAAAATACAATGTTTCATAGTCTTCTTTGTGAGGCCCCGTGGGAGAATTCCCTTTCAGGTTCCAGAACTAGTTGGACTGCTCCTGGGTAATTGATTTATCTCACAGACACCGTGAAGCATACAACCCATCATGTTTCCCCCATTCCACTGGAAGTCAAAAAGCTCTGAACCCCAAATCTGATTTGTAACCACCTCTAACAAGTATACAAAGACCTCAGGGCAGCCATTTTTGTGCAACACTGACTTCTTTTATTTTTCCTTTTATCTAATGGGTTTACTTTTCTAAAAAAAAAAAAAAAAAAAAATTTACATGCATTTTTAATACTCTTTGGATTAAGGTAGGTATATTCAATGTAATAAACTAATAAAGTTCAAAATGTTAAAGTGATTGGTAGATTTCCAGAGATCAGCAAATACTCGTTTACCTTCTCTTCCTTTTCTCTGTTCTTCTACAGAGAGATCAGGCACAGGCAAAGGAAAATTCAAGCAAGTGACAAGTGACAAGGGATAGAAATATATAGAATATACATATATAGAAATATATAGATAGAAATATCTATCTATAATAGCTGATAGAAATCAGCTAAAACAGGTTCAATAACAGCATGGCCACAAACTACAGTATAGTGGTATATGTCAGCAATTACAATGACTTTGTATCAAATAGTCCATCTACTCAGGGCAAGTTAAAAAAAATTATCCTATGCAAGCAAAATAATTTAGAAGGTGAGCATGCAATATGTATTCCAGGCTTGGGAAGTTGAATCATATGACTGATGTGCTTTACTACTCTAATCATCTCCCAAGGAAAACACACAACACAGACCCTTTGCACTTCTTGGTCAGAAATTCAGTTTCTAAACTGAAATTTAGAGATGTGGTTCCCACCTGTTTTTCTGACAATATATGAAAATTTTCCCTCATCAGCTCCTCACTTCGCCCAAAATTGTTCTCCCCAAACTAACCTTATACTTTCCTCTCTTCCTCCTCCAACACATACCTATAGAACTCCTCTAATAAAGAACTATCTGAAATCCTACTTGCCTCTGAAGCCCTTCCCAACTGCTAACCCCATTCATTTCTTCAATACATGTTTACTGAGTATCTCTGTAGAGGTCCTGGGGAGATATCAATGAACAGAAGGACTAAGTTGCTGTGCTCAAGAAGAAGACACCAAGGCCAGTTCCTGCAGGAAGTAGGGAGGGCACCAGAAAATAACCCTTTTCCTCCTCCAACCTTATTTTTCAAGCGATAATATCTAACCATTCCTCGGGGTTCCAAGTTCCTAGAGGGCAAGAGTCAAGAGACATTTTGTTATGTTCCAATGTCAACTGCGTAATATTTCACACATCGGGAAGAGGAAGAAGATAAAGATGCAACTCAGAAAGGACTCTTTTCCTCAGTGACTGTTAATAAACAGCAGCCCAACAATATTTCTCTGTTGGAAAAGAGCCTTCTGGGCTATGAGTCTCTAACCATCTTCCCTGAGATCACATGCATGTGACAGTGAGCAAGGTGGGCTCTGACAGGAGGTAGAGCTCCCATGCTTGGGCATCTCCTGTGTCAAGTGAGTGTTGGTATATCCATTCAGTCTCTGCCTGACAGGACCTAGACTGATAGCAAAAACTCTGCACCCCTGAAAATCTGGCCACATGATTTTTAAAACACACTCTTAATGCAACATTTCAGCACAGAGACTTCATGGCAATAAGCAGAGAGTAAACAAGGATTCATTTCTCTCACGTATACTGTCAGGCACCAGGGGTATGCATCTCAACTACTGAAGAAGTCTTCCCTAAGTTTTTGCCTAGTTTCCAATGATAGAAATACTCCAAATAGGCTTAAATAAAAATTCAAAACAAATAAAGGATTTGAAATTCTACAGAGTCACATGAAAATGCTAAAAAATATAAGAAGAGTTATGCAAATACTTTTGATAAATAAAAATATTAATATTTTGCTGTCCATCTAAAAAGACCATAAAGAATCCACCAAAAATAACAAAAAGATCATGAGGTCAGGAAGACCATGGTTTGAGCCACTTACTGTGTAACAACCCATCTAGACCTCAGTTTCCTCTTTATAACTCATAGCAATGGATGTGCTAAGGTTTAGAAAAATATTATATGGAAAGCTCATAGCACAGTGGCTAGAACATAGTAAATGCTCAACAAATAGTAAGTATTATTTCTTTACTTCCATACTTTGTGGTGCTTTTTGGCAACTGACTTCCCCAAAACAATAGTTCTGCTTTGGTAGTGATTATAATACACTTTATTACAAACATCTCCTTATGCCGTATTTCTTTCCTCTCTACCACTAACTCATATTAATTTGTTCTGTTGCTTCTTAGTCTCTAAGTTCTATTGCAGTATGGCCAAAATACTCACTAAGGTAAGCTCTTTGCTGCTGAGTAAGCAAATGGGGACTTGAGAGTAGCACAGACCTGATACGCTGAGAGGAGCTCAGCCTTCCTACTCCTCTAACAACTCAAAGATGTGTTAAGATGAAAAGCACAATAAAAAAATACCCACTTAAAGACATTTCAAGTACAGTTGATGTGCTGCCAAGAGCAGCTCTGAATGACAGATTCACTAAGAACAAAGCATTTGTTTTACTTTTAGAATTCTATTAAATTGGAGCATTTCATTTGTATAGATTAAAGGTCTAGATGCTGATGGGAATCACATTATGAGTTCCATTTCCCTCCTCCAAACCCAGACACTCCCTCCCTTCTCAGCAGTGAGGCACATTCTGGTATCTCTCTCTCTCTCTCTCTCTTTCACACACACACACACACACACACACACACACACACACACACCACAGTTAGCAAAGCCGTTCAATGTTCCCCTGTGGAGCAAGACAAAATAAAATACTTGGGTGCACAGCCCTGGGACTCTGGAATGAGTACAGTGAGGAATTAGACTTAGCCGACTTTAGTAAAGGAGGGACAGGACACAGTCCTACTCTACTTGTAAAGCTTTCCTGAAAAGTGCCACATAGACCATATTCAGGACTCCCCAGGCTCCCCTCACTAGGGCAGCTCACACTGTTCTCCAGGATACAATGGGCATATCAAAAGAGGAACTGTGGGCGTATGCCCTTTGGTATATTTTTTCAAAATGGCTATTGATATCAATTTACATTTTTTTTCTTCCGTTGAGTGACTTGTACTAGAGCTGCAGACATCCTCAGATACCCTGGCTCCTAAAGCAATGTGAAATGGGTAATTTGCAATCACTAGGACTTGCAGCTTGTCAATCTCACTCATATTTGCACAGACCAAAGTAATCCTCTTATTCCATTATGGACAGTCAGAAATCATTCAATTTGCAGAATCAACCATCTGAGTCTACTCTAAACTTTATAATAGCCATGTACATATTTGGAATTACTCAAATTCCAATAGAATAAAAGGGGCCATTTTTGCATCATTGGCCTTCCTGGCCTTCAGCGATATGCCATGACCACTCATGAGATAAGTGCCAACTTGCCATAGGGGACCTCAGTGTGATGCCCTTGCAAAGCAAACAAGAGGTCTCTCTTCACCATTAAGAGGTACTTTTAGCTTCAGAGAAATGCATTAATATAGTTTCTATCATTTCGACTGGGAGACTGGTGTCCATGACGCCAACAGCAGCATGACTATATTTGCAAACTTCAAGTGAGTTGCAATGATTGTACGGATAAGCAATCAGCAGCATTTTCTCAGTTCGTGGTGAGTCAAGATTCTTCCCAAGAACCTTTCCTCTTCAACTCTGCCATCTCCTAGTGCACTTCCATTGTAGACAAGTGACTTTTTGCTGCTGTCATGTCACTTTTGAAGCTGGACATTCTGAAGTGTCTTTGCTGGCTTTATGTTATGTGGCAATTCTTAAAAGATGTTGCCAGATTTCCCAATTGAGCTATTTAAAACAAAACAAAACAAAACAAAAAAACCCAGCTGAAGGTGATCAAATTACAGAGGAAAACGTGGAAACAGAGACATACAATTGATTTGGCTCCGAAGGCGCTGACTACAATTAGCAGAGGATTGCATTAAAGTGTGATCGGATTAAGCAGGAACGACAGCATCTTACACTAAACTTTTTAATTGGATTCTCGAATCACTGTCACACGAAGTGCATGACCTTCTTTATATTCTGGCAGAGTTACTGCCCGGCCACTGGGTAAACCTCTGCAGCAGAGAGACCTAGTTTATGTTTCATTTTCAGGCTCCCATGGAGCCCAGCAGAGAGAGCTGATAAGGAGGATTCCATACTGTGAGAGGCTCACAAACGAAGACATCTGCTGGGAAATTAGGCTAAGGCACCCTTGGAAATATAATAGTCTCATACTAATAAGTGGATTTGTGTTTGCTCCTTGTGGTTTTCTCCATTTGCTCTGGTGATTTCAGTAGTTCCCCCAAAAGTCTTTGGTTTTACATAAACACTGCCTCTGCCTAGAAACATCTTTCTCCTCTATTTTGTAGGTCTCCTCCAACATGCTATGGAGAGGATGGCACGACAAGGGGGAGGGATGGCTTAGGCACAAAGTCTACCATCACACTGTAATTTCAAGAAGGAAAGACAGGGGGTGTAAATAAGAGGCAAATAATAACTAAAAAGCAAGTAAAAAACTGTAATAGTTTGGTAAGATGTAGCAAAGTCAACCATCCTCACAACAGAGATTATGGAAAACCTCTGCACAAACCCATGACACAAGTTGAAATATAGCTAAGTCCAGACCCGCCACAACATACATACATCTGTACCATTCCACGCTCATGGATCAGAAGAATAAACATTGTTTCTTTACCTACAGAGGCCACAGTGATTTCCTGCTTCCTCCCTCAGCGCCTATGCCGGCCACGGTCTCTAACACTCACTTAGCACATCTAGTTCCTGTCACACAGTGTGGCAAATAGTGTATCAGACAATAATCTCCTAAATTGCTTCTCTTATGATAGTCTCCGTTTACTGTCTAGTACCATATCTTACAGAGAGCAGATGCTCCCTCGCAACTGATTAGCAAAATAATTCTCAATGCAATAAACTTTTATTTATCTTAAATCCAAATGACCAAAATTTTAAAAAACTGGCAAACCTTTCTACATAAGCAAGAAAAAAATACCTAATAAGTAAGCAAGTTTATGTGAGGGATTTTTAAACTCCAAGATTATAAATAATAATGATCATTCTGGTATTCTGTGAGATCCTAAATTAAAGAAACAAATCATGCTATTGTTTTAGCATTATGCATATTAAGAAAATGCACTGATTTTTTCGTCAAGTTACGATTCAGGCATGGCATATGTGATACTTAAACTAGAATACTAAATTGGTTTTATCTTCAACCATTTATTTGGAACTATTACAACTGTACTGAAGGAGTGAGGAGGAATAGTACTTTAAACCCCCAGAGAAATAACTTCTACAAATCGATAATACAATATCTCTGAAACAGAAAAATATGAAAAGGATGTAAACAATCTACAAATTGCTGAGGAACAATTTTTTTAAAATTTTAGCCCACTTGTAAAAATTAAGGCAGCTATCAGATTTTTTGTCACGTCTATCTCTCAAATCGACAAAGATTTTATTTTAATGACACTAAAATCTCAATGAAGACAAGGTGAAGTAAATGAGCATTCTTATATACTAATGCTAAAAAGAGCAAACCATCAGTGTTTATCAAGAATCTTAAGAATAGGGCCCCTGGGTGGCTCAGTTGTTAAACGTCTGCCTTTAGCTCAGGTCATGATCCCAGGGCTCTGGGATCCAGCCCTGTATTGGGCTCCCTGCTCCATGAGAAGCCTGCTTCACCATCTGCCACTCCCCCTGCTTGTGTTCCCTCTCTTACTGTGTCTCTATCTCTTTGTCAAATAAATAAATAAAATCCTAAAAAAAAAAAAAAAGAGTCTTAAGAATGTTCATTTCTTAAATCCAGTAATTCCACTTCTAGGAATATATCTTATGAAAATAGTCAGAGATAAGCATCAAAAGTCTATATACAAGGGTACTTAGCATAATTTCTTATATTTAATTGTAAATAAGTAAATAAAAAGCAACAATAGAACCATTACCTAATTATGATATACCCATGTGATAAAATATTACGCAGGCATCAATTTTTTTTATTCTAACGATGTGAAAAATACTAATGATAAAGTGAAAATTTTCTCTTTTTAAGTTAACATGTACCATATATGCATGTACTTGTAGATACACGTAGGGTGAAACAAAAAATCAAAATGTTAACAGTGACTATCTGGAAAATAGATTAAAGATGTTATTTACCTTCCCTTTATACCTCTCCGTATTATCTTCATTCTTTCTATAATAAATATGTATCACTTTCATACTCAGAAAAAAATAGTTCATGAAAAAGAAACTCTAATTGAGGCAAACCAGCCATTCCCACCTGGTATTGAAATGGTTCCCCAATTTTTTTTCTTTGTATTTCCAGGATTTCTTCTTTGTGAGTAATATTAAATTATGGAAGGGACAACACCACGAAACTTCTCCTCCCACAGGTTCAACTTCTCATGAACACCATTTATAATTTTAAAACATCCAAATGTCCATACGCTCTCTCAGTGCCTATACATTTCACTTACTTTCTGATCTATTTTCCACCCTTCCTACCTTACAGAATTATCTGTCTCTGAAGACCTTCATGTGAACTCTATGACTCTATGTTTCCTTCTTTGGAGAATATAACCTAAATTATTGCTTATAATTGAAAAAAAAGAAAGTCTTGCCATGTAGTTTCTTACAACAGTTCAGCCTCCTGTGAGTTATAGATGGCGTATTCATCATGGTTTAAGTGGAGTAAACCCTACTTTGGGGGGCCACATTTTTTGTTCTGAAAAACTTAATTTTTTATGCTCAGAAATCTATTCTACATCTAGAGCTAGTGAAGTTTAGGTGTACTATATCCTACAGATCTAAGTTCCAAATTCTATTGATCTTATAGCTTTTTTTATAGCTTATAGCTATAGCTATTATAGCTTATTTTCTCCAAGTTGGGCCAGGGTTGGGGACAGTTAGGGAGGTATTGGTCTTTAAAAGTTAGATCCAAACAAATTCAGTGCAAAATGTGCTGTCTTTTTCACCAAAGGCATAAATTTAAAAATGCCAGTCTCCTTTTCTACAATCAACACCACTAATTTTAGCCCTCTTCGGCAGGGTGGGGGGGGTCAAATACAAAGAGAGAAAATACTAATATCAGCTGAGTTTTTCTTACTTTGAAAAATGTTCACAAACAGAAAATAAAATGCATACAAGTTATTCTGGCCCCGGCTTTCCATGTCTTTCCATTCGTTCTCACCTTCCCACCCTCTGTGCCCATCCCTCTCACCTTCATTGTCATTTTACCAAGCTGACGCTTTCCAAGTGTGTGTTTCCTTTAGAATTTTGTCAATACCTAAGATAGAGAAGTAATAGGGGAACCCACCACCTAACAACTTATATTTTGTTGAGGTTCTATTCTCCACAGGAATAGCTTTCTCACCCACTTCTGACCCTTACAAAGGTCCTTCTTAAACCCTATAACTAACCCCCTGGCAGAGAGAGTGAAAAGAGCACACCTCCTATTTTCAACTTCACACAACTCCTGGAACAGATCACAAAGAAATAATCTTCCACAACACTGGGAAATTTGCATTCTATATTCAAGACCAGAGGGTCCCAAACTCCCCACACTTTGTGGAGAGACCCCACAAGGCTAAACCTCATGGCACCATTGAGAGCTCTGCCCTTTTCTGCACAGCACAAAGGAACTGGCATTTCTGTAGATAAAAGAAAAGCAGAACCTTAGGCTTTGAACTCCCCAGGAAAAGACAGCAAAAATGATGGCATGATGCGATGTTTTCAAATGCACAAATCTTCATTTGTTTAACTTAAATATTTTAAAATATGTCCTATAGCATTTATTCTTGATTAAACCTCTTCTAGGTAGTTAATCATTAACGGTTTCTTTACAGTTGCTGTGCAAACAGTTCATTCATACCTATGACATATCAAATCTCACAGACGTGTTCTTTAATTGGATTCATTTATTTCTAATCTCCTTAAGCCCTTACTACTGTAATGCTTGACTAAATATACATAAAACTCTATTATTTAAATTGCTAAAATAAATTTGAGATGTATTTTATGAATAAAAATTCACAATTCAATGAATGTTCTGCCATTATTATTATTATTATTATTATTATTATTGTATGTCTTGCTGATGAGACATTATTTAAAATTGTCTGGTAGTGTTTAAACAACTTTAATCAGGGACACCTGGGTGGCTCAGTTCGTTGAGCAGTTGACTCTTGATTTCAACTCAGGTCATGATCTCAGGGTCCCAAGTCCAGCCCCAGGAGCAGCCCTGCAAGGGGCTCCAATCTCTGTGGGGAGTCTGCTTGAGGATTCTGTCTCCCTCTCTCCTTACCCCTCCCCCCTTCTTGTACATTCTCTCTCTATATATAAAATAAATAAATCTTACTTTGGGGAGGGTATGTGCTATGGTGAGTGCTGTGAAATGTGTAAGCCTGCTGATTCACAGACCTGTACCCCTGGGGCAAATAATGTTAATAAAAATAATTTAAATAAATAAATAAATCTTTAAAAAATAAACAACTTTAAACAAAATAAGTGTTCAAACAAAATAAGTTCTGAATTATCTCTAGAGATTTTGGATTGCTCACCAAAATGCCCAAATTTTCATTGCCTTCATATTTGGACTCAGAGAGCTTATATAATACTACACAGACTATATAGTTATCCATAGAGTTCATTACCAGAGATACAATAGGCATCTGCCTCCATTTGTGACTTGTAGGGCTTGAGAAGTTTCCTTGGCCGCCACAAAGATGTCTCAAGAATGGCCCACTGCTTTATGCCTAAAATCTACTGTTAGATATTTATCTCTTTGCCTTTAGACAGAGAGCTCAGAAAAGGTTAAAAGAGTCAAGTCTCATCTGTTCTTTTTCATTGGTTCAGTTTATCGACTACTTTCTTTAGAGCAGTGATTCTCAAACTTCATGCATCAGAAGCCCCTGAAGAGTCAATTAAAACTCAGCTTGCTGGGGCACCTGGGTGGCTCAGTGGGTTAAAGCCGCTGCCTTTGGCTCAGGTCATGATCCCAGGGTCCTGGGATCGAGCCCCGCATCTGGCTCTCTGCTCAGCAGGGAGCCTGCTTCCCCCTCTCTCTCCTGCCTCTCTGCCTACTTGTGATCTCTGTCTGTCAAGTAAATAAATAAAATCTTTAAAAAAAAAAAAAGAAAGAAAGAAAGAAACCAAAAAAACAAAAAAAAACCCTCAGCTTGCTGAGCCCCACCCCTTAGAGTTTCTTATTTGTAGGTCTAGGGTGGAGCCCGCAATCTGCATTTTTAACAAGCCCCTGGGGGGTGCCAATGCTGCCAGTCAGGGGACCATACTTGGAAAACTGGGGCAGTCGTTATATGGGATATGAAAAACTAAAGAAATCAGATAAAATTCCCACAAAGAAGATGGAAAACCACTGTAAAGGGAGGGGACATTCCAAAGACAAACTTCACACCTTCCCCAGGGCCCAGCCTTACTGCGCATCTCCCCAGACTATTCCCATCCCATCCCTGTTCGCTTTCTTTCAGCCTCCTCTGGGGACACTACCTGCTCCTGCAGATCCCACAACACTGGAGAGCTACAGGGCTTGGACTTCAGGCTGCATCTCAGTTACAGCTCTCTCTCCAGGGATCTCATGCTCTCTTGCTGGCTTTAAATCTTATACATTGATGACCAACCCCCATCTCCAGCCAGACCTCCCCACTCCACGACACCCAGATCCAACTGCCTGCCTGACATTTCCACTCAAATGAATGACAGGCATCTCTAAATAGGCCCACACACAACTCTTGCTTGTTGCCCCTGTCCATGAATCTGTTCCTTCCCACCATTCACCCAAGCTGCTCAGGCTAAAAACTTAGATGCTGTCCTTGACTCCTCATTTTTTCACAACTTCTATATAGTCCATCTGCAAATCCCATTTGTCTACCTTCAACACATCTTAAATCTGACCCTCCATCACTACCTCCCTCTTTCAAGCCATCATCTTCCCTTACCAAGGCAATGGCAATCATTTCCTAACTGGTCTCCCTCTCTCTACCCTCCACTTTTCCCAAAGCTTATTTGCTACATCAGCCAGATGACCTTTTCATAGTTTAAATTAGTTCACGCCATGCCTCTGCTCAAAACTCCGGTGACTTCCCAAAGCCTTTAAGACCCAGCATGGTCTGACCCTGCCTATTCTAACAGCAACTTCTTTTGCCCCTCCCCTCCCTTTCTCTGCTCCAGCTACAGTGACCTCATTCATTAACTTACTCACCTAGCTGGTTTCTACCCCAGGGCTTTTGCATTTGCTTCCCACTGCTTAGAATGCTCTTCTTGCTGGTCTCAGCATAGCTACCTCTTTCCCTTCTTTCAGGAGTCTTCAGAGAGGCCTCCTCTACCACCACCATCTCCTTGTCCTGCCTCATTCTTTCATTTCCTGACATTATAGGACATATTTATTTGTTTATAAGTACTATCTGTTTCTTCCTACTAAAATTTATCCTCCATGAGGGTAGGGACCGTGTCAGTCTTGGTCACATTACAACCCTCCTAAAGACCTTGGCATCCATAGACTTGCTGAGTGAATGCAAGAACTGTCCCATTTGCTAAAGGAAGGACTACACTCTACAACACTTCTTACCATCCTCTTAATCATAACAACAAAAATTCAGCTAATTCTAATGATAGAGATTTGTTCATAATGAAGGTCCTATTGAGTCAACTGGGAAGAGACACAAATAGAAAAGAGATGATAACATAGCATACCTAAATATTTCCCCCTGATTTTCAATTAGCCCTCACAATAAAATGTTACCCTGCATTTGTTATTTCTTTAACTGCTGTAATTGGAGGAATGAAATTGACACTCACTCTGCCCTCTGCTTTGTGGGCTTCATCCTTCCAGCATTCCTGAGCTGGAATCCTGCAGGGTTCCATTACCCAAATCCAGCACAACAAATGCTTCACTTTGCCAGGACTATAGTAAGATTTCAACAGCTAATAGAAATGCTATCACTTTCAACAGTCTTAGTCTCTGAACGGCTTATAAAAATTAAAATGAAAAACCTTGTGTTTCATTTGGTTTGTGTCAAAAAAAAAAAAAAAAGCTGCTCTTTTCCTGTCATGTATTTGGACACCAATATCAATTAATGGGAGTGTCGAAAGAAGTAAATCTCACGGGTTCTTACCTTCAGCCACCGGAACACATTATAGTCATCACGAGTGCAGACAGTAAAATGAATGACTGAAGAACAGCACCAAGCTACAACCCCCTAAAAAATGCTCAGAACCAGGGATTCTATTTTTGTAATGGTTTTCAGTAGGAGGAGGCAAGAGACAGCACATTCTCAGATTGTGTTACCAGAGAATGTTGCTATTCTCAGAAAGATGTAAAAAGTGGCAAGGGACTTGGGTTTAAAAGTACAAACATAGAGAGAATCCCACCTTAATGGGGACCATTATGACATCCAGTTCAATATAATGAGGCTATTTCCACGATCTGGCCAGCAGCCCATATTAGCACGGCTTTACTGATGTGGATACAACAAATTCTGTTTGAACAAGAAATCCCCAGGAAAAAGAGAAAGAGAGAGAGAGATCCTTTCACGGTCTCTATCCATTTAACAATCAATCAAAGGGGAAATATCCTTCCAGTAACGACAGCAAGGCCCATTTGAATCCTGGTAAAATATTAGATGTTCCAAATAAAATAGTGTTCTCTGGGTATGTATTGCTGTTCTGTGGAAAGGTCATAACTATTGGTGCCTAAACTGGCGAAGGGGACGTGGGGTCAGACCCAGGGGTTAAGCACATGGTGTGGCAGCTGACTAGGTTCTGAGTACACCAAAACTTCTGTGAAGCTATTAGGTCACTTGGTGGAGACCCTATATTGAACTCTTTTAGTGAATTATACACAGACTTTTGCAAAATCTCTTCAAAGGGTCATATTACTTCCCAAATATTAGGTGGGATCATATGAAATTGCCAATATTAGACTGCTTTAAATGTACAGAAATGGCAATTACATATGGCTCAACTTAGTACGAGGTTACCAACTTAAAGACAGCATGCCAAAGAGGAAATCAGGTGGGCCCTGGAGTCCTGTCTCTGGGTTAGCATGTCGACTCAGTAGCTGTGTTGTGTTGGCTAAGTTACTTGGCTTCTCTGAGCCTCTGGCACAAAGCAGCAGCCTCCTAAATGTAAGTCCTTCTTACCCGTGACCTTTCTAAGTATGACAACAAACAGAGCACCTTCCCACCCCTCCTTCACTTGCAGCTGACAATCACACAGTCTTTCCAGGGCAGGGCAGCAATGCCTGGGAATTACCCCTTACAAAAGAAAAGTTAAAAATATTACAAAGACCTAAAATCATTAGAAACTTTTTTTAATGTAATAAATCTGCAAAGACTATTTTGACTCTAATGTGATTCTTCCATTTAAAACTCAGTAAGATTCCTAATCCTATTAGCAGTCAATCCCATAAAATACTGAAAAAATCCATTCAAAACAGAACAAAAAGCAGCTCAATATCATTGCAACAGGATAAAAATCAGCTTGGCACATACAACTGCTCTCTTCGGCTGACATAATGAGATACTCAGGACCCACCTTAGGCAACAGTGTTTTTGTCAGAGTTGAGATGGTCTCCTTACCCTGCAGCCAATCAAGATCTCCCTCCAAGGCACACATGCACAGCCCTCCCCAGGGGATCAGCCCCTCTCACTGCCTCCACGCCCTCCCCACCATCTAACCAAGGGGACTCTGACCACACCTGCAAGCTTACTCCCCAGGTGACCTTAACAGTGCCAAGGCATTTGGGGCTTTCTTCTAATTGTGGATGGAAGCGCTTCGAGCCCTCAGCAAGCCTATAGGGAAATCAAGCTGGGATAGAGCTTGTACTTGTGCTTATTTCTTTTAACAGCAGGTACTGTCTCATTCATTTTGATATCCCCAGAACTTGGCACAGTGCCTGACACATAATAGGTGCTCAAGAAAACATTTATGAATGCTTAAACGCTTACTAGTCCTAATCATCTGAAGTAGGATCTAACAATCCATTCCAGATGGATCAGCATGATTGGTGATTTCTCATTCTTGGGCAACACTCTGCCTTCCTAAGACTCGTGCTTTCCCTCCTTCAGCCCAAAGAGTCACAGACATTTATTTTGTGTTTACTGGCAAGCCAAAAATTATTTTATTTAATTTCGCTGAAGCAACCACCCTAATAATTCATATTTACTTGATGTTACTTTGTGTCGGGCGCAGAGCCAAGAACCTCACACATTTTCTCATTTAATGTTCACAATGACTCTATGAACTAGATATTATTTTTATTACCCACATTTTACACATTAAAAAATTAACAAGACAAAAAAGTTAAGCAATTTGCTTACAGTCATAGAGATAGCCAATAGCAGCACTGGAATTTGAATAAGCAATAGACCCATAACCCAAGCTCTTAACTATTAAGCTATGTTGCATAATAAAGTAGTGATAGCTCATTTCATAATACGTTTTGTAAGTACCTTGTAAAACGTATTACAAGTACCTTGTAAACATCTCTACGGTTATCAGGGTTAAAACATTCTAAAAAGCCTAGGGTTTAGACTGCATCATATTCTAATAACATTATGATTATGATGTCAAACACAGGACCTGGGAGGCCTTCTGGCCCTGCAAATCTGGAACCAAAGAATCAGGGTCTTTGCACCTCTCTCTCATCCATTCTGCTGATGTTCATTGTCCTAATGTATACCTCACATTTGCTTCTACAAATGATTTTTAAAATACGACCATTATACATGTGGCAATACTGTGTATTTGTCTCAATAAGATTTCACTTTCCATTCAGAATACTGACATCCCTTAAAATGTTAAAAACTGTGTTATATGCCCATATATATATATACAGGCATATATATACATATGCTAGATATATATATATATATATATATGTATATATATGCTAGACACACACACACATATATATATGCTAGACAGTGTATGTGTCTACACACACATACAGTATTACTAAGGCTGGGTGAACATGTTCAAGATATATGCCAGCACTAATTTGAGAAAAGTAAGAGGCTTAGAGAAATAGTTTCCAACCCAGATGAAACATATTCAGTTTCAACAAAAAAGTTGAGGGCAAAAAGGTAAGAGGAGGAAAGAAAACCCAGCACAGGTAAGAACAGTGAGACAAGCACTGAAGCTAATTTGAAGAGTAATAGTACTAATTGTGCTATAATGTTCATGGAAAAAAGAACAATGAGACACATGTGCTTACGTCTCCATTCCATCTCAAAACCCTACGTCTCCTTCCACCCCTATATTCTACTCCTTCCCTAATAGCTCCACCATTCAAGCTTCTCTGAATTCTGAGGTCTCAACAAATAGCCCAAGCGTATCATTTCCAACTGTACTAATCTGAGTTCTTAAATACTTAAATGGAACTCCTCTACTTTTCCAACTAAATTGTAAACTCCTCAAGAGATGCTAAGACCTCTGCTTCGTGTATTCATGCCACAAATCATTGCCATACTCTCTGAAACACTTGATTTATCCATACCCAGTCCACACAGATTAAAGGAAATATACAAACATTCCACTGGACACCATCAAAAAGGCCAGTACTGCATGTTTTATTCACCTTAAATTATAATTACTGACATTGGTAAAGTTGGCAAACATTGGTTCCAACTAAATTAACTTCAGAAATTTGATAAAAGCTAGGTTTCCTAGAACCTCTCTGTCCCTGTAATGCACCTTCCGCTTTGCCTGGGACAAATAAGGTGCTCAATAAATATTGGCTTCCTTCCCTCCAAGCACAAAGCTCAGCTCCCTGTAGAATACATAACGACAGCAATGAAAAACAGGGTGAGTTTAACCAAACTATAGAAACCACCACCCACAAAGAGCACAACACTTGGAGATGTGTGTGTTGAGGAACTGGGGAGGGGAAGGAAGAGAAACACTTAAATTTGTGAATTTAAAGATTTAGCAATTCAAGTTAAAAAGGGAACTACTCCTCCCTTTCCAAACTATTTCAGCTGACATCACATAATTGGCAAGAGCTGATAACAACAGTTATTTCGAGCATCTGCTTTCAACCAGGTTCTGTGCTATATATACATTATTTTATTTAATCCTTCTCAGTCCTTAAAAGGTGAGTAAAAATATCCCCATTGCACGAATGGGGAAAACGAGGCTCAAAGAAGTAGAGCTGTGCTCAGAGTCTCGTAGCTCTCGTATGCAACAAAGCATATTCAAGCCCAGATCCATCTGACACCAAAGCCCATGCCTTTTCCTTGCAGGTTGCTTCCAATGATACTGTGGGATTTTATAAAAACAAAATCACAATCCAACGGCAACATAACCTCCCAGAGTAAAAGTCACAGATGGTAAACAGATGGTCCGGCCTCGGCCAGACCCTAAGCATTGTCAATGCCCCATAAAAGTAAGTTCTCTTCTCACCCCCCCTTAGCCCTGCCATCACCATGGACCACCTTTCTCATCCCTGCCAGCTCCCTAGACCTCAGAATGCCTGAGGCAGGAGAAAGAAGTGGCGAAGTTACCCCCTCAAACAAGACAGAACGGAATTCCAGAATGAAATTCCTCTACCGATAAGCACTCAGACATTTTCAGGTTTCATCTAAACTCCAACCAATCCTTTCTGTAGGACTACTGAGGCATAGACACTGGCACTTCAACCCAGATGAATTTTCTATCCTTACCTGCTCACCTGGAAAGATGCCACAAGCCAGTGAGAACAAACAGGAAAGCACTGGATACATGGAAATAAGTAACAACCTCTTACTAAATCATCAAGACATGCATAATCCACCCACCCACCCACACACACACATACGAACACCTTGAATCAACATAACAGTGTTCACGAAACAAACTGTGAAGTCAGATAGATGAAGTCAGAAGATGAAAACATACTTCTCAGGAGTTCCAGTAAAGCTTCATTTGCATTTGTCCATTCGCAATCACATGTATATCCCTGCCTTCAGGAAGTTAATGACCATGTTGTTCCAGGGTAAGAAGCAAAGATCAGAACGCTTTCTGCCCCAAGAGCCAGAGAAGAGTGGTCAGGCTGGTCATTTAGTACATACCAAGTGGCCTCCCCATAGGAATCTTTTAAAGAAGAGGTCCTGTGACTCAGTGCCCTCCAGGTCAGGGCAAGAACAAAGAAAGGAATGGAGGCCAGAGAAGCCTGGGGAGAGGGAAGCCGCCCAGTAGCAGCATTGCCAAAGGGCCAAGAATGACTCACTTATGCTGGGAGGCTCTGCATCCCAAGCCTCCCTCCACCAACAGAATCCCCAGGAGACAAGATTTTCTGCCATTTTCCCTCAAAAGCAGAACACTACTCATTTAAAAAAATATTTTTTTATTTATTTGACAGAGATCACAAGTAGGTGGGGGTGTGTGTGTGAGGAACAGGCTCCCCGCAGAGCAGAGAGTCTGATGTGGGGCTCAATCCCAGGACGCTGGGATCATGACCTGAGTTAAGGCAGAGGCTTTAACCCACTGAGCCACCCAGGAGCCTCAAAAGCAGAACACTATTTAGGAAATACCCCATTGCCATGGGAGGTCATTTGTGCCTCGTCTGATGAAAAGGATGATTCAGCTTGCCAATCCACTGACGTTTGTTTTAACACATTTAACAAAAACATAAAATATTAAAGTCTGGTTGCAGAAATGAAACAATTAGGACTAGCAATAATGTATCTATGTAAACTAAAGGCAAGGAACTCAGGGAGAAGCTGAAATGTTTGCAGGCCACATTTTTTCTTACAAAATCAAAATGTCCTTAGTGAGACAGGGGGAAAAGATATATTTTTAATTGAATGTGACTGAGAAGAGAGCATTGCTAAATTTAAACCACTACATTGTCAATATCTGTACATACTTATGAAGAAGCAACACAGAAACAACTTTTTAATTTTCCATCATGAGATCAGACGAAAGCTTATCCAGAAGGTGGGTGGGCTAAACACAGGCCTCACCCATTTAAATCCATCCCTCTCTACCAGATGTTTTCTCCCCTGCAATTACCTCTGACCAGCACCTTCATACAGAGAAACGTGGCATACAGTAGGAGTCAATACCCCAGGCTTTAATCCTGGCTTCCCCACTTATTGGCATATCTGATGTCAGTTTCCTCACCTAGAAAATCCCTGCCCTCACCCTCATACAGAGCTATCAAAGGAGCAAACTAGGTAATGAATGTGACAGCTCTTTGAAAGAAATATTCAGCTTTTGTAATGATGCTATATTCTGCATTTGTAATAATAATAATAATAATACAAAATTTGTAAATAAATGATGAATTCAAAACTAAATACAGATCATTTTGATAAAAAAATTACAATAAGTAAAAAGGATATGAAGGATAACATTATTTAAGTGAGTACTGGTGGTATGAACTATAAAACAGGCTAAATCCCCGAGCTCTTTCTTTTAATAAAGTGTTTTAGTAGTTATAAAATCACTATTAATTACTATTAATAGTTTTCACTGTTATAAATTGCCATTCATACAAATGCGTCTTCAATTCATTTCTATAATCAGTCACTTACTTAAAAGATCATTTGAAAAGGACAACTGGGGCTTTGATGTTCAATATTATTATAATAAAGATTAAACACAATTAAGGATCAATCTAATTTATGGGTATACATTAGAGCATGATTATTATTTTTAATGATCAAAAAATTAAATCTAAGCAACAAGTGCTCCACAAATCCAAGGCATGAGAGTAAATTATTTTATATTTTGCTATGGCTTGTTAAGTCAAAAGGCACTTCATTTGACATTTTTATAATATAAAAAAATGGCTTTGTTAGCCAAAGAAATAAAATCTATTTCTATAACTTTATATATTATTGGTCAAGTTTTTAAAAAGCATTTTCTAAACTTTCCTAGTAGTAATAATAATTTAAATTAATAAAAAATAATTTTTAATTTAAATGCCGAACTTAACTCAGCACTATTAATACACTTGAAAGAGCAAATTAACATGAACATATTTTAACATCTGCTGCTTTGTGATAAGTTTATACATAAGGCTTTATATTCACAGAATATGTTAATACTTAAAGACCATTTTTCAATATGGGAACTAAAAAGATAAAATATTTTAAAAATAAATGAATAAATGTGGGAACTACAGAGGTTTTATAAAAAGAAAAGCAAAAATATTGGACCTGCAATAAGTACAATGTAGAGACCCTTTTTTTTTCTTTTACATGAAGGAAGTTATGTCTCCTTTGGCATTTTGCCCAAACTTTTCTATAAATGCAAAGGATTACTTAGTAGATAGTGTTACTTAGATCACTAATTCAAATTGTCTATTTGTTCTGCTTTTTGTAACACTGAAATAGAAATTTTAACATAGAAAATTCCTATGTGTTCAATGAATCACTCTAAAGCAGTGTGTGAGATTTCCCACTAAAACAACATTCAATCCTAAACTTAGGATGTAAGCAGAGAAGCCTCCCTCACCAACAAAAAATGGTTAAAGATATTAAGTCTGTGATTCCAAAGTTACCAAAATAAGTCTCAAAATCTCTCTCTTTTACTTTCCAGAGAACAATGTCAGAATTGTATTAACTTACAATTCTTACTAGAAGTCTAATTTAAAATACACTAGCACTTACAACTATATCCCACAGAAGTCCCCTCACAAAACACCAACTATCAGTCAACCTACTGAGGTCATATATCAGTGAGTACTTGATGAATGTCAGTGACAGATTGTTTTTAATGGCATCAGTAAACTAGATCTCATGAACATTTTTGTAACCTCCTACACACAGTAATTGCGAACCCTTTAAATGTGCCGCTAAAAATGGTACAGTGACTATGTAAGAGAATGTTATTTAAGATGACGAATCATGATATCTGTGGCTTACTTTGAAATAATTTAGTGGAAAAAAATGCACATACAGATAGACATACATATAGATAGAAAAGGAGATAAAACAAAAATGGCTTGTATTATAGACGATGTGTGGGTATTCACTGTACTCGTCTTTGAATCTTTCTGTATGTTTGAAAAATTGATGTTCTTAAACATTTTAAAATGGGATTTTTATACTTCCGTGATTTATCCTTAAAGGTAGCTTTTAAAAGTTTTATTTTTATAACAGATGAAGTTTAACAACCTAAAAAGAATCAAGATTCTTCTTAACTTTTCTAGAAATTACTTTTCGTAGTTTATTGGGTGTTCCACAATTTCAATTCTCTTCACATTGAGTACTAATGTTTTCCATCTGAACTGGCTATGAATAATTAGTACTACTAACTAAACAAACCCAAGGAAATATGAATTCAAGAAAATTACTCAGTTTTTACACAGAATTCCTTATACTCTCCATACTTGTCTGGACTTTACCCAGCATTCAGTGTTACTAACAGTATCTCCATTCATCTATCCTCCTGAAAATAATCAGGGAGAGTGGCCTGTCATACTGAACACTTATTTCAAAGCCTATGGGCACTCAAGACCTATAAGAATGATTTTTTTTAATGTGGAACATAAAGCTAACAGGTATGTGTGTCTTACAGAAAATCACGAACTGGTCAGTCTTTTGGTTTGAGAGAAGTCTTTTGCTTTGTTTTTGTTTTTGTTTCTGAGTTTTAATGAAGAGCTGTATAAGCTTTAGGGACCCTCAAGCACCCAGAGAAAAACTAAGAGAGTTTTTAAAAATTGAATCATAGTGTCCTCTCCCTCTCCTCTGTAGATTTTCAGAACACCAACACATGTGTGACGGTCGTACAAAGACGGTTACCTCAGCCTCTAAAATGCCTGTATTCGCAGTTGCGGCTGCTTATTAGAAGAAGGTTACTGAATATTTCTATTCATCATCACTTTTGTCAGATAATAATGATGGGTATTTCTAGGCATATTTTAACTTCGACAATAAATTGGCCGTCAGGAAATTTGAAAAATGAGTTTCTTATGAATGCAGCTTCCATCAAAGTCACTCCTTCATTTAACCAACGCTTATTTAAAATTCTCTCTACTTTCATGATACGACAACCCCTGAAAAATGTATGCTACTAACATGTCTAAATTAGGAAAACATCTGGCCTGCCCAATTGTGGTTTTAAGTACATTGTTTGAGGTAGTATATTTGGAGAGAATTCACTTATCATTCTCAAGCTGCAAAGAGAACTAGCCTTGAAAACAAACGTATGTGGTAGTTCACTGCTACCATAGAGAATCAATAGCCATCTATTTAATTTGCTAAGACAATGTAAATTAGTAACTTCCAGCCAGATGTGTGATATACACATCAAACAAACTGCAACCTGTTCATTATGAAAATCCTGTCAACACACACAGAGCCACTTGATGACATTTCGTCTAAGGCAGTTTCCACATTTGCAGCTATAAAAATTGTCTTAAGAATTTTTATACAAAGGATTGGAGTTGAGACTCATAAAAGGGTAATCAATTTCAGCTTTTCATCTTGCGTGCTTCTGTGTGTTTATTTCCATTTTCATTCCGAGGTATAAAACATTGAGAAAAATATGAGCCATGCTATTTTCCCTTCTGAAAATCATTTATCCTCATTACATCTTTTTAATCTGATATAAAGTTGGTAGCCTAATCCTACAGCTCTGGAGAAGTGTGTGAAGTGAAGAACGACAGAGTCAACAGAAGGAAGGAAGTACACTTATCCACTGGAAAACAAAACAGAATATTTCAAAATGACTCCAAACATAAATTAAGCTTACCCACTGGGAGGTCTAACTTGCATTCTGATCATTTATATGGGTCTGTGTGACTATATACCCTGCTGTTTGATAAAAAATGATTACTAACCACAGGCACCCACCAGAGAACAGAGTGTATGTATAAGGCTTGTGATGTCTCAGACATACAAAGCACCTTCTTAAAGAATGTCCATTTCCTTTCCATGGTAAGCAGACATAATTTTTCACTCCTTAATACTTCTGCTTCACAGAGTGGCTTATTTTATGAATTATGTTTTGCCATTTTCCCTTATGTGTACTTTGATAATATAAAAAATGCATTCATAAAATAGACGGTTTTATTTCATGATACCCAAAATATTGGTATGTTTTCTGCTCTGTATTAAAATCCACAGCTTTCTTGCTACTACAAAAACCTAACAGTATTTATTTTAATGCCATTTATTAAATGAAAGGAATAAAAAGATTCTTCTTAATAACCAGCTATTATTCTTGAATACTGAATCCTCATTTAAACCAAAGTCATTTCTGAAGTCTATTGAATTAAATTTTCTTATTAAACAGGGCACAGAATAAATAGTCTATTGCCAAGCACCATATTTTCAAGCACTACATTTTTAATTTGGTGATTTAAAACGAGGTGGAATGAATCGAGTCCTCGTGGCCTAGTAGTATAGTCTGATTCCAAATAGTAACCCTTAACTAACTTCCCAATGAGAAAATGGCATTTCTACTAAGCACTGGGCGTGTCAATGCTTCCAAAGTAAATAACTCCCGAGGTCCCCTAAAATCAGAAGAATTTCAGTGACTACCCAAAAAAACCCAGAAACTGTGCACACAAAAGGGCTCTTCATAAAGGCTTCAAACCTGAGCAATTCAACTTCACAAACATTATACAGAAGGCGCTTTCTTCACCAGCCGCACACCAGGCCACGTGATCAGCCTGCCCGACCACACTGTGGACCAGAAACGATTATTGTTTCTAGAAAGAATAAGGCTTCAATGCCGCTACCAAGGCCGTCCAGTCCAGCCAGCTGTGCCCGTTGCTGGCACCCTGAGGCCAGCTCCTCACCTCGTGAGGCGGTCCCCGGGACGCGTGGGGCCTGGGCACCCGCCAAGACTCGTGGCATTAGCCTGGGTCCCTTTGCTTTCTGGAGGTTTAATTCACACCCGCCTGGTCACTTATACCCCCATTGCAGTTCAACGGAAGAATCATTCCTTCAGAACTCTTAACTTTGGAGACTCTGGTTAAAATTAAGAACTTCAAACCCAGATTTGAAAAAGTGAAACAGATGTCCTGTTTGTTAACCATAAATGGCTCCGTACGTCGGACCCTTTCCTCTCTCTCTCCCTTTTTTCTTTCTGCCGCATTAAGTTTTATTTGATGCAGAGTTCGCTTAAAAGGTTAAAAGAGAGAGAGGGAGCAGAAAGCAAATATAGACTGTAGATAGAAAAACTCCTAAACCTTTCCCTGGAATATAACTTTATAAAGATGAACGTGCTCAAGCTGCCGCTTCCCAGCACAGCCTACCTTGGGGTCAGAACCTGCCTGCGCCCCAGTGGACCCCAGTCTCCTCTAACCCGCAGTGCCCACCACCTGCACCCTCTTGGAGACCAGGGTTGCCTGGAGTGGGCAAAGTGTTCCAGACTTGCACTCACGTGAGGACATAGTTGACGCTGACGATACAGTGTGGCCTGGAGGAGCGGCTGTTGTGGACGATGGTCGCATAGCTCTGCACCCATACCCAGCCGCCGTGCTTCGCCAGGAACCTGTAGTACTTGGTGGTCACCTGCCCCTTCACGAGCACTGATGGGAGAGACAGAAGGCTGCTGGGAGTGAAGAATCCAGGTGCTAATCCGGCCCAAATGCAAACCGTGATGGTGGGAGTGCGGGTCCCTATGGGCCCTAATAACCGTGCTCAGGCAGGAGGGAAGACAACCCCTACATTCCCAAAGGAATAGATTGTTCTGTTACTTTGCATCACGTCCTCCAGTCCCTTGTGATTGGCAAAGGGGTGGGGGACGCTTAAAATTGGGGGATTTCCCCTTTCAGCTTTCTAACTAAGGAAGGTGGTGTCTGGGCAGCTGAACTCCGAGGCTCAGGGTCCCTGTTCCTCGAGATTAAGTTCAAAGCAAAGCTCTATCAAAAGCCGAAGCAGGTCGGTGCACGTGAGCCAAGTGGCCTAGCTTCAGTTTTTATTCCTGTCTTCAGTGACATTTGCAGCGGGCAGGAGGGGAAGCATAAAACCCCTCCTGGGGGGAATTTACCCAGAAACTCGGAAACTCTTCCCGCGGGCATGAGAGACACAAGGTTGGGCTCAGCTTTGGAGCAGCCGCTCCCTGGCAAGGGCCTCGCACCACCACCCGGCTAGCAGGGCTCCCACCCTTCCGCTTACTGCGGACTTAAATCACGCCCTCTTCCCTCTCCGCGACGCGCGGGGCTTAGTCCCGTGCGGGCAAGAGCGGTGCCTTACGCAGGTGATGGGCGCAGCGCAGGTGGAAGGTATCGCAGCCGTGCACGTGGTGGTACAGAGTCTTCTCGATGAGGTCCTGAGGTTCGTACCCCGTCAGCTCGGCCACTCTGCGGAGAGCAATTCTCGCGGATGAGCTCAGAGTGCCGGGGTGCCCCCCACCCCGACAGCCATCTCAGACCTGGGCGCCCGCCCCCCTTCGCAGGGCCGCGTGAGTCGCCCCGTCTGCAAAATGGGCTCAGAAGGTCGAGGAAGAGCTCTCAGTCACTGAGCAAGACCCCTCTCCCGCTAGGGTGATCCTTTCCCGCCTCGGCCCCCCACCTGGAGTCCAGGAAGATAAGTTTCATGTCCAGGCTGGCGCGGAACATGAACATATTGCTGTGCAGCTTGATCTCCGTGACGGCGCTGGGAGGCAGCGAGTGGCCCACGGCCACCAGGCCCACGTTCTGGTAGCAGCCATCGAAGGGGGACATGTCCAGGCTGTACTGGCGGATCTTCAGGTAGCCGCTGCAGTGAATGACCTGCAGGGGAGGGTGAAAGGTGGGAGGGAGACTCAGCCCCAACCGGGAAACATCTCCAAAAAGGCGGGTAAGGGATTGAAATACTTTGCGACTCCCCGGGGCCACAAAGGCCGTGTGGGCCTCGCTCCCGCACTGAGGTCCAAAGTTATTGGAGCTCCAGCGTCTCAAGGGAACGGCTGTCCTGTCACACAGAACTCACCTGAGAGCGTGTAAAAATGCAGAGGCCTGGCAACACCTGCCGACCCGAACTCCTCAAAATCGGAAAGTGGGGCCCTGGAACCTGCATTCTAATCGTGCTTCATCTCACTGAACCCGAGAACCATGGATTCGAGCTAAAGCTCTGGTTCGTAACCCCTCTGGGGTCGGAATCTGACGCTGTGCGTAAACTCTAGAATCCGCCAAAATGACCCACTATTTCAGACTCTTTGCACACCCCTAAAGCCCATTATGAGCCCCAGATTAAGAGTCCCAGCGGCCCGGCCTTAACCGGACACAGTGAAACTAAGTCTTAAAACTTAGTAGCCCCCAAGTGTTCACAAATTACAACAACTCTCGAGGTGCTCCCGGGCAGGCAGCGCTGCGACGCGTGCGGGGGTGGGGGAGGGGATGCCGTCGGGGCAATCCGGGACGCAGCAATGTCCCTGCCACGCCGCAAGCTCCTCTTGTCCTGCCCTTTTCCCCTACACGCGGGTCGGGTCGGACCGTCCCTCTCAGCCACGCACTTTGTAGCCACCGCACGTGAGGCCCGCGTTCCTCTTGGCCAAGACGCACTTCATCCTCAGGAAGAAGGAGCGCTCGATCTCATACTCTGGGAGAGAGGAGCGGAGGGAGGGGCAGGCCGTGAGCCAGGGAGATGGGTGGTGCCGCAACCCAGTCCCTGCCCCCGCCCTTGCCCTGCCTAAGGGGGGGAAAGCCACAAGCCAAGGGAGATGGGCCCAAGGGTCAGAGGCTCGCACTGCTTACCCTGGACGAAGTGAGAGTGGTAGGGCTGATGGGCCGTGAGCACCGCGGTCATCTCGTCGTGGTCCGCGGGGTGGATGTATTCGTAAATGCTGTTCCCAGTCAGCTCTACCTGTAAAGAGGGGGGTATCAGCTTCTCCGAGGTGGAGGAATGCCCAGGCAGGGCTAGAAGATTGGAGCAGGGTGTCTACAGGGCTGTGAGTACAGGAGCGAAGGCTTCAAGGTCAGCCCTGAGTTTTAACTCAGTTGTGCGGTTAGCTACCTATTGCAGGCTATCTAAGCCTCAGCTTCCTCATCTACGAAAGGAAATAATAATAATATAATAGTAATTACAATAGTAGTAGTACTAGCAGTAGCAGTTCTCTGGCAATGTTCAGGTGAACACACCTTTAGACTTTTTTAGACATTTTTAGACTTTAGTAAGCAACCGCCACCCATGGTGTTTGACTTATGGTAGGGACTCTAAAAGGTAGCAGGATAAGGGGTGAGAATAGGGAAGTAGAGGAAAAGGGAGACGCAGACCTGCCAGCTGAGATGTTTCCAGTCCCAGAAATGCACATGTAAGAGCTTTGGGAATGCACCCCGACCCTTACTGTGGGTCTCCAGCTCTCAGTGTAAACATGAAAGACTGGAGGTGTGGACCACTCACCTACCTGAGAAAGACCCAGGTGGACTGAGGCTGTCTCTGAGATGTACATGATCTTCCCATCTGGGGCCACCACAAAGATGAAGCCATCCAAGGTCTAGGGAGACAGAAACAGAGTTGAATAGACAGCCCCCTGGGCCATGGGGCTGAACATGAGAGATGTTCAGCCGAAGAGTGGACAGAGAGGGTAGAGAGGCTGGTAGGACATAGGGCATAGAATACCTGCCGCAAGAGTCCCTCTCTTGTTCATCCAAATATGTGGGCATCTGGGACATGTAGCACACTGGGAGATGCCCGGAGGAAGTAGCTGGCAAGACTACTGCCCTCTAAGACTCAGGATCCACCAAAATGGATCTATAACACACACACACACACACACACACACACACACAAATATAGGGGACAGGGATCACAGCCTGCAATAAGAGGTGGGTAGGTTCTTAGGGTGATGATCACTGAAAGAATGAAAGGTTTCCTGTGTCAGTCTTGGAGGACTCCATAGTGGCAGCATCCTATAATGGAAAGAATACCAGCAGGGCTTGGGAAATGGGCACTGAACCATATGGAAGGACTGGTAGTCTGAAAAGTTTGTAGACAGAAAGAAGGCAGCTGCCTAGTAGCTCCAGAAAGAATCTGGGAAAGGGGATTTAGGAAATGAGAGGCTTTCCAGGCAGCAAGTCTGTAAGAGTAGCGGTATAGTGTTCACATATGTGTGTTTACATTGATGCATCAAACTGACAGACTTTCCATGAAAGAAACTCCTATCCTAGACTTTCCCTATCCCCCCATCTCTGTGAATGAGGCTTTAGTCCAGGCAGTGGGGACATAAGGATGCATCAGATTCTGCTCTCAAGTTGCTGGAAGTCCAGCAGCAGTGACCAGCTAAAGACAGACATAATGACAGCACAGCTGAAGAGACAGGGCTGTAGGGGCCCAGAGGCTGAGTGGCCAGAGGCCTGGGGGAGAATCAGAGAGGCCTCAGGGGAACTCTTTGAGCAGAGCCTTGAAGTGGAAGTTTGAACTGGAGATGAGAGGAAGGGTATCCTAGGTAGAAGGAATGACATGGGAATGGCAGAGATTGGGGGGCAGGAGGGGGTATCTGGTGTACTCAGGCGTGATGGACTTGGTGTGCCAGAGATGGGCTAAGAAAGTACACCAGTGCCGGGTTTTCAGAGAGTTTGAGATATCAATCAGAGGAATTCAGAGATGTTCCTGTAGGCATCAGGTTTCCAGCAGTTTCTAAGCAGGCAAGCAGGGAAATAGTATGCTTAGGGGTGTGTACATGCACACGCTAGTGTCTATATTTCATTTTGTTTTGTTTTTTAATGGCAGAATGTGGACTGTGACCTACAGGAGGATAAAGTGGGGATGAAAAATTCAGAAGTGGTTGACCCTAAAATTGGGTGGTCATGGGCAGATGAGGAAGAGGGAGAGTTTAAGTCAAAGATGGTTCTAGTTGTGGAATTTATAGTGGCAGAGAGAGAAGCTTAGAGTGACTTCAAGGTCATTGAATAGAGGGTAACACCATAAGCCCAGAGTGAAAATTTAGGGAAGCATGGTGAGTTTTTCTATGAGTGGAAGACTGGAGGAGGGAAGTAATGAATTCTTGTCTTGGAGATGCTAAACTTCAGGTTTATGCAGATTTCCAGTTGGCAGTAAGAGAGAAAGGTCTGGAGCTCCAGAAGGGTGTCTAGACTGAAAACCAGCTGGAGTCATGCAAATGTGGGAAAGAAGTTGAGGTGATGGTATTGGCTGAGATTACCCTGAGGCCTTGAAGCTGTGAGAGTAGAAACAGAGGTGGAACTTTGGAGAAATGCCAGCATTTGTAGCCAGATAGCAGTGGGGAAACCAGAGGAGCAAGTAGAGAGGGAGAAGAATCTGGGAAATTGTGCTACTTTAGAAGCCAAGGGAGAGAGTGAATGTCGAGTAAGCAGTGTCACCTCTGTCAGGGATTTCCCCAGATGTTCTCTTTTCAGTGAGGTCCTCTGTAATGTCCCCATTTTAAGTGGCACTACTCAAACACAGCCCCCTCCCTCCCCCTTCTTACTTTTCTCCACAGCACCTACACCACCTGTTATACTATGTAATGTCCCTGTCTGGGTTGGCAAGGCTGCTCGCCTTAGAATGTAAACTCCATGTGGGCAGGACTTTCTGTCTGGCCCACATTGGCCTCCTATATTTGTGGAATGAACAAAGTCAGGCAGGTTAAGAGATGAGCATCTTTATGCTGATATCAAAATGTGATAGAGCCTGACAGAGCACAACAGTTAGGAGAGGTGCCAGACTGCAGGGGTGTGGAAGTGAGGGGGAATGGGGTGAGTGATGGAAACTGAGAGGATAATTAAGTTCTTCCAGAAGTGTGGGATGGAGAGGGAAGAGACTGGGCAAGAACTGGAAGGAGTGGAAGATTGTTTGGGTTTTGTTCTCTCTTTTATTTTGATGAGGGACATTAGAGGGGAGCATGGAAAGATGGCGGGAGTGTGTTGTTGAGCAAGGACGGACGAAGGTGTCTCTGAGAAAGGAGACGGACAACGCCTTTCTGTTTAATTCAAAGGTTTGGAGGCCAGGCCTATGAGGGAATGCTTACACTGGCCTTTCTGTGCTCTGTGGCACTAGAATCTCTTTGGACTCCAGGACTGAGGGGGGGACAGAGTAGCAGCGGGACAGGGGAAGACATGACATGCTGGTCCTGCCCAGCCCAGGGGGAAGAAGCCGCTCAGAGTCTCACCGTGCTATTTGGGTCTGAGGCTCCCACATGAGGAGCTGGCAGTGGACATGGATAATGATAAGGGGATGGAGGGTGGGAGACAAGTGTCAAGCCTAAAAATGCCACCGGGAGTTTTGCTATTTTAAATATTTGCTATGCGACTTAAACGGGCAACGGGCAATTTAAAACGGTGTACACTGCAAACAACGCTGTAATGGGCGCCTCCACATTGGGTAAACTCATTACCTGGGGAGCTGTATGTGTGTAGGCTTGGGTCTGTACTCGGGTTGGGCTGGCCTGGGGTGAGAGCTCATGGAGAGAGAGGAGGGAGCCCGCAAGCTACAGGGAGGAGGCAAAAGAGTTGCAGACGCAGCTGGATCTGGAATGTGTGGACCAAAAGCATTGGTGGGCATTTCTACCAGATTCCCATTATTCCTGTGTAAATCCTTCATTTCTGGTGGTTTTGCAGGTTGGCCCAGCGTGCTCGGTTCTTTCGGCCAAATGGTGTCAAATGGCCACCTCCCTCAGTTCAGCCATTCTGGTTTGGGACCTTGAGGGACTCCCTTCTAAACCTAGCATGCTCATTGTCACCTTGCCTCCCTCTCTGCCTGGAGAGGTGCCATCCTCACCCAATAAGGTTAAGAGCTCAACGTTTTAATTTTGGAAGGAGCTGTAGGGACTGCAAGAAGGCCACGTCTGGGACCCATCCCATTTCCCTAAAGATCAAGAAGCCCGGTGCAGGGCCAGGCACCTGAGCCCTCAAAGCCTATGTGCTGACGCGCCGCTACCTGGAGCAAATGGGAGCCCAGTTCTCTGCCCACGTTGTCCAAAGGGCTGGTGCGACTCGAGTGGCCCCACGCCTCGCCGAGCCCTGTAGAGACAAAGAGACAACCTTTAGCCATGGGACTCCGACCTGGCTAGCAATTTGAGTCTCATCTCTCAGTTATTGTCACACCCCCAAGTTCGCACGCAGGACCGGATACCCTCGGAGATTGCCCGCACCAGGACAGCCCAGGACGCAAGCGGGTAAATTTTGGCCCCGCCCTCTCCACTTACAAAGGACTGCGTAGCGGTCAGACTCCCCCTCCCGGACCGGCGCCGGTTTCTCAGGGAGGGCAGAGCCCTTCCTGAGCGCCCCTCCTGGCAGTACCCCAAATGGCTGAATTTGAGGACCGCGTGTGTCCAGAAGGGGCTGACACCGAACCCCCGCAGTTAACTTTTGCAATAGGTTCACTAATGTGGCTAGAGGGGTGAGGGATACTATTTCTCTCCCGAAGTGTCATCATCTTCCTTATCAGGAGGCCGAGGGTGTCCGTATATCCAGCTAGTGCCCGGAGCGAATACCTGAGGCTTCGAGCCAGGTCCAGCTGGTCCTTGGTGGGCTTTCTCATTGGCTGCCAGGCTCTCCAGCCATTTTCCTCCCCTAGCCCTCTGACTTCGATTCCCTCCGTAGAAATCCGTTTGCTTGCGGATGCTTTCCAGCACCAATATCCCTGAACAATCCTTCTTCCTCTGCTTCCCCACCTCCCCACCCTACGCCAGCCCTCGAGTTACACATCCTAACCTTGCCTTTCAAAAAAAAAAAAAAAAAAGTATACGCTTTTTTGAAGTTACTTTCAAGTGCTTATACCGTCTTAAGCAATATTTCCTGTTCCCTATTGGATATAGACAATCATTCAGTTTCTCTACTTTCCAGGCACCATCTATTAACAAAGACAGTCCCTTTCTCTCCTGGATGCTACCACGTTAAGATCTTTCCTGGCTTTGCCAGAAATCATTTCTCCAATGATGCCTAAAAAAATACAATTCTCTGAAAAAAAAAAATACAATTCTCTGGATACCCATGGCTGATGTTTTAAAAAATTAATACGGAATCTGCTATAGTACCTGTTTGCAGAAAGAAAACGAAAAAAAAAATAAGGCAGAGGAAACTTGAGACAGAGTTTATACTACCTGTAACTACTTACAGGTAATTTTTTTTTAACAGTGTTGCTGCTGAAATTAATTTAACTAGGTAGTTAAACTCTTTTATTCTTCCACCAATAAACAAGGTTTAACATGACAAAAAGAGGGGTGATTTACTGATTTACTGCATTAAAGTACAAATCACCATGAAGTACACAGTGACAGACCCACTCACATTCTAATATGGGGGTGAGGGCGGATCTTTCGGAATAAAACATGGAGTTGGACTCTTAAAATGTGTTGGCCAGGAGCTGCTTCCTAAGCAAGCGATCAAAACCCTGGTAACGAGTAACCATGAGCGCCCCTTAAGCTCGAATCGGGTCTTTCTGGGTGTTTGCACATCTAAATAAATCTAACGATTTCCCCACCGCTCTGCAAACACTGATGCTCCCCGCCTGCCGCCGGACTCCTCTCCCTCCCTCGCCTCTCGTCAATCCCTCCTGCCTCTTTAGCCCGCCCCAGTTTCTCTCCCTGGAGTGACACCACTGCCCAGATGCTTTGGTCCTCCTGGATTGTTTAGGAGAGCCTCCGCCACAGCCACCTGTACCCACCCCTTCGCCGTGTCACCTTCCCTTCGCTCCTTGGGTCTCGGCCAAGCTATCCTGCCTGGTTTCCGGCACGACGCGTTCATTTTTCTCATCGTTGCTCACACACACCCAAAAGTGGCGGAAAGGGAGGTGGGGGTTGTTGGTTGAGGAGGCCAAACTGGGGAAAAGGGGAAGGAACCTGCTGGGAGAGCCGGGGACTCGGGTGGAGCTGGCCGGTGGGCGCCAGGGCCCGGCGGAGGCCTGGAAGAGCCAAGCTGTGTGGGGCGAAGGGCCGGGGCGCTCCCGGCGCCCTGGGAGCAGGCAGAGGCCTCCTCGCGTCTGGAATCTGGTCTTCCGGAAGGGTGCGAAGCCTGCGCTTGGGGCCAGCAAACGTCTTTATTCTAAAATTGTGAAGTTCTCCCAAATCGGCTGGAAACAGCCTGGGAACGGCCTCCCGACCCGAATCATTTGAAAATCCCTGAGCTGGGCTCGGGGTTAAGTACTGGTTCCGAACCCCAGCGCCAGCCTCTGCTGTTTGTTGTCTCGGGTTGCGGCCTCATTAGTATGCGCCGACGAGGGGAAAATAAGACTTGCCCGCAGGTTACTAAACAGCCGGCCCGGCGCAGGTTAACAGGGGCCTCTCTCGCCCTCTCCTGCCCCTACCCCCACACCTTTTAGGGAAGCTTTTGCTTTCACGGAGCATTGCCTCCTCGATGTTTGCGGTTGAAATCACCGCCACACGGTTTTGTCTGGGTTAATGTTTTATAAGGCACTGGCTACCCTCCTCTACCTGCCAGGCTTTCCTGACCTAATCCTAGGGCTGAGCTCGCCCTTCAGCCTTCCCAGGACACCTTCTGAAGCCCCGGGTCAAGGGTTCGGCCTCCTGAAAATCCTGCAGTGGGCCAGAGACCCCTCTCCCCGGACCCCCTCACCTCCTGCCGGCGGTGACGCGCTCCCGCACCCAATTTCAGTTGGCGAGGGGGGTAAGCTGAGATTTCGTTTCTGCACTTGACCTACCGCAGAAAATTCACAAATCCTTTGATTGTCTGTTTAAAATGAGGAGGAAACCAGCTCCCTTTGCGGCAGGATTACAGTGGGAACAAGATCTAAAGATTCTCTTGTAATTCGGTGAGGCCGAGGGAACGGGGTTTTGCAAAGGAGAAAAGGAGCTCTGTGAGGGAGGCGATAACTAAATCGGGTTTTAGACAAAAGGATTTTCCCCAGCTAAAGTGGCCGAAGACAAAGGAAAACATAATCTATTTTGGAAGATTTCCAAGATATGCCACATTAACCTTAGCAGATAAATTTTGCTTCTCCCCTCCCCGTTCTTTCCTTAAAGTCTGGTTTATCATATTTACATAAGTAGTATTAGAAGGGATGTATCTATTATGGATCTAAAGGGCTAGCTCACATTTCATGTGAAAACCCCGGGCGAAGTTTCACTCTTACCCTCGGTGCTCGGTTGAGGCATTTCCATTTAAATACCCCCTGACCCAAGGATTACCTCAATGGACTGACTGCACGGGTTTTGTAATTTCCTGAAAATGAGATTTCGATTTATAAAACAAGAAACCAATTAGTAACCAAATGAGGCGAAGTAGATCCACTAAAATTGACCTAATCCCACAGGCACAATTTAGGCCCGTTCTTGGCGAATGAATGATGAGCCCCAGTCTAGCGTGAGCTCAAAGCATCATCCAGCTGTGTTATTACAAGCAGCAAAAATAAATTGATCGAGCTTTTCCTTCGGAATGAATTTCATACCCTTGACAAAATATAGATTACAGACCTGGCATCATTGCCTCCTTCACTCAGACAGGAAGAGAAGGAAGAGAAGCGCTTGGCCTACTGTTCTGTCCCCCTTTTCTTTAATAAATAAACTGTATCTCAATAGAAATGTGTCCTCCTTATAGTAGTTCCCAGAAAGCTTCATCTGACTGACAGATCCCGATATACCTTTTAGGCAATATGGGACTGGGAAGGGGACTGGAAGAGATGTCCCAGGATCTGACCCCAACTTGGTGACTGAAGTGGGAAAAGCCCTCCCAGACACTGCTCCTAACGTGGGGTCCTGGAGGGACTTGTCTCAGCTACCAGGGCTCCTTCCACCACCCCTGTCCAGCAACTTAGTGGTCTTCCTGTTAGGGCTTCCAGGCGCCTCAGAAGCTGTGCTCTCTGGGAGCAGCACAGCTGCTCCTGTCCCTGGGAGAGGGACGGAAATTGGGGGCCCTTAGACAAGCCCTTAGACCGCCAGGAGCAGTCACTGGATAGAAGGCTGCTTCCTGCGTCTAGGCATACCCACCCTGAAGCCTCGGGCACTGTGACCCTCCCCGGTCGAGGCCCCCTCCGGCCACCTGGTGGGTGTGGCCCACCTCCTGAGGGCGAGGATAGCAGCGCCAGGCCGGGCTCTGTCCCACGCAGCAGCCTGGACCCTACCGTGTGTGTCCCGAACTCCCCTGTGTGTTCTGCAATCCGCAACGGCAGTGAGTGCCCTGCTCTCCCCTGCGCGTCTCTGAGACCCCTGACCGCGCCCCGGGAATCCACTAATGTTAGTTATAAATCTGGGGTGGAGACTGACGGTCACAGCATTGATTGTCTCTGCACCCTTGCTGCTCTCTGGCCCTGGAGCTAGGGCTTCCCAGTTGGGATGGAGCAGGCCAGCAAAGCTGGCCTTCGGCGTCATAGGCTGCGGCGAAGAGAACAGGAGCTAAAGGGTTTCAGCCTAGTCCCAACTAAACTGTGGGACGAAAATGCACGCGGAGTTGACAACAATGCCTGCGTGACACTGAAAAACGTCAAGTGGTGTCGACCCAGGGCTCTAGGTCTTCAAAAGTGGCCAGGAGGGGCAATGCCATCTCCCCCAAAGGCAGGCGCGGGTGGGCGGACGGGGTTGCCCCGCTGTTCAGGCGTGTCCGGCTTGTGTTCCATTTTGCGGCCGGACTCTACCGCCGCACTACGGTCCGCTCCGGCAGGATCTCGACTTCAGGTTTAAACAACAGACCGACCTTGGGGCAGTGGCCCGGGCAGCACGAATGACGGAGGGAGCACGCCCGCACCGGCCCGGCCTCTGCTAGGGCAGGCGAGCTGGAACGTCCTCGAACCTTGGAGGGCAGAGACCTGGTCTGGACCGTGCGGAGATTCCAGCTGGCGCCCCCTCGGCTGCGGCGCCCCCTCGGCTGCGGCGCCCCGCGGCCCGGGACAGAATGGGCCTCACCGCGCCAACCTGGCCTGCGAGTAGCAGCATACAGGCTTCTCCCCGCTGCGTGCTTCGTTGCGTACCCGAGCGCGGCAGAGGTTTCTACAAGGTCTCTGTCTCCGGTCTGTCCCGAGCCACCGAGGTAGAGCGACTCTGCGCCGGACCACCCCCCGGATGGGGACTCCATGCAGAAAGTTTGCTTGGCACTTCTCGAACAATGTTTTAGTACTAAGTAGCAGCCCCCTTGCTAAATACTTGAGGGTTGTCCTCCCCCCACGCAAAATTTAAAACCATGAATCAGAGACCGGCAATGGGTGGACAGCTAACATGTTGACTCCAAACCTCATTCTCTTGAGAAATACCTGGGCCGACGTAGAGAAATGCAGCCAGAATCCGTGGGCTCGAATTGTGTCCACTTATGTGTCTGCAAAAGCTCCAAGCTGCCGAGATTTCCCCCAGGTTTGAAAAATAACTCCCTTAGAAATCATATTTGCCCTCTGGAAATTTAGTGTGATTTTAGCTTCAGGTGTGTGATTGTACCCTGCTTAAAAGCAACTTGCTATAGCTTATAATGCCCTGTTTTGCTGTTGTGATTGTTTTTATTAGTGACCGCTCCCTTTAAAGAAAAAAAAAAGTATATTTTTCATTGATCTGATCTACAATTTCTAGCACATAAATCTGCCTTGCAAATGCTCTGTACGGAGTTTAGTTCTGCACTCTACATTTTAAGTCAACATCAAAACTGGAATTAAACAGAGAAAACCAGCGTGGAGCGTAAACTGGGCTTAAAGGCTTTTAAATGAGAAAAACTTCTGTAAGAAAATAAACATGGAAACCTAATGCTCAATCATTTCCCCGAGCAGCAAGAAAAACAGCCTTAAATCACCCATCCACGTGGGAAATGGGGCCTCTTTTTCTCTTTCAGTTCTGGGCCTCAAAAAAATATAAGGCGATTAAGGATTTCAATCTTGAGGTGAATATTATAGAAAGGGTCTGTGGAGGTTTGTTTAATCATCCTTGTTCTTCCAGCCGTTGTAGAGACTCTCTATCCTGCACAGTTACTAATTTCAATTCTGTGATTATTTTTATTTTCCCAAGACATCTTTACAATGAAATGGTAGTGTGATGTTACCAAGATTCCCAATGGTTAAAGATTTGAAACATGTCTGATCCTTTCAAAGGTTGTTCACCAAGCCACTACACCCCCAGCCAAAACTGTATTATATGTGGATAACAAATAGATATGTCTTTTTAGCTGAATTTGTCTTATTTTGCACACAAAAGCACACAATCTCTTTTTTATCCTGCTTTTCTAGCTTTGGTAACACTAAAAATATACATTTCTCAAGTTTTTTCTTTGCAAGGTTATTTCAGAATGGAATATGCTGCCAATGGGAGATACGCAGTTTTAATGATTTCACAGTAATCTTTCCTGCGTTTTTTTTTTAAAGTATGAAGCCCCCGATCTATTGCTTTATTCTTAGTTATTCCAGCCAACCCATATCCTGTTCCTATGTTCTCAATCTCTCGTTTTTCTTTCAAGAGCTCAATTTTATCTACTCAGATAAGTGAGAGCTGAAGTTTGCCCCTAGACAAGGAATCTACAGGAACCTGGGGGAGGTAGGAACTATACTTAATGATGGGGGATTAGCTATATTTTAAGAATTTGTTTATTTTTTCAAATATGAGTATGGAAAGATTTCTGTTTGTTGATTTAAGTCTTTTGATATCAATAAGTACTGTAGATGAAATGTAATCTGAACCAAAAAGTAGTGGAGTTTTATAGTCATTGTTCTGCCTGTAACTGAGATGTCATCAGATTTATAACTATTTTAGATTATATACCTTGCAAAATCCCTATGTTATACGTGACAGAATGCTTACCATGATGAAATAGCTATCTTTTACTCCATCCTTAGAACAAAATGTAAGACCTATCTGTTCTGGAATGGGATCAAGATAGATGTAAACATGAACTACATCTTCAAATTCTTTCCATTTCTCGTTACTAAAAAGGGTTACTTCCACAGAAAGCACCCAGTTTCCCCCACTGCCATGGACCCAGTCTTGTCTACTCCCTGTCTTCACTGTACAGCTAAACCCAAATCTAGCACCCTCTGCAGGTTGTGCCTGGTTTTGCCGCTTGTGATTATTCCACTCCTTTGAAAGATGTTGGGATGGTGGTGGGGGGGTGTTGTTATCGTTTGATATTTTAAAGGGCTGTGTCTGGGTTTTGGATTTTTGAAGCTGATCTATCCTCAAAATTAAAACCTTATCCCTAGGAGCCAGCTGTTTCGGATGACCCTGTCCAACTCACCGGTGGAGACTGCCAGTGAGTTATGAGCTCAACAGTAGCTGGAGAAATAAATGATGTGCCCAGAGTTCACACATCGTCCATCCCCTCCTCCCCATAAACTCACACTAGTCCACAGGAGAAGGGAGAGGGGAGGGGCCCCGGGCTCCGGAAGAAGGTGAGGGAGCTGCAGAAAGCACAGTCGCCTTAAAGTAGCCACAGGGGATCCGCCCGGCCACCAAGGGGACCCCAGAGGGAGTCTTCGCCAGTGCTCTCTTTAAAAATAAGAAGTTGGCTAAGAGAGTTTACTTTCTGTTCCTCCTATTTATCACGCGATTTATAATTTGTGGAGTTAGCACTTAAGACAGCTTGCGCTCTTAGAAAACAAAACCAAAACAACAAAAACCAGCCCGAAACCCTCCCGGCCGCGCCAGCCGGGGATCTGCGCGACAAAGACGAGCGCCCCCAGCCCGGCAACTCCCTGGGCGCCCCCAGCCCTCTTTCTGAGCCCGCCCGGGAACGCCGATCCCCTATTCTTTTCCTCCCGCGATTACCCGGAGCCCCACAAGCAGCACCATATGCTTCTTCTGATCAAACAGCGAGCGACATCGGCACTGATAATTGACGAGACCCGCTAGAAATCACGCAGAAAGGGAGCCCACTGAGACCACAGGGGCTGACAAATCACTGCTAATAATCCTGTTAGGAACAGGGCGGCCAGCCGAGTTCGCAATAGCTTTATTTTTATAAAGTAGGCGCTGACAGTATAAAAGACAACGAGATCTCTTTAAAACAAAACAAAACAAAACAAAACAAAACAAAAAAAACAGAAGGCGGTGTAGCATAATAGTACTTTTCCCACCAGCAATTCTCAGCACAGTTTGAATGGGAAATATGGTTTTTACTATATAAGTGCCCTCTTTCTTTCTCTTTCTTTCTTTCTTTTTTTTTAAACTTTTCAGTAACTTTAGGATTTGATTCCTCTCCTCTTGTGGTTTCCAGGGTCAAGTGAGACTGTTCAAAGAACTGCTTTAAGACAAAACAACTATAACACTACTTGTAGTTCTCTGGTAAAATCGAACTATAATTTGAAAGTTTTCCTTCAGTGCCCCTGACTAATTTGTCGACATGCTTTGTGAGATTTTGATTCAGATAATAACTTCTAGTCAAGATCAAACAAAGTGAAACTCCGAGCCCGATAATGGCTATTTCCTTCCCATTTCCTTAAAAGAAAACAATAGACCCCAAACACCCCAAATCAACAATAACATAAACCTCTGTGGTTCAAATAAGACATTCTGGTTTGTAAATAAACAGGGTTCTTTCTGTTGGAATTTTTTGTTTGTTTTGTATTCTCTCCTTTATATTTCCCAATCTCTCTCCACAAGCAAAGATACATCTAAAACACTTTTTAAAATCTGTATATATTATTTGAATGTGGGTAAAGGAAAGGATGGGGAGATGGAAGAGAGAAGTATTCTTTTCCTAGTGAATATATATGATTTTATACAGGACAGTGTTCTTTGAATGCTGCTCTGTCCTCACACAGTGAATCTTGATCATCTAAATACATGTTTTAAATCATGACCAGCTCAGCTGTTCTTCCTTCTAGGCCTTAAAAGACAATTTTCCCAGGACCCATTTGCCAACCTGCCTCGTAGAAGATAGTTTCCAAGCGGGCTAGTCTTCTTGATTCAACCTTAAGTATTTGGATCCTAGCCTATTATCTCAGAGATAATACCAAACTCAGAGATGCAAATCATGAAGCCCCAGAGTTAGTTTCAGAATCTGTGAGTGTCTCAAAAACTCAGAATAAATTTGCTATAAGCAATCAAGAGACTGGGTAAATCCAGGACAGATTTGTTCCTAAATACGCCTGCTTCTCTTCTGTAGAATTATAAACTTAGAAATTATTATCTAGCTTAGCTAGCTCCATGTACATGGATCTATCTATATGTAGCAAAAATACAAGAATTTGGCAATGTTCCTGCCTTCTGCCAGATACAATTCTAACAAGAGGAATTAAAGAAAGAAAGGAAAAAAGAAAGAAAGGAAGAAAGAAAGTCAGCCAGTCATGTTTGGATTACTTGTACTTTCAGTTGAGCTCAGTATCTGAAGTGTTGACAAAAGCACTGTTGGGCTGCATCCCAACCAAACATATCCGATGGATGGGAGAGAAAGTATTAATGGGGAAGTAGAAAGGACCACAAAAAGGCAACAGGAATCTAAGTTCAGAGAGGTCCCGAGTCAAGCAGCCATGCTAAACTTCCCTTTGCAGAGAGTGTGTACGTATGTGTGAATGCACTCCTCTGTTCAGTGGTGTAGGCTCACTCACTGGCAAACCTCTACCCCTTCTGCCTTTGAAATTCCATCTGGGCAGAGTCACTTACCTTCTGGGAACACAACTCTCATTTTGAGATAGCTGGTGGTGAGCCTGATTATGGATGCTTTGTCCAGCTGCGAGGTGATAGCAGAGGGCAAAGGCAGTAATTTAGCCAGTTCATAAAACTCACTGTTTTCCTTCTCCCTCCTAGTCCGGGCAGCATTTTTGGACTTCTCTTTCATTGTGTCTCGTGCTCCCTTTCTTCTTACAACGTAAGCTCCACAGATTCATCCAAAAGCAAAAATAAACTCTCAGTTAGAGATCATATTGGCAAAAACAGAAAGCCTACTTTGAATGAAGAGGCGGAAGTCTTTGCTTCAGTGTACTGATGTCAGTGAAAGACCAGCGCAGCGAAGAGAAAATTATTTTCTTTAAAAATACAGGACGCGAATGTAGGAAGGTTGTTGATCCACGGCAATCTTTACAATCCTAGGAGTGTCTGGGTATCAAATGCCGGCGGGACCCCTGAGAAGCCAGCCTTTTCTTCTGTTCGGCGCGGCAAAACCCGGTCCCCAAAAAATCGACATAATAATCCCCGACGTTTGCCCTTCAGTCCCGAGGCATTTGAGGCGGCTCCGAGCTCCTTTGGGAAGAACTTGGGCAGAACAGGAACGCCGGACAACTCTTTCAGGCCACTGTGAAGACAACAGCATCAGAGCGTAAGGGACCTGCAGCTCCGCAATCACCCATACACTCCCCGAATTCCGAAAAACGGCTGGAAAGGGCCTCAGCGCGCCTCTCCAGGCTCCGTGTTTGTTTGTGCGTATGTTTGTTTGTTTGTTTGTTTGTTTAAGATATGGAGGAATCAGCGACGAGACTGAGCCCCCTGCAAATAATGCTAGCATTCCCTCATCCATGCCAACCACATTCTCCAGCCCCCTGGGAAGTTGCCCAAATAACAAAATGCATATTTTTGAAGACACTTAGAAGACCCTCAGTCGCCAGTCCCGGTGCCCGCGCCCAAGCCAGTCGCACGTCCCAGAAATCAGGGTTCCACAAATCAGAATTCCTCCACAGTGCTCAGGCCGCCTTTCAGGCCCCCCAGTCGGGCAGATCTGGAATTTGGCTATCTCTCTAACTTGGGTCTCAACTCTCAGGGATTCCACAAAAAGTGGCACTTATGCATCAAGTCCCTCGGGACTCCCAAGGCGACCCGGGGCTCTCCCTGCCCAGCGGGGGCGGCAACACGCCGGGCACGGCAGCGCCAGGTTAACAGGTGGCACATTCATGACAGCCCCTCTCAGGCACGGGGAGGGGGGCGGTGGGAGGCGTACCGGCCTCTCCCGGTCCGCCGCAGAGCTGCGGGTGCCTCTGGGCGGGCGCAAGGTGTCTTCGCTTCACCTACCTTCAGTCCCCGCCGGCGGCAAAGGGTGCAGAGGCGCCCACCTCTTAATTGTACTCATGCCTACCATCCAACTCCGCCGGCCTCTCGGCTTCCCACCGGCAGAGAGGAGCGGAGCGCGTCCTGGCTCCCTTTTCTTTTCTCGGTCATGAATTGGGGGAGGGGTGCGTGGGAGAAGGAGGGGGGGATGCAGGCTTTGGGACGGGTGAGGTGGTTTTAGAATCCTCCTCCTCGGTAGTTGCTACGAAGCCAGTATTATTCCTAATTGGAAGCCGAAAACGCCCCCCTGTAACTTCTTTATAGCTCACGGGGTTTAGCTTCAACTTCACTCCCGGGCTCCCTCTCTCCCGCCCTCCCTTAATGCCACTCACAAACTTCCGCGCGTCCAATTGGCTCGGCCTGCCGCGGGAAGAGGTGCTCATTGGCCGGCCGGGCTGAGTGACGCGAGCACGACCCGAACCACCCCCTGCGCGCCTGGGCTCCTGGCTCGCCTCTCCGCTACCCGCGTGGCTGCAGCGCTCCTGACGAGCCCTGGGCACGGGTGTCGGCAATGCCCGGCAGCGGCCGCTGCTCCCGGCCTCCAGGGGCCTCGCGGGTGATGTGCAGGACCCTCGCTTGCCCGCTTTCCCTGGGGTCGAGTGGCTATGCACCCAGTCCCGAGCGCTGGCCCTGTTGTGCCCGCGCGTCCGAAAGCCGCGGGCTGCGGCCTGAGGCCGCAGAGGTCGTGCCGGGGGACTGGGGCTCCTGGCGACGAGGCTGGAGTCGCCCAAACTGCGGGAGCGAGTGGCCCAAAGGCCGAGTTCGCGGCCGCGCCATTCCCATTGGCAAGTGGCGGGGCCCACTGCTTGCACCGGCCGGTGTTGCGCTTTCTCTTTCACGTTTCTCTGAAACCACAGCGACACTGAATTCATCGCCGGAGAAGATATATATCTATATATATATACCCGTCTTTAAATTAATCCCAAAGAGGAGAGTCTTTTTCGAAATGGCTCGAGTTTGGGGGCTGATTTGTTCACCGTGGAAAGCTCAGCCTAGGGGTTGTCTTATGGAGGGGGGCAGATAGGGGATTCTAGAGGAAAAGACGTTAACATTTCAGCACAAAATAGAGTTAGAGTGATTGATACATAGATACCTCACAACAATCTGTCAGCTTAAAGGTGAGTGAAGACTTTTTTGTTGGGTTTTGTTTCCGGAAACCCAAGTCCAGCGTAATATCCTTACGAAAGGATACATTGTGCATCAATAAATTTACAACATTCACAGTTCCCCCAACAGGACCCACTTAAACAAACGCTTTTAAGTACTCTCGCTGACAAATTAAGACACCCTCTGATTTGAATTGCTTTTTTTCTGTCATCTGGAGAAAGACAACAGCTAGCAACGGGGGAAAGCTGACTTGCCCCCAAAATAATTACTACTACTTGGAATCACTCCCTACAAAGGCGATTCCCCGCTTGTTTTTTGGTGCTGCTGGTGACCACGATTCTTCTGGACCTACACTGGGAGGCAGGTGTTTCAGCGGCGGTAAAAGACGGGAAGAACGCCAGTGATGTTGCACTCATCCTGTCCTTTGTGGCGATAATTGCCGCCGAGAAAACAAACTCTGAGGAGGGGTTGTGCCATTTTTCTGATATTCCGAACAACTTTAAGAGTGTTTGTTCAAAAATGCAGACATCTGCCACCTCCTTGCCGCCCGATGGCAGTAAGCTCGCAGAACGACAACGGGAGCTTTTCGGGGATATTTACACATCTGGGAAGCACCTGGCAAGAAGAGGTGAACGGTCTGGATAGAAAGAATAAGACAAAATGGAACATATAGATTTTATAGGTGTTTCAAAACTGGAATCTGGCTAATGGGCTCTAATCTAGGAGTCCTTTCCCCAGAGTCTGTGGCCGCTTAGAGACCTGGCTCTGGGAGGGTTCCAACCTCCAAATGCTACACTCCAAAGGAGTAAAGACACAGATGTGGTGCTGCTCTCTTATACACGACACTCCAGGAAGACCAGATAAGATCAAGTTAACTACTGCATTTAAAGACAGAGGGTGTGTGTTTGGGGAAGGTGAAAAAACCTTCCCTGACCCTTCTCCCCCACCCTCCCACTACCCCCAATCTGGACAGATCTTATGAGTAAATGGAGCGGCCGGGCGCAGCAAGGCACTTAAGAGTTAAGCAGTTTTCTATTCCGACTTTGCTTTGGAAAGAATTTCGGTTGACTCAGTGGTTCCTTAAACCCTACCTCTCCTTCAACGACGTGCAGGTGTGTTAGTGCTTCATTAGGGTCCGAAACCCTTGCCCATGGCAGAGACACCCTGGGGCGTCAGGAGGTGCCCTGCTCCCCATACAACAGAGCGTTTCACCGGAAGAAAGGCAGTATTTTCCTTTTCGGAAAGAAAATGGGCAAAATGAGTAGGTACGTCTTCACACCAAAGATGACATCCTGGGGGGCCCAGCGTGCTGTTCCTGCGTCCCAGTGAAGCTCAGTAGTCGATGAACCGAGTAGCTGTTTAATAAACAAAGTGAATGCACGGCCTTGTGGGGACGGCCCCCTCGCTAAGTCCTCCGCACACAACTGTCTGAGCCGCGTTTACCGAGTGAGTGAATTAGCATGGAGACGTAACACCTGTTTTTCTAATCTTTGAACCTAGGCTGAAGCCGGAATGCGGCTCCTACATGCCCTCCCCCGCCCGGGTGCAGGGACCCGGCCTCGCACCCTTCCGGCGACCCCGCCCGCGGGCCCCGCCAGAGCATCAGGCCGGCGAGGGGCGTGAACCACAACCTCAGGTGCCTCCCACGTGTTCTGAGAATTTGCGTTCCCCTCTAGCGTGAGAAATTTTAAATTTATTTCTTGTTTAAGAAGCTAGTCCTACCCACCTCTTTGACAAAAAGTAGGAGGGAAAGCCCAGGAAAGAAAGAAATGGGTGCATGCGACCCACCAACACCAAAGCAGAATCCTAAGAGCGTCTAGGCCGCTGCCTCCTTTGCGAGTACCTCTGGCCTTGGGGCACTGTCCGTGCAACCCAGGAACGATTTCCTAAAGCGGGAAGAAACCGGAGCCTGTTTGTAAACAAATACCTTCCTCCTTTCCTAGGCCCAGGAGGGCAAACAGCAAAATTGTACCCCTGGGAGTCGCTTCTACCACGGAGGCGACCCCAGAGGCTGCCCGCATGGAGCCCTCCTTTAGCCCGTTCGGACACCACGACGTGCGGGCTCCCAAGGCTCTAGACTAGGGGGCAAGGCGTGCCCGCTGCGGCGGATCTGAGAACCAACGCTCCTGTGCGTGCGGAGTCCCGCGCGCGGCGCGCTCCCGGAACTAAAAGGAGGGGGCTCTGAGGGCGCCGGACCCCTCCCAACACCAGGCAAAGTCCAGACTGAAGAAGCTAAACCTCTGGGTTGGGGAAGAACCAGAACGCTCAGCGGAATTCGGGTGCACACTACGGGGTTGGGTTTCAGCATGTCGGTCCCGACCTACGCGCACTGTGATGCTGACCGTGCTCGGGCACAGACTTCTCTCCTACCTTCTGGTTAACTCCTCTCTGTGCCCAGCTGCTTGAGCATCTTAGCAAAACTAGAGTGATTTCTGTCTCCCCTTCCTCGCTCCCATAACACACTTTTTGTTTTGTTTTGTATTTATAGACTACTAGGAACGCATACGTGCGCTTTTGCTCGCTTCCACATCACATGTACACGTTTGTACAAAGCACACAGGCACGGATTTTGCTCAGTGGCCAAGGTCAGGATGAATGATACACTTATTAGTAATCAAGATGCAACATCCGAAGATGGTCACCTGAATATCTCAGTATGTTATACCCAGATGTTCACTCTCTACCACTGAGAAGAATTTATCTAGGGAAATATTGATGTCTAAGGAAATACTAACATTTTTCTTCTTCCGTGTACATAAGTGAATCCTGCTGTAGCCTCATTCTATTATCACATTTAGACAGTCTGACGTTGGGGAGCAAACAAGGGCTCCTTAAAACTTTGACCTGATGGGACAAGTCGGCTAGAAAACAAAGAATAGAAGGAAACTCCAAAAAATAGCCATATTTATTTTTTTTAAATTTATGGTATCTATCACTTGTTTGATCAGGATGTTTTGTAAAGTGTGAAATTTTATGCAAAACAAAACAGTCCTTTATGAGACACTACTTCTGAGGTTGCCTAACTGAATTGACCATTGATATGTCCAAAAAATTAGCTTCAATGAGTACACATTAAAAAAGAAAGGAAAAAAAAGGAAAGGAAAATAAAGAAAGAAAGAGAAAGAGAGAGGAAGGAAGGAAAAGAAAGAAAGAAAAGGAGGAAGGGAGGGAATATAAGGGAGAAAGAGAGAGAAAGGAAGGAAGAGGGGAAGAAAGAAAGAAGAAGAAAGGCACCAACCTGAAAAATGAGAGTGGTGAATTTTACGTAGCTTTCCCAAGTAATCTGGATAATATTTTGTAACCAGATTTTGAAACCATAGTCTAATACAATCTTGAATTGATCACAGAGAAACAAGAGTACTTCTTAAACTGTGCACACTTTAAAAGAAATGAATTATTCAAACATTAACAGTAGCCGGAAAGCGCTGATGATGTGCATTCTGTGGACCGGAGCAGGGGGCTGTCTGTCTCTAAGGGTGCCAGCATTTTTTACTTTGTTGTTGTTGTTATTTTTAGCTGGGGATGGTGTGTGTGTGTGTGTGTGTGTGTGTGTGTATGTTTCAGCATAGCTGGGCACGAGAGCCCGACCAAAATGTTCAAAAGCTGAAGTTGAACATTGGTTTGTGACTTTGGGTTGAGAGACACTTTGATTCCTAAATCAGTTTCTGATTTTCAGACCAAAATGTACTCTCTTGCACCTCAGGAGTGGATTCCAGGCCGGGCTGGAGAGCAGGTGGCCGCAAGGGGACGGAATGGGGTCAGTGGCCTCCAAAAGGGTGAGGGGCATTGGAACTGTGTGGACCTAGAGGACATGTGTTTCACCCTCGTCTGGCTTTGAGAGCTTTTGAATTAGGCTTCTGGAGAGTTTTCCCCTTCTCCGAGCCCCAACTTTGTGTCTATTCCCTGGCACCTATGAACCCCGGGACTACACCAGGAACGCCTAGAGAGGAACCCTTAGCCCTGCACGGTCTAGGACGAGTGGGCAAGGCATTCTCGTGAGACTGATCTCTATAACAAATGACCAGTTTCCAGCGGGGGCGGAGCGTCAGGGTCACCTGCGGGTGGGAGGTGGTGGCAGAATGTGGCTTGAAAATAAGGACTTTTGGACCCCGCTCCGATATAGAAACTGGAAACTGGAAATCCCTGTTGGACCCTGGAGTTGACATTCCGTAAATTGCAGGAGGGGAGAGAGGGTGGCCCAAAGACAAAGCAGCTCTGAGAGCTGAAGGAGCCGGGATGAGAACGACCTCAGAGGGAGGGGCTCGGTCTTCCCCCTCCCACCGTGCAGTGAGAGTGGCGGGCCGGCTCAGGGACGCCTGGGCTTAACTCGGCCGGCCGGGGCACCGCCCCACAGAAGTCGCTGAGTCTCCAGGTCTGGAGTCTCAAAAAAGTGCTGCCTGTGCCTATCCTCCTTCTGACGTCATCCCAGGATCCGAGGGAAGTACACTGGTGCTCGCCTGGGCCCTGGACCAAGTGCCTTTGGCATTTGGGGCATGTTCCTGAGACCCAGCGTCCTCATCATTGTCTCTGGGCCCCAGGGACATGGAAATCTACCCTCAAAAATCTGGGCACCCTTGCTCCTAACTCCGTGGTTTCGGAACTTCAGCCAGCATGGGAATTGCCAGGAGGGCCTGTTAAAATACATATTGCTGGTCCCTACTCTCAGAGTTTACGATTCAGCAAAGCTGGGCTGGGACCCAATAATTTGCTTTTCTAACAAGTTCACAGGTGAGAACCATGGCCTCGGTTTGCTTTTTCTTAGCTTGTTTTTGGAGGAGAAGACTGGAAGGGAAAGTGATAGACTTGTGCCAAGTGGGAACTTGGGCATATGGTGTAAAATGATATGACTGTCTTTTGAGGTCTAGGTGTCAGGCTCATAGCTGTGATAGAATGGGGTCCCTGAAGACAGGTCATTAGGATGCCTCCTTAGGAAAGATCCTGAGATAGTGGCCTCAAGATGAAGGCAAGGAGGCCTAGGAACCCAGCCAGGCCACACTTCAGTGGGGAGTTTGGCCTCAGAAGGGCAGGGAAATGCTCAGGGCATCCCCAGAAGGTTCCAGGGTTCCAGGGTTCTAGCTGGGCTACGGAGAAGAAATCCAAAGAGTTTGGGTCAATCAACCAGGAGTAGGGCATATTGGAAAAACAGCAGATAAGCTTTGGTTCTCCTTTTGGCACAGAAACCATTCCCTAATTGTGCCAGAGTACTTTAAACATAAAGGGCCCAAGACGTGTGTAGCATTGGTACAGAGGGCTGTCCCTGCAGGAGCAGGCCCTGCAAATACCCATTGGGTCTGTGAGGTCTAGGCCTCGCCCCAAGTGGCAAGTGCTCCCTCCTGTTCAGGGCCCCATTAGGACATTATGACTTGTCAGCCCCTGGGCACTTCTGTCATGTTTTGTTTTGTTTTTTAGATTTTACTTATTTATTTGACAGACAGAGATCACAAGTAGGCAGAGAGGCAGGCAGAGAGAGAGAGAAGCAGGCCCCCTGCCGAGCAGAGAACCCGATGCAGGGCTCGATCCCAGGACTCTTGGATCATGACCTGAGCCGAAGGCAGTGGCTTAACCCACTGAGCCACCCAGGTGCCCCTTCTGTCATGTTTTTAATGGGTCCTTTTCTTCTTAACAAAATTCAAGATTATATTTTACAAACTGTGTCATTCAGGCTGATTTCATTATCATATATTCATTATTCTCATATTTATCTCTTTTTCTGATTGTAAATGAAATTAACATTAAAATATCCCATGAACTTCTAAAACTATCATGGGCGCCATGCATTGTGCCAACTGTGACAAAGGGATAAGTCAGTTGCTGTTCTTGGGCACATTGGGGAGGATAAGGAGGCTGCATGTGCCTCTTCCCAGCTGTGGTTCCTAAGCCTCTTTAGGAAACCTAGAGAGAGGTTTGGGATGAGGCTTTCTCTCTATGAGCCACCGCTCTACTCCTACTATGAAACTGGTTGGCTCATCCGTGCTCCCACGGCAGAGTCCCTCCACTTTGCTTTAGTTATGTACAAGGTAGTATCCTAAAAAACTGAGTGGGAAAAACGAACAGGTTATCAGCACCATTTCTTTTTTTTTTTTTAATATTTTATTTATTTATTTGACAGAGAAAGATCACAAGTAGGCAGAGAGGCAGACAGAGAGAGAGAGAGAGAGATGCAGACTCCCTGCTGAGCAAAGAGCCCGATGCAGGGCTCGATCCCAGGACCTGAGATCATGAACTGAGCCGAAGGCAGAGGCTTAACCCACTGAGCCACCCAGGCGCCTCTCAGCACCATTTCTTAACACCTGGCCAGCTTCACTTTTACCCTTACTTGGATATCAGATTAAATGAAATCCAATTTTAAAATGTTATGCAAACCAAGTGAGTGCACCTTTGGGCTATCAGTCGGTGTCTGCTGCTATACAGCTCTTTAGTTTTTTATTATCTTCTAGAGTTGCTTATGCATATTTAAGCAAACATTAAGATCGATCTTTTATATATCGTTCTATACCTAGATATTTTCAACTTCCATAAAACTTACTTATATCTCCCTTTCTTAAACATCTGTATGGTTGTCCATTTTAAGAATATATTATATCCGTATAATTTCTTTTTTTTTTCTTTAAAGATTTTATTTATTTATTTGACAGACAGAGATCATAAGTAGGCAGAGAGGCAGGCAGAGAGAGAGGGGAAGCAGGGTCCCCACTGAGCAGAGAGCCCGATGCGGGGCTCGATCCCAGGACCCTGAGATCATGACCTGAGCCAAAGGCAGAGGCTTTAACCCACTGAGCCACCCAGGCGCCCCATATCTGTATAATTTCTTTAACCTGTCATTCATTGAGGGCATTTTGATCATTTCCCATCGTTGCTATTGCAAACAATGGAGCAACAAATAAACTGCACAGGTGTCATTTACCTGTGTACAAACACAACCACAGGGAAGATTCCCAAAAGTGGAGTTGCTAGATCAAGGGTAGGTAGATTGGTAGCCCTAGCAGACAGGGACAAACTGCCCTCCGCAGGAGCTGTGCAGTTGACTCTCCCACTAGCAATATGAGAGGGTGACTGGTTGCCAGCCTTGCAGTGAATGAAGTACATTGTAACTTTTCTCTCTCTCTCTCTTTCTCTCTTTTTTTTTTCTTGGCCTATCTGATAGGTGAAAAAAATCAGTCTACTTTTGTTCTTCTCTAATTATGGAAGTTGAATATCTTTTCATACCCAGAGGGCCTTTTGAGTTTCCCTCCTGTGAATTGTCCAGAAACATTTGAAGGTGGGACCCTCTTGGCTCTAGAGTAAGTCGAGGTCCTGGGGCAGGAGGAAAAGCTGGGACTTGACCCTTAATGAAGATTGTTTCTTGAACCCCTGGCAGAGATATACAGGCTCAAGCTTCTAGCATCATCTACCAACATTTTTTTTTTTCCCTCCTATGAAACATTTAGTACTCTTTAATGCAAAACACAGAAGATAAATATGCAAATATAATTTTAATGTGTCTTCATCTAACAGATCTCCTGACTAATTATAATCAATTACATTGTACATATGTTAAAATAGTGGTTAATTTATGGATTCTGTATGTTTTGAAATTCAGTCGTCCCAAGTTGATATGGGATCAACCTGTTTTTGTGTTTTACCTACAAACACACGGGGACTTTCCCACAAAAAACAACTCAAGCATTAACATAGGCCAGCCAATCACTTCTCATGATTTAAACAAATAACTCGGAGGAAATAGGGGATAGATTTGTCCTGGCAGCAGTTTCACAAGAGGAAAAGCTCTAATGGTCTAGTTAAGAATCTAAATAAAGTCATACGTAGGAGAAAACAAGTGTACTGCAAATGTGCAGCCTGTGGTGGTTTAGATCTGCTTTGATATTTATTTTCACTCCTGGAGATCTGATAACTTGCTTGTGAAGATAAATGTTATATGACAAGCCATTGTGTATTCTCCCTGAATAATTGCAAGTCCCAGAAACGAAACTATGATGGCAATGTGATTTTTTTTCTTTCATTCCAAACCAGACAGCAGCATATGTGTGTGTCCCAACTGGTGTTAAGTCTCCTTACACATTTTAATTTCTTACTCCTTTTAGGGCTTGAATGTATTAGAATGATAACACAGAGTTTGATATCAGATGACTCCCTCTCGCCTTCCGTCTCTCCCTGTGCCCCTTTTCCTACCATAAGACATGATAATCAGAAACTATTCCAGCAGGAGGAGCTGGTTTAGAAACAAATGGATTCCATGGCAACTCCTGACTCCACATGACTTCTAATAACTGGCATTTCGGTTGGAAATTGTCTATGTGATATTCTGTCCAACACTGGTGCTTTATGTGGGGTTTTCCCTAGTTTACATCTCAGACACGGAGCCTTAACCTCCAGTTTCATGAATAAGCAGCAGCAGCAGCAATATGTCACCACCTGTAACCATGATGTGGCCAGGGACTTGTTAAATGTTCCGGGTTCCAATTTTCAGACTAGCTGACAGAGATGAACACCAAGTGAGAAGTGTCCAGAGCTGATCTCACATAGTGTAGAGAATGGGGGAAGAGTGTCCCACCGCAAATTGACACTGAGAGTTAGATGTTCTCATTCAATTCCAGATACCATGCGTATCAGGCCCGAGGAAGGCGGGTCGGGCTTGTTGGGCTGTGGGTCACAGACCACTGCTCTGGAGGAAGGAAAACTAACTGGGGACAAGTGTAGCCAGAGGGTCCCCTTCCTCGTTAAAGAAAATCAGAATAGTCAGAGCTTGTCCTGGAACTGTGTGATCTGTTGACTTCCCAAAGAGTATTGGCACCGCTATCCCCAAACAGGATGGGTTGGTAAAACCTCATGATGAAAGGTTTTATAATTTCTGCTGGGACCCAGGGAGAAATGTGTCACAAAAGTGTCAAAAGATTGCTCTTAGAAACACTGACAGTCAATGATGGAGTCAGTACAGAGGTGAGGAGAAGCCGAGCCAGTGCTCTTGAACTTGCTCCAAAGCTTCTGGGTCCAGCTAGGCTGCTGTGCCGTGCCCAGGGAGGACAGGACTGAAATTGAGCCAGCATGCAGTCCCCTGTCCTACCCACGGATGGTACCTTTTCCTAAGTTGCACAAGAGCACTCTATGGTGGAGAATTCACCCTGCCCACACTCCCCTCCTTGTGGGTTCTAGGCTTGTGCGACACACGTCAAGGAAGGTTTATCATGATACATTATAAATAATCATGTAGGGGCTTGAGTGGTTAGTGAGGGACCGGCAAGTAACACTTTATCCCAGGGGACCAGAAGTGACACAGCAAATTTGTTTAGTGCGGGCATGTTCCAGAGAAAGTGGGAGAGTAAAACAAGACTGTAACTGGGATAAAGAAAGAGAGGAATATATCCAGGCAGGATGCACGGAAGGGAGAATTTGACCAAAAAGTTGACATCAGCATGCACAAAATGGTTTGAAAAATCTATCCACCAAATTCTGGGGGAAATACTTTAAAATAGCTGAATTTATTTATTTTAAAACTGTATTTACTAATCAATTCATGCATTTTTTTAAAGTGACTTTCAAAATATCACAATTGTTTTGACTAATAGGAAATTTTTTTTTAAAGTTTTTATTTATTAGGGCACATGGGTGACTCAGTCAGTTAAGCACCTGCCTTTGACTCCGGTCATGATTCTAGGGTCCTGGGATCAAGCCCTGTGGCTGGCTCCCTTCTCAGCAGGGTGTCTGCTTCTCCCTCTCTCTTCGCCACCAACTTGTGCTCTCTCTCTTGCTTGCTCTTTCTCGAATAAGTAAAACATTTTAAAAAAGATTTTACTTATTTATTTGAGAGGGGAAGAGCATAAACAGGGGAGGGAGAGGCACAGAGAGAGAGGGAGAAGCAGACTCCCTGCTGAGCAGGAAGCCTGATATGGGCTCGATCCCAGGACCCAGAGATCAAAGGCAGATACTAATGGACTGAGCCACCTAGGCTCCCCTGACTAATTGGGAGTTTGAGGAAGAATATAAACATCCTAGGTCCATACCATTTAATAATAGTATTAACTACCAGTGATCCAGTGGTCAGTGATGCCGTAGCTTTCAGAGGACCTTAATATCTTTCTAGAATGAACTGAAATCTGACCAGTGAGATGGGGTGCTGGAAGCACCTGTGCGGTGAGTAGAATGTAGAAGGCGCTCAGTAGAGGGGACGCTCACCCAATACTCACTTGCTCTATTTCTGCATGGAAGGAGTTCATTGGAGCCTCTGTGAATTTGTAATCCTAAGCATTCTGTGAGGAAGGAGACAGGTGACATTTCTCCAAGTTTCCAAAGGGAAGGCTGAAGAACAGAGAGCTGAGTGCTTCCCCAGAATCACACAAGGTTATTGTTCCCACAATTAACTATTTCCAGACTTGACTTGAAAAGTGATTCCAACTTTTCGAAAACGACCAAGTAAAAATGCATATTGAAAATAAAAAGAGTAACCCAGGGGGCAAATATCTCCGTGAATTCAAGGAAGCAGAAACATCTCTGGGCAGAAAGAAGGGGTGCTTACGAGTGAGCCTGGATTTCTTCTTGAAACTTTTCTTAATAATTACAGATTTATAGGAAGTTGCAAAGAAATGTACAAGGAAGTCTGGTGTGCTTGTGACGCAGCCTGCTCCAGTGCTAACATCTTGTATAACTAACTATAGTACATACCGATGCCAGGAAATTAACATGGGTACAATCCACAGAACTTACACAGGCTTCTGCCGTTACATACACCCTCGCATGCGTGCGTGCGTGCGTGTCTATTTGCAGTTTTGTTACACGCCGTAGCTTAGTGTAACCATCACCACAATTAAGATACAAAGTTAGAACATCACAACAAGCCTTCCTCATGTTACCTTTTACAACCACACCTATCCTTTATTCCCTGCCCCATGACTAAACCTTGGCAACTACTAACCTTTCTGTCTCTATTATTTTATTTCAGAATGTTTTATACAGAGACTCATATAATATGTAACCTTTGAGACTGGCACTTTGACTCCACATAAGATGCTTAAGGTTCATCCAAGTGGTTATATACTTCACTAGTTCATTCCTTCTTATTGTTGAATAATATTCTGTGGTATGGAGATACCATAGTTTATTTAACCATTCATCTGCTGAAGGACATTTTGGTGGCTTCCAGTTTTTTGGATACATGTATAAAGCCATTGTGAACATTTGCATATAAATTTTTATGTAACCCTATGGGTCTTTAAAATTTTTAAGCATTTATTTATTTATTTAAATTCAATTTAGTTAACATATAGTGTATTACTACTTTCAGGGGTAGAATTTAGTGATTCATCAGTTGCGTATAATACTCAGTGTTCATTCCATCAAGTGCCCTCCTACATGCCCATCACCCAGTAACCCCATTCCCCACCCACCTCCACTCTAGCAACCCTTGGTTTGTTTCCTATAGTTATATGTTTTTATTTTTCACAGACAGATGGTCAAGGATACAATTGCTGAGTTGTGTTGAAGCCTGCTTTTAGGTTTTAGAAGAAACTGCCAAACTGTTCTCTAGAGTGAATGTACTATTTTACCTTCCCACCAACAGTCTGTGAGTGATACAGTTTCTCCAGATCCTTGCCAGCACTGGGTGTTATCATTATGTTCTACTTTAGCCGTTATGAGAGGTCTGATATCTTTATGCTGTTAATTTGCATCTCCCCAGTGGTTAATGATGGTGAACAGCTTATCATATGCTATGCACTATCTTTGATGAAATGTTTGTTCATGTCCTCTGTGCATTTTCCAACTGGATGGTTTTTTTTTTCCTGTGGTGCTTTGAGAGTTTTTTAATGTACTCTCTATATGTAAGCCCTTTCTTGTATATATGATTTGCAAATACATTTTTTTCTGAAATTGTCTTTTCATCCCTTTCCCAGGATCTTCCACATAGCAAAAGTTTTAAAATTTGATGATGTCCAATTTTTCCATTTTTCCTTTTTGAAATGTATTTTCAAAAAGCTGTAAGGACAACATCACCCACGAGGGAATGTCTCCATGTTGAAACCACAGCTCTGTAAGCTGTTTCATAACTGCAACAGGAGAAAGAATGGTAATTCCAATTCCACTGATATTTATTTAGCATCTCTTGTGTCCCAGGCACTGCTCTGTGTACTCTGGATTTTTCGATGAGCAAAACAGCAAAGATCCCCGTCCATGTGGCACATGCAGATGAGGGGAGACCGACAATGAACATAATAAAAAAGTTACTTTGTAGGTAAGAGGATTCTAAGTGCTGTAGGAAAATAAAAAGGAGCAAAGGGTGCAGAGCACTGGGAGGGGACCTTAGCAGTATTAAATAAGAGTGCAGCTGGCTTCGTGGCAAAGGTGCAACAGAAGCCCACTTGAAGAAGGAGTTATTCAAGCGGACGTCTGGGGGGAGGGGACTGCCAGAGCAGAGACCCCAAGGTAGGGGACACCTGCCGTGTTCATGGAATAGCAGGAGGCTCTGTCTGGAGCAGAGCGGAGCAGGGAGAGAGAATAGAGGAGAAGAGACAAGAGGGGCAGATCATGGGGGGCTCCAGGGCCACGGTGAGGACTTCACTCTGAGTGAAGTAAGAAGCTATGGCGGGCTGTGGAACAGTGGGGCGCAAAGATCTGACTTGGTTTTAACGGGATCACTCTGCTTGCTGTGCTGAAGACAGTTTGAAGGAGGCAGGAGCAGAGGGGAGATGTGTGGGTGGCTACTGCAGGGATCCAGGGCAGAGCTGCCGGTGCCTTCCACCAGGCGACCGCAGTGGAGACGGTGGTAGAAGCGGCTGAGTTGTGGACATAGTTGAAGGTCAGTCCAATGGGCCTTTCTGATGAGTTAAGTGTGAGAGAAAGAGGGAGAAGGAAGCCTTCAGGGTTGAAGTTAGCACATCGGGTAAAAGTGACCCAGAGTATAGGATGAGAACCGAAAGTTAACAAGAGAGAAAGAGAAAAGAAGATGGAAGAATCGACAAAAAAGTCAGTTCAGCCTTCATGGGGGCGGGGGGGAGGGATAAGGGGAGGGGAATGATTTAACATCGTTCATAAAAATTGTAAATGTATAAATGTTTTGTTCCAACAATGTTTCATTTTTAGCAATTTACCCTCTGGAGATACTTGCTCATGTGTGTGGTTGTGTGTAAAGGGATTTCACCACAGAACTGTAATAGTGAAAGATGGAACTAACCCAAATACCCACCTGTAGGGGAATGGGTTCTAGACCACGGTCCATCTAAACTCTAAATGTCTGTGCCACATGAAATCAAGCGACCTATCTACATAAAGCTCTCCAAAGGCCTCTGTTAAGTGAAAAAAGCAAGGTGCGGAATGATACAGGAAGTGGGAAAAGAAAACCTTCCAGATGTACACTTACACACCCACATACGTGTAAATACGCAGGAGTAGTTCTGGAATGGTATGGAGGAAGCTTCTGAAAGGAGCAAGGAGTTTATTCTCTTTATATGTTTAAAAAGACATTTAATACTGTTCTAATTAGGGATGCCTGGGTGGCTCAGTGGGTTAAAGCCTCTGCCTTCAGCTCAGATCATGATCCCAGGGTCCCTGCATCAGGCTCTCTGCTCAGCAGGGAGCCTGCTCCGCGCCCCCCCCCCGCCCCCGCCTGCCTCTCTGCCTACTTGTGATCTCTGTCTGTCAAATAAATAAATAAAATATTTAAAAAAAATACTGTTCTAATTAAACACACTTAAAAAGATTGAACTTTATTCAAAGATTTGTTTGCTTGTTTGTTTTTTTTAAGTAGAGTAGAAGGATTTTTTTCTTGTTAGTAAGTTAGATTCTTTATTATCTTCCTTAGAGGTCTCAGGAAATCCAGACACACAGTGTGGGAAACAGCCCTACCCTCTATGGTGAGGGACTGAGTCGAGGTTAGCCAGAGCAAAGAGCAGGTCTGGAGCATCTAAGACCATTCCAGTATAAAAGGTTCTGGAAGGGACCCGCTGTCACCCATTTTGAGAGATAAACCTGAACAGAATTAGTTCTATCCCAAATCCAGGATCATTTTGTCACTTTCTGCCTTATGATGGGGACAGCAGGAAGTTAAGAGAAAGACGGGACTTGGAATGCCAGGAGCTGGGCTCCAGTCTCCAGTGCCACTTGCCCAGTGTCTCTGAGCTTGTTTCCTCATCTGTGAAATCAGGGACGACAGCTCTGGGAAAATGAGAGCTGTCGCTGGAAGGTCTCCAGATGGGCCACCGGCTATCAGGGCTCCCCAGGTAGGGATCTGCCTACATTCATTCATTAAATGAATGGGTTTGGCACAATTCCATGAGGGGCTTTCACAGACAAATCAGACTAAGTGTTTTGTGAAATCATGTGTTGTTGTTGTTGTTGTTTAATTGTAAGCCTGGGTAAGAGTGTTATTGCTGAATCCATTTGGGTTTCTTGTTTTCCTTCTTTAGATTTCACTTGCATCTCCATCCCCGGTGACATTTGTTTGCAAGGACATTCAAGGACAGAATGGGAGCAGTGTAAGTTTGCCACCTATAGGCGGACATTTTCATTACAATTATTTTCCTGTGACCTAGATAATGGTCTCAAAACCAAACCAAAACCAAAACCAAACCAAAATGCTGCCAGGCACAAAACACCTCCATGACTTCTACTCCAAGTGTACTACTCTCCACATACTTGCTTTCATTATTCTCATAAGTATCGATATTAATCAGGATCGCAATGATTTTTGTGACTACAGACCAATCTAACTTTTGCTTTATGAAAATTTGTCTTAAATACTTCATTGTATTTTTTCCATCTGATCAAGGTAGTTTAGATTTGATAATATAAATGTTTTATTTCTTTAGAAAATTTTTAAAAAAAGAACAGATTTAGGTCCCTCTGTCCCATTGCTTGTAATACAAGTAAAAGCATGGGTCTGTACAGTTATAAACCATCGTATATACACTTCAATAATCCGGGAAGTGGAGGAAAGAACATAGTCTTGTTTTGTGGTGTCTGATCTCCACCAAATCATGGCCTGATCTCTGAGCATCCATTTCTACATCCATGAGCGAAGTGATTGGACTGGATTTCCTGTGCAGTTTCTTCTAGGTCTAATAAGCTAGACTCTATGGGCTAAAAGTAATTATAACAGTGATATTGAACATTTTTCAAGGCCTATACTACCTGTCAGACCCTGGGCTAAAGCACTATCTCATTTGATCTGTGTGACAAGCCTATGAAATAGGTACCAGAAGCAAGAATATTGGGGCGCCTGGGTGGCTCAGTGGGTTAAAGCCTCTGCCTTCCGCTCGGGTCATGATCTCAGGGTCCTGGAATTGAGCCCTGCATCGGGCTCTCTGCTCAGCAGGGAGCCTGCTTCCTCCTCTCTCTCTCTGGCTGCCTCTCTGCCTACTTGTGATCTCTGTCTGTCAAATAAATAAATCTTAAAAAAAAAAAGAATATTGAGATATTCTTCTTATATCACAAGCAAGAAAATTGAGACTTAGAAAAATTAAATGTCTTGCCCTGGAAATTACAATGAAGGAAGTGGTCAGCCCAGAATTTGAACATGGACAACCTGACTCCCAAGCCCACCATGCCTTTAGCCACAGTAATACATATCCAAATAAGTGTTGTCCCTTTTCATATCACCCCTTTGGAAGTCTAACCATACATTGCAATCATACTGCCACTACTATGTTTGGAGAGCTGATTTAGAAATAAGAAACTTGGGGTGCCTGGGTAGCTCAGTGGGTTAAAGCCTCTGCCTTTGGCTCAGGCCCTGATCCCAGGGTCCTGGGATCGAGCCCCACATCAGGTTCTCTGCTCAGCAGGGATCCTGCTTCCTCCTCTCTCTATCTCTGCCTGTCTGTCTGCCTACTTGTGATCTCTATCTGTTAAATAAATAAATAAATAAAATCTTAAAAAAAGAAGAAGAAGAAATAACAAACTAGTTCAACAAACTAGTTGGGCTAATTTGAATCAAACAAGAAAAGTTGGCCTCACCCACATTTGGCCACCTCCCAAACAGAGGTGTTAAGCTCTGTCTCCATCCCACCTACATGGAGCATATAAATTCTAACCACACGGGCAGGAGTCAAAGACACAAGCCCTCTGAGACAGCATGTGCTGGTTGGTAGAGCTGTAAGGACCACCGGGGGTGAAGAAAGGGAGCTATCAGCCAGGCCAAAGCCCTGGCAGAGGAGGAGTGGGGCATGGGGAAGACAAGGCTTTGAGTGTGGGCAAGGAGAAAGAGCAGGGGAAGTGCAGGCAGGCTGAACCAGAGAGGCTGGTGTGTCTTTGGAATCAGCGAGAAGGAATGTTGAAGTGTGTGGGGCCTAGTAGGGGAGGGGATTTTGTGCCTCACTAGGCAATATAAAATTCCCCTCCAGGAAGAAGGAACTGCTCCGGGCGGGGGGTGGGGGGGTATTGGAAGGCTCTGCCTGGGTCCTTATCTGGTCTTTGACCAGCAACCTCCCTAGGTGATTATCTTTTGCCCCCAAGGCACCAGCCACTACCCTGTTCCCATGGCTACCAACAATTCTTTCTAGATTTGCCACCTCCAGATTCTCCAGATCTGAATCCACACTGTGCGCTGACACCTTCCCCTAGGGGTTGCGGACTTTAGGGGCCTCCGACGTGGCATGTGCCCATGAAACTTATCTGTCCCTCCTGGGTGTCCCTATTTCAGTTTATGGCCTCAACATGCTTGAAGCCAATAGGGTTAACCTCTAAAGGGTGTACTCAGATCTTTCCTCTTCCCCCTTTGCTGGATCCCACCAGTCACCTGTCGCAGGTACATCTTCCACAAGAAAAGTACACAGGCTAGGGAGGGGGGGTGTTCAGAAAGACTTGAGATCAAATCCTGACTCTGTCATTATTAGCTGTGAGGCCTGGGCCAAGACACATAATCTACCGGAACCTCATTTCCAACATGTGTAAAATGGGTAAATGAGCTAGTGTATGTAACAGACCCTGGCTCAGGGTCTGCTATGAATCAGGAGCTATTATGGCAACGTGAATCTTCAGTAGTCAACAAACGTCCATTGGATTGAAGTTCTCTGAACAATCTCATGGTAGCTGTATGCTGGTTATTTTCTGTTTGTACCTTCCCTTCCACAGATCCGTTCTCTGCCCTTCTAACCCTGCTCTGTGCCCAGGTGCTGAATCTCCACAGAGTGCCCTGGAAGGAAGCTGGGCGCCCTCCAGCTTCTGGTTGAGTTCAACCAGCAGACAGTCATTGGGGAACAAAGAGAGAAAGGTTAGACTGTTCATCGCCTTGTCCTTGCCCTGGCATGGCTTCAGTGTGGCCCGGTTCCCCTGGGCCCCAGCTCGGGGGGGCAGCCCCTCCTCTATGGCTGTGGCTCTTACCAGCTTAGAGACCACCTCTCTCTCTCTCCTTGCCCTTGCAGATCTGGAGGTGGTAAGAGCTTCTCACTCTTCCTCTTCCTGAGGTGCTTCATCATTCTTTGGTGGTGAGTGTAACCCTGTCCTTCTTCAGCACGTTCCCTTCTTTTTTTTTTTTTATGATTTTATTTATTTATTGACACACAGAGAGAGACAGCGAGAGCAGGAACACAAGCAGGGGGAGTGGGAGAGGGAAAAGCAGGCTTCCTGCTGAGTAGGGAGCCCAATGTGGGGCTCAATCCTAGGACCCTGGGATCATGACCTGAGCTGAAGGTGGACGCCTAGCGCCCTGCACATTCCCTTCATTACATTCTTCTCAGCAAACGCCGTGAGTGTGCCTGTCTGTTTCTATCAGAGTCTGCCTGGGTCAAGGTGCACATAGCCTTTTGGAAGGGGCAACCTGGCATTGGCCCTCAGGGTAGACAGAGAGTTGGACTCCATCTAAGAGAAGGCATAGATGAGACCCTGGGCTAGAAGAGGCAGTGAAGTGTGGCTGGAACGGAGGGCAGTAGGGAGTACACTCTCTTCTGCTGTGTGGTACGCCTACCTCTGCTCTTGGTTGTATTTCGAGATGACATGTATGTTCATTGTCCGCTTGGGAAGCAAATGCCGCTTTTAGAATTGGGGAATGAGAGGTAAATCTAAAGAACTGAGCATCTAATTGTCAACCACAGAGCCACTGAAGCCCTAATTCTGTTTCGTCCGCTCTAGCTCTGCCTCACGTCTAGTGCCAGCTGATGCTGTATTTAATTGGGACCATGTAAGTCTTTGTTTCTTTCCCAGCAAGATCAAATACATACCCTCCCTGTTTCCACAGCAGTTCACAGACCCCAAATATAGGGCTGACTGTGTTGACTTTGAGGGCAAGGCAAACCATCTGGGTTTGGCTTTCATTCCCTAGTCCCCAATCCACAGCCTGCTTACCCTGCCCTAGCTCTGAGGAAGCCCAGTTGGGTGCCTGGGTTGGGGAGCTGGCTGGGATGGGTGTAGATGAAAGTCAAGGGTGCTAAATTCTAAGCTGGCAGAGTCCATGCAGGGTCCATGGCAGAAATGGCTTTGAAGCAAATGGCTTGTGGGAGCGGGGAGAGGAGCTATAGGGGCAAGTGGTGGAGTTCGGTGAGAAGTCACAGTGCACCTGGGAAGAGGGGAGGACTGGCTTTCTTACCCAAACTGCCTCTGTGTCTCACTCTTTCACGCAATTCTGCCTCTGTAGAGGTACACAGTAAATGTCATGTTGGTAAATAAAGGACACGTTCATGCTGTTGAATTGGCCAAGAAATTACTTCCAAAGAGGGACATTGGAATATTTTATTCATCAAAACCAGACATACCATTTTGAGTTTTGTCTTCTTGTCTCTTTCAGAGACTGTTAAGGATAATTGACAACATGCGCTTTCATTTGGGCAGGGTCTATGATGACTTTGTCGTTGAGTTTCTGTAGGGTCGAGGGTATAGTAGATAGAAAATACTTGTGAAGTGGCTTGATCTGGGTAGGCTGGAAAATTACACAGCGTCTCAGTGCCTAGAACTATCCACATCTCACCAGATAGTCCACCATATAATGGCTAACTTTCCCATCACAAATCTGAGATTTGATTTAAATTTTTTTCAAAAAAATTTTTTAATGACAGAGAGAGAGAGAGAGAGAGAACGTGCACATACGTAGGGGGAGGGGCAGAGGGAGGGAGAGAATCTTCAGGCAGACTCCCTGATGTGGGGCTCCAACCCAGAACCCTGACATCACGACCTGAGCTGAAATCAAGAACCACCATCCAACCAACTGAGCCACCCAGGCGCCCGAAACTTGATTTAAATGCAACTTTCCTGCGTGAAGGATGCTTTGCCCTTCATTTCCTTTCCTTTGGCTTCCTCCTTCCCCGTGGCAGAAGTGGAGCTTGCCAGGGAATCTCTGCGGGCACAGCGGAAGCCATGGAACCAGCCCGACACCCTGGCCTGCTCGTTGGTCCTGGTTTTCCCTCCCTTCTCCCTTGTGTGTTTTCTGGCTCTCAACCTGCATTTCAGGACTAGGAAATGCATTGTAAAGACTGCCCTAATCGATTCCTGGATTAAAAAGGATGGCCTGAGAATGCTGTGATAATCACAAGAGGAGAGAAAGACCCTGCCCCAAGGAAACGCTTTCCTTTTTGTTTTTCAAATTTTGATCTGGTGAGCTTTGACTAGGCTCCACCGAAAACAATGGCAACCTCTTCAAAGGGGAATCTCAAGCCCTTTGAACGAGCTAATTCGGCTCCAGGTTCCCACCATCTATCCGCCCTTGACTAGCACCACTAGAAGTCAACAGGTGGTTGCCCAAATATAAATGAAGAGGCTTAACTCTAAAACTTCACTGTCTGAGGGGATTTTTGAAAGACTTTACTCTGTGGTTTTGGCAGTGACCGTGGGTTTCTCTGCCAGCGTACAGAGAAATTTGACCTGGGTTGCTCAGGAGTTGGAGATTTTCATCACCACTGTCTCCACCGAAGACATACTACTCACCCCAACAACTCACCTACTCTTCCCCAACAAACCAGCCAACTCAAAAATAAAAAGTGGAGAGGATCGATGGAGACGGAGACAGAAAAGGACAGAGACAGAGAGACAGAGAGACTCGGGAAAGAAGGAAAAGGAAGGATGCAGCAATGTTTGCCGAATCTATATTTTATTACCTGATTAAAGTCACATTTTTACATGTCAGAAACAGGGTATTTAGATGTGTGGTGGAGTGGGAGGAGAGGTGTTTTACAAGTAGATTTCTTTCCATAAAATTTGCTGGCAATACTGGGACAAATTATTAGAGTTATCTATACAAACAATGTCTATTTCAGTTAGTGCCGGCTGCACAGGTGAGGACTGAGAACTAAAGCCAACAGGGGGCAGAGGAGGGAAGGACCATAGGATATAACCTTCTAGTTCATCCTTAATTTTCTTTGGTACTTTCCTCTTTTTTTTTTTTTTTAGATTTTTATTTATTTATTTGACAGACTGAGATCACAAGTAGTCAGAGAGGCAGGCGGAGAGAGAGAGAGGAAGAAGCAGGCTCCCTGCTGAGCAGAGAGCCCGATGTGGGGCTCGATCCCAGGACCCTGGGATCATCACCTGAGCAGAAGGCAGAGGCTTTAACCCCCTGAGCCACCCAGGCGCCCCGGTACTTTCTCTTTCTTTACCTCGTATGCAGCCGACCACCAGAGACAGGCCGCATGATGCTGCAGGAAAATACTGACTCCAGGTAAAACCCATTTTCCGAGGCAGATGCCATGTGTTTCAGACTGGCAGCACCTTATTGGGTGGAATGCACCATATACAATCATCATTTTGAACTACGGGATTCAGCTGAGAATCGGACTTTACCGTCTTCATCTTCCTGAGCCGAGAATGCACTTGATACTAGTTAGAAAGAATAACCTGTCTTTACCTTCCATTTTGGTAAACTATCCTGAGTGTTTAGTAATTCCAAGAAACCACTTAAAAGGGATAAATATGATATCTTTTTCTCATCTAGAGGCACAAAACTTTGATACTAGGAATAAAAGAATATATACACCAGAGCTCTGCTTGCACATAGGACGTTAATTACAAAGACATATGAATCAAATAAAAATCCCCAAGTAAACATCAGTGACAGAGGTCAGCACTCACATTAACAGTAGGGCAGCGTGAAGTCCTCCATCCTCCTTCTTGTCCAGGGGAGGGAAAACCTGGACCCCCCGGTTCCCGAATACTGGGTTGGGTCAATAAGCAGAACACAAGCCCTTAGGAGCTGCCATCTGAAAGGCTCTTTGGAAGCAGGTCCCTGTACCTCTTCACTTGGAGTTTTCTAAGATGCCTGAGGCTCCTCCTCTAAGCGCTCTCCTCCAGCATGGCCCGAGGGAGCACACACCCTGTTATAGCCTCATGCCAACTTTAAATGGGCTCGTGACAGCTGACCTCTGTCCAACAGGCACCCCTGTAGCCTGGGTGACTTCACTGTGTTCCCAAACACCGGGATCCCATCTCCGCCTGCTGTGTCTGGAGCCTCAGCGTTCCATAGACCAGGAAAGATGCCCACCTGCTTTCTTTTTGAAAGGGACAGCATGGACCATGGGAGGTGTGCTGATGCCCCAAGCAAGTCTCCAGAGAGCCTCATTTCTCTTCCCTTATGTACCAGCCTTGATCTTTTTCCAGAATATGGAGAAGTGCTACAGGAACTGAGCCAAAAACGCTTACAAACATTGGGGGTATAGAGAGATTTTGTTCCTCAGCCCTTGTAATGGGATGGCAGAGATTAGCACTTGATAACCTTGGTGGTCATGCACTTTTGAGGTAGGGAAATGTCTTCTTAATGAGCTTTTAAACGAGAGAGGAGAGGAGACCTGGCTAACCCCCACATGCTATTGGCATCAGAAACATGGTAAAGCTTCAATTTAGCACTAATCTTAACAGTTGGCGAATGCCAGAGAATGTTGTAAACAAAAGAATAAGTCTATCAAGGAAATCCACAGTGGCCCTTCTACTAGCTAATTAGTTAATATGGGTTCCAGAGAACCAAACTTCTACATCAGAAATAAAAAGAACGACCGATCCCAGGCGGAAGGAGAAATAGCACCATCAAGTTGTAAATGTCTCATGGAAACGGTGGGGGTGCCTGCCTGGCTCAGTGGAACGCGCGGCTCTTGGGGTTGTGAGTTTGAGCTCCATGGTGGGTGTAGAGATGATTTAAAACATAAAATCTTAAAAAAACAAAAAGCAAAAAACCACTGTGAAAAGCAGCTAGCAAAAACAGAATACCGTGATATAGGCTCAAAAAGAAAAGAGGAAGTCTTTTCAGATAGCTGAGTGAACATCCATCTTGGGGAAGGCAAACTCCTATTTCGACAGGCTACCATTGTGTAGAACAACCTTTCAAATGCCTCTTTGGGAACTAGTTTCAAAACCTTTACTCTGGAATCATAAACTCATCCTTTTTTGACAAAAGCTCTTTTTTGCCTAGACTGATTGGGTTAATTTTGGGCCATTTCCAAACACCAAATTCTCTCTCAGAGAACAAATGTTTCCCACCATGGAGGAGAAAGGTTCCCTCAGGTTCTGAAAGGAATTCTGAGAGGGAGTCTGATTACTACCAAGATGATTACTGAAGGAAATAATATTTCATTCAAGTGCAATTTTGGGTATTAGCTAAAGGACAGATTACTCTATACTCATTCTTTATAAATTTGAGTATTTATAAAACCAGATTCATGGAAATCATTTTTAACCAAGAAAGATTGTTGAAATTTGTACAATTTTTTGTAAAATATAAGAAAGAAAATCTTTTCTCCTCCCCTTTAAAACACACTGGCATATTAAAAAACTCTGCTTTTTGAAGTCCCTAGTGTTTTTGAAAAGACTTTATATCACTTGCCTATGTGCAAGTACTGGCTAAGAAAACCCATTCGCATTTTTCACTCTGTTTCTCTATCTTCCACAACCTATCGCAATCTTTGATCTCTAAATTTTAGAGATTTTAACTGAGTTTGATTTTCTTAAAATGCCATTCTCGCTGAGAGTTCTCAGGCAGCCAGGACAGTGCAGCCCATTTCGGGCAAAAAAAAGATAACAAACCCTAAAAGGAATTAAGGCATGTCCAAATTCCTATGAGATACTATTAATTCTATTTTCAAATAAAATTGGCCAGATATCTATGAACTGTAGTAATCCAGAACAACAGTGGCCTGACCTCTCTCCTCATCCTTTCCCTACACTTTCTCCATTGTCCTGTCTCTGAAAGTCACATTGACATCTCTGGAACCACTGGAAAATTTTCAAAGCCCCAAAGTTTTCCAAAGTGCTGACTTAGGAAGTTGGATTGCTTGGTGTGCATTTCTAGAACTTTTCCACAGGTTTCCTATTCATGTGGTGGAGCAATCAATATGGATGGAGTTATTGTACAAACTCTGATCCTGGCCTCATTATGAAATCACCACCTCAGCTACACACAGATCAAGCACACCTGGGACCTCACAGGGTATTTGTGAGGAGGAGGTGGGACGGAGTGGGAGGGTCGGTGGTGGTGATTTCATTGAAATAAAGAGCTTTTGTCTCTCAAGGCTTCTACTTAATATCTTTTAGAAGCCATGGGGGTAACAGGGCCATCCTCCATGACAGCACGATGATGGGGATAGGATTCCAGGCAGAGAGGAGATTTATGCCCAGGGTTGCCTTCGTTACTCTGTCCTCCCCCCTAGTCTCACTTTTTGAGGCCCAAAGGGCAGAAGACATGGGCGGCCACTGTGCTCAGCACCAGAACTTTCTGCTGGTCTGTATTCCACATGTGAGCTTGAAGCTGCCAATCTTCAAAGTCAGTGTGCTTGGATGGACAGTGTGGCCGAACTGAATGCTTTAGGGTCAGAGGTTCAAATCTTGCCTTCACTATGTATTGGTTGCATGTCCTTGAGAGACTTAGCATCTCGGGGTGTTTTAACTGCTGAGTGAGGAGGAATGCCAGCCTCACGGAATCGCTGACGGTACTTGAAACAGAAGGAAAATAGCATGTGTGAGCACTTGCTTTATACCAACACACCCCCGATATCGAATCCCCACAACAGCTCATCACGTAGCTGGGAACCGAGCGAGATTCAGTTAAGCCACACAGGTATTAAATAAGGAGTGAAGACGTGGTTCACTCCCGGGCCTGCCTGAGTCCAAGCCCTGAGCCTTTGCAGCTACTCTGCAGTACTCAGTAAATGTTAATTTCTCTTCTGGACGATTCCTTAAAGCTAGAGGAAATGGCAGGGCAATGGGGGAGCAAGAGGCTGGGGGATAGAGACAGACTCAGTAATGGTCTGTGGAAGGCACTGGTGCTTTGTAGGGACGTGCTGGCAAAGGAAAGATGTGTTTTCAAACCCATGTCCTTAATACCAGCCAAGGTCAACCTGAGAACAATTTGCAGTGGAAAATTACACCCGGCAAATTCTGCAGCCTGATCCTAATTAGGAGCTAACCTCTCTTATTAGGTGAACTTTTTCTTTATTCCTTCACTGTGGAGAATGGACTGTAATTTGTTAATGAAATAGCATGCTAATGTATGTCATCTTATAATTTGTGGATGATCAAGAGAAAATGTTCTTTAGTTAGAAAAATAGGGCTTTTATTTCCTACTTTTCTTTTTTTTATTCCTTCGAAATCATTAGTCCTTTAAACATGTTCTTTTGGTCTTATAATAAAGGAGTGGGGGAATGAGACCACCTACTTCTTCCAGAAATTTCTTTCACATCTACCCAATTGTTCAGTCTCACAGATTTACGACTTCAATTCGGCTTTTGTTTATTCAGATCCCAGAGGACACTGAATGACACTGTCTGAAATGGAGGTGACAGCCCAAAGAAACTTGTGACCAAATGCAATCAAGGCAGATGCACTTGTAGCCAAATGAGAGATAATGGGGGTAAAAATACCCCAGACAGTGTAGATTTATAACTCAGGCCTGATGCCGTTCCTGGGGTCCCATTTGTTGTTCTGGGCTCTTTTGTCTTATGAGGTCTCTGAACAGGGCTGAATAACAGTTATAGAAAGTGCTAGAAGGGGGGGCGCCTGGGTGGCTCAGTTGGTTAAGCGACTGCCTTCGGCTCAGGTCATGATCCTGGAGTCCCAGGATCGAGTCCCGCTTCGGGCTCCCTGCTCAGCGGGGAGTCTGCTTCTCCCTCTGACCCTCTCCCCTCTCATGCTCTCTTTCAAGTAAATAAATAAAATCTTTAAAAAAAAAAAAAGTGCTAGAAGGGGACCAGATGTCCTTGTTTCTCCTTGCCAGGATGTCTCTCCTTCCTAGTCCACCGCAAGGCTGCTTAGATTCTGGGGGCTGGCTCTCACTTTGGAGGTGGTTGGAAACAACGTGCTTCTCCTGACAGTGTTCTACCAATGGTACTAAGAGGCTAGTCCAGCCCAGGAAAACTCATAGAGTTGTGGCAGGGAAGGTGGTACACTTGGCAGTAAAGATGAAGGTGACGTGGTGTCTGCCCTGGAGGGAGTGATTCTCCACCGGGTGGGATGGACCCACAAGTACTCTCAGCATCACAGGCAGGCATAGCAACAGAGGAGGGGCTGGGATGCCCCCAGGGAGGAAGAGGGGTGGGAGGGGGTGCTTTGCCAATTCAAGGGGAAGCCTCCCAGCTGAGACTTGAGGAGGAAGGAGAGGCTTGCCCAGTGTGGAGACCAGGTGAGCCAAGGTGTGGAGGTGAGAGCAACATGAGGCAGAAAGCAAGGTGTCAGATTTGAGACCAGAGGCCGGGGGTAGTGAGACCTGGCAGGGGTTGCTGAGTGTCCCTAAGCCCAGAAGATCCAGGGAAGGTTTGTATGAGTTTCCTAGGGCTGCCATAACAAAGTGCCAAGAACAAGGTGACTTAGAACAGACATTCCTTGCCTCACAGTTCTGTTGGCCAGAAGTCTGAAAGCCGGATGTCTGCAGGGCCATGATCCCTCTGAAACCTGTAGGGCAAGGATCCTTTCCTGCTTCTGGAAGCCTCACACTGAAGGGTCCATGGACAAAAGGACGAGACCGATACAAAGCGAATGTAAAGCAAAGCTTTATTTCGCACCAAGCATGGAGAACCAAACCGACTGGCCGGGGTCACTTCTTACAGAGAATGCAACCCCTCCCAACCTTATGGACCAGTTTTATAGAACAAAGGCTATGTGTTTGAGCCTGGCCAATGAGATTGTAGCACACAGAGAAAGTTGGACAGTCATGTTAGGTTACATACGGGTGACCAGTAGGATTGCAATTTACTCTATACTAGCTGTTTGAACTAGCCTATCACTTTGGTCAGAATTGGTACCTTAGTTTGGCGCCCAGAAGGCGGGGTTTTCATTCTTTAGTGTTTAGGGAGGTAGTAGGTGCGCTTTACTGATTGGACGTCTCTACCTGGCCTGACACGTCCTGGTACCTGGGCTCTGTTATCAGGGGCTGGTTGGCCATATTTTACTGGTTTCCCAGACCCGTTTCTTTTTTTTTTTTTTTTTTTAAGATTTTATTTATTTATTTGACAGAGAGAGAGATCACAAGTAGGCAGAGAGGCAGGCAGAGAGAGAGGGAGAAGCAGGCTCCCCGCTGAGCAGAGAGCCCGATGCGGGGCTCGATCCCAGGACCCTGAGATCATGACCTGAGCCGAAGGCAGCGGCTTAATCCACTGAGCCACCCAGGCGCCCCTCCCAGACCCGTTTCTAAGTGAGTTCCTCTGGGGGGCAGGGTCAATCTAAGTTCACTGCATAAACAACAAAATGGCTGTGCTACCGAGGTGGGCCTGCTCTGGCTAAGTAGGCCCTTACAACATGTTCTTGACTTCAGTCTCTGCCTCTTTCTATGCATGGCATCCTTCCTGTGTCTCCTCACATTGTCTTCCCTCTGTGCATGTCTCTGACTTCGAATTTCCATTTTAATAAGAACAGCAGTCATAATGGATTAGGGCCCACCCAAAGGCCTTAATTTTAACTTAATTACCTCTGTAAAGACCCTATTTCCAAACACAGTTACATTCCCAGGTACTGGGAATTAGAACTTCAACATATCTTTTAGGAGGAAACACAATTCAACCCAAGAGGAATGAAAGGAGAGAAATCACCTTGAGATTTTTTTTTTTTTAAAGTACAAAAAGCATGACAATAAAATCCCTTCCCTAAGTAAATCTCTCATTCCAACCTAAATAAAACCCTGACTCTGCCCTTGTTTTAATCATCTTTTAATGAAGAATCATCCCTGTGACCATCCACTCAGGTTCATGGTGCTTCAGGGAAGAATCGAGGGCTGTGGACCCGGCCGTGACATTTCCCCATCCTGCAAATACTGCAGAGTCTCTGCTGCCCTGAGGAGGGTTTTTCACGGGCACCAATGGGAAAGTGCCCTGTTTCTCCCAGAGTTGTCCTTGACAGAGAGGTTCTTCCTTAACCTTCCGTGGAACCCGTCTCCTCAGACACAGCTGTCGGATCAGTTTGTAAAGGGAGTACAGAGTGCAACCGTTTGGGTTTGTTCCTCTGAAGCCGTTGATAATTTTGAGATTTCTTCCTTTGTCAAACATGTTAATACACCCTTTTTTTCAATGGAAAAGTACTGTGTAAGCACCAGGTCAAAAAAAAAAAAAAAATCAAATGGTACCAAATACTAAACATTAAGTAAGTCACTCCTTCTGTTCCCTCCTCCAAGTCACTGCTCATAAATTCCTTGTCTAGCCTTCCAGAATTATTCTATGGAGAGCCTTGAGCGTTTTTGTTTTGTTTTGTTTTGTTTTTTGTTTTTTGTTTTTTCAGACAATACACATTTAGTCAGGGACACGTTGTTAAATGGTGGAAACTGTAAAACATTCTGCAGCAGGATCTGTTAGATGTCAGGGACTTTTTACCACCGAACCCACTGCCTTTTCGAAAAATACCTTTTATTTCCTAGATTTTGCTCTTGCTTTGCTCTCTTTCAGATCATCTTTCCCACCGGGGGAAGGCATTTGTCGGCCTAATGACCTGCAAACAGGAAGGATGTTGGCAACCTCACTTTGTTCTGCCGACCTTCCCTGGAGACGCCTCTACCAGTCTCTGTAAGAGAAGACAGGACAATGACCATAGGTGGGTGCTCGAGGAGCCTTTATGAAGTTCCCTTCCCTCTGTTAGTATCATTGTCCATATCAGACAACTCTTTAATCTGTTTTTTTTTAAATTTGTATGTGTTCCACAGGTATTTCTCGAACACCCCTAATGTATGAGGCCCTGTGCTATGCAGAGGGGGAGGGGATGTGCGGTGAACCAGTGTCCCAGGAGAGAGGCTGATGAGCTGGGGGGTAAGCAGTGAAGGGGGAGGCAGCGTTTCAGGCTGGATGGAAAAAAACATGGGACCAGAAAGCCAGGGAGACCGCCCCCTCAGGGGCTGATTTTTATCACCTCTTGGGTTCCAAAACATCTGCCTAGCTTGATTTTGGTCGAAAGTTTTGTTTAGTATGTATTTCTTTGGTTGATGCACATGATTTTATAGATAAAATCTATATATTCTCAGAGAGCTACAGATTGCTTCTGAAATGATGCAAATAATGAAGGAATTTTATATGTGATCTTTTGGGGGTTTTCTTGAGTAAATCCTAAATTGTGATGAAATGGTAACTCAGGTTCTTTGAAAAGTCTGGCATCCCTTTAAACAGATCCCCCGTTCAGTGTACATTAAACAACAGCCGTCCGGGGCAGTTCTTCAAGGGGTGTTACTAGATTTGCCTCTCTCATCAAAACTGGCTTTTCTCTATTTAGTGCTTTTATGTCTCTGTGGGGGAGGTGGTTGTACTGGTGGCACTTTGCTCCTGTGGCTACAGCTAAAACTGGGAGGTGTCGTCTGCAGAATTCTTTTGTATCAGAATGCGGTAGGAAATACAAACATGTTTGATACAAATAACCCAGCCTGTCTAAAAAAGTGATACATTTGACCAAATATGCTATATGGCAGAAATAATTTTTTTTGGTGGGGAGAAACAGTTTTGCATGTGAGTTTTAAAAGTCTGCAAATCAAAAATAGAAGGGAACTTTTTAAGACTTTTGTCACACCACAAAGCATGCAGGCATGCTTGCTAATCGTGATGACATTTTAACCAGTCCTATTTTGGCAGGAGAGATAATGACAGGGCATATTCCCATTTCTTAGGAGTTTTATAACTTCAGCTGAATTCCCACAGTGGGGGAAGGGTAACTGCCCGCCTAGCAGCTCCATCCGGAGGGGGGAGGCTCTGCAGAGCAGTGAAAATGGGGGACGCTGCTTCACGACTTTTTTCTTCAGGTGACTCCTAGAGAAGCCACCGGTGAAGGGATCTCCTACTGAGGCACAAAGAAGCATCCACTGGGAAATGCTGCCATCAAATCTAAGCTTAAAAGAGAGCAGAAAAGGGAAAACCGTGCTGACTGAGCTCCTTTTGTACATAACCAGGAAAGCATGGGAATCTACAGCGCGCGTTCCTCAGCCTGGCCTGGAGTATGGTTTCACGGATGACTTTATTCTAGTCTATAATTTCAACATTACCTATTTGGATATGTTTCTGTGGAGAAATCCATGGTTTCACCCTGGCAGGTCAAATTTTGCCCTAAAAATACATAAACATGTTGTGGTAGTCTAGGCAGATCATAAATTCTTTGTGCTCGATTTCTTCTGCTTCTTGAACTAAAATCTGAATTTGCACGTTATTTAGCTATGTGCATTTTTATGAAATTAAAGATAATTCGATGAGAAGTAGGAAATATTTGTGGCAGTCATTATTTGTAGTAGCATCTATTAGGAACAAATATCAAAGCCCATCAACATAAAAATGAATAAATAAACTGTGACATGGTCATCCAGTGTAATAAATTATGTCAGCCTGGACAAATCTCAAGAACAATATGGAGTCGGGGCACCTGGGTGACTCAGTGGGTTAAGCCTCTGCCTTTGGCTCAGGTCATGATCCCAGGGTCCTGGGATCGAGCCCCGCATGGGGCTCTCTGCTCAGCAGGGAGCCTGCTTCCCCCCCTCTCTCTGCCTGCCTCTCTGCCTACTTGTGATCTCTGTCTTCAAATAAATAAATAAAAATCTTAAAAAAACACACACACACAAAACAAGCCAATATGGAGTCTTCTTATCACCAAATTTTGGAAGTGATAGCCCATCACTTGGGCTGTATTCTGTTCATTAGACGTGAACCTTGAAGTCTGGTCAATATCTTTCAAGGGGAGGCAGTCGCCCAGGGTGTGAATCCCAGGAGGCAGGGGTTGTTGGGAGCTATCTTGGAGGCTCCCCACAACGACTGCTATATATTGTTTTTAGGTATATGTGAAAATCATGTAAAAGCACGACCAAAATTATATGGTTATGTCAGTAATAGTATGAAAACACATACACAAATGGTAATAGTTCAAGGTCAGGACTAGTTCCAGGGTATAGGGGAGGAAACAGGATCGGGGAAAACAGGTACCAGAATATCAACTATACCTTTAATGTTTTATTTCTCTTTGAAAAAGTAAGTATGGAAAATGTTATAATTCAGTAAATTTGGGAGACAGTGCAGGGCTATCCATCTTGTTAGTTTCTGTGTTTTTGATATGTTTGAAACGTTCTGTAATAAAAAAGAATGAGCTAAATATAAATAAGAAAAATCCTTTAGTACTATTTCCTCTGGGCTCAAAGAGTGGGGTTCAGGTACTTCACAAACATAGATGTGGGAGATGGGGGAAAGAGGAGGCCTGACTTCTTGGTACCAAGAAGGTGTCACCTTGGGTGTCACAAAGGGACCATTAATCAACCTACTAAAAACTTTTTGTGTGTTGTAGGTGCAAAGTCTTGGGCTGAGTTTTGGGGGTGTTTACTCACCTTCTCACTTGGAGAAGGCCTGACTCTGACCTAATTTAGGAGTATGGATTCTGGTAAGAAAAGTAGTAGTGAAGGATGAGTGAATGGAAATTAGTTGCGTCTACTCCAATTTTTGAAAAAAAAAAAAAATCTAGAAACAAAGATTTCCAGATCCAGCATTTAATAGTTTTTCAAAATATTTTCCATAAAATAAATTGATAAGATGATCTGATAAGGGGCGCCTGGGTGGCTCAGTGGGTTAGGACTCTGCCTTCGGCTCCGGTCATGATCTCAGGGTCCTGGGATCAAGCCCTGCATTGGGCTCTCTGCTCAGCAGGGAGCCTGCTTCCCACTCTCTCTCTCTGCCTACCTCTCTCTACCCCTCGCCTACCTCTCTGCCTGCTTGTATTCTCTCTCTCTCTGTCAAATAAATAAATAAAATCTTAAAAAAAAGAAGATCTGATAAGTTTTCTATTTTGAATGTTTACTTAGTAAACTCTATAGTATTCTGACTCCATAGTGTATTGCCCTGAGTTTTTAATAAACATTTTGAGTATCATTTGGTTTTCTTGTAATTTTTCATCTTTGATCCAGAATATTTGACTTTGCAGAAATAAAACCTTTTTTAGTTGCAGCAAAAAGCACTTAACATTTACTATCTAACCATTTTTAAGTATACAGTTCAAGGTTATTAAGTACGTTCATATAGTTGTGCAACCAGCACCACTGTCCATCTCCTAAGTTTGTTTTATTTTGCAAAACTGGAGCTCTATACCTATTAACTCTGCACTATCCCAATCCCCCAGTCCTTGTCAATCACCATTTTGCTTTCTGTCTCTATAAATTTGACTACTCTAGGTATCTCATATAAGTGGAATCATATAGTCTTTGTCTTTTTGTAATGTCTTATTTAACTTTGTATTATGTCCTTAATAAGGTTGATCCTTGTTGTAGTATATGTCAGAATTTCCTTCCTTTTTAAGGCTGAGTAATATTTCATTATAGGTACACACACATTTTGCTTATCCATTCATCTGTTCTAGGACACTTGGGTTGCTTCCATGTTTTAGCTACTGTGAATAATGCTGCTATGAACACAGACATACAAATATTTCTTAGAGGCCCTGTTTTCAATTCTTTTGGGTATATACCCAGAAGTGGAATTACTTGATTAAATGGTAATTCCGTTTTTATCATTTTGGAGAACTACTCTACTATTTTTTCCTCCATTTTGCATTCCCACCAACAGTGCATAAAGATTCCAATTTCTCCACATTCTCACCAACACTTATTAGTTTCTGTTATTTTAATCTAATTGGCGTGAGATGGTATCTCACTGTGGGTTTGATTTGCATTTCTCTAGTGATTAGTGATGTTGAGCATCTTTCCGTGTGTTTATTGGCTACTTATGTATCTCATGCGGGAAATGTCTGTTTCTTTGTGGACTTTTTGAATCAGGTTGTTTTTTTGATGAGTTTTAGGAGTTGTCTCTATTTTGTGGATATCGATCCCTCATCAGATATATGATTTGTAAATATTTTCTACCATTCTGTGGGTTGCCTTTTTATTCTGCTAATAGTGTCCTTTGAAGCACAAGTTTTTAATTTTTATGAAGTCCAATTTGTCTATTTTTTCTTTTGTTGCCTATGCCTTTTGTGTCATACCCAAGAAATCACTGCCAAATCCAATGCAAGACATTTGACTTTTAATTACAGTTGCCACTTCTCTTTCCCTCACTGTTCACCAGGGTGGAACAGATCTCATTTTTCTGTCTTCCGAACTTATAAAACATGTATGTAATTACAGCCTGGGTGTACTTTCCATTTCCCTTTTTCATTTTAACACCTCATCATTGTTACATTATCTTTATCTGATTTTATTAAAAACATTTTTGTTCTGAAGAATTTTCCCAGGTATTTTATTACTGTAATTGGTATCATCTTCCTGAATCTCTTTTTAGCTGTTCTCTAGCATATTAAAGGGATGTATTTCTGTTCTGATTGCTGATTCATGGATTTGTTGGAATGCACAAGCAGATTGCATCTCTGTGAACAGTTAGTTATTTTAAATATGTCAGAATTGTCCCTAGAAGATTTCCTAAATAAAAGCTGATTCCAATCAATTTACTTAAATTCATTCTGAATTACCTCAGACTCTGTCTTTAACACATTCAATATTTATGCAATGCATCCTCATGAGTGTTTCAGATATATTGTTTGGGGATAGGATGAAGCATCCAAAAATAATTAACACCGTGGGCAAAGATAACGAAATGAAAAAACTGAAATAGAAGATGCAAATGTAAAACCATTTTTAGCACGAAAAGTATCAATTGAAAGTAAATCTTTCTGGGCTGGAGAGCTACAAATAGCAGCAGGACCAATGTTTATGAGATGCAGCATTTTGCAAGATGGACAGAAGCCAGGATCATCACTGTGGTATATTATATGATCTGGGTACAGTTATGTTTCTATAATTGATTGGAATTGTCCACGGAGAATGTTCTTTGCTACAATCCAAGGATTTCTTCAATGTTTCAGTTTCTCCAAAGGCCACTTGAAGGGTAATGTGTTTTTAGAGGAATGCATTTTTCTAAAGTATCAGAAAATAAGATTGAGGTTTTACTAAGATGTCTATATTATTCTTATGGCTTCTGCTAAAAACAGCACTATTTGAAGCCAGTGGCATGTTTTTTTCCTCCTGATTTTTGGCCAGAATTAGGTTTCAGAAGTTGGATAAAATGGTGTAAAAATAGTTACTTCTGAAAGAAAAACCAAATATTTGCTTTTAAAAGGAAAGGGTTTAGGTTTTTACTGAATATCCTCAAATTGATTTTCACGCTTATACAAGCATGGGAGCAACCCAACTCCCAGGGAGATCGGGCAGAGTGGGTATTGCTTTGCAATGTTAGGGAAAGTACACAAATGTTTTTAAGGAAATTTTAGAGCTTGCTTTAAAATGTCTCGCTCTGGGTGCAATTGTACCTTGCACCCAAATGCTTGGTCAGTGTGTGAGGCGGACCCACACTGCTGCTCTCAAAACCTGTTCTGCTTCCAGAATCGTCCATCTCTGCTGACTTGGACATCAGATACGACTCTTGGCAAGATTCTGAAGGGGTGATGTTTATCTTCAAAAAACCAGAGGGGGTAGAAAAGAGGCAGTCAGACCTCTCTTTCATTGTCTCGGGCCTCTATGTATCATTCACCATCCCATCAAAACATGTTCCCAGAAAGCATTTTCAGAAAAGGTCCACTGAAGGAATGAATCCCCATTCCCATGTATGCTGAGCTACAACTGAAATGGTGCATGCATTTGAATTTGAAGAGGTGGAAATATTGTAGCACAAAGGGATGGAACACAAGTGAATACCTGAGTACAGAGATTTTATTGTTTTGGGTGGGGTAGCAATGGTGGGGTGGGCTCTTAGCCTAGTGCCCACTGACATAAAATCAATGCTGAAGATGAGTTTATTTACAGCTTATCACCTTAGACTTTCATTTACCTTTTATTTATTCTTGACAGCTCTTTATCATTTTCTAAGCATTTTCATATAAATGATTCATTAAGTGAAATTGATAAAATACTTGCTGTACCAGACACTGTGTACACAACAATGAAGTTTACTGCCCTTCTCATCACCATGGAGCCAACCACTATGAGAGGAAGCCTAGGCAGGTATTTCCTCTGTTTTGTAGGTGAGAAATGCAAACAGAAGAGTTGATCAGATATATTGTCCTAAATCTTCCAATATATGCTTGGGTCACCAAATACAACACGGCATAAGGTGGCATTACAGAAACTTAATTAAAACAAACAAACAAAAAAAAAACCAACCAAAAAACGCAAAAAACCAAACCCAAACTGAAACCCAAAGAACACAAACTGCGTCTCTTAATAGTACAAGCCCAGTTTTTCTTTTTAATCCATACCTATTCCTTCCAGATTCCTGGTGAAACTGTTGTAATAGGAAATAGAGCATATTTTCTGGTAATACCCAGCTGAAGTAACACTGTCAAGATGCACATTCCTGGTATACCACCCATTTGTTTTGGTATTGTAATTAGATGAGCTTGTTTAAAGTTTCACTGACATCATTAGTATTCCGTTGAATGGCTATTAGACACTCTCATGTAGTATCAATTTCAGACATTTGAAGAACCATGCAATGACTTGTTTCAAGTGTGATCTGGTGTTTGGTGGAAAGACAACGTAATGTTGGAGCAGATAATGTTTGATTAATGGAAATCTCTGGTGGTAGCCTGCTTATTCATTATTTTATGATTGTGTTGTGAAGTTTATTTTGTCCCAATCCAAACTTTCTCTTCTGTGATTCACACCCATTTTATTTTTTGCTGGTCTACTGTGGTATTTTGTTTTTAATAACCCTGCATCAATTTGACTAAAAAGCAGCCACAAACCTAGACTTACACGTCCAAATACAGTTTGTCCTTTTAGACTATTATTTTTGGAAAATATGCACCAATATTGATGTATTGCCATGAAGAACATTTTTGGAATCTCTCTTTTCTAATTGTCTTTGGTGTTGATTTACAAGCCATGAGAAAAGCAGTTTCATTTTTATGGCAGCCAGCATTACTCAGTTTTAGCCTTTTCACTTGCAGGAATTATGTGATTATTTCAGAAGCTCCATTTCCTCCTGAATGGTTGGTACTTTTGAGGCCACTGGGAAATATGGGCCCGACTAGCTCTGGGGAGATCTAAAACCACTCTAGATCAGCCCACCACACCCTACAAAGTACAGTCTTCTGATTCCAGGATCCATCAGCGTTGAAAGTTCTGGAATGAAATTCATCTTATATCAGTACTGCAATCCTCAAATCATAAACACTGCTTTCAATATGACTTGGAATCAAAGGGTGCAATCATTCAAGGTAACTGTATTTGTTTTCAATGGACAGGCATGGTGGGCATCTATGTAGTTTAAGAAATCCAAATAAAATCGAGATCACTAGTAAGGAAACATGGGTTTGGGGATTCAAAGAAGCTTTAATGACAAGGAGGTGCTGAGATTCTGCTCAACCAAATATGGATTTGCAGTCCATCATCTCCTCCAGGGCCTCTCTATAAAGAACTGATTAATATTAATTTACAGATACAGTATTACTTATGAAACTTTAATCATATGCATTTTAGAAATATTTTCCAAATCACAGGCTAGTTGAAGAATAAAAATAAAAATTTAAATATCCATTCAGATGCAGCTGTCTGGGCCTAAATCTTAACCCTGGGTAAGACTGGATCCAACCTCAGAATAGTACCCCAAGATCCTTCTCAAATTGACATGCAAAAGACTTGGGAAGAATTTTCAAGCAAAGTGGAATCCCTGAAATCTCCTTTAAAAGCCTCAAATTTGAAGAATTTTATTTTCCAGGGGTAATACAGAATGCTCATGATGAAAAGTGAAAAAGCCAGGGCTGAAATTGTGGGAATAACTTTTTAGAAGTCACTGCAACTGTTCTCCATTAGTTAAAATCAGGCTTCCTGGACAACCTGGAATCAATAATCATTCTCAGAATTTTTGAGGACCCTAAAATAATATAACTAGAACTCATTAAACTACAAATTTTTATCTCCTTGCTTTGCTTAGATTTAGAATTTAGATTTCTGAAAGCAGATAAAGAAAGCTAACCTAAGGGCTCAATACATATCTTGGAAGCCAAATATTTTTGCATTTACTAATACTCAGTCTGAAGATTTAAAGCTTCTTTCAGGTCTTTCTTTTTCATTTTTTTAAAGAGATTTAGTTATTTATTTTAGAGAGAGAGAGAGCAAGCACGAGTGGGGGGTGGGGAAGGAGCAGAGGGAGATGCAGGATTCTATCTCACCTGAGATTATAACCTGAGCCAAAATTAAGAGTCAGACACTTAACCAACTGAGCTACCAAGATGCCCCTAGATTTTCCTCTTTAAAGAAGCTGGGTCATGAAATAATCTTTACCTACTCAGTTTGGATTATTTCTGAAAGAGAGAAGGCCCACAGTTATTATCAGTTCATATTCTTCAAGCATATGGAGTTCCTGTTTGGGGATCCTTTCACTGTGAATAGTTAGCAGTAGTGATGGTGGAAAGAAAGCTACCTGGTGAGAGAAGACAGAGAGTACAACCTCAGGCCGGAAAGGTTTTATGATAATTTGAAGTCTTAAAATAACTCTAATATCCAAGATCCATTGTTACACAAAAATATTTCATTCTTCTTTTCCATAATGAGTCATCGTGACAATAAAACTACCAACTAACCTAAGTATCCCTTTCCTCTGTGGGCATGTTATAAGAAGTCCAGGTAAGTACCCTGCTCTTGGTGAATCTGTGAGAGTAGTTGCAATCCTAGAAGAGTCAACGGAAGAGTATGATGTGCTGTGTTTTAGAATTCTTGTGTCTTCATGTTCATTTAGTCATTCAGCAAGTATTTATTGAACAGCTACCATGTGCCAGGTCATGTTCTAGGTCCTGATAATGTAACCAGGCATTGGAGGAACACAAATCCCAGCCTTCCTAAAGCTTAGTCAGGAGAGACTAACAAAAACCAAATATTTCTGTGGTGATAAGAACAATGGAGAAAAACAAAGGAAGATGGGGAAGACTGGTGGGCTTGGGCGCTGTTGCCATTTAAGCTAAGATGGTTAGACCTGTGGGTATCTGGGGAAACAGCAGTCGAGACTGAGGGAGTAGCAAGAGCAAAGGTCGTGCATGATGTTCACCAGTAGTAAGGTGACCACTGTGGTTGGTGAGGAGTGAGCAGGAGGGAGAGTGATGAGATGAGGTCAGGGGCAGTTAGGGGAGGAGGTGCAGACCACACAGTACCCTGTAGGCACGATGAAGAATCTGGCTTTTCTTCTGATGGAATGGTGTTGTAAGATTTGGGCAGAGCAGGCTGATCATCAGACTTAAACCTTTCAAAAGGATGTTTGTTGTGGACAGAAAATGTTATTATAAGGGGCAAGAGTAGCAGCATGGAGGCCAGGCAGGAGGATGTAGTGTGGTTGAGGGTGGTAGCAATAAAGACGGCTGGATTCTGGATAGATTAAAAGCTGAAAGGGTCTCTGGGAAAATTAGGTGTGAGTTGGGAGAAAAGGGGAGTCAGAATGATTCCAAGGTAACCAGAGGTGTGTGTGTGTGAAGAGCATGCTTGGGGAGTGATGTGCAGCTTTCAAACGCAACTGAATTAGTATACTAGAAGGGAACGTCAAAACTTGAGGACGAGGGTCTATCTTGTAGATTTTCACTCTGTTGCATCATCTGTGTGTGTGAAGGTTAAGAGGAAACAGATCATTTTTGGTGATTAAATATCCTGTCACTGTATCCTTCTCATCCAAAAGCTGACCATGGAATTTGGGAAGTATAGGCAGAGGACGGTTCCTTATCCATGTCAACTCATTGTTGGGCTTGAAGGTCCTGCATTCTTGCGTTGGGGTTGTAGGGATGTGGGATTGTTTCTGACACTTGAATTTTAATTGTTCCTAAATATAGCAAGAAATAGGAGAACCTGTTTACGAGAGAACTGGAGTCCATGTTGCCCTGAGGGAGAACAGGGATAAGTCTGAGGAACAACCCAAGTAGTTTTGGGAACTTGGGTGAGGAATTTTAGCTTCAGTTCAGTGGTGGTAATGTATATGTAAGGAGTGGGAGTTGCAGGAGAAAATGATGGAAGGAAACAGGCTTTCTGATTTTTACCAACTAACATCTTTCCTATCACCACACGCGTCATCTCATTAGACCTTTGCAGAGTGAAGTCTATGAACTGAGTGTCTCTCCTTTCTGATTGCCCACTCAGGCCTTACCTTATGCAATCTAAGCTTTCTCCTTCCCCATTTTGCTGAAATTACTCTCTTAACAATCATTAATGACCTACTATCCACAGAACCAGAACCCTTGATTTGGTTCTCACTTCTTGGGCTTCTCGTCAGTATTCGGTACACATTACCCACCAAAGGCGCAGATGCATCCCTTCCCAGGCTCCCAGCTAGCTTGCCTCCACTTCATCTTGTCATAATCTTCTGTGGTGACCTGCCAAGGAATTATACTATATACACACAAGACTTGTCATCCTTACCCTCTAACTCAAGGTCATTCCAGATTTTTCCATCCTTCTTGCCTATTGATTCCTTTCATGTTTCTGAAAGGGCAGCCCAACTAGACATCCTATGCGGGGCTATCTCAGAGCCTTTGTTAATGCTGATCTACCTGAAATGTTCCTTCATCTCTGCCTTCACAATTCTAACCATCTTCAAATCCCAGCCTACATGTCCTTTCGTGATTTTTAAAATCTCACTGCTGCAATTACTTTTTATTATAACTATCTACGTCTTTTCATCACCAGGCTGCCTTAAGGGCAGGATATGTTTCTGATTCACGTAGGTATCAGAGTACTCAACATACTACCTAGAATGAGTATCTGACTGGCATTTCAATTATTTGAACTTGATGAAATCCAGGGGAATATAAAATGGAATATGAAATTAGTCTGATTATGTTGGCACATGTCCTGTTAGAATGCACACTTAACACTAACATTTTGGTTGAGTAATGAGCGAGAATAAAGTCAGAGACAAATAGCATTCATCACTTACTGGGATAGAATGTTTCCATCCAAGCACACCTTGCCTCACTAGTGTTTTCTGCACCTTATTGCAAACTGATCACTTTTAATGTTAGAATTTAATCGGTCACATTTTTCCTTCTCTCTGGGGGACAGAACAGAAATTCTTTCTTATTGCTCCTATGTCCTGTGTCACAGGCCCAGTGAAACAGACCTCCTACCTCCCCACAACTGCATGGTCTTTCAACAAAAAGGAATGATGCTGATGAACATGAAGACCAGGAGAATTTTCCTCCTCAGCTTCCTGCATAGATTGGTGACCATTTGTCTATAACTTTTCATTTTCATTTCATTCTACTAAAACAGAGGTTAAGGTATGAACTTCCATTAGCAAATAAACCACCCTAGGAGAAGCACATATTACATATGTGACGTAAACTGAGACAAGAACCCTTCAGACACCTCATACCCACTGTACTTCAATGTCTTCCTACTAGTCATTCGGATTTAATTCTGTAAAGTGCATGCCTGGTCTCCCCACCCCACTTTTATTCATTCTTATTTTGCAGCATGGAAAAGGAAAACAAAAGCAATATATTCTAGTTTATGAAAAACTTTTAAATTCTAGTACTTGAGGTGGTTACATTGGGAAGTATTTTACAATGATTCGTTGCAGGACCAGGAACAACTGAAATTACTTTCCAAGGATAGAATATAATTCTACTAGACTGTATCTTACATGGACATGGGATTCTAAAAACATTTTAGTGTGAAAAAGGTATCTTTCATGATGGAAACTGTATGGACATAGAGACCCTTCCTTTATTGCAAGTGAAAACCTACCTGTAGGGGTTGGAAATGTTCTGTGTTTGCCCAGACTTGTCTTGGAAAGTATAAAGATGAAGAAGAGTACTGTGCGGTCTGTCCATGTTACAACACGAATTAGACTGTACTTCTCTCCTTGTGTAAATAAATATATAAGAAAGAGAATGGAAGTGAAGTCTTGAAGTATAGGTCATGAAAGGAAGAGAAGAGTAAGGGGGAATAAATGGGAAGGAAGCAAGAGAGATAATTGAATCAGTCTGTGTTGAAGTGGCACTCTCAACATTTTATTTCCACCAGTTACAGTATCTACATTTTCTAAGATCAGTATATTTGGTTTTCTTTATCATCATTGGGCTCTGCAATATAATTTTACATCATATATTATTAACACTTTTGACTATAAGAAATTCTGAAACTACATGTGATCCAAGTATAAATTTTGCTAACGACCGACAATAATGTGCCTCCATGCAGATTTATCTTAATGTGTCTTATGCTGCAGGGTTAGAAATCTCTAACAACAGACCCTAACACTGTCACGCCTCAGTGTAGCTTCCCTTAGAAAAAAAATGAACCAACATTCTTGTAAACATTACACTGTGAGATGCAAAACTGGATGGGTAATTGTTAAATATCATCTCAATAGACACGAAGTTTCTCCTACATGTGTGTTCATTTCACATATCAAGAAACCCATGAAGACAACATTATAAAAGGCAACAATTGTGAAAAGGCACCGCAGCTAGCCTTGTGTCGCTGGAGTCAATACTGCGGCCGCTGTCGATTTCCTGGGTGTCTTGAGGTCAGAAGTTGATTCCACCAAGGCAAACATCAAGTAATTCGACTTCGTCTAGATGAATGACCAGCCAGACTTCTTAACCACTTCTCTCCGATGGATTGTTCGGGTCAGATTACTTCACTTCCAGGTCAGTCAAGGCCTCAGAGACCTCCTCGTTGACCTGGGCGGAAATGCTCGCGGGTGTGACATTGAGATGAATGTCATACTGCTGGTCCAGGCCGAGGTAGCAGTCGCTCATGAGATAGAGTGTGTAGATATACCTAAAACATGAAAACAGAGCAAAACGTAAAACCACAGACACCTTTAATTCTTGTAGAACTCTGGTGGTGAGGTTCTGCTTACCTTCCAGGTAGTTCAGGCGTATAAAAAGAAATGGAAACAACGTGATGATTTCGAACATATCCTACTCTTTTCAAAGCGATAAGTTCTCTCTTATCCACTTCTCCTAGTATCAAAAACCATCCTTCATCTTTTAATTTGGGAAATCGGGGGGTAACTGCATGGCTGTCTTGCTTTCCCTGTAAACCAGAAAAAAAAAAAAAAGATAAACCATTAATACTGTCTAGACTTTTTATGCCCCTTGGTTGTGGTTAAAAGGCTAAGTTGTTTTCCTTGACGGCCATAAATCTACATTGTTCAGTGTATCTATCTGGGATGTTTTAAATTTTCTGGCTTGGTGTCTTTGATATGCTATCACCTACTATTTTTCAGGCATCTTGAAGCACATTATAGATACTACTTTGTGGCTATAACCACCAGAATATTTAGCTCAGTTAGAACAGAAAGCCCTGAATCTTATTACCAAATTAGTAAATTCTCACATCATTCTTATAAGTGATATTAATACCCCAATTGCAGATGAACGAACTGAGATATAATCATGCTAACTAAATCTTCCAAAGCCTTATTCAAAAGAAACTGATACCTAGGGGAAAAAGACATCAAGACTAGACCCTGGACCTCAAGATAATAAGGACTATGTAATATAAATACTTTCCCTCAACCCAAGAATAAAACTCACATAAAAAAGCACATATTCTAATATGGCAATATTAAAAAATCCTTTCTTCGAGGAATGGGAAATTGTAAGCCAAGTGATTTGTAAAATACATTAATCACCACAATCCAAGAACCTACATCACCATAATGGCAGCACTTGAAGTCTTTACTTTAGATGGATTTTACGAAATACGAGATTATTTTAGTGATTCTTTTAAGACAATGCCATTATGGCATAAAATTTACTAATAATGACATGCTCTCAATCACACATCATTAAATATTCTAGAGGGAGATACTGCACTTAAGACATTTTAAAAGAGTCTGAGAGCAATGCATTTTTACAGCATTTAGAACAAATTGAGAGTTTTTCTAGTATGATTAAGTCTAGTATGATTAAGTCTAATTTTTAAGTAGTAATGGTAAGGTAGAAAAATCTTAGTTGTTTTCCCATGATTTTATCTGTATGATTATTACTATCTTTTTTTGTAAGCTGGGATAAATTAGGTCATCTAAAAATGCTCATTTTAAAGCCTCTGGACTATCAGAGGCCAATCAGTTCATACTTACACTGACTGGTTTTTAGAATTAGAAATTAAATGAGATGGGACCCAAAGGCACAGTGCTAAAAAGATGTAATGACAGACAGCTCCTGCCCGCTCTGTATTTGAAACAGAGCAGACAGTACTCATTAACAACAGCCTCATTCTTGAGGGCTTATTTTATTTTATTTTTAAAATTTAAATTCAATTAGCAAACATATAGTATATCCTTAGTTTTTGGTGTAGTGTTCAATGATTCATTAGCTGCATATAACATCTAGTGCTCATCACATCATGTGCCCTCCTTCATCTGAGGACTTATTTTAGATATGGGAATGCCCCTGATGGCACGGGGTGACACAGAAGACAAATTCTTTCTTATTTCAATTATTATGGTACTAAAAACCAATCTGCTCACATGCTCTGTACTAATATTCTTAGGCGGCCAAATGTTTAAGTTTCTGTGTCATAGGTAACAGAAAAGACCAGAGTAATTTAAAATAAGCATGTTGTAGAATTGTTGCCTGTATGAACACTGGCAAAGCTCTCTCGTGTGCGTTCTAGTGAAGGAAGCAGGAAGATGTGGCAACTGAGGCACAGAATAAGACACTTTTGTGTCTTATTCAAACTCAAAGCATTGAGTGGGAAAGCTCTGCTCTCCTGTGCACCTAGCTAGCTGTGGTTTCTATGTCTCAAAGTACCCGTGGGCAGTGCTTCTCTAACCTTAATGTCCTTAAAAATCTTTTGGGGTGCTGGGTACAAGGGCAGATTTTGAGATTTCTCCCCCCGAGATTCTGATGCAGCCAGTCTGATGAGTAGGGCCAGAGAATCTGTACTCCAAATCCCAGGAAATTCAGCTGGCCTGAGTAGACAGATCCCATGAACACAGGACTCCAGGCAAGATAGTATTATGTAAGGTGTATATTCTGGGGCTGACAAGTGGCCCATGAGGACTGACTGGTTCCAGAAGACTGACTCTCGCTGCTTAAGACCAGTTGAGAAAGCAGGATTCGTCAGTGACACGGACACATTAGTAATATAAAAGATATGTGTGGTGGCGCATGCCGGGATCTGGTGTGAAGCATTTGAGAATGGAAACCAAACACCATACCTTGTGGAACCCGAAGTGCACTCGCTGCAGGCTGACTTGAAGCACATACTCTTGATCAGCGTGCAATGTGATCCACCTGTTGTCATTTCGTTTGTCTGAAGTCAGGGTTGTGATAAAGAGTTCACCGTGTCCCTCCACTGAGTCACCCCACCAGCCTTTAACACTTAAGCCAACATCTATCACGGGCAAGTGGGATAAGAAATTCCACGCCTGAATAAAAAACAGAAGAAAAATAATAAGGAAGGGTTAATGGGAAATGCAGTGATCAAGAAACTGTGCTTTGAAAAAAATCAACCTCTTTGTCTGGAGATTCATCCAGATCCACTGCAGTTGTAAGAAATAATACAGAGAGATCCTGTGCACTGTTTCCCGTTTCCCCAATGGTAGCATTTTTCAAAACTAACGTACAATATTGGGAGAAACAGGCTCCCTGCCGAGCAAGGAGCCCGATGTGGGACTCGATCCCAGGACGCTAGGATCATGACCTGAGCCGAAGGCAGCCGCTTAACCAACTGAGCCACCCAGGCGTCCCTAACGTACAATATTGATATGGGATATCGACACTGACACAATCCACAGTTCTTACTCAGGTTTCCGAGTTTTTCTTATACTCATTTGTTGGTGGGTAAAAATAGTGTGCTTTTAATCTCTGTAGTTTTAAGTCCTTTTAAAAGCAACTAAAAAATTATTAACCATTCACTAAACGTGTCATGTGACTCCCTCACTATAAATCCCGCCTAGATATTGAGTGGCTACTGACTACACTCAACAATAAGTTTAACAAAAAATGTTTGTTTTCAGCAGGTCTGCTTTAGAGGAACATCTGCTGTAACATATACATGACTTCTAAGGCAGAGGGCTTTACTGGGGGATATACAATTTGAAAAAAAAAAAACGTTGTGATGCAATTGTTGATGTCACTCAGCATCACTCATTGACCATTGACTGTACAAAATGATTTGTTTGTTCAGATTCCAAATTTATTCTGAGAGGAAAACATTTCCACCTGTTTGTATATCACAAGGAACCCTGTAAGGGTCCTTCTAGAAATAAATATGTGCTTTTGGCATTATATTGAGAATACCAATTAAAATGATGCATATTAAAGGGATAGAAAATATTTTACCAATTTTATTCTTGCTCTTTAAATTGAAAGGCATTTTGAGAAATCAGTATGCCTATAGCAAGCGCTCATCTTTAACAAATGAATTTCTAAGTCTACAGAAAGGATGTAACAAAATAAACTTAATGTTATCCGATAACACTGTTACCTTTTCCTAACACTTATAATTATTTAGAATATTACTATCAGTCTAGAAAACTTCTCAATATATTGGTTGGTTTTATCAGTTGTTAGCTTCTAAGTTTTTAAAAGTACACAAATACTTTAATTTTGTATTTTCTTTTCTTTCTTAACTCTATACCATAGATTTCCTCATAGGCTTTGATGTTCTGTTTGCTAAGACTTCAGTGCTACCTAGTGTACCTAATTGAAATGAAGTAGCCTTGATGAATCAAACTACCCCTTAGGAATTCAAAAAATGTAAATCTAATGCAAATTTTCAATCCATCTACAATCCTATAACTTGTCTTGTGAATCTGAAATTATGTCTGGAATAGATCTTGAAATAGCCAAGCTACAGAATGGCCTACACTGTGCTTCAAGGTAACAGATGGCCTATCCCCTGCTAGAATCAAGAGTCACTGAGTATAGAAGCTATACCACTTGATGTTCTAAGCCTGGCCAGAGTGGGAGAGCGATGAAGGGGATACTTAAATACACAATTTTTGTAAAGCATTTAACTTGGTGAGACAACACAAGTAATATTGACTGCACGAAGCATGACCATGTTTCTTTACTTGTACTATTAAATTAGTTACCAAAGGTGTTTTCAGTTATTAGCAACTTGTTGGGATTTTACTTTACAAGGCTCCCAAAAATCAGATCTGGTTTTTATGTAAATGTGATCTTTTTTGTAGCACGATATTATTATTATTCATCCTTGTTGTGTACACATATATTTGTTGGGTGTGTGTATGTATACACACACACACACACACACACACACACACACACACACATATAAAAAAACATAAGCTATTTTTAAGGAAACTGCTAAGACATTTCAATACCAGCCAAACATATTTATCTGAGGATTAATCTTCATCTATTGAATCAGGCAAGAGCACTGCCATGCATACAATTATTTAATTAGCAGCCAAATCCTCTGCCAGTCAGCAGCCGTTCCAGGCATACTGATGGGGTAGAAGATGCAAATCTCACAGTCGTACTGCTTTTTCTCATTACTACTGCAATTAGCACTTAAATTGATGCTTTAAACATACTAATTTCTGGAATAATTCAGGATTTGTATGTTACCTGGGATCGCCTCACTGCAGAGCCGACACCAGATTGCTCTGCAAATTGAAGCACTTTTGAGCCAAATAACCATCATCATATCAGACTGAGCCAATTTGCATTTGGTTTTAAAGATAACAGAATGGCAATTTATGCAAATAAATTAAGTAAGTTTACTTCTGAGTTCTCCCTGAACTAATTATAACAATGTTCTAATTTTTCATCACATCTAAAACTTGGCTTGAAATCAGTGTATGTTAGGTTAGAAATCTGTTGTTGCTAACAGAAGCCTTGTTTTGGTTTAAATATATTGTTTTTATTCATAATTTTGATGGTAATTTAGTTAGAAAGGTAGGCACTTATTATGAATATTTAAGTTGTTTCTTGTGCCAATTTTGAGTTCAACAGAAATTGAACAATCAGACTTTAATGCCTGTAATACTTATTTCTAAGTTACTCAAAACTAAGTTCCATTGGAAAAAAAAGAACAAGGTTTGGAAGTTTCTTTAATACCTGCATTTGCAAGTCAATATGTTAATTATGTTATAAATCCTGAATGTTTGACACGTTTAGGGTAAAACTGCTTAAGACTTAAAAGTCTATATATGCCAAATATTTCTGGCATTGTTCATTCATATTTTTGGCCTTTCCAAAGACAGTTTGGAGACATGACCTATGTTGTCTTTTACAACATAGATTTAGCTTTCTATCTAAGTTATATGGTGTACAAATAAGAAGTTTACTTAAAGAAATACTTTAGAATCTAGAAACAATAAAGTGATTAAAATAAAAGGGGAGGGTATAAGAACGTAACTGAGGGAACTGCATGAAAGTCTACCCAACTGAAATTTATACCAAGTGGGTAATGCAGCCTAGTTAGTGATAGACAAGCTATTGTAGGCCTTTCTAAGCTGGTCTAATAGCATTATACTGAATTAATTTCCAATAATGCCAATGCTCCTACTAATTATCGTTATTGTAATTATTTTTAATATTATTATTAAATTCTGTTCTATATTAGGAACCGCATAAGGCAGCTGAAATACTAATATCCTGCTTCATTTTCACAAAGCTTCATGAGACAGGTATGATGTGTCCATTTTCATAATCACAGTAAATGGCATACAGAATTTAAACCCGGTGAGTATGATCTCAAAACCAACGCTTTAAGTTAGAAAACTCTTGGTGTAATTTCCCAGACAGAATAAGGAAGCTTTGAAACACAGAAACAATGGCCTGACCTGCTTCATTTTCACAGCTGGCAGCTCATTTTCCATCATGGAGCTGAATACATGGTCTTTCCCTCCGCAGGCATGGATCAGTTCCGGAAGGCAATCGATGACACCATGGCCCCCACCACGTCCGCCCTTTATACCTGGGCTCCATTTCCTGGGAAATAATACCAGCATTAACCAATGAATTCTTTCATAGAGCAAATGAGAATTCCTGACATTGGTCATTTACTTAATGAGGACAGTTTTTTAAAACTAAGACTACTATGCAACTTTTTAAAGGCCATTATCATTAAGTTCTAAAATCAGCCAGATTGTCTAATATATCAACCCAAGGCAGTATGGCTATTATGACATAAGATGCGTAAATCAAATGTGAGCTCAGTAACACGTAGGGTTTACAGGGAGGGGGTGCGTGTCTATAGGAAGGCACTAATGTATACCAGTGCTTCTATGTGGTTCAAGCGCTGAACTGGAGCCCTGGGAGGTCTCTTTAACGGATTCAGGCAAGTGTCTCTAACGCAATTACTTGAATAAAGTTTTCATTTTAAGTTGTTGGGAACATACAGTTAAAAGCACATTTTTGTGGGGTGCCTGAGTGGCTCAGTGGGTTAAAGCCTCTGCCTTCAGCTCAGGTCATGATCTCAGGGTCCTGGGATCAAGCCCCACATCGGGCTTTCCGCTCAGCAGGGAGCCTGCTTCCTCCTCTCTCTCTGCCTGCCTCTCCACCTACTTGTGATCTCTGTCAAATAAATAAATAAAATCTTAAAAAAAAAAAAAAGCACATTTTGGGGGGCGCCTGGGTGGCTCAGTGGGTTAAGCCTCTGCCTTCAGCTCAGGTCATGATCCCAGGGTCCTGGGATCGAGCCCCGCATCGGGCTTTCTGCTCGGCGGGGAGCCTGCTTCCTCCTCTCTCTCTGCCTGCCTCTCTGCCTACTTGTGATCTCTGTCTGTCAAATAAATAAATAAAATCTTTAAAAAAAAAAAAAAGCACATTTTGGGAATCTTTGACATTTCTATAGCACAATAGTGGCAGAGCCCCAAGAACACAGTCCACCTAAATTTTACTCTCTATTTCCTGTTTATATAGCAAGAAGAAAAATACAATTGAAATCATATAAATATAGTGGTTTTCAGGGTGACAGCAAAGAACTGGATCAAATCTCCTAGACCCCAAGCAGCTTTCCATAACAGATCTGCGTGCTGTGTTACAGTAGTACCCTTATGTACCTACTTTACTGTTGAAACCCAACTCCCATAACTTTTAGTACCATATTGGAAGGGTTCCTGAAACTGAGCTGCAGACATGTGGTGTCTACTTTTCTCCTATGTCACCTGCTGCTGGTGTGGCTCACTCTCTGAATGTTCGTTTTAGTGTCTAGGACGTCCCGTGGTGGGGACTGAAGCACCATGGAAATAACTGCTTTGGAATCCAGTTCACTTGAGTCCAACTGAGGGACTTTCTGAGGGGACCCCCATGTGTGTGTGAGGTTCTGGTTGGCATGCCTCAAACGAGCGCACCCCTTAGTCCAGCTGACAGGAGGAAATGGGTACACGATGGCAACCTACAGCCACACTGTTCTGTTTGTCTACATGACTGTGAACCAACATTTTGCTGCAAGGTATCTCTCAACCGAAGTGAAACAATGGTATGAAACCAACACTTTCATTTAAACACTTGTAAATTGTACTGTTCTTTTTCTTGCTAAAATATTTGTAGCAATGTACACAGGACCTACAGGTTAAGTAATCTGATGATAAAAGAAACCCTTCTTTTTAGTACAGGTTCTATCTCAGGCTGCTAGTATATATAACTACCCAGTTTTGGACATTTTGTAGATGTACAATTTACCTCTGACAGAGGATTTCAGATCCCTCAAATCTATGGTGCAATACGAGAAATTGGTCATTTACTTTGGTTTAGATCACAGAGCACTTTCATAACTTCTTTCAAAATAAAAGCTGATATTGTAAAGGAATAAATGCAGTTAACATAGAAATGAATGTAATGTTGCAAATAGAAAACAAGGGAAGGTTAAAATGAATTGTGATTCAGCTTGTGGTAGATGATCAAATTCCAGCTGAGATCACTGGGCCCTGTCTCCCTCTGGGAAACAGGCATTTTCGCTGTAAAGAATCAATATCCTAGGCACAACATGAAATTCCAGTGACCACACATGTAAAGAAAATATTATTTTTGAAATTAAAAAAGCCAATTAAATTGAAATTACACTATTACCTGAAAACATGAAGATGGTGGTGTTCTATGTTTGGTACTGAAAGAAGAGAAGAATCCTTTAACCACCGACCCTGGATCACCATCTGAACCAGATTGGTGATATTTAGGGCTGTCACCAGCCAGCCCTGGTTTGCAGCCACATCCAGCATTGCCTGAACAGGGGGGAAAAAAATTCACATATTAAAAGAATACCATGGCACTTGCCTTCTCCATTGGGGATCTCATGTTAACCTTAACAGAAAACAAACAAACACAAAATAAGCATTATACCTCTAAATTGCTATAATCAAAATGAAAACCAGAAAGTAAACCACAGTTGGATTGGAAAGAACGAACCAGAACTCCCAGTAGCATCTGTTGCACATTACTTCTTATAAAGTGCCAAATATTTAGCTTTTCTAAGGGTAGCAAATATAGCCAGGTTATACTGGAAACCAGTAATAAAACAAAGAGAAAGACTCAGTGTACTTTACGAACAAATATCTCTATAATTCACTGTATGAAAAGCATTAGAAACTGCACCTAAAGAGTAAATCTCAGGAGGTCTTTTCCAAATTTAATATCGATAATGGTAAAGCAATAGGTTTTCTTGCCAAAAATTTACTTTCCCCCAAAAGCAGGCTGAAGACAGAGCCCTAGTTTTCAATAAAAATAATATACTACGTACTTACAAATGGGGCAACTGCCAGTGGTCCAAGTGGAATGATGAGAAGCTATTCATATTAGTCTATACATTTAATCTAATGTTTTATGGACAAACAAATGGCTGCATTTGCTTAAGGCAAAACTAAACAGTGAAATCTTATTTAAACAAAGGAGAAGTTTACACAGGCAAAGCTATTTCAATTAAATTAGATTCTGGAGAATGCTGACTTAAAGACACATAAGTTAATATCATGATCTGAGGCAGCTACTTTATACAGTTTGAGGAGTGTATTCTCTTATTTTAGGAAAATGAAGACATGAAGATAAGAGAAAAGAAATGTACCTAGTAAATGCTGAAAATGATAATATAAATGGTAAATGACTCATCACCAGCAAAATACTTATAAAATGTTGTATTAAACTATTAGAACATTTTCAGAAATAGTTAAGGCATACTATGCTAGCAAAATTAATTTGTTATACCACTTAATACAACAGAGGCAGCCACATTTTCCTTCTAAATTTTGAATTTCCTATTCTGTGTCCTCTAACTTAAACAGTAAAATTGTTTAAAAACGTCTGGCTAAACTAATCTGTTGTCTTTTTATATACATTACAGGGAAATTCATCAACATCTCTGGCTTTCATGACTAATGTGATAAAATGGTCAAAGTGGGTTTTAGCACCCGTGAGTCTACCATATATGATAAAGCCTCATAATGGTATAATAGACATATTTATATGTGTGCATATCAATGTGTATACATGTATGAGTGTACATATTCATCAGTCTAGGGAAAATCTACTTCCATTCTTCTCATTTCTCTGCAGAGCTGATTAAAATGCTTTGCCTTTTTCTGAAGTATATGAGACAAAAGATCATGATTTAAAAAAAAGCATTAGTTCATAAGTCACAACTCTTGAGTTCTGTAAGGCAACAGAAAAGAAAAAAGAAATGAATAATCATATCTAATGTGGTATCATGATGGTGTTAGAAGTTGTAATGTGGGGTAACTATGGCAATTTTACTTGTGATTTTACATTATAACTTGACTGGAAATAAATTCCAGATCAAAAGCTCACATACAAGAAGAGCTGGATGGATCGACCATATGTTTTTAACTTTGAAGTTTTCATGATGAAGTTGAAAGATTTCATAAAATTTATGAGCGTTCCCCACAATTTTTCATTGTATGATCCAGATGTGAAAACGTAAAAAATCATGCAAAGTGATTGCTTACATGAAGTAAATGAAAAGCCACGCCATGAATTGAAAACTATTATTTCTCTTGTTTTAATTTTGAGAAAAGCAGGTAGACAGACCAAGAATCTGGGATGAAAAAAGGTTTTGCAATTACCCAAATGTGGTGAATGAATGTTGCTCTCTGCTCAATCATTCCCTAGTTGGGTCTATTTTCTCTGCTCCCTACCTCCTGCCCCCATCACCGTCTTAAGTGCAGACCTTCAACAACAATCACCTGGAATAATATAACTGCCCCTTTATCTTCATTCTCATCTAATTTTTCTTCAATCCATATTTTATATGGTTACCGATGATCAGAGAGGAGACAGGGATCCTAACATTCGTCTGCTCAGGTTTCCTCAATGGCTTTACACCATGTAGAGGACAAAGCCAGCACTTCTCTGCATGACAGTTCTGGTCTGTGATCTAGCTGGTCCTAGATTTTCACTCCAGCCCCTCCCTCCCTGTACTCCTAATATAGCATTACTACATTACTGCTATTTCTCCAAATTTACCCTTATTCCTTCCGTTCTCTTTCTGCAAATCCTGCTCTACTTGTTTACCTGGGAAATTCCAATTCATCCTTCATGTCTAGCTCAAAGTCTACTTCTTACTGTGGAGTCTCCCTGATTCTTCCAGATGGACTGCAGATATTTCTTTCTTCTCCCGTGAGTCTTCTGCTCTTGACACGTGTCACTGTTATCCTATTGTGATTCTTTGTTTACACATGTACTCTTTGAACTACAGATTTCTTTTCTTTTTTTTTTTTTTTAAGATTTTATTTATTTATTTGACAGAGATCACAAGTAGGCAGAGAGGCAGGCAGAGAGAGAGAGAGGACAGAAAGCAGGCTTCCTGCTGAGCAGAGAGCCCGATGTGAGGCTTGATCCCAGGACCCTGGGATCATGACCTGAGCCAAAGGCAGAGGCTTTAACCCACTGAGCCACCCAGGCGCCCCTAAACTACAGATTTCTTGATGGCAGGAATCTAGAAATATTCTGTTAACTCAAGCCTAGTGCACTCAAGGTAATATCTTTTGTCTGAGAAATGTTGGTAAAAATCCAATTACAACGATGATAACAACATTCTGCCTAAGTTATTGCACACTTGCCAAAGAAAAAAGTTCCAAGGTTTTAGTGTCAAACAGACATAGATTTCAGTCCTAATTTTGCCCCACTTACTATGTGAATCTGGGGAAATTTCTTAACCCTACTCTGCTAGGCTTCTCATTTACAGAAGGGGGCATTATGCCTTATTATACCTCCTTGTAGGGGTGTTATGAGGGTACAGTGAGAAAATGTACTATGTAAGGTATCTAATATACCACCTGGAACACAGTAAATCTTCACAAACAGGTCTCTATTTTTAAAGTTTTCCTGTGATATGAAAAGAACACCCTAAAATAGTCCATTCTTTCTAACAGATTTCCTTTCGGCCTTTTGGTGTTGATTTCTGGACTCAGTAGTATAGGGCTTTGAGGGGCAGGGCATGCAAGGTCAGGAGCAGATGTATGGAATGGACAAAAACAGTTCATCAGGACAGGCGTCCAAATACAAGAGAGCCAGAGGAAAGGGCTAACGACAGTCCCTGGGGCTCAGGCCGAGCTGGAGGATGTGGGCTTGGATCTCAGTGTGAGTAGGTAAGCCTGTGTTACTGTTCAGAGGTACATACCTAAAGAAGCTAAGGCCAGGCAATGGTCCAGGTAAATGGATCTGAGGGTCCTGAAAGCCTGTACTGACATACCTTTGCATGCCTGAGCCCAGGATGGATTCCCTGTGTCTCACTGTCTTTGAGAGCAATCTTCCTCATAGGTAAAGGCTAATAAGGTATCTGCTCCCCGCCAGAGTGGGGCTGACTTTGGTAGCAGCTGGAGATCATGGCTCAGTTCCCCAAATCACCTTAAAGTCTCTTACAGAGATCTAATGCTCAACAACAAAGGTAGTTTTTAGTACATGGAGGAGATAGAACTCTGGAGATTCTTTACCAGTTTAGCATTAACGTTAGACAAATACTTAATCCCCCTTTACTTCACATCCACTTTCTACTCGGCATGCTACTTGCAGGGCAAAACTAGGATGATTCTAAGTATAGGGGAAAAATGGATGGGCACTGACTCTGTGTACGAAACTTTCTTCTACTAAGTTGAAATGAACTTCAGTTGATTGATGATTGAGAATTCTTTGCCATTTCCAGCGGTGATAAGATGGAAATAGAATTTCTAGCACTGTATTCATTTATCAAGTTATGATACAATTAAAACCTTATCATAATTAACAGAAACTGTGGAGCTGTCATTTACTTATAGGAGAGCAGGTGATGAGCTTGGTTTTTAACACATTTTAACTGAGATGCCGCTGGGAAGCCAGGTGAGAAGTCCAGGTAAAAGACCTTCTGAAGTACTTGGCTTTATGCCACGGTAAAACAACCACCACCACAAACTATAAAAATCAACCCCACCCCTCACTCCTAAAACAATAAAAAAATTAAGTGTTTAGAAAATGGATGCTTTCTGGAAAAATTTTTTAGGCTCTAGGAGTCTTGGAGCCAAATGCATGCTTTATGACTTGAATCTAACTCATGTCTTGAACATTTATTTTGAATCAATTTCAAGAATTCTCTAAGCATATCAGGCTTGGTCTTAGCATTTAAATTCAACCACATTTTCATTGTGGTGTTACTACTTTGGCAAAAGACATATTTATCAAATCTAGTCTATTTTCTTGTCTTCTGCTACTATACTATACTTAAAATGCAAGCTTGACAACATATCTCTCTCTGTATTATGGCAGATAAAATTTCATTCAATAATAAAAGTCCCAAACACTGAATTACATGTTAAAGTCAAGCTGTAATGACCGTATGCATATATGGTGTGAGTAAAATATTTGGGTAAGAACGCACAGACTATAATACACTTTCGTAAATAGCTCACCCTTAACCCATAACAGTACCAAGTATGAGGAAAGGCATCCATACCATCCTCCTTTCACAGATGAAGAAATAGCAGCTTACAGGTGTTCAGTGGCTATGTAATCACACCAGTCAAAATGAAATTAAGACTTGATCTTGGTTTTCCAATTAATTACCTGTGTTCATTACACCATATTCCATTACTGTTGAATGATTTACATTGACTATGGCTGTTTTTTAAAAATTATTATTATTATTTTTTTAATTTTAAGTAGGCTCTACACCCAATGTGAGGCTTGAACCCATGACCCTGAGATTTGAAGTCACTTGCTCTACCGACTAAGCCAGCCAGGCACCCCTACCCTGTCTTATTTCAAGAAGGATTTAACCTAACCTTTTTCCCCTACATAACAGAAAAACACAAATTCCAGACAAAATAATTAGGCATCAATTACTGTCTCTGTATGAATTTTGTTAATACAATTATCAAAAAGTTAAAATTTTAAAATTTAAAATTAATTTGAATCCATCATTTGGTAATGAGTACATCTTAATATTTTATAGGTAGGCACTACATATCTTTTGGAATCCAACTGAATTCCGGATTTAAGCAATTCAAGGGTAACACAGGAACTTTGAGTACTGTGACTGAATTAAAGTCAACTTCATTGGAAGGAAACATAATTGCTGACCAGCAAAAGAAAAACTATCATTCGATATACATTAGGAGTTACTGAGAGGAAGATGATATGATGAAGCTCTAAGGCCCATTATTTAAAAATTTCTGCATTTAGTATGAAAAGTCTGTGAATTAGTCCTTGGTGTCATCAAGGCTTTGGGGCTGTAGAGTGTACACATGGTGCGAGACAGATGACCACCAGCTCCTCCACCCACAGCCCCCTTAGCGTTCTGACTTATTCTCTCCCTTCTCCCTCCTTTTATCCTTTCCTCTCTTTAAGGAACTTTTTCTCTTCTTCCTCACATCTCCTGCTAGTCCTCCTTGTGTACCTAGTGGTAGCATAGGGACTGCAGCAACCACATGAAACTAAGATTATGACAAAGGCTGAAATGGCTAGATCATGTTGCTACTTCTGTTAAAATTAGATAACATAAAGATAATAAATTGACAGTTTAAGAGAAAGATTTATTTAGTCTAGAGTGAGAGAAAAGGATTTTCATTAATTTATAGAAGTCAAGTGACTACTTATAGAATGTCATGAGAATTGCAAAATACTATGGAAAGACCGTTAGAAACAGTCTGTGAAACTCACAGCCAAGAGGAGTCTAAGGACATGACAACTAAGTGTGAAGTGGTACCTTGAATGGGATCCTAGAAAAGGAAAAGGACATTAAGTACACTAAAGCATTCTAAGTATGGACTTTTGTTAATAATAATGTATCAATATTGGTACATTGATTGTGACAATGTACTTTATTAATGTAAGAAGCTATATTAGAGGAAAACTGCCTGTGGGAAGAGTAGGCCCTCTCTGAACTATCTTTGCAACTTTTCTGTAAATCTGAAACTATTATAAAATGTAAAGGTTATTAAAAAAAAAAAACTATGGAAATTCATCCAAAGCAGCTTGTTAAAACATTTGTTGTTAGACATCTGCTAGAAAATGCACTATGTGGTTCAAGGGCTCCCAGAAGTTTTACAATGATGGGAAAGCCTGAAAAAAAAAAAAAAAAAAAAAGGCTTTCTTGACAGAAAGGCATACTCCTTTAAAGGTTCAGGTCAGTTGCAAGTAATGATACAGTATTTTGTCAATAATTAAAATGCTATAAGTACATTTATAAGACTCTTTTTCAATAGCAACAGTTGTTCACTGTAACTTTCTCCTGAACTTTTACCCCCAGAAGGTTAGCATTCAGGAAGCTCAGCTGCTGTCTAACAAACTTAATTAATCAAAAAGTCATTTCCGAGCTGTAACTATGAGTAAAAGCGCTTCAAGTGTGCTAGCAAGCCTACAAGTTAATCAAAATGCTAATGCAGTACAAATTAAAGTTGTGATTAACATTTCACAGTAGCTGCTTAAGTGAGTTGATCACACAAATGGGTTAAGCATTACTCATTTCCTATAGCCCCAACCGGGAAAAGGGTTGTTATGTGGCTATGAGGAGAGGAGCTAGGGGTAGAAGGATCCTTCATAATAGCATCACATCATCAATAAACCATCACCAAATTGTCATACAAAAGCTTTCAGGTAGAGTCACCCTGGGGGAAATGGCCTTCCAAATTATATTACAGTCCTTGAGGGGAGATTGCCTATAAATCCACAAGAATAAGTAAAGTTGTTTAAGACCTCAAAATCCACACACATTTGTGTTAGTTTTGGAAATACTACACGCATCAGCTCTGTGTTGCTTCTTGGGGAGGGGGTAATGGTACCTTGTTTTAAGGGTTGTTTCCCGTGTTCTACTGAGGAATTAAAATGTATCTTTGATACATGAAAAAATAACTACCAACTGGATAATGATTTTATATTTATTAAGTTTTTATTTTGATTCCAGTATGGCTAACATATGGTGTTATATTAGTTTCAGATGTACAATACAGTGATTCAACTGGATGGTAATTCTGAACCATTGTGTGGATCTCTGCATTTGGAAAAATAATCATTCAGGATTAAGTTCATTTAGAATTATTTGCTTTTAAATAGTCATCCATTAACAAAACTTCATGAGGCTTCCATGGCAAGATCTGAGCTCCTGGTAGTTTTGCCAGGAAAGCAGCCTGAATTAGACTTCCCTGTCTCCATGAATTTGATAAGGTCACACTAATGTTTATAATAAACAGACTACATTTGTTGGTAGACAATACAGATTTGGCAGATAATCTCAAAAACATTGTGAGAATCCACACATAATAAATCTCCCTTTTAATCCTCTCCTAATAAAGAACCAGAAAGGAAAAAGTGAAATATTTATGCATTCCATTCACCATGATATATTGAAATGTACTACATGCCAAGAATTATGTCCAAGTCATCTTTGTCAGTGAGATTATAAATAGTTATTGATAAGGTTCCAGCCTACTTTGGATGATGCAAAATCCTCCAAATATATGCTCATAGTATTAATATTCCTTGAAACATATCCAATATTTAAAACTCAATAGTGTAATTTTCATTTTAGGATCCTTTAAAGACGAGTTGCAGCAATTAATTATTTTTTTTTAAGTTCTTTAGATTACAGATTGCTAAATACATATAATTCAATTTTGGAAGCATAGAAATTATTTAGTTATAATCCACCCATCTTTTTCTCAAAAAGATCTCAAGTCTATTGTGCTATACTGTCCACTTAAAGATAATCTTTTCATTTGGTCTAATTATAAGCATTTAAAAGTGTGAAAGGATTCTAAGAATATATGGAAGATTTTATCTACCATTTGCTATATCAAAACATTTCTTAAAAGTATTGGGTTAAGGATTTGACCAAGTACTTCTTTTGCTAATCAGAGCAGTACCCGGCCTATTTTCTCTGCTAGCTGTATTTGACTCTACGATTCTAAAACTTGTTCAGTTAATTGACACTGACATTCTTCAATACATTGACGAGCGACTGAGCATGTGCTTAGGGCACCCATAGGTAAATACTCCTCAAAGGTTACATTAGTCTTGCTCCATGACAGTTTTATCTACTGGCATCATCAAATATTTCTATGCTTTTTAATCTACTACAAATGGAAATACAGACCCAGCCACTGTCCTAGTACTTCTCTGTTAAAAAGAATTAAGTCGGGGCGCCTGGGTGGCTCAGTGGGTTAAAGCCTCTGCCTTCAGCTCAGGTCATGATCTCAGAGTCCTGGGATTGAGCCCCATATCGGGCTCTCTGCTCAGCGGGGAGCCTGCTTCTCCTTTTCTCTCTCTGCCTGCCTCTTTGCCTACTTGTGATCTCTGTCTGTCAAATAAATAAATAAAATCTTAAAAAAAAAAAGAATTAAGTCAATGAAAAAATATTCATATCATTGCATCACCTTCTCTCTTATCCTATTCTTTTCTGTTCTTAACTCCAACAGGTGCATACATACATATCTTAAGTTTATCAGTTCAAGTCTCTTAAACATAGATTGAAAATGCAATATGTTTTCAGAATAGCTGTGGGTTACAGAAAAATATGACATGGATTATTTGAAATGTAACACACTTTATCAGACATGGTTTACAAAGACGTCAAATTATTATTTGAAATCTGGGCTAAACAACAGTTTCACCAGTAAACTATTAGTATTTAGTTTCTGCAAATTTACCAAGGTTCTCTGACTGAAGAGAAGTATAAATACCTACTCAATTCATATACTTCCTACCCTTTATTTTTGAGTAACGCCATTTATGACAATAGATAAGGCTTATTAGAACATGTTAGATGGTAACTAGACTATCGTGGTGATCATTCTGCAATGTATACAAATGTCAAATCTCTGTTTTGTACACCTGAAACTAATAAAATACTGTATGTCAATTATATCACAATTAGAAAAAAATTCTCCCTGCTTCGGTACTAAAAAGACCCAAAGAACAAAAAGCGTGTTAACATTAATTTGAGGGGCATAAGAGCGACATATTGTTTCCTGTGTGCAAGGGAAGAAAGGCTGAAAACAGTAGTTCCAAAGACCTGGGCATTAAGGAAAATAATGTGAAATGGCAGCTCTTATATTTAAGTTAGATGCAAGAATTTACAAAACCATGGAAACTTACCTGCCAGAACACAGCTTTTAGGCACTCAATCACCTAGATTATTATTACCAAAGCAGATCCCCTGGTTTACCTTTCCCTATTTCCATTAGGACAATAGAAAAAGAATTCAATCTATATAAACACATGCCTTGCTTGGTATGCAGAATATACAAAATACAGAACCTTACACTCTTCCTCAATAGTAAAGAGGAGATGTCTGCTATCTTTTGGGGGTGTTGGTAGCTCTGTATCTTGGGGCAAGGAATCGCTGAGATTGCCTATTGCTGCTAGAACTTTTGAAGTTTTTCAAAAAGAACTGGTGTGATGGACAAAGGCTGCCTTCATGGGAACCCCATTAGGTGATGGTGATTAACCAGTGAAAGAAGCCAAGAACCTAACCAAAGCAGTGTAGGCAAATTTGAAGAATGAAAGAGAAACAAAATGTATGTACGTGTGTTTTAATAGTAAATCTATGTATAGGTTACCCTAGTACACCTATACTACATTACAGGGTTGTTTTGTAATTATGCTGGCATTTCTCTTTCCCTTGGCAATTGTAGCAGCAATCTGGTCTTTCCACCATTATTTTCAATTTTTGAAGTTTTAGGGGAGAATGTGAGGAAGTAAATGGTTAATTCAGGTGTGTATCTAAAATAATATAAAAACCTTGAGAAAGAGCATAAGTAGTTGATATAAAAAAGGCAAACAGCCTATCTACTACACACTGTAGTGTGATATAATAAAGCTATTACAAATATCAACCATATTAGCAGGTTGTTCTTAGAAACCGGTTAAAGTAACTATAGATTGTTGAAGGGAACAAGAATAAATAAGGAGGAGGGGATTTGATTATACATTAAAAGGGAGTGATGAATTAAAAATATTATTCATAGTCTAGTGGGAATTCTTGGTTTAAAAAAAGTGGAAATTCCTAAGAAGTTCTCTTATTTTAAAACAAATTCTGACTAGACCATGAGTACAATTTTTAAATTCATCCTTATAGGACAAAGGGAACCTGGTGAGATATATCTTTATTACATATACCAACCTATGCTGAAAACTCTTTCTTTTGGATGTGATCTTGGGAAAATTACTTAGTGTTCATCTGTAAAATGAGGATAATTATACTACTTCATTAGGCTAGTATAACAAATGCAATGCCAAGCAAGTAGAACAGATCCTGGTACAAAGAAAAGTTCTCAAAAACTGTTCAGGACTATCATTGTTAATGACGGTCTGCCTTATGGGCCATCATGATATAGTGATTTTTTGGTGTGGGGTGCAGGAATAGTGTACAATTCTCCAAATAATTCTGGTCAAATTTGATATTTACATACATAAATTCCAATTTAAATTTGGAAGCAGGGACGCCTGGGTGGCTCAGTTGGTTAAGCCGCTGCCTTTGGCTCGGGTCATGATCCCAGGGTCCTGCGATCGAGTCCCGCATTGGGCTCCTTGCTCGGCAGGGAGCCTGCTTCTCTTGCTGCCTCTGCCTGCCTCTCTGCCTGCTTGTGTGTACTCTCGCTCTCTCTGGCAAATAAATAAAATCTTAAAAAAAATAAAATAAAAAATAAATTTGGAAGCAAAGGTCTCCAGATCCCTTTCTAATCAACCTGCCATCACATGTCTCTCTCTCTCTGTGTGTGTTCTTCTTTCACGAGATAACAGAATCATCTTATAGTCTTTAAAGGCACTGATGCTAAAGTCTTTTAAAATAAACATTAAAAACACACAGATATTTTGATCTATTAAATTTAGGCTGCAGCACCATTAGCCAACAAGTCCATCTATCTTCTACCACATTTTAAAGAAGCTTTCCTAAATAACCCAGCAACCTGACCACAGAAGCACACATCGAAGCACACAGCCCTCTGGCTCTCAGCTCACTGAGTCAGCTCCTCCAGCCCTGGTTTTCCTTTTTCCATGAAACACCTGAAAGCATTCAGTTACTGGCAAGTTTTGCTATAAATACCAAACAGAAGGTAGTGGGAGTGACTATACCCTTATGCTATCTGGCTCACTACTGTATTTAGATAATTTTCATTTAAATGAAGATGATTTTAAAGATTTTAGTTTTAAGTAAAAATGAAGATGATTTTAATGTAAAGACTTACAGCCCTTCTCAGAAAAGATCAGAGATAATAGAGTAGGATTTAAAATCCTGGTAATTCCAATGGTTTCAGGATGGACTGCCTTGGCAAATCACCCTTAACAAAGTTATTTAACTTCTCTGAGCATCAATTTCTTTGTCTCTTTTTAAAAAAGCAGCAGAGAGCTATAATCAAAACACCAGAAAATAGCAGTTCTGGCTTTGCTGTAAAATTTGGAAAATTTAGGCAAGTCAGTTTAATTTTTGATACTTCTTATTTGTAATATTCTCATAAAAGCTAAAAAAAATTAAGTTTTCCTTTGGCACATCCAGCACAGAAAGTATGTCATTTCACTGACAACATTTTACAAATATATATTACAGTTAACACAATCAAGAAGAGGGTTTCAAAGGTGAATGGCAAGAATAATCAATTCTGTAATTATTCAATTTACAAATTAGAATTTTTAAAGCAGATTTTAAAAACTGAGATATGCGCAGTAATTTTTACTTGTATTTTTGTTCAGTAGGATGGAAATGGAAATACTAGTAACAGTGACATATTAAAAGGAACCATTACAAAAATATCTCAAACTAAAAAAAATGACTGAAATTATCTTGATATATAATTTCAAATGGGTACAAAAGAAAGGAGAGTATATTTTGACTTCAAGCAGGGAAAAGGGTTACACAACTATGCCTTTCTTCTGTGAAAGATTCCCTAGGACATGGGTAGTCAAGACTACAGTGTTTCCATAATTTAAATGATGGCTCATATAATGGTACGTTTCTATAAAATAAGGGGCATAAAAAAGCTTTAGAGTAAATGACTATGATAAAGCAAGGAACAGACCTATTTCCTTGAGTCCTCAAATTGTTGTTTACTTTATAAACAGTAACTAATGCCCTGTTCTTGTAAGGTGTTATTTTTATTCAGACACTTTTACTTTAAGCGACTTGCCTAGCACCTTATACTAAAACAAGAGCAGAGCTGGATTTATGGCAAGAGATGGTGGTACTGAGTCCCACACATAGACACAAGGTCAGGCTCATGTCCCATGAGGGCAGTAGTATAATTTTCAATCAGCCAGCAGGGCTGCAGCTTGGCAAACTGCTTGAACCAATATTTTTTTAAGGCCAACAATATCCACGTTATCAAATGAGAGAAATAGGGTACAATTATAAACTCAATCAGCCACAGAAAATTTTATCAACTCTTGATTTTCTCCCCAAAATTTCCATTGGCAACCCTCATATTCTTTTCTCTTCCTGGCTTGTTTATTTTTATCACAATCTTATAAATTGCAGGAATGAGAGGATTTAGGATACAAAGCTGGTTGCCATCTCTTTACAATAAAACTTTTTACCAGGTGGCTTCTGGTAAAAAGTCAACTCAACATTTAAGATGATCATAACTAAAAATTTATAATACATAAAATTCCACCACCAATGTCTGACTATAGAGGAGTCATTAAACAAACTATGCAGCCATTAGAAATGATGTTGAAAAAAACATTTAGTGTTAAAAAATATTTAATGTTATAAATTATTAGGTTAAGACGTTTATGAAATAACGATAAAACTCTGCAAAAGAAAAAAGTGAGGGAGCAAGTATGTATAGGTATAAATGTACAAAAGAGCTTTTTGAGCTTCCATGGACAAAAAAGAACAAAACACAATTATTGTACTCTAGCTAGTAAATTTGATTTTGTAGGAAAAAGGGTTAGTGACTCTAAAATGACATCAGGAATATGCTATGATTGAGGAAATGGTAAATATGTTTTGATTAATGAGAGTGAGGTTTTTCACAGGTAGAGAAAGGAGTTACAAGTTTAAAAAGAGTGAAATGAACTTTTTGGTATTGGAGTGAAATTGGAGGTATTAGAAATGAACTCACAGTTTTGTAAATACAAATATTCTCACACACAGATATACATATGCACTGAGATAAGTAGATATGCAAATGAATATAGATGTCTGTCTATGCACACTTACATTTCCTAGCTTTGTCCAGTGAGTAGGCCTAAGAGGCAAAGATACCCAGGGAGTGATGGAGTCAACAAGCCTGCAAATGAGTTCTCTAAACTATTCTCTAATAAAAAGAACCAGGGCTCTTTGGAAACATTGCTGATTCCAGGGCTAGGGCAGGGAAAGGTACAAGACAGAAGATTGAAAGGTGATGTTAAAATAATAATGTGGGCATGTCAAAGGGGTATAAAGCCAGTGTGAGAGGCCCCAGTGGTTGATGCTGAGACAATCTGTGCAGCAAAATAGCAAAGGATTTTACCCAACAGAATAAAACAAACATTCATGAGTCTATACTTATATAAATAAATACGTGAATAAAATAAATAAATAGGGAAGAACAGGTTTTTCCTTCTAGAATTCCAGGAAAAGTGGAAACAGAAAATCAGAATAGCAACAACGTCTCCAGACAAAATGTGGGAAAGTATGATAAGAAATAGGATATTTGTATAATCTCAAATCTCAAAGCATCTCCCCACAAAATACGTATTAATTGTAAAAGAAAAGGCAAAGAAGTAACTACAGTGGAGTAATGTAACTACAGTGACTATATATACATATTCAATCTAATTATGAAGAAACACTAGGCAAACTCAAATTGAGAGACAGTTCTATAAAATAACTGGTCAGTACTCTTGAAAAGGGCCAAGATCATGAAAGTCAAGAGACTAAGGAGAAATGACTACTAAATGCAATGGTGGTTTCTTCCACAAAGCAGGAAATATTTTCCAATGGGCAAAAGACAGTAACTTCAACAAATGGTGCTGGGAAACATTGAGAGCAATATGCAAAGGAATGAAACTTGACCACTTTCTTACACCATACACACAAATAAATTCAAAATGGATTAAAGACCTAAATGTAAAACCTGAAACCATAAAATTCCTGCATAGCCAATAACTTCTCTGACATTGACCACAGTAACTTTTTTCTAGATAGGTTCCCCAAGGCAAAGAAAAGCAAAAGCAAAAATAAACTATTGGGACTGTATAAAAGTAAAAAGCTTCTGTACAGTGAAGGAAATAATCAATAAATCAAAAAGGCAATCTACAGAATGAGAGAAGATAGTTACAAGCATATTTGATAAAGGATTAGTATCCAAAATATATAAAGAACTTATATAAACCAATACCCCCAAAACAAATAATCCAATTAAAATGGGCAGAAGACATAAAGAGACATTTTTTCAAATAAAACAGAAATGGCCAAGAAACACATAAAAAGATGCTCATCATCACTTATCATCATGAAAATTCAAATAAAAACTACAATGCAATATCACCTTACACCTTTAGAATGGCTAAAATCAACAACACAAGGAACAACAGATGTTGGTGAAGTTGTGGAGAAAAAGTAACCCTCTGGCACCATTGACGTGGGAATGCAAACCGATGGAGCCACTGTGGAAAACAGTATGGAGGTTCCTCAAAATGTTAAAAATAGAACTACCCTATAATCCAGCAATCACACTACTGAGTATTTACCCAAAGAATACAAAAAACACTAATTCAAAGGATGCATGTACCCCTATGTTTATAGCACCATTATTTACAATAGCAAGACATGGAAGTCACCCAAATGTCCACTCATAATTGAATGGACAAAGAAATTGTGGGGTATGTGTGTCCATGTCTTCCTAGAGAGGAAAACCATGTGCTGGTTACAAAAGGATGTCTAAAAATATCTGTGTTTAGTATAGCTTTACCTCCCTAATTTCTGAAAGTTTGTACTTTATTTTATGAAATATTCCTATCTTTTAAACGGTATAATCTAATTTTTTATGATAATAAAAATGTTAGAAGCTAATTTTAAAACATTTAAACATTTTAGAAAAGCATAAAGAAGAAATTAAAAACCACCCACAATCCTTCTAGAGAGATGGTTACTGTTCACCTTTTGGTGGACACTATTCAGCATCTTCTCTCTAGATATATTTGTACATATAGATATAGATGTTTTACATACATGCAGAATTTACAGATGAAATCGTAAACTTTACAGCATTCTATAAATGGAAAGATACTTAGGTTTTTTACAAGATACTTAGGTTCTTTAATTTTTAAATGATGCCATAATGTACCTCCATGTACAGAGACCTATTTTCTCTACCTTAAAAACACCCTAAGTTTTTGGGAAAATTTTAAAATTGTTTTTCATTACCCAAGTGTCAAATAAAGGTAAAATGTAGAAAAATTAAATCTCTCATTATGTCACTCCCTTGGGAGTACTTCCCCAACACTGCTTCTCTCCCAATCATCTCTTAGTAAATGGCAGCTCCATCCCTCCATTTGCTCAGGAGACTATCCCTGGAAACTTCTCTGGCTCCTCACTTTCCCTAAAAACTCTTTTCAAATTCATTAGCAGATTCTGTTAATTCTGAAAATAAATAAATAAATAAATAAATACATACATACAGGAAACCAGTCAATTCTAACCAGTCTCACACATATCAACATGGTCCAGCCACCATCACTTCATGCTTAGCCCTAAAGCATTCAAAGTATGAAAAGTTTCATTGATAGGGTTTCAGATTCCACATTGCAACTAACCTTCAAGAAAAACCGCATGTCATTTCCATGTAGTGTCAAAAAAGAACATCCACAATTACCTGAAAAGGCTATAAAAACACTCTTCCCTTTTCAAACTACATGTCCTTGTGAGGCTGACTTTTTTTCATATACTTCATACTTTTTTTCATAACACTGTAACAGACTGATTGCAAAAGGAGATATATGAATCTTGCTGACTTCTATTAAGCTAGATATTAAAGATATTTGCAAACATGTAAAATAATTCTATACTTTTCATTAGTTTTCTTTATTGTCTTGGAAAATAGTTACTTTTCTTGAAAAATCATGTTATTTCTATTAACACATAATGTGTCCATTATTATTAGTTTTATTTATTTATTTATTTATTTATTTTTTAAGATTTTATTTATTTATTTGACAGACAGATCACAAGTAGGCAGAGAGGCAGGCAGAGAGAGAAGGGAGGAAGCAGGCTCCCTGCTGGGCAGAGAGCCTGATGCGGGGCTCGATCCCAGGACGCTGGGATCATGACCTGAGCCGAAGGCAGCGGCTTTAACCCACTGAGCCACCCAGGCGCCCCTATTATTAGTTTTAAATAACACAATAAATACTTGCGACTTTTTCAGTTTTAATTAACATGGTAAATATTCATAGATATAACGAACAGAATCACTGCTTTAGCAGCTTCCCTCTCAGAGTAAAATCCCAAATCCTTAGTGGTTTACAAACTCCCTACCCTGACCTGACCCCATTTTCTCTGAGAAAATAATCTCCACATCCACTTTTTTTTTTTTTTAAAGACTTTATTTATTTATTTGACACAGAGAGATCACAAGTAGGCAGAGAGGCAGGCAGAGAGAGAAGGGGAAGCAGGCTCCCCGCTGAGCAGAGCCTGATGTGGGGCTCAATCCCAGGACCCTGAGATCATGACCTGAGCTGAAAGCAGAGACTTAACCCACTGAGCCACCCAGGCGCCTCCACTTCTTTTTGACTTCATTTCTAGTGCCCCTGTCCATCTTCTTTACAATGGTCTCCTTTATTTTTCTTCGACTACACCAAGTAAGTTCCTACATGAGAAACTTGGTACTAGCTTTCCATAGTACTAGCTTTCCATAGTTTTTGGAGTATACTCCCTCAGATAATCCTATGGCTCACTCTCTTCTTTCAATTCTTTCTTTAATGTTACCTTATAAGCAAGATAGTCCTGGAACACATTTAAAGTAGTGCAGAACAATACTTTCCATCTTTCTATTTCCTTTATTATACTTTATTACTTAAAAAAAAAAACAACCCAACACAGTTATCACTCCGACTTATATTTTTAATTGTCTTTTCCATCTCAAGTGAAAGCCCATAACAGCAGGCAGTCTTTTATTTATTTATTTTTTGACCTATAATGTATTATTTGCCCCAGAGGTACAGGTCTGTGATTCATCAGTCTTACACATCTCACAGTACTTACCATAGCACATACCCCACCCCCATGTCCATAACCCAGCCACCCTATCCCTACCTCTCACCCTCCAGCAACGCTCAGTTTGTTTCCTGAGATTAAGACCCTCTTAAGGTTTGTCTTCATCCCAATCCCATCTTGTTTCATTTTTCCCTCCCTACCCCCACGATCCCTCCCTTGCCTCTCAAATTCCTCCTTCAGAGAGATCGTATGATAACTGTCTTTCTCTGAGTGACTTATTTTGCTCAGCTTAATACCTCCTAGTTCCATCCAGCAAGATTTTGTTTCTTTTGATGGAGCAGGCAGTCTTTTGTTTGTTCACTGCTATATGCTCAGTACTTAGAAAAGTAGCTGGCATCTACTTTTATTTTCAATTTTCACCTAATGGATAACTGAAATTGTAATCTTACTGCATTTATATTTGCCTTTTCCTTTGAAAGTTCTTGATTTGATTCATCAGATTTTTCTCAACAATGCAATGATAAAATAAGTCAAACGCAAGTATATTTTATCCTAATACGGGGGGAGAAAAGCAAAAACGACGGGAGAAAATATAGCTATTAGACTTTCATACCTGACATACTCTGAGCGCTTGGTCCAAGACTGTTTTGGTATCCGTGTCATAGTCTGGGCAGGGCAGCATGGTTCTGCTGAGATGTGCCTGTAGTAGGAGATGTGCTTTGGTGTGAGGGCTATCAAATGAATGAGGATTTGATTCAAAGGGAAGACATTTTGCCAGTTCACTATTCATGTGATCTTCATTATGTCTTACAGGCAAATCTGTGTATTCTTCTGCATCCTGGAAAACACACAAACACACACACACACACACACACACACATATATATATATATATATATAAATAAAATAATGTTGGATCAAAGGTATAATTAACATACTTCTTAGCTGAACTAGTGACATTTAAAACGTAGTTTAGAAAAACCATAATGTAACTAATCATGCCCTTTTAGAACTTTACTTAATTCAATACTGTTATTAATATGTATGCACAAGCTGAGGATTTTGGAGGAGAGGGGGTGGGCAGTTGGGTGAACCCGGTGGTGGGTATTAAGGAGGGCACGTATTGCATGGAGCACTGGGTGTGGTGCATAAACAATGAATGCTGGAACACTGAAAAATACAATAAAATAAAATGGAAAAAAATATGTAAGCACAAGCTAGTAATGTACAATATATCTGAAATGCATGAATGATCTTCTTATTTTTACAATCCACAAAAATAACAGAGGACCTGCTGGGCATCATACAATATGTTTAACACCGGGACCACAGCAATGAACCAGAAACTGAGAGTTCCTCAGGGACAGACAAGTTCTACAAAGTACAATGAATCTTATTATATGGTAAGTACAGAGTGCTGAAGGGACATTCAGTTTGGGGACGTACTTATTTTAGAGAGTCAGGGAAAATTTCTTGGAAACAATGACATTTAAGAGTATAGGATGAATGGAAGGAGTATGGCAGGGCTGAGGCAGGGAGGTGGAGGATAAGATTGGTGAGGTAAGAAAAGGATGAAGAGAAGAATCCTTAACTTAAAATTTACTGTAATAAGTTAGATTAAAATAAAATGATTTGAAATCGAGTTTCCAGTACCATATGTAAGGAGCTTGGAAGTCACCATTCTATCCTAACAACAAGTAAAAAGCTGAACAAATTGAAAGCTCAACAACTCTTTTTGGATCCGTAAAAGAAGAGAGGACATGGAGCAAACTGCTGCCCCCAAGACTGGAGACACAGGCCAATATCGGGAGTCATAGCTAACAGAAGAAAGTAATGATTCTAATTATAAGATAATTGATTCTAAAATTCATATGGAAATGTAAAAGACCTAGGACAACTTTGAGAACTCTGAAAAGTAACAAAGTGGGAGTTAAACAAGACCTGATTTCAAGACTTTAATTATAAAGCTTATCTAATCAACAAAGTGTTCTAGGGAATAGATCCAGAAATAAATACATACCTATATGGACAACAAATTTTTGACAAAGTGTGAAAGAGTAGTCTTTTCAAGAAATGGTAGTAGAATCATTGGGAATCTACATACAAAACGCCCCAAAACAAAGCAAATGAAACCATTCAATCTCTACTTCATCCTGTATATAAAAGTTCACTCAAAATGTATGATAGACCTAAATATAAAATCTAAACCTATAAAACTTCCAGAAGAAAAACAGGAGGACAATTCTGCTACCTAGGGTTAGGAAAATATTTCTTTGATAGGATAACTTAAAGCATGATCTTTAAAAAAAAGTGATAAATTGAGCATCAAATTAAAAATATCTGTTCTTAAAAAAAAAGACATTAAGAAAATTAAAACATAGGCCATAGACTAAAAACATCTGCAAAGCATAGATCTAATACAGGACTTACACACAGAATGTATAAACTCTCAAAACTCAAAGCGGGAATGCAAACGTCCCAGTGAAAAACAGGAAAGATTTTAATAGATGCTTTACATATCTATTTATGTATGTATCTATATGGAGTATCATTAGTTATCAGGAAAATAAAAATTAGAATGGCCAAAATTTAAATGACTAACATATCATGTACTAGCAAGAATGAAGAAAAATTGAAACTTTTCCTACACAGTTGGCAGGAATTTAAAACGTTTAAATTGCTTAGGTAAACAGTTTCATATTTTCTTAAAATTTAAACATATAACTACCATGTTCCTAGTGATTTACCTAAGAGAAAAAAGAGCATATGTCCACACAAAAATCGTACACAGTAGTTGATAGCAGTTTTACTTATATAGCAAAAAAAAAAAAAAAAAAAAAAAGGAAAAAGGAAAAAACCTAAACATCCATCAACAGATGAAGGAATAAATTATATCCATTCATCCATACAATGGATCCATGCAATGGAATTTTACTCAGCAATAAAAGGCACTATTGATACTCACCAAAATATGGATGAATCTCAGAGTAATTATGATGAAAGAAATCAGACCAAAAACAGAGTACATACACTAAGGATTTGCAAACTAATCTACAGAGACAGAAAGCAGATTGGTGGTTGTCTAGGTAGGGGTTAGGGTGGAAGGGGAGGGAGTTAAAGCTCACAGAGGGGAATGAGATAACTTTTGATTTGCTTTTGATAGGTACAGAATTCCTGCCTAGGAAATAAAACTGTGTGATGGAATCCCTTTAGACTGTATAATTTGGAATTCAATTATATGAAACAATTAGAGTATTCTATACCTATATATGTTTTCATCTTTCCTTGCTTGACCTACAATTTCAGAAACCTGTGCCTTTACTGTATGTTGAGTATACTACAAGACTACTAAAAACATAATTACATCTTTACGATGAAAATTCAGACTATATTAATAGGTAAATTCTTATTTCAAAAACCAAATGGAATAAATTCATTTAAACAAATATTCTTTGATTATCTGCCTTATGAGAAAGACATACATTATTCAACCGATCATGTAAATAAATGCAAATTTAATAAGGTGACAAGTGCTACGAAGAAGAAACATAGAGAAGCATGACAGAATCTAGCCAAGGAATTTGACTGAGTTAGGAAGGTCATAAAGGATTCCTGAAGAAAAAGGCAGATAAGATACAAAGATCAGCAGATATTAACTAGATGAAGAGAGAAATGAAGTGTTCTAGGAACAGTATATACACAAAAACCCTAGAGTGGGAAGGAAAATCATGAGTTCAAGAGACTAAAAAATAGGTCTTAAAATAACTTCAATTGATTCAATACAGTATGCTGAAAAAATATTTTATTTATTTTATTTTATTTTTCTTAAAGATTTTATTTATTTATTTGACAGACAGAGATCACAAGTAGGCAGAGAGGCAGGCAGAGAGAGAGAGAGGAGGGAGCAGGCTCCCTGTGGAGCAGAGAGCCCGATGTGGGGCTCGATCCCAGGAATCTGAGATCATGACCGGAGCCGAAGGCAGAGGCTTTAACCCACTGAGCCACCCAGGCGCCTCTGAAAAAATATTTTAAATGAAAAGCTGAAATATTCTGTTTGACTGAACTAGATAATATTTTAAAATTATGTTTCATCTTATTTTGTTTTGCCTTAGTCAAAAATATTACAGCTATTCTACACTATTTTAAATGCTATTTTCACCTTTTTGACTGCTTTGTGTAAAGATGTGTATGCTGACATATTAGCAATTAATCATTTTTTGCCCCTATGTGTCATGTTGGTTTTCCTTTCATATGTCATTTCAGTTCTTTCCTGTCTGTTCTCTCTGAAGTCATCTAAAGAAGGACCAGTTGTACATGAGTTTTATTATTTTTGGTTTCAGGTGAATTTTAGGACCGAAGCATCATCATGTAATGGCTGATCCATCTCAACATAGTATCTGAGTTCCATCCAAATCCCTATCAGTGACTATCCACCTATTCCAGGCTTGCCAAATGGTTAAGAAAAAATGAACAGCAGGTAAGAACGAAGATGGTTCAGAAATCTAAAATGTGACCTTTTCCTTCCAGGAAATTAAAATTATATTGGGGGAAAATTTATATAAATAATTACGTTAAGTGTAGAATAAAATATTATTTAGGGAAGAGCACTGGAGTGAATTGGGTGTGCTGGAAAGTTTCCCAAAAAAGACAGTGTTTGTTCTAGGCTTAGAACAATTTGTAGAAGAGCACAGAGGGAGAGAGATTCCTTGCATTCCATGCAGAGAAAATAGTATGAGCAGATCTATAAAACAGATAAGGAGGGGTCTGAGGTTTAAGCCCCAGGGATGAAGAGAATGATGATGCTATTAATAGCAGAGAAGTTGGGAACACTCAGTGAGTTGGAGCTTTCTGTCAAGCACGCAAAATACACTTAAAGAGAGGGCAATAATCTGGATAGTTGGTGGAGGTGGAGGGAGAGAAATAAGCTTTAAATCCGTTTCATGGTCTAACATTTTATTCATATTTAGATTTCTTTCTACTGTTCATTAAATACAACTTCTGATCTTCTAGCAGAAGAAAATCAAATAGTTATTTTAATACTGCAAACTGAATTCGCTCTCTAGGCTTTGGATAGGTAAGAAACAGGATTAGGCTTACAAATTATATGAAAAGTTCAATTAAAGAAAAATTATATGGAAAGTAAGAATTTGGCCTAAAAGCACTAACTGTAGTATTATCTAAGTAATCTACTCCCCTCAGTACAATATTATTCAAATTTGATTATACGCTTTACCCACCAATCCCCAGCACACACACAGAGGTAGGGAGGGAGAGAGAAACAGGGAGAGAGAGACAGAGGGAGACTGACCGATTAATAAAAATATAAACTGGGCATTTCCCAGCCTCAAATACCTCTGTAAGTGTGAACATCTTTCTGTATTCCGTGGTTCCAGCATCGGAAGAAGCACATGATACACACCTTCATAAAGCATGACTTCTAATGAAACCAACTCCTTCATTTGGTGCTAAACTAAAGAAACAATGATCTGCCCCAATGCTAAAGGAAAAATTAGTGGCGTTGAACTCACTGAGAAGGAGTATATCTAAATAGGACTGACTACTTACAGTCATGCTTATTGTACTTTTGGGGTCATTTTCAGGTAAATTTGATCATCAGTGCTTTTTGTTATATTTGCTTTCTTTAGAATCTAAACTCCATGTAAGACGTGATTCCACTGTTCTCCAAACCATGCCAATTCTGCTTGAATTACCCGATTTATTGCTTTAATCCTCTGCTTCAGTAGGATTGTGAATTTGCTCACTGCCAGCAGTATCAGTATCACATGAGTCTGCTAACAGCTGAGTACATTTTAGGCTGGAAAAAATGTCGTGCAGAAGAGAGATCTTTCTAAGTCTAATAAGGGGACCATCGGATCTTTACTGTAGACTACCCAAAGACAGTGACCTCATGAAAAAATTCGGGAATACCTTTTCTATTTTGTTTAAAAGATTTTATTTATTTATTTGATGCAGAGAGAGAGAGGGCCAGAGAGACAAGTGAGGGAAACAGCAGAGGGAGAAGAAGCAGACTCCCCACAGAGCAAGGAGACAGATGTGGGACTTGATCTCAGGACCCTGAGATCATGACCTCAGCTGAAGGCAGATGCTTAACCAAATGAGCCACCCAGGTGCTGAATTTCTCAGTGCATGAAGCAATCTTTCTTAACTCAGGATTCTTTAATTTCTTTGCAAAAAACTATTCACTTTCATTTTTACTAAAGTAAATAATATATTACCACGATGGACATGGTCTTAATATGCTGAGTCATTTGTTTACCCAATTTTTATTCAGCATACTTTATAATTGGGTATACAATGGTAAATAAAACCAGGGGCATGACCACCTACTTTCACAAAGCTTTATAGTCCAGTGAGGGAGCCTGATCTTAATCAAAATTGACCACAGATAATGTAAAATGACAACTGACAAGTATAAGGAAGAGGAGGTTCAAATGACAGTAGGGCAGGTAAGGTATCTTTGAGGAGTTTAGAAGACTGGACTGAAAGAAAGTAAAAAAAATCTGTTTTTTAGATAAAGAAATATGACTGATAAGGTTCAAATGTGGATTGCAAAAAGGGACACTGACTCTTATTAGAGGAAAACACAAGCTAGAATGCTTACACAGAATTTATTATTTAATATATGCTTTTGATAAGCAGTGTATTTTTCATTATTAAATTTGACACATGCTTTTGATCTTGATGAAGTCTCTGAACTTTTGGGACTTCATCAAGATCAAAAGCTTCTGCACAGCAAAGGAAACAGTCAACAAAACAAAGAGACAACCCATGGAATGGGAGAAGATATTCGCAAATAACACTACAGACTGGGCTGATATCCAAGATCTATAAAGAACTCCTCAAACTCAACACTCAAAAAACAGATAATCACATCAAAAAATGGGCAGAAGACATGAACAGACACTTCTCCAAAGAACACATAAAAATGGCTAACAGACACATGAAAAAATGTTCATCATCACTAGCTATCAGGGAGATTCAAATCAAAACCACATTGAGATACCACCAGTTAGAACGGCCAAAATTAACAAGACAGTAAACAACAAGTGTTGGAGAGGATGTGGAGAAAAGGGAACCCTCTTACACTGTTGGTGGGAATGCAAGTTGGTGCAGCCACTTTGGAAAACAGTGTGGAGATTCCTTAAGAAATTAAAAATAGAGCTACCCTATGATCCTGCAATTGCACTACTGGGTATTTACCCCAAGGATACAGATGTAGTGAAAAGAAGGGCCATCTGTACCCCAATGTTTATAGCAGCAATGGCCACAGTTGCCAAACTGTGGAAAGAGCCAAGATGCCCTTCAACAGACAAATGGATAAAGAAGATATAGTTCATATATACAATGGAATATTATGCCTCCATCAGAAAGGATGAATGACCAACTTTTGTATCAACACAGACGGGACTGGAGGAGATTATGCTGAGTGAAATAAGTCAAGCAGAGAGAGTCAAATATCATATGGTTTCACTTATCTGTGGAGCATAAGGAATAACATGGAGGACATGGGGAGATGGAGAGGAGAAGTGAGTTGGGGGAAATTGGAGGGGGAGACAAACCATGAGAGACTGTGGACTCTGAGAAACAAACTGAGGGTTTTGGAGAGGAGGGGGGTGGGAGGGTGGGTAAGCCTGGTGGTGGGTATTAAGGAGGGCATGTATTGAAAGGAGCACTGGGTGTGATGCATGAACAATGATCTTGGAACACTGAAAAAATAAAGTTAAAAAAAATTTGACACATGCAATATTTTTGAGATCTTCAAAGGAGGTGGTATTTGATTTATAAATATTTCATAACCAATAACAGTTTCTGTAGTTAAAAATTATCCATAACTAACTGACATCTCATCAAAAGTAATTACTTCCTTTGAGGATCCTCTCCTTTCCTACTTCCAGTGTTTGAATTAAAGGGGAACCTGAAAAATGTAGTAAGTAATTAATCCCCTTAGAAATGCTGTAGGTTGTGAGGGTGGGATGGGATGGTGTGACAAGGTAGAGAAAACACTGCATCTGGGAACTGATACAACAGGTGGATTTTCAGCTCTGCCATTTACAAGCTATGTGACCCTCTGAAAGTAACTAAACCTACCTAAACCCAAATCCCTTACCTTAAATTGGGATTTGGTGGGAAGATTCCGTGTGATAGTGTTCATGAAACACTCAAACACTATATGTCTTGGTATAAATGTTAGGAGCTATGATAATAATGATCGCCACATCTGATACCACACAGGATGTTAGCTGAAGTTGAAGATCCCATTATTTGAGTTTTATTCTACAAGTTTTCAGTTGTAAATCTTTGTTTACAATTATGTAAATATACTTCACTAACTAAAATAACATTTAATTAACTCGCTTTTAAAGATATCATGATTCTTAAATATGATTCAAGGAAACAAAATTGTTTTTTTTTTAAAGTGATGCTCTCCTAGTAGTGGCACCTTCATTTCATCCAAATAATCACACAATTTTTATGTAATTGTGTTACAGAAAACACTGGTTCTTTGAAAGACAATGTTCTCATAATACAAGAGACAGTCAAATTAAAGATAAAATATTCAGGAATTGTATCCTCTTGAACCATAGATTTGATATTGCAGGCTTTAATCTCCAGTCTCCAATTAGGTTTCCTTTAAATCCATATTAATTAAATGTTCACAAAATCACATCAGTGTGTGATAAGGAAATATGCTCTTTTCAGTGTACCTGGTGAGCTAACTCAAAATATTGTGGAAAGACAGGGAAAAGGAATGAATGACATATATTACACACCTGGTGCAACTTTTCCAAAGAAGTACTACAGTTATATTACTCTGAAACCCTATAGTATTTTCTAGTTGAAATTCAAGTAGGGATATGGTGGCTGGGTGATGGACATCGGGGAGTATGTGCTATGGTGAGTGTTGTGAATTGTGTAAGACTGAGGATTCACAGACCTGTATCCCTGGGGCAAATAATACATTATATGTTAATTAAAAAAAAAACTTGAGTGCTATGAATTCCAAGAATAAAACTGAAAACATGGATTTCAAATTTGTTAGAATAAATAAAGAATATTCTTGGTATATAATTCTGTGTGCATGTGTGTTTTGATTATGGACTGGACAAGCAATCTGAAATGAAGACTGACTGAAGACAACTGCTACTTAATCCTCATTTTCTCTGCCAGACCCTCCTGTAAAAACCATCCTCATTTATTCCTGTAATTCCAGTTCACAATTTTTCTAAGCTCTTTAGAATGTGGTGGCATGTTTGTCTCACCACTTTACTTGGCTCTTAGCTCCTTCAAGTATTTTATTTTAGATGTTTCAGAATACTTAGAAAAGAGATTTTGTACTTAGTTTAGATTGATTAGAAAAGCAGCAATCCCAGGATCAGCAGAGAGAGCTAGTAAAATAATCAAAATCCCTGCTTAAAAACAAACAAGCACACAAAAACCCTTTTCTAGCCTCTTTTTCCTCAGTAGGACACTCTATTTACCTCCAAATTACTCCTCTAATTTTAAACAACTTGTCTAGTTAATTTCCTGTGTGTGATCACTGACTACAAGTGAGGTTCATTTTCTTATCTACATCATGTAGGTAATTAAAGGAAATTGAAAGTGGGCAGTGAAGCTTTTATGCAACTGGGATTGAAGCTGAATGGAGGGCAGCGAGGTCAGTGGAGTCCATTATATTTTTATGTGAGAGGCTGGTCTGTCTGCCCTGTCCTTGTTTGTTTAGTGGAGGCTGGACAGGCTCCTAACTGCAAATCTATGTCTCTGATTTGCCCAGCTGTCCTTGTATAAAGACATCTTCCCCTGCAAATGTTAAATGACAGTGATTGACAACCTATGATGAACTCTGCTTGCAACCCCCTGCTACTGTTTTTAGATTGCAAAAGAAAAAAACAGAATAAAGAAACATCTTTCATAATCACATCAAATGGGCCCTGCTGTTGTTCACTCAATAGTTTTTATTTTGTTTGCCTTGTCACCACAAATCTCAATCTGTTCTACAAATGCCATAAACTCACCTACTCCACGTAAAGTAAAAAATTTTTTAAAAAGTATGTAAAGCTACCACATTTTGCTTATATATTTGCACTCGTTTAAGTTTACTGAGGATATATACTCTTACATAATGGTTTGTTCACACCATCTTATCCCTAACTACTTTGCTTGTTCTCCTAAGAACATGGCATATCTATACTGCTGAGAAATGTCTTTCAGTGATTGGCCGGCACCTGGGTTTAGTTAGGGTTCTGGTAGTTTAATTCAATATGTAAGTCTTACATATCCTTGTGGCTCTTAAGTACATTGGCTGTACAGCTTATGTTTTAGATTTGTTAATATAAGAAGCTTATTACAATCTACTTTGGCTTTTTATTTAGTGAGCGTGTAAGTGGATATTGTTTGTGTGGGTGTGTGTTTACAGATATATATTTTTTTGCTGTACTTAAGCAAATTGCAGAGGTAAGAAACAGCCAGAATGGGTTCATGTTTGGCTTGTACAAGTGTTTGTAAGACTAAACTAGTACTTTTATGTCATTGCACACATCGCTGCCTACACTGAATCCACTAACTAGCAGATAAGTGGGGATGGCAACCTGATCAATGTGAGAGACTAAAGAAGCTTTATGCTGTAACTTAATCTCTGTCATGGGAACAGTAAAACTTATAAAGTTAATGAGTTCTAGACTTTAAGTAGCACTTGATTAATTTGTAACATTCTGAGGCGTTAAAACAAACCAAAATTAGTTTCTCACATTCCAGTGCTGTCTTTTGGCCACTGAAGCTGTAGGAAAAGCATTTCAGTAAATTTCCCTCATAGGAACCCAATTTAATTTCTGGGCCCTTCTGAAATATTAGTTAATTGTATATTATACATTTTATAACAATATTTGAAAAATTATCTGGCATTTATCCAGCCAGGTCCAGATATATTAAGGGATAAGAAAACATGCCTCATATTTTTATCTTTATTACATCAGATTACCTATTCTTCAATCATTAATACACTAAAAAACTATGTGTGATATAACTTGTTTTTGAAAATCAAATATATATAATTAGTTTCTAATACTTGTGATCTGTACTTTTATTAAAATTATTCAAACTGAATAAATCATTTACTACTACATTAAATAAATCTCTAAATTAAAAGACTGCTATAAGCTAGACTTATCTGGAATTTATAAAGACCTCAAAATTCAGTAAAATGTATACTAGGAATGAACTTAAAAACATTCTTTGTTAAAGAAGAAAGTAAAAAAAAGCCCTTGGTTATAAAAGTTATTGGAAAATGATAAAATTAAGATCTAGTTAATTAAGCAATAATGAAATATCCAGTATGTACACGATTTGGTTCACTCAGATAAAGTATAAAATAATTTTACTGTATGTAGGTAGCAAAAATGTAAATACTGGTAGATATAATTGTTAATACTTATGGGTCGATGTATGTCTCCTTTCAGGGCTTATGTGAGTATATGTGTCTGATTTGTATCAAGGTCTGAAACTTATGGACTATGTTTGGCCTTCAACCAATTAAGGCAAGCATGGAATCACTTGCCAAAAATAAATATGAACAAGAAACAACACCTTATTCCTTCCATTGTAAAAATGACAACCCGTTGACAGCTGGATTTTAAGGGATCTTTCAATAGTGGGTACCAGTAACTTTGTTGTACTTAAATTAATTTCAGTGGTAAGAATTCCATCAGAAACTTCTATTTCCCAGGATTTATAGCTAAGTCCTTAAAAAATTGCTCTTTGATGAAACTTGAAAAAAAATTCCTCAGTTTTGGAGGATGTAATAAAAATGTCTTATAGCTTAACAATGTTTAGATACTTTTCTTTTAAAAAATAAAAATCTTGAGGCTATCCTGTTTGAATCCTAGAGAGTAAGTGAGATTAGTAGCAAAATGTAATAATTGTGTTTAGTTAAATGTCACACTTTGTAATCTATCTTTAAAAGCTAAACAAACTTTCTTATTACCTTGTTTCTGCCTTTAAAACTTCATATATTTATTCTAGTGACTTCCTTTATAATTTGTGTTTCTATAGGCTATGAGAGTATATCAAACATAAAACAAACATATGAAAACACTAAAAATACATATATATAACCTAAGGTGGAAACATTAAAACAGTTCTATTTAATGTCTATGGAATATTCTTCCAGGAGTTCAGCAATACATATACAAAAAGTTAAACATATCTACAAATGAAATATCAAAATAGGCCAGTATACAAGAAATAATCATAAGGTAGGAGTGATTGACAAATGAATGAAACACATGCTGTGTCACGAATTTAGAAAAAACAGTAATAACTACTAATTCTGAATTAGGGAATATTTTAAGGGGGAGCTGAATCAAGATGGATGGATGAATGTTAGACATACATTTCAGGTGGGAATCATAAGCAAAGGTGTTGAGTATATATCCAGCATGTTGAAAGGTGAGAATAAGAAGGTTCATCAGGAGAAAGGGGAAGGTGGATCTGTAAAAGTCTAATGGATGGTGTTGGTAAAAACGAAGGCCTTGATAGCTAGGTTAAGGAAACAGTGCTTTATTATTTATATAAGCTTAGATTTTAAAAGCAGAAATGTTCCTTTAAAAGAGATAAACTGGAGGGATGAGTTGGGTGAATTACAGAAGAGAGAGAAACTAAAGTAGGAAGATTGCTTAGGAGACTATTTAGGAATGGGGTGATAGGAATCCAGACAGGAGCTGGTTGTGGGGATGTAACATTTAGCAGCACGACGACTATACTTAGTAACAGCGTATTGTATATTTGAAAGTTAAAGGTAGACCTTAAAAGTCTGTCATAAGAAAAAATTGTGTAACTACGTATGGTGACAGATGTTAACTAGAGTTACTGTGGTGATCATTTCACAATATATACAAATATCGAATTATTATGTTGTATATCTGAATGATTATTATATATTGATTATACTTCAAATAAAGATATTAAACTCTTGGGGCGCCTGGGTGGCTCAGTGGGTTAAAGCCGCTGCCTTCGGCTCAGGTCATGATCCCGGCGTCCTGGGATCGAGCCCCGCATCGGGCTCTCTGCTCAGCAGGGAGTCTGCTTCCTCCCTTCTCTCTCTGCCTGCCTCTCTGCCTACTTGTGATCTGTCTGTCAAATAAATAAATAAAATCTAAAAAAAAAAAAAAAAAAAAAAAAAAGATATTAAACTCTTTAAAATAGTAACTCTGTTATCAATGATTACAGGTTAAAAGGAGAAAATACTGAGAATATTCTGTTACTGTAGTTTTTAAAATTTTCAAACCGCATAATAAATATTAAAAGATACCAGTATATTTTGATATACAAATAATTTATGGTTGGCATTAAGGAGGGCAATTTGATCTCATACGGAGTCTGGAAAACAACCAGAGGTAGGCACAGGAAGAGCAGCCAGTGTCAAACCATTAAGAAAAAGCACTGGGTAAGATGTGAACATGCATTTTTAAAAATAGAGAGACTATTAAAAAAGAAGTAAATGATGTTGTCAAATGCTGTAAAATTAAAGACATCAAGGATATCAAAGCACTGGGTAATTAGGCCCTCTTGGACCTCCGAAGATTCTAAACAATAGTAATCCAGATTATAGGGAGTTAAGAATGAATGGAGGAGAAAGAATGGAAACAGCAGGTTGAGATCTCACTTTTTTATTTTGTCAGTGACCGGGAGAAAGGAAGTAAGATGGTAATTTGAGAAGGATGGTAAAACCCAATAAAGAGGTTTATTCTCCCCACACTATGGGTAACCTATACGTGTACAGGAGTGCATTTTTTTTTTCTTAAGCTGAAAAAGTTATTTTAAAGTTTACAAGAAACAATATCAAGAAAACTACTGAGAAAATTCTACACAAAAAAAGCAACAGTGGTGGTAGTGGTGGAAGGGTGACCAGTGAGTAGTAGAGCTAGTTTGTGAGAATCAACGTTATCCATTCTGTGGATTTATCACATTTTGTTTATGTATTCATTGGTTAATGGACGTTTACTCATTTCCACTTTTTGGCTATTATGAATAATGCTGCTAGGAATATCTGTGTACAGGTTTTTGTCTGAAATTTTTCAGTCTTTTGGGCATATACATAGGAGTGAAACCGGTGTGTCACATGGTAATTCTACTTGACATTTTGAGGAACAGCCAAACTTTTTACCTAAAGTGGTCACACCATTTTACATTTTCACTAGCAATGTATGAGTGTTCCAAATTCTCCATACCCTGACCAACATTTGCTATGGTCTGTCCTTTTCATTATAACCACCCTCGTGGGTATGAAGTGGTTTTGATTTGTGTTTCCCTAAAAACTAATGATGGCAAGAACGTTTTTATGTGCTTATTGGCCATTGTACATCTTCTTTGGTGAAATGGCTATTCAGATCATTTGCCCGTTTTTTAATGGAGCCACCTATTATTGAGATTAAAAGTTCTTTATATACTCTGGAATTGAGTCCTTATCAGATATATGATTTGCAAATACTATCTTTCATTCAATAGGTTATTTTTTCACTTTCTTGATGGTATCATTTGCAGCACAAGAGCTTTATTAATAAAGTCCAATTTGTTCACAAATTTTGTTGCTTACACTTCCGGCACAAATGCTATCACATAACCCAAGGTGGGTAAAATTTATATCTACGCTTTCTTCTAAGAGTATTACAATTTTAGCTTTTACATTTAGGTTTCCGATCAACTTAGAGTTAATTTTTGTGTATGGTGTGAGGAAGGAGTCCAACTTTATTCTTTTATATGTACATATCCAATTATCTCGGTAGCATTTATTGAAAAGACTGTTTTTTCTCTATTTTACTGTCCTGGCACCCTTGTATTAATTGACCATACATATAAACGTCTATTTCCTGACTTTCAGTTCTATTTCATCCATCTATCTGTCTATACTGTGGTCACTACCACACTATTCTGATTATATTCACTTTGTAGGAAGTTTTTAAGTCAAGAAATGTGAGTCCTCCAACTTTGCTTCTTTTTCAAGATTGTTATGGCTATTATGGGTCACTTGCACTATCATATGAATTACAGTATGAGCATCTCAATTTCTGTCGGGCTTCTGGGATTGTGTTGAATCTGTAGATGGATATGGAAAGTATTGCCATCTAGCAGTAAGTCTTCCAATTCACAAACATGAGAAATCTCTCCATTTATTTAGATCTTTAATTTCCTTCAACAGCATTTTGCAGTTTTTAGTGTACAAATCTTGCACTTCCTTGTTTGAGTTTACTCCATATTGTTCATTTCTAGTGTATAACAATACAAGTGATTTTTGCATATTGATCCTGTATCCTGAAACCTTGCTAAACTTATTAACTCTACTAGTATTTTGGTGAATTCTTAGGCTCTTCTACATACATAGTCATGTCATCTGCAATTGGAAATAGTTTTGCTTTTTTCCCCAAATTGGATGTGTTTAATATTTTTTCTTCTATAATTGTCCTAGTTTGAGTCTCCAGTATGGACATTTTTGCCTTGTTTCTGACCATGGAGAGAAAGTATACAGTTTTTCATTATTTAGCATGATGTTAGCTATGGATTTTTTGTGAATGCCCTTTGTCAGATTGAGGAAGTTCTTTTTTCTTCTTACTCTGTGGAGTGTTTTCATGATGACAGGGTGTTGGATTTTGACAAATATTTTCCTGTGTCCATTAAGAAGATCGTGCTGTTTTTGGCCTTTATTTTATTAATATGTGAATTACATTAATTGCCTTTTGGATGTTAAATCAACCTTGCATTTCCAGGATAGATTCCACTTGGTCATGGTGTATAATCCTTTTACTTGCTGCTAGATTTGGTTTGCATTTTGTTGAGGAATTTTTGCATTTATATTCACAAGGAACATTAGTCTGTAGTTTTCTGGTGATGTCTTCATCTGATTTTGGTGTCAGGGTAATATTGACCTTATAGAATGACCTGGGAGGTGTTCTTGCTCTTATATTTTTGAAAGAAATAGTATAAGATTGGTAATAAGTCTTAAAACATTTGGTAGAATTCATTAAAGACATCTGAGCCTGGGCTTTTCTTAGTGGGAAGTTTTAAAATTACTAATTCAAATTCTTTCCTTGTTATAGGGGTGTGTATGTGTGTGTGTTCCTTCTTGGTTCAATTTTGATAATTTGGTGTCTTTTTTGGAATCTGTCCATTTCATTATATTATATAATTTTTTGGCATGTGGTTATTTATAGTATTCCCTTATACATTTTTGGTCACCAGTAGTGATTTCAGTGACTTGAATATCCTCTTTTTCTTTACTAGTTTAGCTAAAGATTTGTCAATTTTGTTAATCTTTGCAAAGAGCCAGGTTTGGTTTTACTGATCTTCTCTACTATTTCTACATTCCCTTTTTCATTTTAATGCTAACCTTTATTCTATGTTTCCTTCTGCCTGCGTTTCTCTATCTTCTTAAAGTGGAAAGTTAGGTTACTGATTTGAGATTTTCCTTAATATAGGTATTAAGAATTATGAATTTCTAAGAACTGCTTTTGCTGCAGCCCATAAATATTGGTATAGTGTGTTTCTCTTTTCATTCATTTGAATGCATTTTCTAATTTTTGCTGTGATTTCTTCTTTGACCCACTGGTTATCTAGAAGTATGTTGTTTACTTTCTACATTTGTAAATCTCATAAATTTCCTGTTGTTATTTATACTTTCATTCTACTGTGGTTAAAGAATATATGTTTAATAATTTCAGTTGTTTTAAATTTACTGAGGTTTGTTTTAAGGACCATTATATGGTCTATTTAGGAGAATGTTCAAGTGCACCAGAGAAGAATGTGTATTTTGCTATTGTTGAGTGAAATAGTCTATAGATGTCTATTAGGTTTAGTTGGTCTATAGTGCTGTTCATGTGTCCCTTATCTTTATTAATTTTCTGTCTAGCTGTTCTACCATTATTAAAAGTGCAACTTTGAAGTCTCCACTTATGAGTGTTGAACACCTACGATCTATTTCTCTCTCTAATTCCGCCAGCTTTTGAGTCATTGATTTTAAGCATGTTTATAATTGTTACATGTTCCTGATGAATTGACTCTTTATTGAAGTAGAATTAACAGTGTAATATTGGTTGCAGGTGCACAATGAGTCAATAATTCTATACATTATTCAGTGCTCTTCATGATAAATGTACCCTTAATCCCTTTTATCTATTTCACCCATCACCCACCAATCACCCCTCTAGCAAACACTAGTTTGTTCTTTGTATTTAAGTCTGTTTTTTGTTTGTTCATTTTGTTTCTTAAATTCTACATGAGTAAAATCAAATAGTATTTGTCTTTCTGTCTGACTTTTTTTTAATTAAAGATTTTATTTGTCAGAGAGAGAGAGAGAGAGAGACAGAGAGCGAGCACTGGCAGACGGAGGCAGAGGGAGAAGCAGGCTCCCCGCCGAGCAAGGAGCCCGATGTGGGACTCAATCCCAGGACGCTGGGATCATGACCTGAGCCGAAGGCAGCTGCCCAACCAACTGAGCCACCCAGGCGTCCCTTTCTGTCTGACTTATTTCATGTAACATTATACTGTCTCGGTCCATCCATGTTGTTTTTGTGGCTGATTAATATTCCATTGTGTGTGTGCACACACACGTGTATACACACATATATACACACAATGGAATATATACATACATATATATACACACCACATCTTCTTTATCCATTCATCTATCAGTGGACAATTGGGCTGCTTCCATACCTTGGGTATTGTAAAGAATGCTGCGATAAATGTAGGGGTGCATATGTATTTTCAAATTAGTGTTTCTGTTTTCTTTGGGTAAATACCCAGTACTGGAATTATTGTATCACATGGTAATTCTATTTTTAATTTTTTAAGGAATGTCTGTACTATTTTCCACAATGGCTACACCAGTTTGCACTCCCATCAACAGTGCATGAGGTTTCATTTTTGTCTATGTCCTGGCTAACACTTATTATTTGTCTTTTTGATTCTATCTATTCTGACAAATGTAAGGTGATACCTCCTTGTGGTTTTGATTTGCATTTCTCTGATGTTTAGTGATGTTGAGCTTTTTTCATGTTTCTGTTGGCCATTTGTTTGTCTTCTTTGGAAAAATGTTTATTCAGGTCCTCTACCCATTTTAAAATTGGATTATTTGCTTTTTAGGTTGAGTTGTAAGCTCTTTATATATTTTGGATATTAACTCCTTATCAGATATAACATTAGAAAATATCTTTGCCCATTCAGTTGGTTGCCTTGTCATTTTGTTGATAGTTTCCTTCAGTGTGCAAAAGCTTTTTATCTTGGTGTGGTCCCAATAGTTTATTTTTGCTTTATCCCTTACCTGAGGAGACATAACTAAAAAAATGTTTCCATGACCAATATCAAAGAAATTACTGTGTATGATTTCTTCTAGGAATTTTATGGTTTTAGGTCTCACATTTAGGTCTTTAACCCATTTTGAGTATATTTGTGTGTATGGTGTAAGGAAGTGGTCCAGTTTTCCCAGCATCATTTGTTGAAGAGACTTCTCCCCACTTTCCCCACTTCATATTCTTGCCTCCTTTGTTGTAGATTGATCATGGAAACACTGGCTTATTTCTGGGTTCCCTATTCTGTTCCATTTATCTGTGTGTCTACTTTTATGCCAGTACCATGCTGTTTTAATTACTACAGCTTGATAGTATATGGGTTTTTTAATATCTGGCTTTTATTATGTTAAGTATGTTCCCTCTAAACCTACTTTATTGAGAGTTTTTATCATGAATGTTGTACTTTGTCAAATGCGTTTTCTGCGTTTATTGACGTGATATGATTTTTATTGTTTCTTTTGTTAATGTGATGTATTGCATTGATTGATTAGCAAATATTGAAACTCCCCTGCATCCCAGGAATAAATCTCACTTGATTGTGGTAAATGATTTTTAAAATATATTGTTAGATTAAGTTTACTAATATTTTGTTGTGAATTTTTGCATCTATGTTTATCAGAGATATTGGCTTGTAGTTTTCTTTTTTTGTAGTGCCTTTGGTTTTGGTAATACTGACCTCACAGAATGAATTTACAAGTTCTGAACTGACTCTTTTGTTGTCAAATTATTATGAGAAGTTATAATAATAAAGCTTATTATTATAAAATGCTCCCCTTCGCCTCTACTGAACTTTTTTGTTTTAAAGTCTTTTTGTCTGATACTAATATAACCATTAACCTTAGTGTATTATAGTCCAGCTCTTTTATGGTTATTGTTTGCATGGTATATCTTTTTCCATCCTACTTTTAACCTATTTTTATTTTTTTTTAATTTTTACATTTTTTATAAACATATAATGTATTATTAGCCCCTATTTTTATTTTTTTTAAAATATTTTATTTATTTGTCAGAGAGAGAGAGAGCACAAGCAAGGGGAGTGGCGGCAGGGCAGACAGGGAGAAGCAGGCTCCCCACTGAGCAGGGAGCCTGATGTGGGACTCAATCCCAGGCCCCTGGGATCATGACCTGAGTTGAAGGCAGCTGTTTAACCAACTGAGCCAGCCAGGAGGCCTAATCTATTTGTATTTTTAATTATAAAGTATGTCTCTAGTAGATAGTGTGTAGTTGAGTCTTGTTATGTTGTCCAGTTTGACAATCTCTGCTTTTTGATTCTATTATTTACTCCATTCATATTTAATATTATTATTGACATGGTTGGATCACATCTGTCTTCTTTCTTTTTATTTGTATCTCATGTTTTTCTTGTTCCTCTCTTCCTCTTTTATTGCCTTCTTTTACATTAGGTAAGTATTTTCTAATATAACATTTTAATTCTTTTAATGATTTTGTATACTTTCTTATTTTTTATTTTCTTAGTAGTTGCTCTAGGGTTTAAAATATGCATCTTAACTTATTAGAATTTGATCCAGATTTGCACTAAATTTCAATGAGATACAGAGACATTATTCCTATATAGCACTATTTTCTCCTTCTCTCTTTTTATTATTATTCTTATACATATTATATCTATATAGGTTACAAACTAAAAGCAATATTGTAACTATTACTTTACATTAATTTCATTTTGTTGTAGAAGTTAACAGAATAAAGAAGAGCAATAATAACTTACACAAGTTTGTTATATTAATGTTCTTAAGCATGAACTTCCTTATACCTGTTCCAAAGAAAGTGAGTCCCCTTAACCAGAGTTGTGGAATTCTTTCTTCGTAAGGTCTGCCTTGTCTCCTAGGTAGAACTTATGTGCTACAACAGAGAGAAAACTTGTGGGTGGGGTTTGTGACCCACTTCTTCCAGATTGACATCTGTGCTCTATGAATGGGGTTCTGGGCAATGATAATAGGTCCCTGGTCTTCTCAGTTTGGGTCTCTCAGCCTGGAATCTCTAATCTATATATGAACTGGACAGGGGAGATCAGCCTCCTCTTAGTTTGTCATATCTGAAGTACAGCTCTACCCTATAATTGGGGGCTGGGAGGGAGAAAAAACCAGACTTGTCCCTCTTGGCCAAAACTGCTTGGAAAAGAGTTTCTGCAATACAAATTTGGGGGGTGGGGAGAAACTGAGAGATGCCAGTAGCCAGTCCATTTTGGGATGAGAATATAGCCTACAATGGAGAGGTATTTTTGACTGCAAATGCCTTCAACAAAGCTTCTGTCATATTTTGTACTGTGGCAGGTACATGAACAGTTCAAATCCACAGCCTTTCACTCTTTTTTGAGATTTAGTAGATTTTCCTGAATAGGTGTTTCTCCATTTGCTGTATGCCCTTAGGAGAACTTTTGGATTTTGTAAAAAGAGAGTAACACTCTGGCAGTTAAATGGGTTTCCTTGTGGAGAGGGTCTGCTGCACCTCTTAGACTGATATCTGGTCTTCTCTACTACAATAAACCAAAATATAAACCACACACCTAAAAGATGTCATTTTCGAAAAAAGAGTTGGGTTATTTAGTATTTCCTCCTATTTTGCTTACAGAGACAATAAGGTGTACTTAAAAGTACTCCAATTTTGGAATTAGAATTGGGATGAATCCTGCTTCTACCACTTATTCTTGTAGACTTTCTTGAAGTTTGAAATCTTCAAATTTCTCTACAAAACAGGATAATACCTACTCCAAAGAGTTCTGTTGTATTTTGAGAAGAAAATGAAATAAGATATATACATATGGCACAGTACCTGGTAGATTGCAGGCATTTTTAAAATTTTTTTGAGTGAAAATGAGTGCCGCTTATATAGTCACCTACTCTTTGACAAAGCAGAAAGAATATTCAATGGAAAAAAGACAGTCTCTTTAACAAATGCTATTGGGAAAACTGGACAGCAACATGCAGAACAATGAAACTGGACCACTTTTTTACGCCATACATGAAAATAAATTTAAAATGAAAGACCTTAATGTGAGACAGGAAACCATCAAAATCCTAGAGGAGACCACAGGCAGCACCCTCTCTGACCTCAGCTGTAGCAACTTCTTTTTCTTCTTCTTTTTTTAAAAGATTTTATTTATTTATTTGACACATACAGAGAGAGATTACAAGTAGGCAGAGCAGCAGGCAGAGAAAGAGAGGGGGAAGCAGGCTCCCTACTGAGCAGAGAGCCTCATGTGGAGCTGGATCCCAGGACGCTGAGATCATGACCTGAGCCATAGGCAGGGACTTAACCTACTGAGCAACCCAGGCGCCCCTCAGCTGTAGTAACTTCTTACTAGAGATGTCACCAGAGGGAAGGGAAACAAAAGCAAACATGAACTACTGAGACTTCATCAGGATAAAAAGCTTCTGTACAGCAAAGGAAACAATCACCAAAACTAAAAGGCAGCCTACAGAATGGGAGAAGATATGTGCAAATGACTTATGTGATAAAGGGTTAGTATGCAAAATCTATAAAGAACTTATTAAAGGGTGCCTGGGTGGCTCAGTTGGTTAAACATCCAACTTTTGCTCTCAGCTCAGATCTTGATCTCAGGTTTGTGAGTTCAAGCTCTGTGGTGGGCTCTCTATTGGGCGTAAAGCCTACTTAAAAAAAAAAAAAAAAAGAACTTATCAAACTTAACATCCCAAGAACAAATAATCCAGTTAAGAAATGGACAGAAGATATGAATAGACACTTTACCAAAGAAGACATCCAGATGGCTAACAGATACATGAAAAGATACCCAACATCACTCATCATCAGGGAAGTACAAATCAAAACCATGATGAGATACCATTCTGACACCTGTCCGAATGGCTAAAATTAACCACACAGAAACAACAGGTATTGGCAAGGGTACAGAGAAAAGGGAACCTTCTTGCATTGCTGGTGGGAAAGCAAACTGGTGCAGCCACTCCAGAAATCAGTATGGAGGTTCCTCAAAAAGTTAAAAATAGAACTACCTTACGATCCAAATACCTTTGGTATTTATCTAAAGGTACAAAAATACAGATTCAAAGGGGCACATGCACCTCAATGTTTATAGCAATATTATCAACAATAGCTAAACTATGGAGAGAACTTAAACGTCCCTTGACTGGTGAATGGATAAATAAGATGTGGTATGTATGTATGCATGTATGTATGTGTGCATGTGTGTGTGTAATGGACTATTAGCCACCAAAAAGAATGAAATCTTGCCATCTGCAACGACATGGATAGACCTAGAGTATATCATGCTAAGTGAAATAAGTCAGTCAGAGAAAGGCCAATATCATATGATTTCACTTATATGTGGAATGTAAGAAGCAAACAGATGAACATATGGGAAAGAAGAAAAAGGGAGGGAAATAAATCATAAGAGACTCTTAATGATAGAGAATAAACTGAGGGTTGATGGAAGTAGGTGGAGTGGATGGCTAGATGGGTGATGGGCATTAAAGAGGGCAACTGTGATGAGCACTGGGTATTGTATGTAAGTGATAAATCACTGAATTTTCTATTCCTGAAGCCAGTGCTTCACTGTATCTTAACTAACTAAAATTTAAAAAAAATTTGAGAGAGAAAAAAGAAAATGGGTGCTGCCTACCATCTGAAGTTTGAACTACTTCTGGGGAGATGAAGCAGATCACTTAATAATGGAAAGGGCTTACTTTTCAGGCCTAGGACAGATGTACATTGAGAAGATGATTCAGTTAGCCATGAGATCATGAAGGTAAACAAATGGCACATGAAGAACCTTTTTGTGCCCATACAACTATTCTGGCTTTCACTTTTAATATAGTATTCAATGAATTACATGAGATATTTAATACTTTATTATAAAATGGGCTTTGTGTTAGGTGATTTTGCCCAACCGTAGGCTAACCTAAGTGTTTTGAGCATGTTTAAGATAGGTTAGGCTGTCTAAGCTATGATATTGAAAAAAGCTATGATATGAAATATGAAATATGATATGATATGAAAAAAGCTATAGGGTAGATGTATTAAATGCATTGTTTACTTAGGATATTTTCAACTTACAATGGGCTTACCAGGAAGTAAACTATCATGAGTCAAGAAGACAGATCCCTTGTCATTAGTCAACATGTCAGTCTAACTAACTGTACAAAATTAATTAAACAATACAATGTAAAACAATAGAAAAATGATTGCAAGGTGAAACTAAACATCTTAGAAAAGATGCATTAATTCATCAATCAATGAAAGTGATGCTTGAATAACATGCAAATCCATTGGCAAAAGAGAATCCGGCAGAGTTAGACTGATGAACAACTGAACAAGAAAAATAAGTAAGAATGATGACACTGTTAAGTGCTTAGAAGCAAATGTTTTAAATATCTAAGTACTGAGATAGGTTATTATAAAAATTAATGTCCTCAAGTATATTTCAGGAAAAGTTATTTTCTTAATATTTATGCACTGAAAGTTAAGCCCAAAGTAAAAAGTGTTATACCTTGTTATATATAATTATATTAGAAAAAATGTGTTCCCTCAAAAAATCATCACACGATCAATTGATAGTCTTTAAAAGTTAGAAAATAACTGAGATAGAAGTTCAAATTTTTTTTTTTTTTTTTTTTTTTTTTTTTTTTTTTTTTTTTTTTTTTTTTTTTTTTTAGAAGTTCAAATTTTGTTGAATATAAAAAAAAGTAAATGAACTTTCCTTATAGCTTTTTAAATTTTTAAGATAAAATCTTCAATAAAACTTTCCTCTTTCTCCTCACTTACTATAAAATATTAGACTCTCTTTTAAGTAGATTAATTTAAGTAGATTTTTCTAGGGACCAGTATTCTTAGTTCTCTAGCACTGCTTCTTTTTTGACTCTCCAAAACTTATGTAGTGTGGTGACAAAAGAGCTCCCAATTAATTAGGTCTGAATGTGACACAAATTCTATACCTTAACAAAAATATGGTTATCTAAAAGCTCCTGAAGTATAAGCAGGTGAATAACTCTATAGACCTGTATGAAAATGCTATTGTAAATCTGTTTCAACGACCTGGAAATCTTTTTTTTTTTTTTTTTTTTTTTTTAAGATTTTATTTATTTGAGAGAAAGAGTGAGAGCACAAGCAGGGGGGAGGGGTAGAGGGAGAAGCAGACTCCCCACAGAGCAGGGAGCCAGAAATGGAACACGATCCCAGGACCTTGGGATCATGACCCAAGCTGAAGGCAGATGCTTAACTGACTGAGCCACTCAGGTGCCCAACGACCCGAAAGTTTTAATGCAGCTTTCCAGGAGAGAGAATATGACACCACTGGTAAAATTCTGAAATTCAAGCTATAGTGCGTTATATGAATCTGCATATTTGAATATATATTGCCTATATTCAAATGTATCTCAGAATTCTATCTGAACAGCCTTATCATTATTAATATAAATGTAAACTTTAATTTTTATAAATGGTTTTTCCTCAGGATAGTTTACCAAAATTAATAAATCAAAAACTATAAAGAATACATGTAACATAATACTGTAAAACTTATCAAATAGGTCGGTGCTTACACATAAAACCTCCTAAGTTTTAAAAATTCTATTCCTAGATATCAAACCCACAAACACATCTTTGATGCCCAGACTTCAGAATATGAGACAGGACCAGAGCTCCTAGAGCAACCAGCCATACTGAAAGTCAGCCAAACTGAAAGGATGGCAATATGGAGAAATAGCTCAGGATAGTTTCCAAAATGTATTCAATTTGTTTTGCTCTTATTCACTAAGTAGAAAGTTTCTTCTCTAAACTTTATTTAAATATCCTAAGGAATTTCTGATTTATCTGAAATGCAAAAATCTAGGTTCTCAGGGAAAACTAAGAAATGGTAGCTTGCATATGTGAGAGTATATATAAACTATTCTGTTATGAAGCAAAGTCTACATTAGGAAGAAAAATGTAGGTATCCTTAAAATTTCTGAAGAATTCTGATACATACTCTAGTTTTTTATTTTAATTTGGAAATGTATTGTTTAAAATTAAGGAGTGATAAAACAAACAATTTCTATTTGCTCTTGAAACAAGGTTTCCTATAGAATACTGCTATATGGGGCGCCTGGGTGGCTCAGTAGGTTAAACCTCTGCCTTTGGCTCAGGTCATGATCTCAGGGTCCTGGGATCGAGCCCCGCATCAGGCTCTCTGCTCAGCAGGGAACCTGCTTCCCCCTCCCCCTCTCTCTCTGCCTACTTGTGATCTCTCTGTCAAATAAATAAATAAAAATCTTAAAAAAAATAAAAAAAAAATAAGAATACCGCTATAGAATTAATCACATGATTTGTAAGGCCCATCTGAAAAGACAAGTTTGAATAAGTTATGGTGGACATGTAAAATTAAGAGAATACATGCTCCCGAAGTTTATAGCAGCTTTATCTACAATAGCTAAATTATGGAAAGAGCCCAAGTGTCCATTTACTGATGAATGGATAAAGAAGGTGTGTGTATGTGTGTGCGTGCGCGCACACACACACACAGGAAAATTAGCCATAAAAAAGAACAAAATCTTGTCATTTGCAACATGGATGGAGCTACTGAGTATTATGCTAAGCGAAATAAGTCAGTCAGAGAAAGACAAATACCATATAATTTCATATGTGGAATTTAACAAAACAAATAAACAAAGGGACAGAGAGAGACACACACACAAAATAAGAGATAGACTCTTTAAACTACAGAGAATAAACCAGGGAGAACAAACTGGTGGTTACCAGAAGGGAGGTGAGTGGAAGGATGGATTAAACAGGTGAAGGGGATTAAGGAGAGCACTTGTGCAGCTGTATTGTATGGAAGTGTTGAATCACTTATTGTACACTGAAAAACTAATATTATACTGTACGTTAACTGGATTGAAATAAAAACTTTTAAAAAATGAAGAGACTACAGATTTGTGGGTTTTTTCATGTCTTACTTAGGCTAGGTACAAAATTTAAAGATACCTGATTTTCTTCCTGAGTGACAGGAAACTGACAACGAGAGCTGGTTTATTTAGCACAGGTTTAGGGAACGATTACTCAAATTTATTAGCAGTCATTACTACTTCAAAAATTATTTAACAAATAGCTTTAGACTTCATCCTTACTCCTTAGTCAGTTCTCTAGTCCCTCTGAAACTTGTTTGCCCTAGTCCATGTATTATCCTCTATTTCCCATAACTGGAAAGTCTTCCTCATTCTCACTAAATATTCCATATTGTAGGAGAATCTTCTAGGAACTGTTAGCTTTTGGTTTCTACTTAGTGCTTTAAAATGCTTATCTTGACTTACAAAATGTTCTTGGTAGAACAACAAGACTTGGACTTATTATTAGTAAAAATCAAAACTTAGCCAAAAGGAAGATGTATAGAGGTGACTACTGTCACAGGAGGGTCTGATTTTAAATAAATATCCCAGAACATATGTCTCGCTATTCAAAATAAACACCATGAGAGGTCATAAATTCATTTCAATAGAGCTTGCATCACTCAAAACATTTTGAAAGTGTTTTTCAACACTTTCAGAATGTTTTAAGTCAGAATGACTTTAGGAAATACACTTATCTTGTAGTTATAACCAATTTGACAACCAAAAATCATACTGCCTCACTTAATCAACAAATTTAGTCTTCTGACTTGGCTTCAAATAATTTCCTATCATTTTCTCAAAACAAGAGCAAATGTCCAAACAGAAAAGTACCATTAATGGAGAACATTTTGTGCCCAAAATAATCAAAAGAAAGTGCCATGGGGGCACCTGGGTGGCTCAGTGGGTTAAAGCCTCTGCCTTCGGCTCAGGTCATGATCCAGGGTCCTGGGATTGAGCCCCACATCGGGCTCTCTGCTCAGCGGGGAGCCTGCTTCTCCCTCTCTCTCTGCCTGCCTCTCTGCCTGCTTGTGATCTCTGTCTGTCAAATAAATAAATAAAATCTTAAAAAAAAAAAAAAAAGAAAGTGCCATGGGCCTGAATGAAGTTAATATTTTTTGTAATGAACTTAGTCAACAGCTTTTAAAGATAATCCTAAGACAATAGAATGTATTAGTTCTGTCCTGTTGATTTTAAAAAAGTCACTTAACTTTAGTTTGAAGGCTGTACGAAATGCTCAAAAATATGACTACACAGATGGATCACACAATAAGATACAGGAAACAGGTGTCATATAGCAGTTATAAGATGGGAGAATAAAAATAAACCATTAAAAAATAGCCTGGATATACATAAAACAAAACAAAACAACCCTGCCAATCAGATAGCTAATATGTCTTTTTGGTAATATGCTTAAGTGGGTACTTTATGTATCTAAGTTTGAGCCCGTTTAGGCAGAAAGCTTTTCTTTTGTTTGTGTTTATAAAAATTAAATGTTTTGTTATTAACTCATAAAATTAATTACTTCCCCCTGTTTAGCGTTACCAATATTTTGGCTCCAGGGCAAACTTTTAAGAAGTTATATTTAAAGGCAACAAAGAAAAATAGAAATTTTCAGTACCAGATGTCTGGGAAGATCCCATTTGGATTTGAGCTACTTAAATTTGCAATCATGTATTTATACATCTAACAGAGCTTCTGTTTCCCCCAGAATCAGAAAATTAACTAGCTTTGTAGCATCTTCCTTGATCTGCCACCCGTGCCCTGAGGATTAGAGACTCCACCTGAGCTTGTTTTACAAGCATAACAGAAAAAATTAATCTCTGCTGGCAGCGCTCCCACTGGGATACTGATGAATAATGATATCCCTCTTTTGCTGCCCTCTCAGTCCACTAGAAAAGCCACTCTAACCCAGCAACGTGGAAACTGCTGAAACCATTCCAGCTGTGGATTAGCAGGCAGTCAAGCATCCATCTGCTCTGTGTGAATCAAGAGAAAGCAAACAAGCATTCTTACGGCTAAAGTCATATTCAAACCCCATAATATCTTATAGGAACACACATATATGTATGTATATCTATTTGTATCTATATCTCTATTTATCTACCTATCTCTTCAATAATAGGCAATCACATACTGTCAGCTAAATTAACCGAATTCCTCGATTTAGTTTGCATTTCCTGGTGCTTTAAACATCGGAAAACAAAGAACATGTTCAGAGGTTATAAAGTATAGCTCTTTTTCTTAATTGAAGTATAATTGACATACAATATCCTATTAGTCTCAGATGTACATCATAGTGATTTGATATTTTCATACATTATGAAATGATCCCCATGGTAAGTCTAGCTACCATCTGTCACCATACAAAGTTATCACAATATCACTGACTACATTCCCAATGCTGTACGTTACATCCCCATGACTTCTTTATTTTGTAACTAGAAGTTTGTACCACTTAATCCCCTTCACCTATTTTGCCTGACCCCCTAACCTTCTTCTGCCTGCTGTTAACCAACAGTTTCCCCACATCTATGAGTTTGCTTCTGTTTTGTTTATTTTTGTTTTTTAGATTCTACATGTAAGTGAAATCATATGGTATTTGTTTTTCTGTCTTATTTCACTTAGCATAATGCCCTCTAGGTCCATCTATGTTGTTGCAAATGGCAAGAAAACTTTAAGCTTTTAAATATGATATTCATATGGGGCAATTAACTCTAAATTAAACTTCTAGAGTGCAGCATGACATTACATTAGGCATACACACATTCCCAGAATCTCAAATAGAGCAACCAACTACTTATTTCAAAAAGTAAGCCTGTTTAATCAGTTTCTAAGCAAGTGTTACATAAAGGATCTGTGGCTTTTAATTTCACTTAGCTTTATTTTACTGATATACTGATGTAATAAATATCTGTGGACCTCTACCTTCTCCAAAAAGGAAAGACCCACTGCTTATGGTTTACCAAGAGCAGTTTTGAGTTTGACTGGATTCTTATTAGCTCTTTATTAATGAACCTCCCAGCACTTCAACATGTCCATAATGTAATGATGACTGATGTTTACAACGACAGCTCTAGGTCTCTAAAAGATCTTTATGGGTCTTCTCAATCATCAAAGAAAAAATTTTTTTTAGCCAAGTTCTAAGAGTATTTTTACAGCATTTCAGTTCTTTGAATACTGAAGTTCATGACATCTATTTAGAGATTTTATTTAAAAATATATTTCAAGTAATCATTACACCATATTTCCAGTCAACAACAACAATCCACTTAGCTTTTAAGCTCTAGTCCGGTATTACCCACATCACTTTTCCTCCTATTTCAGTTGCTTTCACTGGTTACTTCAATGTCTTACTGATTCCTTCCTCTCTCACTTTCCTTCCTCCTTCACTGATTAAAACAGTAAAGTAGTTCAAGGTTACAACACCTCTGTGCTTTTCAGCACAGCAGAGAAATACGCTGCCAGCTTGGTCAATGTTTCTCCAAGACAGTTTGTTCATCTGTCAGTAGAAGACACCTGTTTGGCATTTGTCTTACAAATTTGCTGACACTGTTTAATAAATAACAGAAAATACCTACAAAGATGGTATTAAGGACCTAAATCTAAGATGTTGAAGCTGTATATATGGAAAATTCTCCTTTGCCAATGGAAATACTTCACAACTGAGACGATCATGCTTCTGCCAAACTGCATTATTCCTCTGAATTACATACAAAATAATGAATAGAACATAAGAACATGTAGAATTTTATGTATGCGAGGAGCATGACACTTGGAAATCCCCCTTAACTCCCAGTTTTTTATTTTGTGTTTTTTTTTTAAGAAAAGTGAGTTCTAACTTTCTGACATAATCAAATTTCTGAGACATGCTTATATTCTATTGGACTATCAGCTGGAAAACATTGTAAAGCAAGTGGAGTGCTTTTTTAGGATAATGTAATGTTAAAATAAAATGCAGATGGTACGACTGCTACTACTGTAATAAAGACCATATCTGTGGCATTTTATTTGGTAGTAACAACAAAATTTTTCAGAATACATGTAAGCATGAAATATTTTTTCATCATTTCTTTGGGTTAAGAAATCGAAAGATATGCAGCTTACAATGCATCGCCGGAAAAAAAATCTTCTAGGCTTCTGCCATATGTATAATAGTTCAGCATAAAAATATTCATTTTAATCTTTCTCACAGTGGGAAGACTAAAGTTTTCTAAGAATTATTAATCACTAGTCAGATCTTTTTCTTGGCAAGATCTTTTTGAAACTCTTGAGCTAGTTAGTACGTGATCCTCTATCATATGACAAGGCAAGCAAGAATATCTCAGTACTAGAAGGTACATACAGGGCTGTGTATGACAAATCAAAACAAAAACACTTGTTCACTGATTCACTTTCAGAAAACTGAAGTTTATATTTAAGTATTGTAAATTATTTATTTCTAAAGAGACAGTTTTGGTCTTTTCAGAAAAGTTTTCCAGTTTTCTCTCTCTTTCTCTTTCTTACTTTTTTGCCATTATAAATAACACTGTGATGAACATCTCTGTATATGTAACTTATCAACATACTTGTTTCTTTAGGATAGATTCCCACAGATGGAATCACAATACCAGGGAGCAGAAAATTCTTGAAGGCTTTCTTTTTTTTCACTTTGACAGATACTATCAAATTTCTTTCTAGAAAGACTGGGTCAATGAAAACTGTGTATCACTGTCCTCTTTTCATTTTATCATTGGCGCCACGGTTTTCTTTTTAAAATTTTAATTAAAAAATTAAAATATATTACTTCTTTATCATAACTATAACAAATACTAAGACTTCAAAAATTTTATAGAGACATTCATATATTTTATACATTTATGTAGGCAAATCCATCCATTCCCTTTTGCAATTTCTTCAATTCCTTTATGCTTTTTTGGGTTTCTTCCCCTGTATCTCTTTGAAATTTTAACATTAATTTTGGCTTTAAACCTTAATCTGACTGAAACTTATTCTAATATACGCTATGAAATTAGAATCTAACTTGAATATTTTTCTTTCTTTGTTTTTTTTTTTTTTTAAAGATTTTATTTATTTATTTGACAGACAGAGATCACAAGTAGGCAGAGAGGCAGGCAGAGAGAGACAGAGGAGGAAGCAGGCTCCCCGCTGAGCAGAGAGCCCGATGTGGGGCTCGATCCCAGGACCCTGGGATCGTGACCAGAGCCGAAGGCAGAGGCTTCAACCCACTGAGCCACCCAGGCGCCCCAATTTTTCTAAAATGTTATACAATTTGCCCAAACAGTACTTGTTGAATAAATCATCCCTCAACCAATGCTTTTATGATGTTTTCTTTTTATTTGGATAGAGCTTCACACAAATAAATGAGTCTTGGCCAATGTGTGAAAATTGTTCTGGCCTAGCTGGGGAAGGAGGTATTGTTGGCATATGGAATAGCATGAGCTCCATAAAGGAAAAGAGCAGTTGAAGATTAGAGGCTATCTGTATTCCAACCTACTCTGCAGCCAGACTCAGAACAATATTGCATGGCATAGTAATGAATCTGAGTTTATCTAGTCATCTTTATCTTTTGAATAGACGAGGTCAATGGTGTTTGTCATATGTAGATATGATTTATATAAATGATAATTCATCAACTACTAGTGCTTGTTGTATCAAAATATTAATGAAAACTAGCAGTAACAGATGTGAATGACTAAAGTTCCTAATTCAAAGAATTCAAATATCATATGGTAGGCAATGTATTAAGGTTTAACACACATTATTTTATTTAACCTTCTCCTTTATTTTAAAGAGGAGCATGAAACTTGGACAGATTAATTAACTAACCCAAGATCACATATTTAGAAAATGGTGGAGTCATGTTTGTGTGACTCTGAAGTCCATATTCTAAATGACTAGACTTTCATCATACTCCAGACATACTAGTACAACTTACACTTTCAAAACAGATAATACCAAACTATAATTACTTCTTAGACATAGGGCTATTCCCTTCCTAAAGGGAGGGACCATATATTAATTATTACTCTCCTCTTGTACCTAACATGGTAGGTGCTAAATAAATACTTGCTGGTTACTGCTGAAGATATATGTTTAAGACTATCTGTGGGACAGTAGTAGATACAGAACACATAAGTATCGAAAAAGAGAAAATGAAGGACAAGAGAAAGGCAACCAATAAGGGAGGCAAAGAAGAAACAGCAGTGAAAGAAGGAAGAGATTTAAAAAGTGCAGAGCAATAGAAAGAATGGACATTTATTTCCTCACTAGAAAATAAAATGAGGTAGATATATAAATATCACAAATTTTAATTTTTGAAAACCTATATTTTAGAAATACCTGGACTCTAAATATGGTTCTCCTTCTTCAAATATCTGATTAAATAATGTAATATTTGCCTACTTATTCAGGAAGAGAAACTAGTAAAATCCCAGCCCATTTTAGAGTTGGCATTACTAATGAACTAGATTAAATTGACCAGAGCTTTAACTGCAACTGAATGAAGAGAATTTTTCCAGATGAACATATGCCTAATAATATGACCAATTTGATTTGCCTGATTTTTCTCTCAGCCAGGATCCAAAAGGCTTCCTGGCTGTTTTACAGCTTTCTGCTTAGTCCCAAAAGAAAGAACATTTTTCTTACTAATATAGCTTCCTCATAGATTCAAGCCCAAGTTCCTAATTCAAAGAAGTGCTAATCCATTTGCAAAACATCTTAGTGAGGGAGTAATCACCCAGCCATAATCACTATTACAAGTCATAATTACTTTATGAATTCTTTTAATTACTAAGGGGTTTTTAACAACTACAAATAGATGAGCACGCTTAGCAACACAGACATTGGTCTGGAAGCCAGGGTAATGTCTCATTAAAGAATCGTAGTGCTTTTTTATCTGGAGGTAGGATGATGTGGCAGTGGGGAATCATTACTTTTACAGACTTTGTCACTCCCCTGTGGTACACTAAAACCCAGAGCCGTGGCTTCTAGTAAAATATTAACCTCGGAGAGAAAGGAAGAAGGAACAAGGGATTAGGGGAGTAGAGGCAGGAGAAAACTCAGAAAATGACACTGCCGTCAAGGAAACCAACATCTCATAAATGAAGTTACCATATGTTATTTTGAAAAAGCAATGATAAAACTTACTAACTACATGGTAGGGTAAGGGCAACGCTGTACTTGGGATCCTAAGAGAAATAAGATTCTGTATTCTTCTATACTCCTCCAAACATTAATAAATGAAATAAGTTTCTTAGTGAATCCAATAAGGCCAGCCCTTTTGACAGAGAGAGAGACTAAGTGTTCTGAACCCTTAAAACATGTAAAAGTACCTAGAGTATGACAGTTTTGAAGGCGAAACAAAAGCAAAACACAAATAAAAAACATAAACTAAAACACAGCGCTGCACAAAAAAAAATCTACCTTGATCAAGGTCACTTATGTTTGAACATGTGTCTTTTACCTTATCAGATCTTCACACTAATCTTGTGATGATAAGTAGGGCAGGTATAACTCCCCATTTTTCAATGAAGGAGGAAACCGAGATTAAGAAATTAAATGACCTGCCACTTACACAAAGAAGTTAAAATGGCCGTGCTGAGATTTGAACCCATGTTTCCTAGATGCAAATGCCATATTCATTCTACCACACTGTGGCCTCTTGGTTTATTAATGGCTTTTGTCCACATTCACAGGTCTTTCCCCACTTCCTCAGTTTCAGCTGAGGACCTTGCTTCTTAGCTTATAAAAAAAATTAAGCAAACACAAGGGGATTTCCACATTTTCTTACCACCTGCTAACCTATACCCCAATACTCCATCTCCCACTGGAGAAAAATACTCCTTTTCTCCCATTACAATGGATTAATTTGCTCTGCTATCTAAGGCCAATTTTTCCACTTCCGCATTGATTCCTACTTCCCTTTTGTTTTCTTAAGGACTCTACGCTTTCCTATAACACCATTTTTTACCTTGCTATAGGATCATTTTTATCTGCACACAAATATTCTATATCTTAAATTAAAAAAGGAAATTGAGTTTACATCTCCCCCCCCCCAAGCTCCAAGTAAGAATTAGCTATATTTACTGTCTCTGCTTTCTTATAACTCAGTCTCTGAATCCTTTCAAATAAAATAAGGCTTTTCTCTTCTATTACTCTGCTGAAATTACTCACTAAAGACATCTAGGATCTTAATCTTATCAAGTCAAAGAACAATCATAGCTCTCACCCACTCCGTATCAACAATCTCTAACTCAGTTAATCACCATCCCCTTGAGATATTTTTCCCCCCTTGGCTTCTAGGACCATTCACTCTCCTAGAGGTTTTCCTTCCATTTGTCATCCTTCATTTTCAGTCTTCTTTGCTGACCTATCATCTCCTCTCTCTCTGCAACCTCAACATGATCCAGAGCTCAATCCTCAGATCACTTTTCTTTTGTTTTTAATTTTAATTCTAGTATAGTTAACATACAGTGTTATGTTAGTTTCAGGTATAAATATAGTGATTCAACACTTCCATACAACACTGGTGCTCATTGCAAGAGCCCTCCTTAATCCCATCATCCTCCCACCCCCCTGTCCTCATCAGTTTGTTCTCTATAGTTAAGAGTCTATTTCTTGGTTTGTCTCTTTTTTTCTCCCTTTGTTTTGTTTCTTAAATTTCACATATGAGTGGGATCATATGGTATTGTCTTTCTCTGACTGACTTATTTTGATTTACTTTGCTTAGCATTATACTCTCTAGCTCCACAGACTTTTTTTCAATACTCATTTCGCCCAATCTCACCTAACCTCAGGACTAAAATTTTGAATACCATCCCTATGCCAGTTACCAGCCACCCCCCACGTAAACACAGACCCTGCCCTTTTTTATCCAGTCTTCCCTACTTCAGTAAATGGTTTTCTCTTTATCAAGTTGTTCAGGCCAAAAACCTAGCATTGTCTTTATTTCCTCTGTTTACTTATAATTAACCCATCAATTCCTGTTGGTTCTATTTTCAAAACATCCTGAGTCTAACTAATACTCATCATTTCAACTTCTGACCACTCTATCCAAGCCATATTCTCTCACCTTGACTTTCAATCATTTCTCTACTACTTGACTCACAACCATTTCTCTACTGAGGAGTCAGAGTGGTTTTTTCAGAACAAATAATATTACATCACTCTTTTGATCAAAATCCCTCCAATGGCTTCTCTGAACACTTAAGAGGACAAAATCCAGACTCCCTAGAGAGAGGACAGATGACCTACCTCTCACATATCATGCCCGCCCAGTGCTTATTCTAACCACACTGGCTTCCCTGCTATTCTTTGAACCTGACAAGTATTTCCTGCTTGGTGGCCTTTGCATATGCTTTTCCTTCTGCCTAGAAATTCTTCCCCAAGGCTTTCTTATGAGTTGGTTGCTCATGTTCCTCAGTTCTCTATTCAGATATCTCCTGTGAAAAGCTTTCTTTAACTGTCCTATATCTAGAACAGTCTCCTCTAGGTATCTGTAGACACTTGCTTGATTTTTAAAAAATCTCATTTATATCTACTTTGTTATATTACATGTTTGTTTACTTGTTTATTTACCAGCCCACTATGAATATAAGGTCCACGCGTACTGGCACTTCATCAAACTAGTCTGCTGCTATATTCTCCACGTGTGGAACACAGTCTGTATGTAAAAAATATTATTATTAAATATAATAATAGCTTCTGTTTACTGAGTTTACTGTAAATGAGCAAAAGACTGTTCTGTGCTTTACCTATATCAACTAATTTAATCTTCCCAGTAACTCCAGGAGGTGCTTATAGTGGTGATATCACAAAAGTCATATTTATGAATCATTCTGTATTTGGACTATTGACTGTTTCCTTTAAAATAGGACTATGAAAAGAATTACTCAGAAGGATTAACTGACAAGAAACTTACTTGTGAGAAAATAATCAGAAGATATAAATCTCTATATAGACTAAATAATGGCTAAATGTACGAGGAATAGTGGTGGTTTGATAACCAAAAAGTGAGTGAAAAATACTATTTATTAAGTATAAGGAAATATAGCCAAATAAGAAATTGAGGAAGGGTAATTATGCTGTTTCCACTAAAAGTCCCCTAAGCTTGTAAAGTGGTATTATTTGTAGAATAAAATTCAATAAACCAGGGAGATGGCTACATACAACTTATTTTTAAACATATATTAAGATATACTTTAATATACTTTACAACAGAGAATTCACAAAAGTTTAATCTCAAACTGTTAACACAGTTTTTTAAAAAAAATATGTATTTTTAAGTACACAGTGATTCTATTATTTTTCTACATTATTACATAGAGAACAAGCCTGGCATGTTAGTTAATATAGAAGGCTATTATATCCCTCCACACCAAGGAGCATGTCTATGATTATTTTTTCTTTTTAAAATTCCATGTTTCTATTTTTTAATCATTCATTTTTTAATTAACATATAATGTATTATTTGTTTCAGGGGTACAGGTCTGTGAGTATCAGTCTTACACAATTCACAGTGCTTACCATAGGACATACCCTCCCCAATGCCCATCAACCAGCTCCCCATACTCCCCCCCTTCCACCCAGCAATCCTGAAATTAAGAGTCTGTTATGGTTTGTCTCTAAAATAATGTAATATTGTGGACTCCACTTACACCAACTGGGGGTTGGAAAAGAAATTGGATGTTTAGTTTTTCTTTTGCTCTATTATACACAAGTAATACTGAAATACATTGAGTTGGCTTTAAATACTGGAAATAATCACACTTATTTACCTACTTGGCAGCTCTGTGAGAATAAAAGGCAGGATATATTTTTATCTTAAACAACGTTTTGGCATTATTTGTATTTGGAAGATACTTAGAACAGGAACCATGAGCCTTTTGGAAAATTTCTGATCACCATTATTGTGAGGAAGGAGCTAGCACTGATTTCTGAAACGTTCTACCTATTGAACCAATAGAATCCTAACAATAATTTTAGAGCACTTAACTTAATTGGGATTATATTAGAAACATTTTGAGCAGAAACCAATTTCTGGCATACGAAAACTGCATTTTAAAATATTTTATCCAATGTTCAAGTTTCCATTTATTCTTTACTTATTTTTAAAGTTTAAACAATGCTCTACTTACTCACAGAATGAATTGACAAATGGCTAAAATTTATAGGGAAGAGATTTTATTCCAGCAATAGCATAATCTTTGATGTTACTTTTATTTCCCCAATGTGATGGTATGTGTATCAATAATTTTTTAAAAAAGATTTTATTTATTTATTTGACAGAGGGAGAGAAAGTGAGCACGAGCAGGGAGAGTAGTAGGCAGAGGGAGAAGCAGGCTCCCTGCTGAGCAAGGAGCCCAAAGTGGGACTCGATCCCAGCACCCTGGGATCATGATCTGAGCGGAAGGCAGACGCTTAACCACTTGAGCTACCCAGGCATTCCAATAATTTTTTTTTAAATTAAAGATTTATTTATTTATTTTGGAGAGAAATAGCTTATGTATGTGCACGGGGAGAGAAGGAGAGGGAGAGAGAATCTCAAGCAGACTCCCCGTTGAGTGGAGCCTGATGGGGGGCTCGATGCTAGGATCCTGAGATCATGACCAGAGCCAAAATCAAGAGTTGGATGCTTACCTGATTGAACCACCCAGGCACCCTCGTATTAACAATTCTAAATAGTTATGATATCTGATATCATTCGGTTAGGCAGGGATACCAATGATAAATTATTTTCAAAACTAAATTAATGATGATTTCCTTTGCCAAAGGATTTGTGATAGGGTTCCCTGAAAGCCAAACTACCCTGGAGTTTTATAAACATAATTTATACAACACTATCTGAGATCATGACTTACACACCTCCTGCCTATAGGCCAGGCTGGTATTCTGACTTTTTGGGGAGAGCAATATCAGCAACTCTTCTGCTCTGAATGCCATAAGTAGGACTAAACACTTCTCATGCATAGGTGATGCTATATTAAGCAGCAATAGCCAAGAGATAGGTATTCAGCACAAGCTTGTTTTTATTAGAACCTTTGGGCTCCAGGACAAATTTCCTTAAAAGATATGGGTCTTCTATTTCTTTTGTATTCCCCAAAGTACACTGAGTATTGGATAGAGCACTTAGCAAATTTTAATAAATGCTGAGAAGCCAAAAGTATTTTTTATAGATAGCTTAGGCTGAGAAGGCTAATGGTATATTTTATGCACCTTGTGCTTTGTAAGTTTAAATAAAAGGGCAACATAAGATGGAAGAAGAGGACAAAGAAAAGTATAAAACGGCAAAGGGAGAAACAAGGCATTTAAAAGTTTGCTGGAAAATACAAATTCTGATTCCAACTTTGCCCTTTCTCTATTGACAGCTGAGTTTTTAATATTATTTTTCCATACTGACTGTGTCATCTTGAGCAAGAATGGGTCTTTGGTCTTCGACAAAATGAGGAAGTTATATTAGGTGATAAAGAAAGAAATACCAAAGTTATTCATATTTTGATATATAAAATCATTTCTTAATTAACAGCTCTACTTAATCACAAACCATTAGATGCCTAATAATTGCCAGTTGTCCTTCTGTGGGAGAAGTAAGAACAAAATAAAAAATTTAAAACAGCACAAATTTCAGGTAACATCATAAATACGTTTTATGCTCATCAGAACACAATCAGCTTAAAAATCTTAAAGTAATCTATTGATGCACAAAGGATATGTCTAGCACTGAGGTCTTTTACCAGGAAAATATTTCACTTTCTTCTGTGCTGAGGAGAGCTTGTATGTACAGAAAGCTAGGAAGAAGCTGAGAAATAATGGAGAAGAGGAAAAGTCTCAAGGGAAAGAGACCAAGAGAAGTAGAAAGATAACTTTTTTTCAAGACATTTGCCATCTGTGCCTCTCTAAAAGATGCCAGGCAGCTCCCCAGCCTGAGGGTTAGGGAAGCTCTTCTCACAAACCCTGGAAGATATCCCATTAGGTTTCCCCACCAGGAAGATAAAGAGTAGCAGATGGGATCCTGCAATTGTCAGGAGGTTATTTGGAAATGGAAGGCCACGAGGTTCGTGGTGTTCACTGTTACTCAGTTAACCTCTCCTTCCTTTCATTCTTCCTTTAATGAACTCTTTAATTTTGCATGCTGGGTCCCCTACTGATGCTATTCATATCTGCCTTGTCCTTTTTATTTGTTTTGTTTTAAATTTCTCTTTTTAAAACAATATTGCTTATTTTTCCAATCTCATGTTTGAGGAAGATGTATTTGTAATTTTCTATCAAAAGATTTGTAGTTGTGCCCAAACAGGACAAACTTCAAGCATTAAAAATGCTCTTTTACTGAAAATGTTCTACACATGGGCAGAGCGAAGAATCTGTATGCCTTTAAAGAAAGCAGTACAGAGAACTGCCAAACCTGGAAATTTATGGACATATAAAAATCTTATTGCTCTGGTACTTTCTAAATTTGGAATGGTTCTATTTTATATTAACATATGAAACCCATACTTTTAGTCAATATCCAAGGCTTTGTGAAAAAATAAGAATTTCACAACTTTTCAGATTGGATATTTGATATATAATCTCATGTTTCTGTGTAGTCACAAGAACCATAACAACTGAGTATATCTTTTAAAAATATTTATTGAAAATTCTAGAGACAGAATACATTTGGGGCATATTCCGCTTTCTTTCAAAGCTATTAATACGATAGCAAACATATTCCTAAATCTGTTCAAATAAATTTTCCCTACCTTTGAAATCTTTTTATTTCTATTATGGTTTTAAAATAGGTTACCTTCTAAAAGTTCACTGAACATATCAAATCATGATCCTTGTTTGCCATGACGACAGGCACTTTCTACTCTAGATGTGGGCTTTCAGTGCCAACATCATTAAGAGATTCTTTAAATTACTTTTTAAATGTCCTTTTCCCTCAGGATTTTCACTTATATCTAATTAGACTACTTACTCTATGCCATGTAATCCCTGTTGCCAAAACTGCTAAATGCTTCAATAAGTAGGAGGAGGGCATCAATGGAGCAAGACAGATGTAATGTCACTGGTTAACAATAGAAGTGTGAAGCAGCTGCCTTAATTATGAAGCTTATTAATTCATGGTGTTAAAAAAAACTTGGCAAGAGTTCTTATAAAATAGCTAAACTTTCCAAATAGCATCATATCGTTTAAAACTTAAAATACATGTTTTCACTAAGAAATAGTGCAATAATTATTTTGTCACAGTAATTAACATCTGCATTTAACATCTATAATTCTAAGTTACAAGGCCACAATGATTTTAAAAGTAATTTTGTTTTTAAATTAACTTTTTGAAAATATATACCCTTATTCTTCCGTGCTTTAAAAATTTTTTACACTTGGAATTAAAACACTGGATAAGGATCAACTACGTCTCGGAGAGGAAGTGAGGTAGAGAGAAGGAATTCTAAAGAACTACTCTCTATGCACCTGGAAAATGTAACCTCATTAAATTTCAATTTCATTATGTGTATATTAATGTTTACCATGAAGCACTGTTTGATGATTACAAATAATGTATATAAAATGCCTGGCATGTAGTAGGTGCTCAATAAAAGATAGCAGTATTTTTAATACATGCATTGGAAAGACAAAATTTAAACAAATGGGTTGCTATCATAGAGTAAGATTGGTGAACAGAAGTAGTCTCAGTACAGTCTTTGGCCTTGGAGCTTTTCACTATCATTTAAAGGTAATGACAGCTGAAGATGTAAGCTAGAAACAATTCAATTTATTAGGTAGAAGACAAATGAAGAGAAATGAAATCTCAAAAGAGGTATTACTAAAAAAAAAAAATAGTGGACCTGTATTTTCTTTTTCAGTTTGACTGAAATAAAAATTTATATATAATGGAGTAACAACCAACAAAAATTAGTTCCTGGAAGTTTAACACACTGCCATGTTTAAAAAAAACAGGCAAAACTCCTCATATTACTCGGAAGGATGAAAACATTCCAAGTATCCAGTGGGCCAAGAGAAAACTCACGTAAATGCCACACAGGTCTAATCCTAATCCCTACCTTTTTTGGTCTGTAAAGGAATGATCACCATCTATCCCACTGAATCTGACAGTTTCACCTTGTCTTTCAGTTCTTCAGTAGTTTTATCATTAATAAATTCATTACAGCCCTTTCTGAATCTATATATTTGGCGTGTGTGTGTGTGTGTGTGTGTGTGTGTTTGCGTGTGTGTATGCTTATACACACACACTCTCTCTCTTGCATGTTTGTTAGTAATGTTCACTATTCTATCTCCTGCCCCTAAAAGAGCCTCACACATCATAGGTACAAAATAAATATTTTTTGCAAGAATTAGTATATGGTCTGTGGGTAGAAATATGACTGACAGAATTTAATATAGACCAATGTAGAGCATAACATATTAAGGATAAAATATATACATTATGCATACTTCATTTTATGCATAAGATATTTCTTTTTCTTTTTTTAAAGATATTTATTTCTTAAGACAATTTCACTTAGCTTAGCTCCTTATTGGGAAGAGTTTAGTTTTCAACTTTAAACTCAGAAATTTCCTGTTTGTCCATCCTTTGGTCAAAAGGATGATTACCGTCAATATAACATCATTCTGCAAAATACCAGTCTGACTCCAACCATTCTACTGATAGAAGAAAAAGAAAAGAATTCAGAAGACGGTATACATGAACTTAACTTTTTTTTTTTTTTTTTTAACTCAAACCTGACAACCTTCTTCATACACTGGAAGAGGGAAGTGTATAGTGCCAAAAAACACTGTACAAGGAAGCATGTCATGAAATGACCTGATTAAATAAATGCTTTCTCTTTTATTTTTGAAAGAAAATAAACTGTCTGGTAAATATTATAAAGGCACTAAAACTGTATCCTTACTTAAAAAGAAATTCAGAAAAGTTGACAGTGATATGCAAAATGACCAAATAAATAGGAATTCTAATTCATTTAAGTAAAGGAAAAACAACTCTATGGCTAACTATGAGATTTTAAATACATATCTTTTCTAAAGGGAAAAAGATCTAAAAACAGTTATTAGTTATCAGTTATGAATACATAAAATCAAGAGATTATCACTTGAAACTATGTTTGATGTTAAATGCAGAGAAATAATATATTTATGTATTTTTAAATGTCTGGTCTGGTGAAAGTGAATTAATGTCTTAACATTCTTTTTTCTTCTATGGTTGGTTATGGTGAAAATGAAATCAATGTCTTAATATTCTTTTTTCCTTTTATGACTGGTTACCTTCTAGTTTTTTTCCTCTATGCCAGGTATAATCAATCCCATTGCAACACTGAGAACCTCAAAGAAAATCTTAATGAACACACTTTCTATACCATCATTAATACCAAAAGAAAGAAAACAAAGTTAAATATGTAACCTAAGATAAAATAAGAAAACTTCATTCACTGCCAAAACTAAACTGATGGAAATATTAGAGTAAGTTCAAAGCAATACTCAAGAGAATAGAAGCTTTTCCGTTGTGATCTCATGAATACTAAAAATTCATTAAAAAATAATATATTAATAAAAAGTTTAAAGATGGCTTTAGAAACATCAATGACTATCTTTATAAAAGGAGATGCTGGCAGTGAATGGGTTCTAATACTGAATTTTTCAAAACTATAATGTGACATTATTAAGCATTATAATAACAAAACAATAATAATGAAAATAGGCCTTTGAAACTAATGACACTCCTTTTGGTTATCTTTGCCCTGTTTTGTTTATCATCTGTTCTCCATAGCTCCTGTCTGGCTGCTTTTTTCTCCTTGTTTCAAAACCACAAGCAGATTAATACCCATTTTTGGAGGTGAGAGTAAAGATAATGAGGCTATGTGAATCATTTAGGAATATTTAGGGTGGTAACAGTGAACATTAAAAAACAATACTTTTCAGCAACAGAATGAATTCTAGAAATTGCACTGTAATTACTTCAAATTCAATCTTGCTTTACGATTGAATATTTCTTTGTTACTTATACACATATGTTCTCTAGTGAATGGAAAGTAATTTCTACACAAGAAATTAATAAAACAGTGGTACCTGCAGATCTTCTTGTCAATATGTGTCCCACAGTTCTAAAACCCCAATATCCTCATTCAAAAACCAGTGTCACTGAGATATTACAGACTTAGATGCTAGGTAGCACAGGGTGAGTTTCCTAGACTAAACACATAGGATGAAGAGATGACATCATTGTTGCTGTGAAAATTATTACGGGTACCCCAAATCATATCCATATAAATACACTGTTGAGTTTATCTTACATGTATTCGCAGATGATTTTTTTTATCACAAGAACTGACTTTATTTTAATAAAAATAAACCATGAGATCAGTGTAACTGGTTTTATGGTGTAATGGTGGAAAGAAGCAGGCTGCTGAAAAGAAACGGGCAGACCTCTTGTTCTGACCAATGCCTTTTCAGAGAAGACTGAAGAGGATAACAGCCTAATTCACTTGATACCGGATATATTTTTGGGTCTTTTTTTAGGGGGATGTAGAGGGATATGGAGTGTAATAGGCATACGGTTTTCACAAACCTTTACAAACAATGTGCATCCAGTCTTTTTTTTCCCCCCCATGGACTAGAAGGACAAATATTGCTAAAATGTCTATACTACCCAAAGCAATATGCGTACTTAATGCAATTCCTACCAAAATAGCACTAGCATTTTTTGCAAAAAAAGAGCTAAAACAAAGTCCTAAAATTTGTGTGGAACCACACAAAACCCCGAATAGCCAAAGCAATCTTGAAAAAGAAGAGCAAAGCTGGAGGCAAAGCTCTATTACAAAGCTGTAATCTTCAAGACAGTATGGAACTGGCACAAAACAGACACACAGATCAATGGAACAGAATAGAAAACCTAGAAATGGACCCACAACTCTATGATCAAGTAATTTTAGACAAATCAGGAAAAAATATTCAATGGAAAAAAGATGGTCTCTTCAACAAATGCTGTTGGGAAAACTGGATAGCAACATGCTGAAGAATGAAACTGGACCATTTTTTTTTTTTACACCACACACAAAAATAAATTAAAAATGGATGAAAGACCTAAATGTGATGCGGGAACCATCAAAATTCTAGAGGAGAACATAGGCAGCAGCCTCTCTGACACACTGACACACTAGACTATGCAACTCCTTACTAGACACATCTCCAGAGCCAAAGGAAACAAAAGCAAGAATTACTGGGACTTCAACAAGATAAAAATCTTCTGCACAGCAAAGGAAACAATCAACCAAACTAAAAGGCAACCCACGGAATGGAAGATATCTGCAAATATGATCTTGGGTTAGTATCCAAAATGTGCGTCCAGCATCTAGTCTTAACATGTACCTCCTACCTTAATATCTTCCACTTCAGTTTGTGTGTGTGTGTGTGTGTGTGTGTGTGACATGAGAGGCAGCACAGGACAGTGTGGTTAAGAACCCATGGACTCCGGGAAGCAAACTGAGGGTTTTAGAAGGAAGTTTTAGAAGGAAGGGGTTTTAGAAGGAAGGGGGCGTGGGGGATGGGTGAGCCTGGTGATGGGTATTAAGGAGGGCACCGATTGCATGGAGCACTGGGTGTTATATGCAAACAATGAATCATGGAACACTACAACAAAAACTAATGATGTACTGCAGGGTGACTAACATAACAATAAAAAACAAAACAAAATAAAAAACAACCAAAAAACCCCACCCATACTTGGGCTGCTAGACTGCAGCCATTAAGTATTGACTTAATGTGCAATCTTAGGTTAGTTAACCTGTAAAAGGGGAATAATAATGGGATGTTATCAATGTAAAATGAGTGGTTATTGCTAGAATTAAATGAGTTTATTGATGTAAAGTTCCTAGAATAGTGCTTAGCACATGAAAAGTGCTCAAAGGTGTTAGCTTTTATTACGTGTGTTCCCAAGGTAGGCTATATTTTAAAATATTAGATTAGACAAATATATCAAGGTAGGTAAATATGAAAGGAAAATTATATTCTTAAATCTAGTTTAAAATACTAGTTTAAAATACTTGCCCAAATTAATTAACTATGATTTTACTGTCTCCCACCCAGATAAATCCTATTTTTATGACTCTCCAACTAAGAAATACTAAAAACCTCATTCTTAGGGAACTAAAAATTCTTATTTTTTTACACTTGTTATTTCAGAAATGAATTTTTAATTTTATAAAAAAGTTTTTGATAGTGGCATCATATACTTTAATTCTCTACTCTTTTCTTTAAAGCAAATAACAGAACTGACGACTACAACAGGATCCATCCACCAATTCATTAACAAATTATTTTCTGACTCACTATAATGTACTTGGCCTTATGTTGCATACAAAATCCACAAACCAGCTTCTCAAAGGAAAAACACGAAAAATTGGAAACTGTGAATGGGATATTGAAGCCATTGAGCATGATAAACAAAGGAGGTAAGAAAAAAGCTAGTAAGTAAGTGAACTATCTCAAAATCAATGAATGTGTAAGAGAAGGACCTTAAAGACATTATAAGTCCAATGGTTCTTAACTCTTTAAAATAATGCCAATGAGCCTGAGGAATAAGATAACATGTAGTGTTCATTTATAACACATGTATTGACTAATGTGCTAACAAGGTTTTGTACTAATTAAATTTAAATTGTTTTTGTTTTTACCCTGTAATAAATACGGTTGTAAAAATACAAATTTTCGAAGGGGGAAAAGGGTGGGAGTTGAACAGCTTTTTTGCCAATAAGTAAATCTAAGTGATCTTAATTGTGTGTCCTTATGGACACACATCATGGATTCAAGAAGAATGACTCAAAAGAAGCAGTAAGAAAGCTTTCAATTATAATTCACAGAAGTTATTATATTGAAGGATATTGAAGGATAGGGTGATCATCTGGCTGCTGAAAGATAGCCCAGTTTATACCTATTATCCTAACTTAAATATTAATAGTGATCCATTCCATTCTCAGAAGTACCCAAGTTTGGATAATAAATTATGTGGGAAACTTGGTCCAAATACGTTCCTCTGTAGTGATCTTGTTTGGCAGAGGAAACGACTTTATAAACAGTTTCTGCCAAATTTCTAGACGCACTGGCTGGCAGCAATTTAAGACACAAATTAAAAGAGAAGGTATGAAATATATAGGATATAATCTCTTTATGTTAAAAAGCAATGCAATAATATCATGAAACTCACACTCAAAATTGAAAGCAATTCTTCAGTACCGCATTCAGGTTTCAAACGCTCTTTGAACATTTTAACTGTTTGGTGCTTCAAATAGTAGTAAGAGGCAATTCGGCCATATGTCAGAGGTTCAATGCTCCGATTATCCTAATTCAAAAAGAAAGATAAAATGACAAATAAAAAGTACAATAGAAGCACATTCATTCATAAAATTAATAGTTCTTACTGAGGGTTGCTATTCCAACAATTTTGTTCAAATTTTCAGTTATCATTAGAACAAAAGCCCTACTGTTAAAAAGCTGGACAATCTTTTCACTTGGAATGTATAGGACTAAGTCATACCTCTCCAATTTCAATACAGTAGGAATGTTCCAATTCAACCAGAGACTTCTCAACCAGACTAGACAGAAATTTGTTCACAGAATCATGGCTCACATCACTCAAATTGTAGTAACTAGAAAATAAGGAAGGCCATTATTTGTTTCAAGATTGTTTCTATTAAAATTAGCATTTCAATTTTTTATCATTCTATTTTGTTCAGGATTTCAAAGAACAATTACACTTATGGCAAATCAAAGAAGTAAAACAACTGCCAAATGCCAGTTTCACTGTACAGATCAAAATTCCCATACTAAGATTTGTGGACACCAATGAACAATGATAATACATTAAAATATGTAAGATAAGCAGATAAAATTCAGCATCACATTAAAAGGATACTAACTTTCCAGTGTTAAAACTGGCATGATTTCACTTTATACCTCTACAGCAAACTAAACTTACACACTAGATTTAGAAATAGAAGCATATTATATATTATATATAATTCCCTTCTATATACAAAAATCCATCCTCAGTAACTTTAGTAAAACTCAAAGAACTATTGACTTGGGTAGTAGATGAGTTCTTTTAGGACATTTAGTCATTTATTGTTCTCCAAATGCTTAATAAGTACATGTCACCCTAAATATATATGGAAGGGACATCATCACACTAACAATAAAGCATTTGAACTAAGCTTCTATATACAAAAAACACACAGGTTCAGCTCTGTATATTTTCTGAGTAAAAGCTGAAGGACATGCAATTCACCTGAATGCTCCTCCCTCTAAGTCCAAAAATGTCTTGCCAAATATCTAAGATTGCTAGGGATCTGTGTCTGGGAACTGATCCAAAGGGTGACAGAATAATCCCACGTCATGGCAGCTCTCTAATTCCTGGTGGTGAATCCTATACCTTGGTCAGCATAGAGAATTATATGTTCTATTTCCATCCAAATCAAGTAACACGAATGTAAAGTGACCTCAGAACAGACTCATCCCTGAAACCCCAGCACAAGGGTTGTACTTCTGCACAGGACTAGCAAGGAGATAGCCCTGGTCTGGGAAGCAAGTGCTAACAATCTCAGTGGGAGAAGCCTAAAGGAAACACAACAGGCCAAGTATGGTGACTTTTTTTTTTCTTTCTTCAAAGGGAAAGATTTGGGGTCAGTATACTGCAAAAATTTATTTAAAAATACACAAAATAGGATGGGGCACTTGGGTGGCTCAGTGGGTTAGGCCTCTGTCTTCGGCTCAGGTCATGATCTCAAGGTCCTGGGATCGAGTCCTGCATCAGGCTCTCTGCTCAGTGGGGAGTCTGCTTCCCCCCCTCTCTCTGCTGCCTCTCTGCTTACTTGTGATCTCTCTCTCTGTCAAATAAATAAATAAAATCTTAAAAAAATAAAAATACACAAAATAGGACTTAAATGATGACATAATATGCTTTCAATAGAAAGAGATAATATACTTTCAATAGAAAAAGATGTTTGCACAAATGGCTAGGTATACTGATATGACAGCCTCCACTGAGTAAGGATTAATAACACACTATTTACTTGGGAAAGTAACTGTAAATCATAATTACATGCTGATGATTTTAATTTTCACAAAAGAGAAATATTTTTCATTTTTATCTGCTGAGAAATTATTGCTTTTCCTGGAAAAATTGTCACAGACCAAAATAAAGCAGTATTTATCAATGAACAGATAAATAAGTACTGAAACCAGTGCTGTTGTTAATTTAAACAAAATGTACAAACTTTTATCTAACCAGGAATATAAAGTGAAAAAACCAGCATTAGAAACCATTAGAAAATATTTCCTTTTTCCTGAAAAATGAGTAAAATAAGTATTAGTTAGAATAATGTATTCTGTTATCAAAGGTGAAACTAAAAATTCTGGACATTCAACACCCCATCAGAGATCTCTAAAGCCATTCCAAATTAATAGTGATACTTGTTGTCTTTCATTTTTTTCCAACAAATGGAATTTATCAGCCAAACGTTCTACAACAGAAGTGTTTATATTTCACATTCTTTTGGCTTGCTAAATCTATAAATTTTCCAACACTATTTTCAGCTGTCTGGATTAATACACAGTTGATAAAATTATTCCTAAATTGAAAAAAAAAAAACAACTGAAAATGTGCTCAGGAATTGAGTAAGTAGAATTTCTACAGCAAGAATCAAATAATTCTTCATGCAATTAAAATTACAGAAGGAAAACACTTTGAAAATAATTTACCATGAAAAACAAAAAGTTAAAATACCATTTTTGCCTAAAAATTTACAAGGCCATTTGAAAAGAAAAAGATCTCATGGGTGCTGCTACTGATTACCATAAGCCTTTACCCTATAAATATAACTGAATGACAACTTTACCATTTTTTACTTTAACAAATTTAGTATACTTACAAATAATATTTAAAACCATCTGTGATAAAAACTCCCCTTCAAAAATTATGAATTTTTAAAATATTTACAAGGAATATTCTGATGGGCTAATACCCTTTCTAATGTTATCTAAGTTTATTGGGAAGTTTTTAAGATTAATTTGTAGCTTTTATTCAGATAAAGCACAGTCAGGATAAACATTTCTTAAACATTTAAAGTAAGTTGCAAAAATGAAAAAAAAAAGCAATTAAAGTTAATGTCTCTGAGATTACAACAAATTATTTGATGACTACGTTACACATACTCTAACTTGCTAAAAATTAACACAGTTTTTTCAAAATAACTTAAAAAATTTCCAGGTATTTCCTCTTAATATGGTTGTTCTTTTCTAATGTGCTCACCAACACTCCCACACTTGACTTGCCTAAGAGAAGAAATGCAAAAATTCAATTTAAGTAATTGGATTGACATTCAATTAACTCAGTATCAATAGTTTTATCCTTATGGAATCTGGGGGTAATCCAGAATCTTAAAAAAAAAATCCTAAAATTTTTCACTTCAGGTATCCTGGCATATGTAAATGATAACTTTTATTTATTTTTAGAAAGTGATAACTTTTAAAAATAGAAAATGCTAGGTAGAATATTACATTCAAGAATAGGAAAATCTCAGTCATTAAAAGACTTGTCTTCTATACACCCTACACAAACACTAAAATGCATAATTTTGGTTGTGATGTAACTTTACTGATTTATACTACTATTCTTTGCTAATATTTGACCTAAGTTTACTTACATTTCCAAATTCTTATAAAAGTTAGCTTTGCTATGTCTTAATTAGATATATAATTTCTAAGACACTGTAAGATAAACTAAATGTAAATGGAATTACTGTCTAGGTCACATCAAATTTTGAGAGATAATATATTCTGACAGTTTTCTGTAAATAAACAATGGAGTTTATATTTACATGATCTTCATTAGCATTATATGGCCTTTGCTTCTACTGCATGAACTCTTCAGTCACTGGGTAATTTCTGGCCTAAATAATTATAAGTATTTAGCTTAAAACATTATATATCATTAATTTCAATAATCACTTCACTAACTTGAAAAAGCAAGCAGCAGCTAAGTAAAAAGGTCTGTTTTCATGTTGCACTCTCCACAGTACAAAATTTACAATTTACTGGTTATTAAAACAGAAATATTACACAACTGTTTAATTACAGACAAAGGATACAATGTAGTTTCATGCTCACTGCATTGGATCATCAAGTCATTATCTTCTCTCTGCCATAAACAGACAGCCTACCTTTTTGTCAGCATGCTATTTCATTTATTTCACAGAGAAACCCAGTTTCACAATAATTGACTTGTCAGAAGCTCTAATTTATGAGGCTGAGCTCTGTAAGATTTCTCTATATTGGACTCAACCTGCACACAAGCAGGGTTGAATATTTACAATGCTGTTAACAGGTGCTGAGTTGTTTAATGATTCTAATAGCCAGAAGCGTACTGAGAAAGCCAGCGGGATCACAATTACAGGCTGTTTGAACACAACAATTACTAGTCCCCTGGGAGGTGTGAAAGTCAAAGGCAGTTTGATACTGACAGCATCTAGCACATGGGCTAGACAAGCTAACTTCTATTAGCAGTCCATTGGGAAAAAGTCATAACAAACCTCTCCCTCTCGTAAAAATTTACAAAGTTCATTAAATTTAAACAATCCAAAAGGTAAAACAACTTTAAAAAAATTATCTTTAAAAGATCTTATCAAAGGACAAACAGGAAAACCACACATGAAACTTCAAGTTATCTTTTGGCAACGTTAATAAGGATGAAATTTTGCTGGTTGGGAATGAAAGAGATTTTATTGTAATCGAAAACATAGATAAAGTTACACCAAACAGTCTGGATTTAATGTGAATAGTGGCAGCCATTTCCTGCTTCGTTATTGTAAACCTGGCCGGAGATCTTGCTGGGAAATTTTTCATCAGTCTTGAAATGCTGCAGCTATAACTGTCAGTACTGGGAAGTCATTTGTTACAGCACCATGTTTTTTTATGTTCAGATTATGCAGCAGTAATAATGACACAAATAATGAAAGTGGTTGCAGGGACAGCTGAAACTACCACAACATTTTTTGTCCCAGAAATGTTTATAAGCTTTCTCAGGGGAAAACAGAGAGCAAAATTGAACATACAAATTGAATCCAGAACTCAATTTGGAATATATTATATTTCATGATGCACCAGTACATGTGTTTATATACATTTGAACACACTAATGTAATGTGTGTCTACATATGTATTTATGCATATAAATAAATATCTTTATATGCATGTGCATATATTTGCATATATATACATATCACACATGCAGGAGACTATAAGCAGACACACAGAGAACAATGCAGGAACAGTGGCAGAATCTTTGTCAACATAAGTTCTACTTTTGGCAGTGGTGTGCTGGGGGTACTTTACAGTAGTAGTATGATTAAATGAAGGGGGCTGGAGAATTTGGTCATATTTACTATCTAGGTGTGACTGTATTTTGAAAGTGGTGTTTATCTTTTTCTATTTTAAATAAACCTCAATTTCTCGTTGTAACACACACATGCATGTATATAAGCCTGTCCCACCCAAACAAAAGTCACATCTCAATTTGTGACACTGAATAATATGGAGTGTTAAAGATAAATTAAAAGTACACATCAAAATTAAAAAAAAATTATAATAAATTTAATAAATAAAATTAAATATATAAATTAAAACTACCCTTCATTTGAGACAATGATTTTAGCTTCCTTGAAACTTCTAATAGATTTAAAAATAAGTAGGAAAAATTTACCAATTTCCTGAACTCTTGTGCTTTTCTTTGCTTCCGGATTATGGAACAGGTGATTTTTAACACAGAAAAAGATAAAATCATGGGCCAATCAGAAAGAAAATTGTAGAGCTTCACTATAACAGAAGTTTTAAGTAAAATACATAAATCATTAAAATTGTTTTAGGCACATGTTCTCATTTTTGTCCAGATGTAAAGGTATAGATATTAAAACTGATTTTTTTTTTTTTTTTTTTTTGCATTACATGGACAAAGTCTGTATGGTATGGTTTCCATAAAGAACACATTTTCCAGCATAGCACTGGAAGAAGTGGAGAGGGAGTGTGGCTATTTGGGTTCTGGACCTGATAATGAGCCTGGGATGGAGATTGTGGCCTCTGGAGCTAGAGTGCCGGAAGAATTCCAGTGCTGCCTCTGCTACTCAGGAGCTTTGTGGTGATGGGCAAGTTGCTCAGTCTCCCTGTGCTTCAGTCCCTTCAACTATAAAATGAGGATTATAATGATACTAAATGAGTTAGGCTCTTAAAACAGTAACTCAAGTATAATAAATTATAAATAATGATAGTATATGTTTTTGTTTCTCATGTTATTAATTTCAATTTTTACCTTTATAAATTCCTTTCTCATAGTTGTATTTTGCTAATGTTCATCTAGTTCCTAGAGATGAATGCTTATTTTGTTTTCAAGCATTCATGCTATCTTGTAGATGGTCTAAAGATATGAATACTCCTTGGAATTGTGCTGTGTCTGAAATTCACTGACTTTGTTATGTATTACTTTTATTTTCTTATAGCTCTAGTCTATACCTTTAAAATAAATTTTCACCTTCCACTAGAATAAGAATAGTTAAATCCCAAGTAGGTAGATTGCCTTTGCCATCATTTTCTTGTTTATTTCTGCTATTATTGCATTATACTCAGGGAATGTAGCCTTTTGATCACTACGTTTTGAAATACACTGAGTTCTTCTGTGTGGTCTGGTGCATGTTACATTTTTATAAATAAATTTTGATGAGTGTTTAGAAGAACACTTATTCTTTGTAGGAGGAGAATTATAAAGATACATACATATTTTCAAAGATACTGTTATTCAAATCCTGTTTTATGAAGTACTTTTTATCTCTCTTTGGAATGCTGATTTCCTCCGGATTGTAATTTAGTTAACATCTTGAATTTCTATCAGTTTTTGCTTTCTGTATTTTGATGCTATGTTTTTAGTTACCTAAAAATTTGTAAACTACTATAAACTACTATACTTATTAGTGATTGTGCTTGCTATCAATATGAACCATTCTTCTTTGTCCTTTTTAAAAAGTGTTTCTTTGCCTTGAATTTCATTTCCTCTGATTTTAATTCTACAACTGTTGCTTTCTCTTTGTTATTGTCCTTCATATCTTCTTTCAATCCTTAACTTTCAACTTTTTAATATCACTGTGATTTGATGTTTCTTACAAATCATGTTTACCTGGATTTAAAATAATTGAATCTGAGAATTTGTCTTTCAACAGTTTAGCTTAAATTATTTTTAACATTTATGATTATAATCGACCAGACTTATGTAATGAATAGATCCTGTCAGTCCTCTACTCAAAACCCCATAATGGTTCTTATATCATGGATAATGAAAGTCAAAGTCTTTCCCATGGTCTCTCAAGTCTCACATGACTGGTACAACCACCAATCCCCCAAGTCCCTAATCTCATCTCCTGCTACTGTTTACCCCTCATTCATTCTGCATCAGCTACAACTTCTCCTTTTTTTTTTTTTTTTTCTCATCAGCTACAACTTCTGTTTTCCATACCTTGAACACCAGACATGCATGCCTTAGTACCTCTCCTGTTCTCTTGTCTGAAATGTTTTCCCTAGATATAATGTGGTCAAACTTCTCATCCCTTTCAAGTTTTTATTCAAAAGTCAGCACTTAAAAAAGAAAATATACAGTATTATTAACTACAGTCACCATGCTGTAGATTACAGCATTTATCTTATAACTGGAAATTTGTACCTTTTGACCAACATCTTCCCATTTCCCTCTTTAGCACCTTTAATTAGGCCCACCCTGTCTCCATATTTAATACCATAACCCTCCCTCTCTGCCCACTTGGCCTCCTAGTCTTCAGTACTACATTCTTTTTTTCAAAGCACTCATAACCTTCTAACCTAACATTCTTTTTTTCCTTTTCAAGTTTTTATTTGAATTCCAGTTAGTTAACATACAATGTAATATTAGTTTCAGGTATAGAATTCAGTGAGTCATCATTTATATACAACATCTAGTGATCATTAAAACAAGTGCCCTCCTTAATACCCTTCACCCATTTAGACCTTGCCCCCTGCCCCCACCGCCCATCTCTCCTTCAGCAACCCTCTGTTTGTTCTCTATGGTTAAGAGTCTGTTTCATAGTTTGCCCCTCTTTTTTCCTTTTTCCCCCTATGTTCATCTGTTTCATTTCTTAAATTCCACATGAGTGAAATCATATAGTATTTGTTTTTCTATGACTTATTTTGTTTGGCATAGTACAGTAGCTCCATTCATGTCATTGCAAATGGCGAAATTTCATTCTTTTTGACAGGTAAGCAACATTCCTCTGTGTGCACACACGCGTGCGCGCATGTGCGTGTGTGTGTGTACACACCACTTCTTCTTTAGCCGTTCATCAGTTGATGGACATTTGGGTTCTTTCCACAATTTGGCTACTGTTGATAATGCTGCTATAAATAATGAGGTGCATGAAACCCTTCAAATCAATATTTTTGTTTCCTTTGGGTAAATATGTTATAATGTTGCAGTGCAATTACTGGATTGTTGGCTAGTTCTATTTTTAACTTTTTTGAGGAACCTCCATACTGTTTTTCAGAGTGGCTGCAACAGTTTGCATTCCCACCAACAGTACAAGAGGGTTCCTCTTTCTTCACAGCCCCACCAAAATTTGTTATTACCTCCGTTGTTAATTTTAGCCACTTTGGCAGGTGTGAGATGATATCTCATTGGAGTTTGGATTTCTATCAGCATAACTTTTAAACTCATCGTCTCTGCTAAAAGAGTAAGACTGCCATGAAAGCAAGAAGTTTTTTATTTACATCTTCAAAATGCCTAGAATAGTACCTAACATAAAGCAGGCACTCAATAAATGTTTACTGAATTAAGGAATATAGATTTAATTTTTTAATTGTTTCTACCTCACCATTTTAAGGTAGGTCTATGATTTTTGAGACTAGAGATCATTATTTATGTTGCTGCTACCTCCCAACAGAACCCAATACAGTTGCTAATCACAGTTTTTTTCCTTATTGAGACATAACTGACATGCAACAATGTATTAGTTTTAGTTATATAATATAATGATTTGATATATGTTTGTATTGTTAAATGATTACCCCAATTTGTCTAGTTAACATTAATCATCTTACATAGTTATAAACTGATGAGAACTTTTAAGATCTATTCTCTCATTAACTTTCAAATACACAATACGGTATTAACTATAATCATTCTATACATTAGATTTGCAGGATTATTTAACTTATAACTGGATGTTTGTACCTTCTGACCTCCTTCACCCATTTTGCCTCCCTCCCCCATGATCTGTTCTCTATAAGGCATTTTTTTTTTTTGTGAATAATCAATATTTCTGTGTGTGTGTGTGTGTGTGTGTGTGTGTACGTGTGTGTGTCATGTCTTTATCTGTTCATCCACTGATGGACACAGGTTGTTTCTAAGTGTTCGCTATAATAATACTGCAATGAACATGGGAGTGCAGATACCTTTTTGAGACAGTGATTTCGCATTCTTTGGATACATACCCAGCAGTGGAATTGCTGGGTCATGTGGTAGTTCCATTTTTCATTTTTTGAGGAAACTCCATACTATTTTTCATAGTGGCCACACCAATTTTCATTCTCACCAACAGTGCATAAGCGTTTCCTTTTCTCCACATACTCACAAACACTTATTTCTTGTCTTTTTGATAATAGCCATTCTAACAGGTGTGAGATGATATCTTATGGTTTTGATTTGCATTTCCTTCATGATTAGTAACGCTGAGCACCTTTTCATGTACCTACTGACCAACTGTACATCTTCTTTAGAAAAATGTCTATTCAAATCCTTGGCTCATTTTTAAATCAGATTGTTATTTTTCTATTCATTTGTATGAATTCTTTATATATTTTGGATATTAACCTCTAAACAGATATATGATTTGCAAATATTTTCTCCCACTTGGTAGGCTGCCTTTTCATTTTGCTAGTTTCCTTTACTGCACAGAATTATTTTAGTTTGATGTGGTCCTACTTGTTTATTTTTGCTTTTACTGCCTTTGTTTTTGCTGTAGAATCCAAAAAATCATCACTAAGACCAATGTCAAGGACATTACCTTCTATGTCTTCTAGCAGTTTTACAGTTTCAGGTCTTACCTTCAAGTCTTTAATCCACTTGAGTTGATGTTTGTCCATGGTGAGATATATGGGTGGGTATCCAGTTTTCTCAATACCATTTATTAAAGAGATGGTACTTTCTCCATCATACATTCTGGGCTCCTTTGAGTACATTAACTGCCCATATATGTGTGGGCTTACTATTGGGTTCTCTGCTCTATTCCATTGATTTATGTGTCTTTTTAAATGTCAGTATCTTACTGTTTTGATTACTATAGCTTTGTAATATAATTTGACTTCAGGGATCGTGATGCCTCTAGCTCTGTTCTTTCTTAGGTTTGCTGTGGCTGTTTGAGTCTTCTGTGGTTCCATACAAATTTTAGGATTGCTTGTTCCCTTTCTTTGAAAAATGTCACCATAGCCATTCAAAAAAAATTTATTGCTGTACCTATTCTGGACTGATTAATTCACATGGCAACAGCTTGGGCACAGGTTTCTACTTCAGGATAATAATAATAGTCAGAGTCTTAACCTAGCTAGGTATATCAAAATATGTTCAGGTGACTACTCTAAAGGAATTAGCAACTTTGATGAGGATAGTTGAGAGTGTATAGATCATCACCTCCTGGAAATTGATTTAAGTGCATTTATCAATATATGACTGGATTTTTAAGACTGTTAGAACTTGGATGGCTATAGGGGCTGGAGAGGGCACTGAGGAAGGCAGAAGAGTGACAGCAAAACCAAGAAGGTGAGAGGAACAGACTCTTACCTAGAGATGGAATGGGTTAATGTTTCCTTTGGTGGTGTTGATGGTGGTAGTAGGGGATACTTAGCTTTTATTTGGGTCAGGAAGAGGGCAGGAAAAGCAGTTGCCACAAAAACCAAGTGCCCTAAGCTAATGCATCCTTTGATTCCCCGTGCTAGAATTTCCCCCTAGCAAAGATAGCCCTCAGGTAAAAGTAGGGGAGGCAATATGAACTACAGAATACTCACTATTTACATGCACTACAATCATATGAGCAGGAGATACCCTAAACTGTCAACACCCAAGAAGTCCCCAGGCTCAGAGGCTCAATATAATTTAAGTTGTAAGCCAAGTACATCCCAAGATTTCATCTTTGTCCACTGTGCTAACCTCTCCCAAACATAATCTTCTTCTGTCCTTAATTAACACTCTTTATTATAGTTGCATGTTGGATTTTTCTCACCATATTAATATTAATAGAAGGTAGTTTGCAACCAGAACAATAGGGAGTGATGTCTGTTCCAGTTCCCTCTTTGTAGGACCCAAAATGAAGGACATTCTACAAAATAACTGGCCAGTATTCTTCTAACATGTCAAAGTTAGAGTAGACAAATACTGAAGAAATGTCGCACGTTAGAGTGAATTAGAGAGACAAAACTAAATGTAATGCAGGATACTAAACTGGATTTTGGACAGTAAAGGACATGAATGGGAGAACTGACAAAACCTGAATAAAGTTTATAGATTAGTTAATAGTATGACATAAATGTTAATTTCCTGGTTTGGACAAACGTGCTATGGTCATGTAAGATGTTAACATTTGAGGAAGCTGGATGCAGGCTATATACAGTGTCTGTACTATTTTCCCATTTTTTTTTTTTAAAGTCCCAAATTGTTTCTAATTGAAAGTTAAAATTTTTTTTTTAAATTTAAGAAGAGTACATGCACACACAGAGTTCAGTAAAGAACTCTAATTTGTTAAAGAACTCAATTTAAATTTGAACTCAGTTTGAACCAGTTTAAAGAACTCAGAGAATTATTCCCTGTTTGCTAATCAGAGAAACTGACAAATGATTAGGCTCTTAGTCTCTAAACTAGATTCTTCAGGATGGTATGGACCAGTAAAGCAACTGAAAGGCTGTACAAGAATAACAGCTCACTAATCAACATTAATTAAGTTCTTCATAATTAATACAAGACTTAGGAAGACTTTAATGCATGTATTTGATTCTCAACATGATCCTGTGAGGGAGAGAGGCTATTACTCACTTTCCAGATGAAGAAAGGGAAGCTGAGAGGTGAAGTGACTCATGGTCAAACAGTAAAGGGTATTAACTAAACCAGGAATTAGTGTTCTGATTCCATGTTCAAATCTCCTTCCGCAATATTAAGCACCTCTATCTTTTATGACATAAGAAAAAAAGAAATACATCTACAGTTATACCAAGCCACTAGTTCTTCTAAAAAAAGAGTTGAGTCAGAAAACTTAATGGTGTCAAGTTCTGGCTTTATATTCAAGTAGTTCTGGGATCCAGAGCAAGTCACTTCAAGTTTCCAACCTCCCTTTCTTCAGTATCAAACAAGAAGGCTGGACCGGTGTGCAGGTAAAGTCCATCCCGGTACACTTTCCACAGTTCTAATCCTGCGATCTATTTGCTATGGTACACTTGCAGTGCTGGATGACTACACCTCATTAATCCCATAGTCATGTTCCCAAATGATATTCTGTATCTAATCCAGAGGCCTGAAGAACTGAGGAAACAGAAAACTGTCACCATATTTTCAAAGTCTGATCTATGTGAGTGGAAATGATGGCTGAAATGAGATACAAACTTTTTAAGACACGAACAGGTAAGATTTGGTAATGATATTTTCATCATGATCTCTCCGTTCAAGACCTTACAATGCCTTGATATTTACCAATATATCAGATATGTTCCCCACCCATGGTCCACCTTCTATTCCTTCTGCAACTGTTAAGGTCCTATTCACCTCTCTTACTCAAGAGCTTCCTAACTGGTCTTCCTGCTTTCAATATCTTCCATTCCAGCTCTTTCCCTACCACAGTGTCATAGTGTCATTAGGACTGAAACAAAACCAAATCCAATTTGGGGATGTTAAACCATGTTTGAACACTCACCCCTGCCAAAAGGATCAGATGTTAGCTCCTTTGCATGACACACAGGTCATTTACTCTCTGGTGAGTGGTCCACTTTCTGGTCAAGACAATCTTTTGGTTTTCTTACTCTTAAGCTCTGGCTACATCAAACTTCTTGACACTCTACAAAATGCCCTTTCAAGTCACAAGGGCCTATGTCCACATAGTACTTTTGTGCCTCTTACCTCTTCTACTCCTCTTCCAAATTCAAAATTGGTTGAAGTATCCCCTCTGTGAAGATTTTACTCTTACAGGCTTAATACAGTTCTATTAGAGCTATATTATTCTATTACGATTTACATGGTAATCATTTATCTTTTTCCCACATTAAAAGATCAGCCATTGAAGACAGGGGATAATGTACACTAATTTTTCCCTCACTATCTACATACCATTTGACAAATAGGTGCTCAGTGAAGAAGATCCACCTCAACTCCTCTCATTTTACTTCCTCCTGCAGGGTTCTTGTTAACCTCTACAGATGCCTCACAAAGTCTTCCCTCTGTAACTGCACAAGCCTCACTCTTCTCTGACTGCACCTAAGGCAATAACTACTGTCTGGTTTGGCACATTTCTTCATGAATTCAGGTGTCCTATCTCCTTTACTATAGAGCAAACTCCTCAAGGACATCCTAAGTTAACTAAAATAAGCTAAGCAATAAATGCAACCATTATTCATTTTCAAATATATCACAATATATTGTGATATCAGAGATATCATGTGATTCTCTGGGAAAATTCACATACCTAGAATGCCTAAGGTTCTGATTTTTGTTATGTATGAAATTTCAGACATAATTTCTTTCAGTATGAAACAGAACGATATATAGTTGCCCTGCACTTACCTGGGGTTCATGATAAGACGTCGGAAAAAGTAGGTCCAGGTGATATAATCCATTGCATCTTGCTTAGATGTAATTGTACCACCAGCAATCTCTGCATTTAAATGGTCAGAGAGCACTCCCAATAAGCTACACAGTGAACAAGACATGGGAAACACACATGAACATTAAATGAAACACACTTTATCTCACATAGCAGGCTGATGGAATGGGGCTAGAAACTCTCAGAAGATGTGAGCCAAAGGAGAAAGGAAAGAGTGGGCAATAGAAGATGTAACTTAGAGAGCAGGGAAGAGTATACTTATGGGGTATTGGAATAAGTATGGAATAATACTGAGGCTGATGAAAGGAGAGCTGCCAGGAAAGGGATGACACTTATAAGAGAGCAAAGATATATACTGCTTTCATTTATCCAGTGAGTGTTAAGTTCCTATCCATATGAAACATAATTGTGCTGGGTGTTACAGAGTATTCAAAGATGATCAGATGTGTTGAAAGACTAGCATAACATAATGTTCATTTTAGTTTCCTATGTAAAATGTGAAAAAGGGGTAGCATTATCCAAACAAAAGAAAAGGCTAAATAAATTATATGTGGGACATTATGTGAGTATTAAAAATAGTTTTTGCAAAGGATGTTTTAAGAATATGAGAAAATGGTATTAAATTATATGATTTAAAAAAACAACATGAAAAGTTTCTGTATTACTCTCAATTCACCAGTAACAGAATATAAATCTGTATACTCAATAGGGAGGGCAGCAATTTCACTTTCACTATCACCTGCCAGGGAAACATTTATAGACGAGGGTAGGGAAGCAAGTTACTTCACTGCAACATTATACATAAGGAAAAAAAAATAGGAAACTCATAAGGCCCATTAATAGAGAAGTTAATGTATAAACTAAGGAATACTCCATGATAGGTAAGTATTAATAATAGTCGTATTAAGGTACAAAATTAACATTTTTAGTTAACTACTGAAATACACATACAGAAAATTACATAAATCATACATGTACAACTCAAGTAATTTTCACAATGTGAGCACACCTGCGTAACCAACACTAAGATCAAGTATCACCAGTTCCTTGGAAGCCCTCCTTTTGTGCTGTCTAGTCACTACCCTTGTTCAAAAGAATATTCTGACTTATCTCTGTTCCTTACCTATTGCAGTGGCCTGGGCTTCTAGTACGATGTTTGGTGGAAGCGGGGAGAACAATATTCCTATATCATTCTCTATCTCAAAGGGAAAACTTTCAGTATTTCATTATTAATTATGATGTTTACAGATTTACTCCTTGTCAGATTAAGGACATTTCCTTATTCTCCTGTTTGCAAAGAGTTTTTATTATGAATTGGTGTGGAATTTTAAAAAATATTTTTGATAATAATAATATATATAATATAATAATAAATATTTTGATAAATAATATGATTTCCTCATTTTTTTCCTGCTAATGTAGTAAATTATAGTAATTTATTTTCAAATAATAAATCAACTTCACATTTATAAGATAAATTATACATAATTTGATTTACTAATGTTTTGTTTAGGATTTCTATATTTATATTCATGAAAGTTATAGGTTTGTTAATGTTTCTTTTTGGTAAATTTCTCACCAGGTTTTGGTAACATGGCTTATAAAATAAGTTGGTAAATGGTCTTGTTTGTTTTTTCTACTATTAGGAAAAGTTCATTTAAGACTGATGTTATTTCATCCTTAATGTTATGAAAAATTCACTAGTAAAGCATCTGAGTGAGAAGATTTCTTTATGGCAAGATTTAAAATATTAGATTCAATTGTTTCCTTTTTTTTTTTTTTTAAAGATTTTTTATTTATTTATTTGAGGACAGAGGTCACAAGTAGGCAGAGAGGCAGGCAGAGAGAGGGGGAAGCAGGCTCCCCGCTGAGCAGAGAGCTGAATGTGGGGCTTGATCCCAGGACCCTGAGATCATGACCTGAACCAAAGGCAGAGGCTTTAACCCACTGAGCCACTCAGGGGCCCCTCAACTGTTTTCATAAATAAGAGAACATTTAGATTTTCTATTTCTTTTATGTCAGTTTGATAAGTTTTTTTTAATAAGTTTTACCATTTGATCTAAATTTTAAAATTATTTATATGTTTTTCATAATATCTTTTTAATGCCTGTGAGATTTTCATTTCTCATATTATTTTGTTCATTCTTTCTTTCTATATTTTTGATCAGACTTAAAGGTTTATTGATTTCATTCTTCTTTTCAAAGAACCAACCTTTGACTTTTTGATGTTTTTCTAATGTGTATTTGGTTTCAAATCTTTGATTCTTGCTCTTATCTCTATTTTCTTGAGTTCAATTTGCTAATTTTTTTCCAAATTTTTGAGATGAATATTTAGATCATTATTCATGCTTTCTTTTATAACATATATAGACATCTTATTAATGCATATTATATACAGGATCATAAATTTTCCCTCAGCACAGTGTTAAGTGAATCCATATTTTTATATTTTCTAAATTAAAAAAATTGAACATTAGCACTTAGAATAAAAACTTCAGTAACTATTTACACTGTGAATTACAAATATGTGTTACCTTTTGCAGTCAGAATACAGTATATTAGAAAAGACAACAAAAGATAGCAAGTGATTAATGTTATAAATAAAAAATATATAAATCTGAGGAAGAAAGGCTATTTTCCACTGAGAAAATGAGGGAGGCCTCTGTCAAAGGGGTAGTTTACTGGGCCACAAAGAAGTATGTGATAATTCTGATATAAGGCAGTAGCCTAAATTATTCATTACAAGTCCCTTTATTTTGGAGATTTCTTTATTAACTATGGTACAAAAACACACATTAAACTAAAATTTATTAAGTGCTTACTATGTGATAGGCACTGTTATAAGCACTATACATTTGATCATTACAAGTAACCTATGAGATAGCTAGTGTCGCTATTATCTCCATTTTACAGATAGGTGCACTAAGGCACTGAGGAATCAAATAACTTGCTGAAGATCAAGGAAGTAAGTAGTGGAGCTCAGATATGAACCCGGGTTATCTGGCTTCAGAGTTCATGTGATTCAAACAATACTACATTGCTTCTTTTAAAAGGTTTTTTAAAAATGAAATTATAATTGAATTCTGTCTTACAGTGTTAATTCAGTTTCATTTCAAATAATTCTTTGAACTAGAACTTTTACTGATTTTTATCTAATAAAATACCATGAGATAAATATTAACTTGTTATGAAATGAATCCATTTAAATTAATTTACAGCAAAATTTACCTTGACTCTACTGGGAAAGGTTCATAAAGAAATTTTTTGTAAAAGTCTTTCTTTATGTCATGAACCAGAATTACAGCTTTGCCTTGGTCATCAAACTGAGGCCTCCCAGCACGCCCCATCATCTGGAGTACATCTGTAAAAAAGAGAACAAGAGGTTTTCAACAAGATGGCAGATAGCACAAGGTATATTTAGTGATGATAGCATGTTTTGACAACACAACAAAATAACAAAGGATACAGAATATTTTAAGAGTATGCTTATTGTCTCTGATGCCTACTGTTGGGTTCCCTAATAATTAAATAATTAATTCATTATGACAGGAAATTGAAGCCCCCAAAACAGTCTCTCTTACTTACTGTTTGTAAAAGTAAGAATGTTAACTTTCCTTTAGTTAAATGCTATTTAAGACTTGGGGCCCCTGCGTGGCTCGGCTGGTTAAGCATCTGACTCTTGGTTTTGGTTCAGGTCATGATCTTGGCATGGTGGGACTGAGGCCCACGCTGGGCTCCACACTCAGCACGGAGTCTGCTTGAGATTCCCTCCTTTCTCCCTGCCCTTCCCCTTGCTTGTGTATGCTTCTCTCTCTCTCTCTTTCAAATAAATAAAATCTTAAAAAAAGAGTTAATCACTATTTTAATTAATTGAACAAGAAAAAGTAAGACATATATGAGCAAATCTCTTCAGCAGATTAATCTGATTATTCTTCCCTAGGAATGGACCCCATGAGTCCATTTTGCCCTCACCCTCCTCCCACTTATGGAATAAATGTTCTTTGTTTTATACTGCAAGAATCTCTGAGGTAAAAAATTATTTAGAAATACATTTTTTACACGTAATCCTTGTGTGGAAATACAATTTCCCTCTTCAGAACTGACAATGCTTTTATCACGTTTTAAAATATGTTAATAGAATGTTCATGGACACATTGAAGCAATAAGCCCTTTGGTTCTAGAAGTGCCATGGAAGTATTTCTAGTGAAAAAGATTTAAAATTAAACAGTATAATGTTTAACTATGATTTATTAAGTCACTAATAGCTACTAATCAGTACTTTTTATCTATTTGTGAATTTGAAACCATTGGTTAGAGTTGATATTTATTAACAAATTAGGTATGTTAAAGTAAATAAAATGGCTCAATACTTTGAACAGTATTTGCAGTTGAAACAAAAATTTACAATTTGCTCATTGTATGTTCAAATGCGATCAACTCTCTACAATTCAATTCATGCAAATTCAGATTATTAAGGCTAAAAGAGAAGCTTAATATATCTGTAAGTTAAAAAAAATTACCTGTAATGGGAAAATCCACATAACGTCTTGTTTTTCCATCATAATATTCTGTTCCCTTAATGATTACTAAATGAGCTGGAAAGTTTACACCCCAGGCTAATGTACTTGTAGCAATCAGAACCTAGAAAATAAAATATATTTAAGTAAACCATAACTTTTGAGTTACATTTAAATATCTGTTTATGAAAAATGAAATACCTGAACTTTACAGTTTACAAACAGCTCCTCTACTGTTTTTCGGTCCCTCTCATGTAGTCCAGCATGATGCA